>NC_079151.1:110707016-111336183 GCF_947563725.1 Argiope bruennichi | reverse complement strand
GCCAAACTCAGTAACTAGTGAACGAGTATTTTCGATTTCAGGCAATATTGTGTCCAAAATAAGAACGAGGCTTAGCCACCGTTCAGTGGATATTTTATGTTTTTTAAAATCCTATTTTCTTCGGAGAAATTAAAATTAGTGAAAATAATATAAACATTATTTGAAATTTTTGTTTGAGTTTTCGTTATTTTGTGTAAGTAATATGTATATGTAATCTTTAATTTTGTTTTTTATATTTTGACTTTGATACCGATTTTGTTTTTTGTTATTTTATAAAAATTAAAATAAAATAAAAAAAAATAGAATAGGGAAAAATATTTTATTTTTCCCTATTCAATTTTTTTTGACGAAAATTCGAAAACCGACGAAAACCGGTTTTTTGGAAATATCGGATTCGAAAACCGGTTTTTCAAAAAGTCGTTTTTTGTATAAACCCTAATTCAAAGCAACTTAATGCAATCTTTCGTACTTTAATATGCACTATTTTTGCTCTGAATGAAGAAATTCAATAATGCTCTGAATATTTTCAAATGATAAGATCTGTAATGAAAACGTAATGCTTAACTGAATCGTAAATAATAAAGAAATACGAAGCGAATTTTTTTGACTGCCTTATGTTTTACCTGTTCCAGATTTTAAGATATTTTCTTTCAAATCGACTTCTAGAGAGTCCAGTTTTCCTCACTTTTTTAATTGATAGTTCCTTATTCATTAGTTAAAAAAAGCAACCGTATAAAGCAGAAAGAAACAAATCTTTATGTAGAATATTTTATCATTTAATAAAAAAAAAAATCACCGCGCATTAAAATGCTACGTTTTCTGTGGTTTATATGTATCATTAACAAAATTTTTTTTCTGTATTAACGGTTTAATAGTGAAAGTACTCTGAAAGCCACTTCATGTAAATTTGTTCATGAATAATTTTAGATGTGTACATAAACGTACATTGTTTTATTAGAAAATGTACTTTTTCTCTAAATATAGTAATCAATATATTTATAATTGATTTTATATTTCATTTATGTATGAATAAACATATATTAAATTAAATAAATAAAGCTTTTTTAAAACTTCTAATTACTACACTTAAGTTCATATACCTTTCCATTAAAAAATATCCAGTAATCTTCAAAATATGATATAAATTTCCTTTATAAAAATATAAGTATAAATATATAATTAAATTCCTCTTAATGTTATAAGCAAAACCAAAACTGAAATAAATATTTAATCTAAATTTCGTTAATTTTAAAATTTTATTAAATGTTTATTTTTTGAAAATGCTTAATGTTTTGTACTAAAAACCGAAACTATTATATGGATAATATATTTTTTATTAACACACAATTTAAAAGAATCACAAAAATTAAAAATTTGTTTTAAGTTCAAAGCTTTAACAAATTATTTTTAATACAAAAACTGATACAAAGCGGTTGGAAAAAGATTTATATACCTTAATACAACCATTATGGATTAAACTTGATTCTTATATAATATCTATATATAAAATTAAAATATATTTAAGAAATTAAAATAGGTATTGCTAAATTGCTTAAAATTATCTTCGCTACTATATTTCTTGTACATGAGAAGTTTCAGTTATAGCTGATTAAATTATATTATTTTTAAATAACGTCTGATAAGAACATGGACGAATTTTATATTTATTTTATGTCTTTCTGTAAATATGTGATAGGATTTAAGAACTCACATAAAATTTATATCAGAGCAATGCTACAAAGTTTCACTAAAACTACAATACACACCGAGAAAATCGGATTTTGAATCCGTGTATTTATATCAAAATTTTCAGTAAAATACAGTTATAAAGAAAGAAGAAAAGTACAAAAACTTTTGGCATGAATAAAATAGAAAACGACATTTCTAATCGCTAATACAAGAGAGAGACATTATCCTATAATAAAACTGAAATTTCTCTTGAATTCAGTATCAGCCTTGTAATATGCTTTGCAAACTGAAATAAATTTTATATACAACTGGAATTTATACTTTTTTTTATTAGACATTTTTTCATATCAGTTTAAAGCATACCTATCTTTACTGTTTTTTTTTTAAACATTTAAGTAAATAAAAATTGAAAAAAGTAAATGTAACAAACAAATGTAAAAACTATTCATGCAAGGCAGAATAGAATTAATATGCCTTTTAATACATAAATATAAAACGATGCTTAAATGAATATGCTTAAGTAACTAATAATGAGGTAAATGAACATAATTTCTTATCTTGTTATTTTGAATCCGAATATTCACGGACATGGGAGCATTATTCAATAGTAATCCTTAGATTGTTGTACAGATATTACTGATATTTAAATTTGTAATCATATTCCTTAAAAAATCAGAATCTTTTTAGCACAATATTATATCCTTCAATACACTATAGAATAAAATATAATACTTAAAGTCTTTTTTGTTTTGTTTTAAGGATACAGTCTAAATAAAATATAGAAGAAATACTTAAATAATTAGTTTTATCTTCTTAGTTCAAGACTTAAGGTCCGATTTTTTATTTGATACCATCAATGTACTGTTGTCTTAAAACATACTTCTAATCCTGTTCTATACTATTAGCTATTTCTTTGTATTGGGGAGAATACATTAAACGTATTCGCATTAATTTAATTACGTTTTAAAATATCATATTCCTTCTTTTAACTTAATTTTTGGACACAAGTATACATGAGGGTGGGTAGAAAAATGCCCGGCTTAACAAGGGAAATAAAAAAAAAATTGTTTAAAAATCTATTAAATCTGTTATTGCTTTATTTTTCAATGTAGTCTTCTTTCAAAGATATACACTTGCTACAGCGGTGTGGCAATGCTTAGATTTCCTCTCTGTTAGAGTTTTCTTCTAAGACCAGAAAGTAGATATTCGCCGCTGAGATGACTTCGATATCAGAACCGAATTTCCTTCCAAGACAGAAATTTTTTGAGGTCGGGGAAGAGGTTGTAGTCCGAGAGTACAATATAAGGGGAATAGTATGCACGAGGAAGAATTTCAAACTTCAGTTCATAAAGTTTTTGCATCACAACGACAGTATTGTGGACTGGAGTGTTGTCCGAGGGAAACAGGCCTTTCTTCTTGGCCAAACTTAATCTTTTTTTCTTTGATTTTGGAATGCAATTTATCCAAAGGATCAGCATAATATTTAGAATTCATAATACTGCCTTTTTTTTCTAAATAATCCAATAACAAAATTCTCTTAACTTCCCAAAAAACTATTGCCATAATCTTTCCAGCAAATGGCGCACTTTTTGCTTGTTTTTGTGCTATTAGTCTTTCGCTATTCGCTGTTTTCATTGATGTTTGGTCTGTGGAGTATAGCGATGAATCCTTGTGTCATCCACAGTAAGGAAATGCCTCAAAAAATTAGTTGGTTTTGAACTATACAGTTCAGATATAGTCATGCGCTGCAGTTTTTAATCCAAGGGCAGAAAACGTGGCACCCATCTTGTTGACAACTTCCTCGTGCCCAAAACATTAATTTATTAAAATATGATATGTTCGATTAAAATATGATATATGAAGTAAAATATTATATGATATGTAATACAGATTCAACAACCTCTGTCGATTTTAATCGGCGATCATTCATAATATTTTTGTGTACTTTTCTAACGATTTCATCTGTAGTAGCTGATTTTGGTCTCACAGGACGCTCCGCCTTCAAAGTGCTTGTATGATCAAATTATCTTCAACTCATGTTTTAATAATTGTAAATGATAGAGCATACTCCTCCAGTATAGTATCTAATTCAGTTTTAATATCAGTTGGAGATACACCTTTTATAAAAAAAAATTATTTTACCACAGCTCACACTTTAGGTTTCTCCATACTCAGCTAAAAACAAAAGATAATTTTAAAACAGCACACAAATAAATAATACAAAAACAACCAATACAAATCTTTTAAAATACGCAAGAAGTATTAAACAAAGATAGCACTTTCAAGTACTTCAGTCAAAATAATTCTGGGAGCACCAGCTATAGGTCAGGCGGCCAGAAACTTTTCACCCCACCCTCGTATATGAATAATTAAGTATTTTTTTAAATGTTTATTGTAGAAAATAATACGACACTTTGGATGCGAAAAAAAATTAAAGGCTAGAAAAGAGTAAAAAATAAACTGGATTTAAAAAATTCCAGTTATTTATCAACTATATAGTAAATTTACCAACTATATATATATATATATATATTGCTAATTTAGATAAGTTTTTTGAATTATTAAATTTATGATGAAATCCTTTGAAGAGCCAGGACATAAATTTCGCAAAATGTATTTCGTATTCCATAAAAAATTATACTTAAATATGAGAAATTATCAATTAAGATATTAATTTATTTGCAGAAAGACAATTTTTGGACACACTAATTCACATATTTTTTAGGGAATTTAGGAATAAGAATAGGGATTTTAAGATAATTAGGAACTTCTGAAGCGGCAAACATAAAAATTCATCTTAAATTCCTAACATAGTTTTAACAATTAAATTAACTAAACTATAACTGATATTTTATGTAAAAATATGCGAAAGCTGAAACGGATGATTTAAATCAGCAGAGCGTCTCTTGTTTTAGTAGCGCCAACTAGGGCCAAACGTACGTCTTAACTATTCAAGCATCACATTCGCTTGCACAACCCCTTTTTACAGGGAGGCACATTTACACATTTCACATATAGAAGAGATGAAGAACAACCATGCCCGAACTGGGACTCGAACTCAGGACGTCCAGTTCACGGGGAAGACACGCTACCTCTATGCCAGGACGCCGGCGAGACTATTCTTAAATATTTTGAGTAATAATTAATGGAACAAATGAATTATAAACAATTTTATCTATTATTACTTCAACATGAACTAACATGAACCATTTTCAAAACAATATATATTAAATTTTCTAAATAATCTGAATCCTTAAAATACTTTAATATGCAATCTTTAGATAAAAAAATTATACTTTAATAATTAATATTACATTGAATTAATTATCTGATATTCCTCTACTTTGTTATTATCTAAATTCGACAATTCACATCAGGATTGGCGTCTATTCTAACTACAATTATATCCAAATCAAGCCCAGAATTAATTAGAGAATTATTAATTTCTCTCGTCCAAAATGATGAATAGATTGGAGAAAGACCCCCATTGTACCTCAAATTACCAGGCCAAAATCTTCAATATTCAGCTGACAGGGAGAGAGTCTCGACTTGGTGAAAGCACAAGAATAAACAGTCACAATTGCAGAGGATGTTAATTGTCCCCGGTATTTCAATGGAATGTGTTGGCATGGCAATAATTCAGTCACACTTTGTGAAAATGTTGTCTCATTTAAGCGAATCGTCTAGATAGGGTATAAACGATTAATAAAGGGAACCGTAAGCTAAAAGTTTTATGGTAGAACAAACAGTCTTTGCACTTATTTCATTTTCAGTAATTATGAAAAAGATTAATCAGAGCAGTAAACCATTTAGTAAATAAATATACATAAGATCAAACTACATTATAATATAAAAGTAATAAAATACTTAAAAAAAATCATAAAATTTTGCACTACCTAGGAAAGTTTATTAATTTAAATGTGTTAGAAGTGATGAATTCAAAATATAGTGAATAGCTTCAACTTTATATATATATATATATATATATATATATATATATATATATACCGGGTGCGGCATAAATTCGTGCAAAATTCAAAAAATCATAATAAAAAAAGTAATGTTTGAAAAAAATTGCGGTTTGCGGGAATATGTTCACAGAGCCTTTGAATTTTGTTATTTAAATTAAAGAATATTATTTAGAAATTGACCGATTGATAGTGCTTACACGTCATAACGGGACGGTTTATGCAAATTAAGAAAACACAGCACAGATACATTTTATTTTAAAGCAAAAGATGCTCAACATGACCACCACCACAAGGTATTAAGCAAGTGACGCGTGTAACATGTCAACATAAACGCCACCAACGACCAATTGAATGGCATCTTTCAGTTCCATCAAAGTGGCAGGAGAGCTCCGGTAGACACGGGACTTCAGATATCCATACAACCAAAAGTCCGCTGGAGCATCATCTGGCGATCGTGAGGGTCACTCATTCTTACATCCTCGGCTTATCATTCTATCCTCAGTGAATGTGTCTAGGAGGAACGTCTTAACGGAACTAGCAGCGTGGGGCGGGGCACCATCCTGCATGAAAGTGTCGGAAGATAACGCACGTCTTTGCTGCAAAGCAGGCATAACATGGTTTCGCAAAAGCCTAAGATAGCGCTCTGCAGTGGCGGAACAGGTTTTCCAACCGGATACAGGACAACGCTCTTCAAAAAAGAAAGGGCCTAGAATAAAGGACGCAGTCAAGCCGCACGAAACAGTCACATGCGGAGAATGTAGTGGTTTGGTCGTGTAAGCACGAGAATTTGATGCTGCCCAGATACGACTCTTTTGCGTACTGATGTCACCATGTAATGAAAAGTGGGCTTCATCTGTCCACATGATGTTCAGTAACCCGTGTGTTACGTTCCATTTGTGCGAGCACCCATGTTGCGAAGGCTTGTCTTTTCTCGCAATCTGCTGGCAACAACTGATGAAATGTACCTATCTTCTACGAAATGCAGTTTCAAGATTTCGTGCAGAATGCGTCGGATCGACCTTTCCGGAATTCCTTGTTATTTTGCCTGCTACACGTGCACAGCAACTCCCCGTTGAAGACTCGGCTGCCACATTTCTCATGACTCTTTGGATAACAGGGACTGACGGATGGTCTGCCCCTTCGTGGACGATCCTCTAACCTTCCCTTTTCCTCAAAACGACGAACTGAATTCAATATCCTATTCAACGAAATTGGGTTTTTCTCCGCCTTAATTCCTTTCACCGTCCGTAACTGTCGCAATGCTTTAGTCGCGGTTTCACCGTTCTTGTAGAACAGTTTAACCACTAATGCTCGATCCGGTAGCGATAGCATGCTACCGACGTCGAATAATAGATCCATTTCCAGCCTTGTGTTTTATAGCTATGCTAATTTGCATAAACTGTCTCAGTATGACGTGTGAACGCCATCTATCGGTTATTTTTAAACATATTTTTTAATGGAATTAACAAAATCCATGGCTCTCTGAACATATTCCAGCAAACCACAATTTTTTTCAAGAATTACTTTATTTATTATTATTTTTTGAAGTTTGCACGAATTTATGCCGCACCAGGTATATGATGAAAATATCTCTCAAATTGCTGAATAAGGCAGTCAGTTGTACAGTTGTCGAACTGGTTACTTGCTTTTAGTTGATAATCATCAACGAAGTTTTATTTCAACATTTTAATTTAATATTAATCAATATTTCAATATTTTTTTTCATTTTCATCGGAACATATTAATACACAAATCCTTATTCTGCATTGCTTTAAAATAAAAAATGAAAGCCTTTTAATACCATAAGTTTTAATTCAGAATTATTTACTTTTCTAATTTCAATAAATTTTATGAGTACTTAAAATCATGCTTTACAGTGATATCAATTTTTATTTTACAAACTGGATTTATTACTTGGAAGCTTTGCGGCATTATTAATTTTGTACATACATAAAATTAAGAGCTAACCTTATAATATAAATCTAAGCAATTAGTCTTAAAGCATTATCATGATGCAAATTATAGGTTCGTATATCCATTAAATTCTGAATTCCCCAAAAAATATTTGTTCTCTTCTAATTTCTAATTGGATGTATCACCTTCTGGTGTAGGAAATGTTTCATCCCTTTTATTTGATTAATTTCGGAGTTGACAGACTACTGGCATGGATATTACAATTACAATGTTATGATGCTCTATAGAATCAGAACATTGATATTTAACTTTTATATACAATTTTTTGTCATAAGATGAACTAGAGATAGTATGCTCCCTTCGACTTTATCGCTTACATACACAAAATGACAGACTTTTTGTGCGTAGTTTCATCTTCTACTAAGGATAACGAAATGTGCATGTTAGTCTTTTTTCAATCGAGAATTTCAGTTCTAAATATGTTGTTGTTATTAATTAATCTACAATTCTGATGTTTGGTATATCTTATTCATCTAGTTCGAACATTTCTAAACAAGGATACGTATATCCATTTGGAGGCAGTAAATGTACAGAGAAGACTACAAGTATGGACTGCATATATTTGATGTGTGTGTGCGCGCTATTGAAGGAGTCACGGTTTATCACAGCGAGCAGTCTTGCATCTTTTGCAAAATATAGAGTTCTATAAATTATCCTTTTATTTTACTTTTAGGCTTATGAATTTATTTGAGCTGGATATTGAGGCATATTTTAAAATTTATATTTAGAATGACACTCCTTACTACAATCATTTTGATTGGATTCGTACAAGTGAGGAACATGGTGTACGGAGGGTGATTTTTTAGAACGAGTTCGTAGATATGAGTGATCGATATCGAAAGATGGAAGGGACGTGATGAAGCAATCATTTCCCGCTAATATTTAATATACTGAAATAAAAAAAAAATATTCAAGTCAGTCAAATAATCGACTCATTATAGTGAACAATTTTTGTGCCAATTGTTTTCGATATTTACTATTTAGCAGTTTAAAATTAATTACCTGTCTCGAACACAAAAGCATTGATGTATACTTAAATTTTCATTGTTCCTTGATTATCAAAAGTGTGGTGACCTCATGGTGAAGCCTTAGCTTTGAGACTGTAGACCTACAGTTTCAAAATTAAGTGGAAGATCTTTTGGAGTAAAATAATTTCAAACTTTAAAGTTTCAAATTAAGAGTTTCAAGTCTTTCTATCGTCTACAAAAATGTTCCGTGAATTTTTTAAATCAGACCTTTATAAAATAAATGAAGGAAAGGGTTTGGTTGTTTGCTTGGATTGGATTTTTATGGTACAAGAGCCAGAGTTGGCTTTGCTATGCCAAGACACAAGGTATTTAGGAAAGGTACTGTTACATTAACAGAATGGCATTTTTATACTTAAATTGCTTCAAAGTAATTTTTTATTACATTTTTAATTCACCCTTCGAGTTCCAGAGATATGAAATTTTGTACATTCAGATGATATCGAAAACAATACACTTCTTTTTAAAAAATATTTTCGGAACTTGTCAGTTAATCGATTAATTTATTTAAATATAAATTCTATACTAGCTACACCATTTGACAATGAGCTTGATTTCAGGTAGATATAAAATAAATGGCAATCCTATGTAGTTAAAAAATCCATTTTTGTCTTTCTTTTCTTTCACATACAAACACCTATTCATGTTTATTATTAACTAATGACCTTTGAGGACCAGCTGTGCTCATGGTAGCTAAAATGTTCAGTTAAATATTTTATATAAATTATGTTCAATTAAATATTTTATAATTACTTCCTCCGGGAAATATATTTAAGTTTCAAATTTTGATAGTCATACAACTGACGCTATTATAGAAGCCATATCCCTTTGTGTTAAAAGTACTACGAACTTCTTTCATTTTTGGCCAATTCCCGTAAAATTTGAACTTTCAGATACAAAGGAAGTGATAAATTTTAGTTAAACTTAAAAGATTTTTTGCTGAAACTAACATTAAAAAAATATGTGATTCGAAAATAGATTCATTCAGCATTTAAGTCTTATTTGTACTAAAGAATATTTTTTTTTTTATGATTTGTGCAAAATCTCAAAAAAAATGTTTAGTAAAAATTTCTTTTATTCATCATAAAATTCAGTTTTTAGTTTTCATTTCAAAAAGATTTAAATAATGTAAAAAAATAATATTTTTTCCCTTTCAGTCAATAAGTACACTGCTGAAAAAGTTATGAAGTCAGCATTTTATCTTTTTTAAATCTTTAATCTTAAGGAATTATGAAATGAAATGTTCTTGAAACTGCAACATTTAAAAAGAAACTAAAAATATTATTTTCTTTCTTCTGCGAACACATCCAACCGATTTATTGAGTTTTGAATAATTAGTATTTTAGGACAATCAAATCCAAGACTGATGGACGAAAAATTCATAATTTTACGTCAATCAGTCTTGAAGAAAGTCCGGGTATTGATTTGCGTACCATCTTAAAGATGTTCATAGAATTAGCCTAAGATTTTGCAATTTTATAAGTTAGTCATATTCAAATTTTCAATAACTTGCCGTTTTTAGTCGCAATAGAATTGGTCTTTCATTTTAATTAAAATTATAGAGTTTCAAAGTTATTTTTCTAATTAGGACTAAAAAAAACGGAGGATCTGTAGAAAAATATAAAATTTTTAATTCATCAGTGCGTATAATGAAAAAATTATTATATCTTTTTTTATTTTCTTGAATGCGATGCCATGCAAAGAGAAAATATTTTAATTGTCCAGAATTTCAAACTCGAGATTTTGACAGATTTCCATGAAAAACCCTTTTTTGGAAATATGCCTTCCTGTTGTTCAGTTAATCTGTCTTAGAAAAATATTGAAAAATATTTGAGAAAGATGGATGGAATTTAGTATGACGACTTAACACTACATTTGTAGATACTTATAAAATTTCGAAGGTAATCCATTCAGAGGAAATGTGCCATTCCAGCTGTCCCGAGTGCAAACGAGCTCGATAACAACTAAAAAACATAAATAGCTAGATGTATAAAATTTGGTACACAGATTCAGCATTTAAAATGTTATATGCCCAAATATTTACCCAGATTACCCAGATTTATACCCAAATCTTTCAAATGGTTGACTGTCTATTTCTATGTATTTTTGTATTCACGTGAGCGCAATAATTCACGAGTGTCAAATTTTGGTTACAATCGGATAAAAAAAAAATGGTGTTGAAAATGCATCTCCCCACATCATATTCAGTACAAATATTAGATTCACCGCAATGATATACATTTCCTTATTAAAATTCTCAAATGACATGCAAGGTATTTTTGGTCCTACCCAAGGGGCACGTAGTTATGCAGGGTGAGAGAAATACCAGCTTTATTTGGGAACGTGTGAGTATGTTTTGCAGAGATCGCTGCCTCTGCTTTTTAAGTTGCCTGGCATTTAGAGTTATCTGGTATATGTAAGCCCACAGCTCTAGAAGTGACTTTTTCTGAATTTTTCAGCTTGAGATGAAATATTCGACCCATAGTAAAGTTTTGAATAATGTGTAATGATATACATATCGCTCGAAATATATGTTGAAAGTATGTATAAACATCAACATGTTAAAAATGCAGAAACTAATGTTTAAGTATTAATTATTGGTTTTCTAAAAAAAAATCAAGATAATGAAAAAGAATTACAAAATGATATCTAAGCAATTTTAAACTACGAAATGAAACATCTTAATTTATATTTCATACTTGAGTAGCCTCTTAGCCGTTGCAGTTCCAATGAACTGCACCGTTGCCCGGGGAACACCACGTGGAGGTGAGCTACTCTCGTTCCCCACCCGCCAACCCTCCCGTCATCGCTGCAACCGACAGTGTGCAGCGTTTTTTTTTTTTTTTTTTTTTTTTTTTTTTTCCCTGTTGCTGTTGATGTTTCTGTTTTTGATGATGAGAACATGCTTGTTTCATAATTTTATATGACAACAGACCATAGTTTTTGATGTAAAAAAAATATTAAACAGCTTCCAGAAGCATGTAACAGTTTTTTAACCAGCATCCGGAGCAGCCTTTGAACTTTTGGCAACAGATAATCATAGGTTCAGTCATGAACAGTATTCTGAGACTGCCGATAGTTTTGATGTTAAATTGATTATAACTGCTGTCGGTGTTCCACCGGCAAGTCCAGAGCCAAGCAAAACAGATAGATATCATATGACTCCACAATTGGGACGCCAATGGGAGCCAATCGAGCCGGCAAGTTCAAGCCACAACATATTTTATAAACCATATATGAGTTTACTATCGGAGCATCAGCTTTCTGGACTTGAGTAGAAGCCAGTTCAGCTGGAATCTCCAATGCTTGGCAAAATCGAAACACCGCATACGAGCGCACCACGGCAACTCGCGGTTGAGGCGGATGAGATGGTATTTCCGCATTTGGATCCAAATCAGGATCAGAAACAAAATCCCCAGAAGATGTTAAACGGGGAAATAGGGAATATCTTATCAATTCCCAAATAGTCACTAAAACGATGAGACCAACGATGGCCGTAGTCTCATTGAAACAGTCAAGAAACGCACTAAGCATTGCTTAGGAGAAGAAAAAGCCACACAACGATTGATTGCAGAACAGCAAATGAATTATAGTAGAAACCAACAGTGTATGTTTCCATTGTTCCTTTTACTACATTGTTGCATTTTATAATTTTGTTGAGTATTTAAACAATTACATTGCTATTGACAATAACAACAGAAGTGACTGTTGAAATATTTTTTGTTCGATAACAATTGAAATGCGATGATAATTATTACCATCTTAACAATCGAATATATTAAAATAATCAAACACATGAATTTCGATCGGGGGCTAAAAGTGAAAGTTTTTATCTAAAGGAAATATGTGGATATAAATATTTATTGCAAGTATGATTAGTCATTAGAGTTCCTATAGGCAGTTAAAATTAATCTAATTTATCGAAAATGCAAGTAAAGAATGAAAATGGCATTTCTATTTCACTTTATATAAGTAGGAAAGTAAACACCTTTCCCTAAGCCCAAGAATTAGATATCTAAGAAGTGTGGGAAACAAATGAAAGTGGAATTTAGTGTTTAATTGAAAAAAAAATGCATATTTCATAAATTTTAATATTGCAATTTGTATATGTTTAGTAAACAATTGTTTCGTTGGACAATAACATATTACAACTGAAAGGAAGTTCAATTTTTACTTCAAATTAACATTTTTCCATTTTACATGAGTGTGTTATATATTTACAAAAAAAAATTTCTTGGACACCCTCCCTTAGGAAAAATGTCAATGATTAAAAGATTTTTCCTTCAATTTATCGATAAGGGAACAAATTTTCTTACTTCTATCTGTAAAATTTGCCGAGATATTAAAAGGCAAATGTATTGTCCTGCATCATTTATCGATACTTCTGACCAGTTTTTGTGCGAGGCTTTCTTTGTGGTTTTCAGAGATAATAAGTCTTGCTTACGGAGGCCTGTGGGATTTTTTTCCTCTTAATTGCAGAACTAACGATTTCATTGAAACCCTGACTTTCATTAAATCTGTATAGCCGAGTTAATTTTATAAGCAAACTGGACGCATTCAGTCACACACACACACACACACACACACATTCATTTTTATTATTGTCTGGTTTATTTTACTAGAATTTTTTAAATTCCAAATGGGTTCGCATTATGTCAAGATTATTTGCAATCCCTTCAATTTTTATTTAAATTTTTATAAATTAAAGATGCAGAATTTTTTAAATATGTGTCTAATTTATTTTGATTTTACTTTCTAGTATACGAAGTAAAAAGAAAGTGTAGGACAGATAATCATAAAAAAAAATGTTTGAACTCGAATCACTACGTCTCAGATCTTTCTGAGTCCAAAAAATCATGTTTACAATAGACGCATTTTTTAATTATGTTTGCTGTAAACAAGATAAATTAAAGTTGAAATTCATAAATGAGACTTTACACGAAACCTGTAGACTTCTATTGAATTTTGAAGGAAATGTATTCAAAACAAGTTTTTCTTTCCTAGAACAAGTATTTTTTATAAAACATAAAGAATTATATTGATAATATTTGGTCCATAGGTATAGTATCGAAAATGTAAATTCGATTCAAATTTATAGCCAAATTCCTCAAGAGATTGGCCGTCTCTCTATCTGTACATTTGCGTATATGTGAAAGCAATAATTAAAACAATTAACAATTTAGGTAAATGAAATTTGGTTGAAATGTTAAACCACATCTATCAACTTTTGATCATATGTCGGTTTGTGCTTGCCCCTGCATGTAGTTGCAGTGACTTAAATGAGTGAAATTTGGTACGTGATCTGGTGACAGCGAATTGTAGTTCTATTTCGAATTTCGGTTCCAATCGATGAGAAAAAGGCATTCAAAAACATATTCCATTTTCTGCTACTTATCGAGCATTTTCAACTTAAATAATAAAATTCAGATTACTGGTATTTTTTTAAATTTTTTTTTATAACTGGAAGTAATAAAGTAAACCCTGTAAGTAAAGAGCATATTGAATGCCATAAAAATTTGAAATAAAATCAAAAATTAAAATCCAATGAAGTTTATCGTCATGATGTACGGTGAAAAAAGAAGTGCTTGGTAAAATGTAACGACAGAAATTGTGTGTAAAAACAAAGAGGGGAGTGACTTCTATTTGCAGATACCCAAAAATAGATCCAACCATTCAGAGATAATTCTCTCCGTATGATATGAAAAGCCGCATCTAACATTCTACAATATTTAGAGTTCAATAAAGGCCTTTTCTGCGGGCTATATTATGTACCGAGTGCGGCATAAATTCGTGCAAACTTCAAAAGATCATAATAAATAAAGTAATGCTTGAAAAAAATTGCGGTTTGCGGAAATATGTTCAGTGAGCCTTTAGATTTTGTTATTTCCATTAAAAAATGTATTTCGAAATGACCGATAGATGGCGCTCACACGTCATACTGAGACGGTTTATGCAAACAGCATAGCTATAAAACACAAGGCTGGAAATGGATCTGTTATTCGACGCCGGTAGCATGCTATCGCTACCGGATTGAGCATTAGGGGTTAAACTGTTCTACAAGAACGGTGAAACAGCGACTAAAGCATTGCGACAGTTACGGACGGTGAAAGGAATTAAGGCGGAGAAAAACCCAATTTCGTTGAATAGGATATTGAATTCAGTTCGTCGTTTTGAAGAAAAGGGAAGGTTAGAGGATCGTCCACGAAGGGTCAGACCATCCGTCAGTCCCTGTTATCCAAAGGGTCATGGGAAATGTGGCAGCCGAGTCTTCAACGGGGAGCTGCTGTGCACGTGTAGCAGGCAAAATAACAAGGAATTCCGGAAAGGTCGATCCGACGCATTCTGCACGAAATCTTGAAACTGCATTTCGTACAAGATAGGGGCATTTCACCAGTTGTTGCCAGCAGATTGCGAGAAAAGACAAGCCTTCGCAACATGGGTGCTCGCACAAATGGAACATGACACACAAGGGTTAATGAACATTATGTGGACAGATGAAGCCCACTTTTCATTACATGGTGACATCAGTACGCAAAACAGTCGTATCTGGGCAGCATCAAATTCTCGTGCTTACACGACCAAACCACTACATTCTCCGCATGTGACTGTTTCGTGCGGCTTGACTGCGTCCTTTATTCTAGGCCCTTTCTTTTTTGAAAAGCGTTGTCCTGTATCCGGTTGGAAAACCTGTTCCGTCACTGCAGAGCGCTATCTTAGGCTTTTGCGAGACCATGTTATGCCTGCTTTGCAGCAAAGACGTGCGTTATCTTCCGACACTTTCATGCAGGATGGTGCCCCGCCCCACGTTGCTAGTTCCGTTAAGACGTTCCTCCTAGACTCATTCACTGAGGATAGAGTGATAAGCCGAAGATGTAAGAATGAGTGACCCTCACGATCGCCAGATGATGCTCCAGCGGACTTTTGGTTGTATGGATACCTGAAGTCCCGTGTCTACCGGAGCTCTCCTGCCACTTTGATGGAACTGAAAGATGCCATTCAATTGGTCGTTGGTGGCGTCTATGTCGACATGTTACACGTTTCACTTCCTCAATACCTTGTGGTGGTGGTCATGTTGAGCATCTTTTGTTTTAAAATAAAATGTACTATAA
This sequence comes from Argiope bruennichi, assembly GCF_947563725.1. Lineage (NCBI taxonomy): Eukaryota > Metazoa > Arthropoda > Arachnida > Araneae > Araneidae > Argiope > Argiope bruennichi. The sequence goes on along the minus strand of NC_079151.1, from coordinate 111,320,415 downwards.
TGTCACTGTGCTCTGTTTTCTTGATTTACATAAACCGTCTCGGTATGACGTGTGAGCGCCGTCTATCAGTCATTTTCTAAATAGACTTTTTTAATGGAAATAACAAAATCCAAAGGCTCTCTGAACATATTATCGCAAACCGCAATTTTTTTTCGAGCATTAGTTTTTTATTATGAGTTTTTGAAGTTTGCACGAATTTGCGTCGCACCCTATATATATATATACACAAAAGTATTAAAATCAAATTAATAGGAAAGTCAAAAAAACCAAAAAAATTAAACAAAAAAAAATATAAAAATATAAAAAAGAATCAGGCCTGAAGACTTTTTCAAGGGTCACCCTCAGGCAGGGATTCAAAGAAAGGGATTTTTTTCTGTTTAAGAATACAAACATTAGTCTGATAATGATTCCTCGTGACCCGATAATCCCCTGAAATTAGGCCCAAGAGATATACCATTTTAGCAGAAAGGAAAATACAAAATAACAAATTAGAAGAACATAACCACTACAAAGTAAAAATACAATAACAAAAATAACAATAAAAACAAAAAATAGCACTAAAGGAAAAAACGAAATGGTCAGGACATACCATCAGCAGTCAAGGAAATTTTAAGCTATGACTGTGATTCGCGCTTTTTAAAAACATTAACGGTAAAATCTAACGGTAAATTAGGTAAAAACTTGTAGGTTCCGAGCGCCATCTATTGAGTGATCTAATATACAAGGAAAGTTCCATTTTTATTTAAGCCAAAGGATTAATCCCAAACCATACCTTGTTTAATTAAAAAAATTGACATTACAGTTTTTAATTTTTATAAACAAGTCAAGGGCATTCCAATGGGAACAGCTTTCTCAAGTGCTTTAGCTAATATTTTCCTACATTACTATGAGAAAAAAATAATTAAATAGAATTTAATAAACGGATGGAGATATATTGATTACCTACTTTTGATTAACTTCGACAATATTAATATTGTTACTAATTGCTATCCTAAAGATTTAATTCTTATAGATACAAATAAAAATCAACTTGAGGCTACCTTTCTGGATTTAAAAATCGAAATTGCTAAAGATAAAACAATAGTTGGTATACACGACAAAAGGGATGAATTCAACTTTAAAATAACAAAACTATGTAACTACCATTCCAATCTAAACTCTAAAATTTTCAAAAATCTAATTTTCTTACAAGTTAACAGGATCAAAAGAGTTTGCAATAATAAAAATTCCTATATTGAAGCATCAAACAACCTCATTAAAAATGAATTTCCTAGAAATTACTGTAATGTCAATTTTTTAATTAAACAAGGTATGGTTTGGGATTAATCCTTTGGCTTAAATAAGAATAGAACTTTCGTGGTATATTAGATCACTCAGCAGATGGCGCTGGGAGCCTACAAGTTTTTACCTAATTTACCATTAGATGTTTTACCGTTATTGTTTTTAAAAAGCGAGAATCACAATTGATAGCTTAAAATTTCCTTGACTGCTGATGGTATGTCCTGACCATTTCGTTTTTTCCTTTAGTGCTATTTTTTGTTTTTATTGTTATTTTTGTTATTGTATTTTTACTTTGTAGTGGTTATGTTCTTCTAATTTGTTATTTTGTATTTTCCTTTCTGTTAAAATGGTATATCTCTCGGGTCTAATTTCAGGGGATTTTCGGGTCACGAGGAATCATTATTAGACTAATCTCTGCATTCCGTAAGAGAAAAAAATCCCTTTCTTTGAATCCCTTGCTGAGGGTGACCCTTGAAAAAGTCTTCAAACCGGATTCTTTTTTATATTTTTATATTTTTTTTTCGTTTAATTTTTTTGGTTTTTTTTATTTTTCTATTAATTTGATTTTAATACTTTTGTATCAATTCATTTGTGTTTTAGAAGTAGCTGCAGTTGCGCTCTCTAAATACTATGAAGTTCTTCTTTTTTGGTTTTAGTTTAATGAGGTTAAAGAGGTAATAATGTTTAGTTTCGATTTCGAAACTGTTTTGTTTCGTTTTCAAACTATTTCTTACTATAGATTGGTTATATATATATATATATATATATATATATATATATATATATATATATATATAAATATATATATATATATATATATATATATATATATCGGTGAAGAACTGAATAAATTTTCTCGATATCTTGTCATGAGAACCAATATCGGTCTTCCTATAGGAATCTACCTAAACGTTATAACCAAGTCTAAACAAGAATGAAGAATGAAAGTATCTTAATCCTTTGAAAAGATATAAGATGTAAAGATAGTTTAATGACCAAAAAATAGGGAAAAAATATATAATCATCAATTAATTATTAACATTGAAATAAAATATAAAAAAGAGTGTGAATTATTACAGTCGAAGCGCTAATCTCATATAAAGAGTTGCAATTAATGAAGACCGCAAAGAATATATTAATAACGTAATTATTGAAACATAAAGCAATATGGATACGAAAGATATTGACATTCCTACACTTCTATAATATAATGCTTCTCTGTCCTTTTAATTCTATGCTTTAATTTGATTAGAAATATAGAAATACCTTTCAGGTTTATCTCAAATCAGTACAATGCTTCGTTTTATCCATTTATGTTGACCTAATTAAATTAATTGAAATTAATTAGATATTAAAGCCATTTGAGTACAAAAATGGATGCTTTGCAATAATCATTTTAATACTTAGAAAGGCTTAATCCAAAAAAATATATATGTCTTGTTAGGAATCTGTTATAACATTTTCCTGCAATGTTAGTTTCATCCCTATAAAGAAAGTGACAGACACTGCACTCAGTTACCCCATTCTTAGTGAGAAATATAGCGATAATTTGAAGAAAGAGCCGGTGGAAAAATTTAAACTTTTGGACTTATAATGATATCTCTTTTAGGAAACTATATCTAAGGATTCTTCAGGCGTATTTTATCCTGATGTCGTGAGTGAATTAATTCGCTTTTGTTAGTATTGATCACAGAGTGACGTCTTTTACTGTTTTACACAAAGCACAATTATTCGCTTCCATTTTGCTGTTTCCTATTTACTTGTGCTTTGCAGTGTCTCCAGGTGCTATTATTATTTTGCGTCTTGATTTTGTTTTTATCATTTTTATTCCGTTTGCTCGTATATTTGTGCAATATATGTACATTTGAAAGCGTATGGTGAATGCTTATCATGATGATGATGTCGTGTCCGTGTTACCACGGAAAGAAGGTGCAGTAGATTCTGAGGGTAAAGACCCCTAAAGAAGTCTGACTTCTAGCTCAAATGTAGATGAGACACACACGCGCGCATTCGCTTGCATAACAACCTCTTTTTACAGGGGGGGCTCTTTCAAACACCTCACAGATAGAACGAAGGGGGGGGGGGACCATGCCCGAACCAGGACTTGAACCCGCGGCGCCCAGATCACGGGGAAGATACTCTACTCCTCAGCCAGGACGCCGGTAATGCTTATTCTAAACCCACAGATTTGCCTTTGATTCAGCATATTTGAGTTGAATGCATTTATCTATTTTATACTAAAAAATGAAATAAAAACCCCACTTATTTGATATATTTAGTTGTTTAAAATAATCAACAATTTCTTTCGCTTCTTTCATAAATCCTCTTTTAAAAACGTTTCCATAATCGTTGAAATAACAGAAAATAAGCAAAAGTAAAATAAAGATCCAATGAAAAAAATTTCAAAGTTTAATTTTTCAAATATTGTACTTGAAAGTCAGTAATAATGCATTTTAAATACATTCTGCACTGCTTTTGCTCAAGTATAAAGGATTTAAGATTTAAAAAATGCTCCAATTAATCTTCTATAAATTAACTGTGAAATATTTCTTCTGATGATAATCGAAATACTTAAATTGAATTTCATTAAGAGCTTTCAAGCGTAAAATCAATCGAAATCTATTTCGCAGGAGAACGTACATAAAAAGAAAAAAAAATCCCCTAAGAAAAGATACGATATTAGCTTTTAAAATAAATATAAACTCATATATTCAATCACATACTCAATTAAGTTGGAAGAAGCTTTAAAGAAGTTAAGTTTTTTTTTAAATTTTTTTTTTATTTGCTCAAACATAATAGCATGATTTTAAATATTCAAGTAATAAATTGAATATCGGAACGATTAATTTTACTGAAAATAGTAAATAATTTCATTTTATGAGATAAAAAATGAAATTTCTAGCTAAAATCGAAATATAAAATGTGTCACATTAATCAAAATTTGCTAAAATGAATTTTCTTAAAATATGTTCACATTTGGAGGAAAAATATAGTTTAGGGAGAAACAATTAACAGCAGCAGTATAATAATATAATTTAAAGTAAAGCAATAAACACCTTTTAATGCTTACAAATATTCAGATATGAAAAAAGGAATAATTTCAGACCAAATTTTTCCATATTTTTACGTACTGAATTCAATTTTGATTATTAAAAATGAAATCGGAAAACTGGTGCACAGCTTTCCTTTGTAGAACTGGTCGAAATAAAATAAAATTAAAAAAAGCATTTATTGGAATAAACTAGCAATTTAAAAATAATAATATTTAAATATTTTTTTAGAATAAGGTAAAGTTCATTGGTAGATGATTTTAAATTTTTTACATGAAGTCAACTTCTAGATATAGACATAATAATAATGAATGATTCTTTTCTATATATTTTTTGAGATAAAAAAAAGGAAGTTTCTTCCTCATTTATACGCTTCTGAGCTTCTGAGTGTATATATACGCTTCTGAGTGTAATTTTCCCTTTCTTCTTTAATAATTACTTCTATTCAGTTAAAGATTATTTAACTTCTTAATTTGCTCCTAATAGAGATATGCCATATTTTAGCAGCATTTTGAAACGAATTGATAGTTTCCATTATGTGTTGCCTTAAAAATATTTTGAAGTCGCTTGCTCCAAAGAATTTTAAAATTACACCTAATGCAGCAGTCATCGACCTTATTTAGGTCTGAAATTTACATAATTTTTGAAAGGTTCTTTTCATTAACTAATAATAAATTTTAATTCCCTGAAATAAAATATGTTTTGACTTATTGATATAAATCCTTTTTTATAAGGACAATGTTTTTCCCCTTTCATAAATTATTACGTTAGTTCCGTAATTATTTGTTTCCGAATTATTTCGAATGAGAATATAAAAACTTCTTAATTCTTTAATATAAGCATCCTTTTATGATTCTTTTGCGGAATGAAAATTTTCATTCAAAATGCGTCTTTTTTTTATTCGAAAATCTCGCTGATATTTAACTTCTTCAGATTCACAAATCTAAGAAAAAAATAACCCAGCTGAGGAAAAATATTTAGATGTTCTCATAAACTTATTAGAAAAAAAAAGAAGAATAGAAGACTGTAGTATAAATACAGCTGTAAATAAATAAAGCGGTATTATATTTTCAGTAGAATAAATAGATAGTTTTTAATTTATGGAAGTATTTAATGGCATCCGACAAATGCAAATTATTTTGCTTGCAGATTAAAATGCGTATATTACAAGAATGTGTATATAACTAATGGAAATGGAAATTCTACTTCAGAATATTACTGACTAAGAAAACATTATTTTATTTTATTTATTTATTTATTTTGAAATTCCCTGAAACGCAAGATTGAATGGTATGGTACAAGAAGGAAATTATATTGGATTTTATATAATAGAAACACTGCTATTGATAGTAAAAGAACTTGAATAATTAAAGTTATATAAAGCAATAAATGGGAATGAATTTGGTATCATTAAAATGTAATATTTGAATTTTGATATTAAACCTTACAATGCATTTTGTTTATCATTGTTTTGAGTTAATACAAGGTAGTTATTAAAAACTATTCTGATATATAAAGCCGTAACTACCATACTACTGATGGGAAGGGGAAAAATGATTCAAGGTATTTTGAGGTATGCGCTCAAGACTTACCTGGAAAACAGAAGTTAAGCTCCAAAATTTTCAAATGGCAAAATCGAGTTTTTTATTGGAATGCGTTCGCTATAGCAAAAAACAATATATATAGTGTTGGAACGGTACCTGTAGCAAGAAAATCACCTGTTCTAGATAGAATAACGAGTAAAGAGAAAATAACCAATATCAGCAGAGAAATAAATAAAAAAACATTTTAGAGTGTTTTACAAATTGTCTGTTTGACTTTATTCAACCACGATGACAGTTTTCCCGCGGCAGATGGTGCCTAGAACCAAAGCCGAAAGAAATCTGTTTAACTTCACATCTCTGTTACTTCTCACTACAGTTGATTTTTTTTCTTTTATTCTGCCTTGCGCTGGTGATTTTCTTATTATAGATACCGTTCCAACCATTTATAGTTTTTTTTCCTTGCTATTTAGAACACATTCGAATAAGAAAGTTGATGTTGCCACTTGTAATATTTTGAAATTTTGTCTCTCTAACCGTAACTGTTAGAGTTTAACTGTGGTTTTTCATGATTCTTGAACGCGTACCTCAAAATACCTGGAATCAAAATTTTTTTACGCTTTTGGGTACGGTATGTTTGTTACGGTCTCATATATCGGGATAGTTGTTTTATAATACTTACTTATATATGCCTTTCAAAGACAAAGTTGTAGAGCATTAAATATTTTAATAAAAATGCATTTAGATTCGAATATATGTTTAGAAAATATGATAGCCTCCTTTCACTTTTCTTAATGAGCAGTATTTATTTGAATTTTATCAAATCCAAATAAAAATTGTTAATTTGTATAAAATATATTGAAATATATAAAAGTATGACTATATTTAACTCATGGTAACTCTTGCTAATTTCTTTTGCTAAAAGCAAGAGTATTTAAACATCTAACTAAACAATTTAAATTTTTTTGAATAATAAAAGTTGATAATCATATGTTTTGAAGAAAACGATTAACATTACAAACACACACACACACACACACACACACACACACACACACACACACACACACACACACACACACACATTAATATTGATTTTTTTCCAAAGTTCACAAATAACCATATACTAAGGTGATGATTTAAAGCAAAAATAATTGAAGTATTTAATACAATCCTTTAATGCAAAAAACTAAAAATATGCTAAATGATTAATGATTCGCTGACATTTCTTGAAAAAGAAAGCTCAAACTTATTGCCAAGTTAACATATAAATCATTTTCACTTACAATCCTATCAAAGACAATTAAATGCTTTATATTAAAGCATCAAGATTAATTGAGAAACGAAACTGAAAATATCTTGAAAGCAGTTCAATATGAAATACTTTTAGAATTTTCTGGTTATTTTGGAATTGCAATAATATGTATCCATTTTTTTATTATCCCTAATGATTTTTGAAAATCATTTTCCTAAACAAACCACAAGCTCTGAATAATATTATGATTGTTGCATAAATTTCATCTACAATTGTTGATAGGACAAGTGGAATCCAAATAAATAATACAAATATGTTTCCCAGCTGCGTGCTTGATTTCAATTAATTCCAAATGCTATCTTGTATGGTTTGCTGAAATAAAGCCCCTGAATGTGGCAGTCGTTCCCCAGAGTTAGTTTGCATTGTTTCCATGGCAACTGCCTCCGAGGAAACCATTAACAACCATGATAATTACGGCTGATTATTCTGTAAGGGGAAGATTTGTTTGTACTTAAAAAAGCTCTGATTTTTCCAAAAGATGGACGATATTCACTGTTGCAGGATGCTGGACATGAGGTTTCTTATGACGTTAAATAATTAAATTGTATTCTAATCTATGTATAGACTTTGATTTAAGAAAGTGTTAATTAATTCTATGATTAATTCTGATCATTATTTAAACCTAATTAGATGAGAGGCAAGATTGTAATTTGACAAATTCGGGCAATCAGAAGTGGCGGGTATTTCTATCATTTGTTTCATTGCGGAAATCTAGATGTGGATTTTACCCTTTCAGTTGTCAGGGACCGATATTGAAATATAAATATTATGGCCTGTCATTAAAGCTACTTGTAATGGTTTTTGTTTATTTTAGAAATTTTTATTTATTTAATTATTTATTTTACTCAACAAGATTTTTATTTATAAAATCATTTGTTTTACTTAAGAAAATTTTTATTTATAAAATCATTTATTTTACCTAATACAATTTTTATTTATAAAATCATTTGTTTTACTTAATAAAGTTTTTATAAATCATTTGTTTTACCTAATAAAATTTTTAATTATAAAATAATTTATTTCACTTAATAAATTTTTTATTTAAAAAATCATTTATTTTACCTAATACAATTTTTATTTATAAAATCATTTGTTTTACTTAATAAAATTTTTATTTATAAAATCATTTGTTTTACTTAATAAAATTTTTATTTATAAAATCGTTTATTTTTCCTAATAAAACTTTTATTTATAAAATCATTTATTTTACTTAATAATTTTTTTTTATTTATAAAATCATTTCTTTTACCTAATAAAATTTTTATTAACAAAATCATTTATTTTACATAACAAAATTTATTTATAAAATCATTTGTTTTATTTAATAAAATTATTGTTTATAAAATCATTTATTTTACCTAATAATTTTTTTTATAAAATCATTTGTTTTATTTAATAAAATTTTTATTTATAATAATCATTTATTTTACCTAATAAAATTTTTATTTATAAAATCATTATCTTACTTAATAACATTTTTATTTACTTAATTACTATTTTACCTGATAAAATTTGTATTTACTTAATTATTTATTTTAATTTATATAATTTTTATTTATTTAATAATAAAATAATTTTGGACTAATTTAATAATATTGATTTTGTATAACCAATTTCTTTTTTACCAAAACGCATAGTTTCTTAATTTTAATGAAATTTGACTTTTCTTTCCTACGCAAAATCGGTATTTGAAAAAATGGGAATCAAATTAAGCACTTTCCGAGATTAAATAAAACAAAATGTGATATCTTTTGCTATTTTCTATTGTTATATTGATGTGATGTTTATTCAAAGTGAAAAAGAAAAAAAAAACATTGACAGAAATATATATAATTGTCCTTTTTATTTCACCTTTCTTCGTTTTCATGTAGTGTAAAAATCGGAGTGTATTTCTTAGAGACCGTATTTAAATAATTTTGTTTTATGTTACATCTAACTTTTTTGAATTTTATTACTTGTTTTCAATTTTATAGATACTATAAGATGAAAAAATAATAGTAATTTTTCAAACTAAATTTTTCAAACTAATAATTCAAACTAAAAACACATATATTGATTCTTTGGCTCATAATTAGGCTGTAAATTTTTTTCAAATAATGCATTATTCTTAAGAATTTATAAGGATATATAATTTTATATTAAAGTATATCAAAAATAATGATAAAAAGCAATTATAAAATGTCATCGTTAAAATTTGAAACAACTTGATGGATATAAATGTCACATATATTGATTCTTTTGCTCATAATTAGGCTTTAAAATTTTTTCAAATAATGCATTATTCTTAAGAATTTATAAGGATATATAATTTTATATTAAAGTATATCAAAAATAATGATAAAAAGCAATTATAAAATGTCATCGTTAAAATTTGAAACAACTTGATGGATATAAATGTGTACAAAAATTAAAAAATATGTATACATTTTTAACAAACTTAAATTGTTCTGCATCATATCTATAAAATTGCTTAATCCTTAAAGATTCTTCCTTCTCTTGAGAATCCAAAATTCATAATAAATCAATAAATAATTCATAAATATTTCTAAAAAAATAAATAAAAAACTGGAGCAATGCAATTTTTTCATTGGTTTTTGAGTTACTTTCTCCACAAAATTTAAGGTGGAAGCTCTCAATCAGTATTGATATCTTCCTTTATTTTTTGAACGGGTGAAAAATGAGTTTTTTTTTTACTTTTCATTTATTTCAGACTATTTTTAGAAAGCAGCTAAAAATGAATTTTTTAAGAATATATTTAATTTTCGAGGCGATAAACCCTTTGTGGACCCTCAATGACCTTTCCCCGTGTTTTTGTCTAAAGCGAAACTTTAATGTAACAATTTGGAGTTAACTTTATTCATAATTTTAAAATTGGGATACATTATAATGTCTCTAAGAGTAATAATGTTGCTGATTTGGAAGACTGGAGTGAATAATGCCTGAATTTATCAATGACTTAAATGCAAATACCGGTAAGATGTTGCATTAAATTTATGCAAGGTTTATACATCATCTTAAATTATTTATAAATATGTGGAGACGTTACTTCAATCAGATATATATCTTGAATAATAGTAAATAGATAAACCATTTGAAATTATTTGAAAAATTAATAGAGTTATTATTTGACTTAGAATGAATAATCTACTTTATATATTTTTGTACACTCTGTAATATCACACACTATATCCTTTTCTTTTAAATTATTTGTATCTTATTTCAACTTTTAAAACCGTTTCTTATTTCTATCTTTCCACATTAATCTACTTTATATATATATATATATATATATATATATATATATATATATATATATATATATATATATATATATATATATATATATATATATATATATATATATATATATATATATATATATATATATATATATATATATATATATATATATTCGACCGAAAAATTCAGAGGGGTTATAGTAGGCATCAATAGGATAAAGACTCACCATATAATATGGGGTCTCTAACGACATTTAGTAGTTGAAAATCGCAAAAATAGAAAGGATGGAGTTGGAAAATGTAAAAAAATTAATAAAAAAAAAATAACAATTGATGTTTTAACTATGAATTTTTTTAAGTGAAAGCACATTCTTAAAAGTTTCTTTTCCTGCTGGTAACTTGCGAATTTGATGATCTATGGAGTCGTAAATTACTGAAAACAAAAAGTATTTTAGAACCCATATACGCAAAAAATATTAAAACTTGAAGAAAAATAAAAGCTTGAAAATATAAGGAATTTTATATTTTATTATTTGATATAAGCGTGTAGTGTGAGAACAGGGGAGTTTTCGATTTTCAAGTTACCAGTATGAAAAGAAACTTTTAAGAATGTGGTTTCACTTAAAAAAAATTCATAGTTAAAACATCAATTGTTATTTTTTTATTAATTTTTTACATTTTCCAACTCCATCCTTTTTATTTTTGCGATTTTCACCTAATGAACGTCGTTTGAGACCCCATATTGTATGGTGATTCTTTATCCTATTGATGCCTACTATAACCCCTCTGAATTTGTCGGTCGAATTCGGCAACATCTTGTATATATATATATATATATATATATATATATATATATATATATATATACAGAGAGAGATGTGGAAATAAAATAAAATCGCTAATTGCTTTTATTTAGAAACCAATGAAATGATATTTTTTTAACAAAAATATCACAAGAAATCCCATGCAGTTTTCTACTCTTCATGTTATAGAATATGTTTATAACATGCAGTATATATTTTGAAATGAGTATTAACACGAACTATTATTTCAGTGAATAAAATTAATTTTTATTACAGTCACAGTTATCAAACACTTTAGGGCAACTTTTAAGATTCTATCAATTTTTGAAAAAAAAAATTACGAGTTCATTAAGTGAAATTAATCCTTCCAGCACTAATGCAAAATATGTCTTCTATAAAGGGAAAACTCATTCATCTTTTCGATGTTCTTTTTTATTCCTTTCTTAAACGATGTAAAATTTCTTTTTCTAAAGAATCCCTTCGAATAAGTAGGTTTTTTTCTCCCGAGTGATGTATTTGGCTTTAATAAGAAAGCGAAAGAAGTTCATTTATATAGTAGAAAGAATAGTTAACAGTCAGGATTAATACACAGAAAATTGAAAAGAAAAAACTTCCGGTTCACAAATTCATTAGTGTTAAAGATCTTGAAAGCAAATACTCCATCATTTTTCTTCTTACTCTTTTCACACTTTTAATTAAGTTCTTTTTTTAGATCTTTACATAGAATTACAATTTTTTCTATCAACCCAATATTGCTGATAGCCTTCAACATAACTTCTTGAAATGTACGAAGTTGAGACTACATATAAGCAAAATTTATTGGTAAGGTCTAAGAATACTTATATTCTAGAAAAAGAATAATCTATTATTTAGAATGAGCTAGGAAAACAAAAGTTTTGTTATTTCGAAATTTTTATGAATTATTTTGAAACGAAATTGACTTCTTTAATTCAAATAGCTGAGAGCAACTAATTTGTCCAAGAAATTTTAATTCACTAATTATTCTTATTCTTTCTTACTAAACAGTAAGCAATATTTTTTTTTCAAAATTTATATTCCATATACTATGAAATCAAACACTTACAACATCATGTTTCGCTTACTAAAATTCACACATAATACTCTCGAAAACAAACTCTATAATGAATTTTTAAATAAAGAAGATAATGCCTGCATAGGAAGTTAAGATGATTAATTTCTCCCGTAAAAACATTTTAAAGTACTTAGCATATTTATAATATTTACCCACATTTATAAATAAATCTGGAAAACTAAGATTATTTAGCTTATTTGATGTCTTAATGAGTAAGATTATTTCTTGGTATTTAGTTTTATATTTTACGCGTAGTATTAAAAAAAGATACTGATTGAACAAAATCTGAGTTGCATTTTACTGTACTCGATATAATAGGATTCGCAAATTATCCGAAGACACTATAAATATGATTTTTCCTTTTGCATTCGTGACAAAAAATCTTTATAAAATGTTTTCATAACAGAGGCTCAATTGCTCTTGATCTGAAATTCTTGCTTTTATTAAAAATGAAAATTATTTCAAGGAAATGCAGCTTTAAAGCAAAATGCTGAAAACACAGACAGATCCTCTTAGAATATATTATAAACCAAAAGCTTGAGTCGTGATATTATTTTCTAGAAATGAAATTTTGTCTTTGATATTTCAAAAAATAATGCATCCTAGAATAAATATTGTTATTTAACGAATTTTGTGCAAGAGAAATTGAAACAACCGACTTTTGTGCTTCTTCTAGACATATCTTTCAGATTCGCTTTGACTAAGTGAAAAGACAAAGAAAATGACTCATGCATTAAAAATAAAATATAAACATTCTAATATTGACAATGTTTCGATTCAGATTTTCCGATATATTTCATCGTAGAAATAAGAGCATCTAATTTATATTCAAAGCATATAGTTCCTTTGAATTATGATTGTTATTCATTTGTATATTTTTAGAAGGTACAATTTTTTTTTTTTAAATTTTCGTTTCTTTTTAAGTACCCATTAATTCCATTAAATGAAAAAAATTATGAATAATTAATTTAAGTTTCCATTCGTTTTCGATAATGATAGAAATCTCAGATATGCTTGGATTCAAATAATATTCTGATGATACAAAATGCTCAAGCCGTAATAACAAGATTAAGTAACTTTATCAAAATTTAGGTATTTGAAAATCTTTTTTATAATTATTGTATCAATAGATGTTAATGCACGAAACAAGATTAAGTAGCTTTATCAAAATTTAGTTTTTAAAAATCACTTGGTAAGTTTTATATCGTTTTATATCAGTAAATGTAGCATGAAAAGTGTTAGCCGTGCAAATCTGAATGCAATTCGGAAAATTTTTATAACTTGCCGCGAAAACAATGTTGCGATATTGCAGCGTTCATTATTATTCTAAATGTAAGCTCGGCCTTTTCATGCTGCAAAATATATTTTATAAAGTATTTAAATTACATAATGTGAAGCTGATATAATTTTTCTATCTTTATATAGTTTGAATGAATTTTTCAATTCTCATGAGTGTAGATATATATATATGTCTCATATCACATCTACGACAGTGAACTCACGTTTTCGGCAATAAAACTAAATAGCATTTAAATTAATACAATAATCCTCCTACAATTCGTGTGGGTGTTTGTCAGTCTGCCCTTTAGAATAATATCCCAGCTACTCTGCAGCAAGCAAATACTGATTGCACCAGCAATGTGAACGTAATTGGTTTGGGAGTTATCCAACAACCATGTTCTAAAACTGCAACGGAGGGCACATTTCCAACTCATTTTACTATTAAGCATGTGTTGGCGTTTAAAATCCTTAATCCTGCATACGTAATGCCTTGCATGCCTCCTAATTATCAAAACAGCATCGAAACAATATATTTGCTATAGTAAGCGGTTTGACTATAAGGGAATAACTTTCATGCCACAACTAAGGAATGGATACCCAATATTTTAATTTTATTAACAATTATATGAGGTGTAAGAGGATTCCAGTTATACTCTTTGAAGGTCCCAAAGATATCTATTTACATCAGTTTAATTGAGAAAATTATTTACTGATTTATTAGATAAAGAGGATCTAAAAACATGAACGTCTAAAATTCCCAAAAAGACAGCATTTCCGTTTCAAGAGAATGAATGGTAGAAGTATTAATTGTGAGCATCTGAAAGAAACAAATATCATTTTGAGAGTGAGAAGATTCGTTTATTATGACTAAATTTTGCTTTTAATAACTTATAAAGAAGTAAATCTTGAATACTGTATAAGCAATATAACACAGTTTGTACCATTCGAAGAATAAATTTATCAAGATTTATAGATGTTATGTAACTTATTGTTTATTATTGGAATGTATGATACCTAAAAATATTTTGTAAGCAATCAATATCTACATTAATTAATGTCTGAAAACAGAATGATGCTATATTCTGAATTTGGAATTCTGTAATTATTTGACAGTTGGGCAAAATTTTCTATCAAACAATAAGTATGTGAACTGAAATATTGCGATATTTCCTGTTTCTTATACTTAAATCAAATATGGCAAAAATAGGAAAATAAATATACAATATGAATGACATCTTTGATAAATATTGATGAAATTAATTAGATTTTATGTACTGTAATGGAAAGTTTAAGGTTTTATTTAGACGTTCGTAATGATTCAAAAGGACGTGAACTAAATGAGTGATATATTATAATATTTCTATACTTTTGAGGAATAATATTTAATTTAAATTATAATTGGAAGCTACTTTAAAGTTTTTAATGTTTAGTTTAATTATTTCTAAAGATATTTTATGTACTATACAATACAAATAAAACTGAAATACTAATTAAGTAGATACGATATACATCTTGGTAAAAGTTTTTTTTTTAAACATCTTATGAAAATTTAGAAAACGTCTTGATGTTCATAAAATTATATTCGATTATTTTAACAATTTCTGGATTTGTAAATGTGAAATTAATTTTTTCGCTGTTTCATTATTGATGATGAGTTCCTAGAAGAGCAGATATCAGTTTGAATTCACAGATAAGATATAGAAACATCAGTTTGAATTCACAGATAAGATATAGAAACATCAGTTTGAATTCACAGATAAGATATAGAAACATCAGTTTGAATTCACAGATAAGATATAGAAACATCAGCTTGAATTCACATATAAGATATAGAAACATCAGTTTGAATTCACAGATAAGATATAGAAACATCAGTTTGAATTCACAGATAAGATATAGAAACATCAGTTTGAATTCACAGATAAGATATAGAAACATCAGTTAGAATTCACAGATAAGATATAGAAACATCAGTTTGAATTCACAGATAAGATATAGAAACATCAGTTTGAATTCACAGATAAGATATAGAAACATCAGCTTGAATTCACAGATATAGAAACATGCGAAATTTCGTTAAATATTATTCAGCGTTTTACAAGATTTTTATACATTGATATTCTCAATAATAGTTGATAAGTGATATTCAATATAACATTTTTGATGTTTAAAGATCTAGCCATTTAAGATCGATTCAGTTTTGCGATGATGGCTGCTATTTCACTCAAACATAATTTAGTAAATTACGAATCATTAAAATAAGAACCATTTCTTGAAAGAATAATTGCATTTGACATTGATTCATTTGATAATTTTTTTAAAAATTTGTGTGAGAATATGATTTATCCGACTACATCTATTTTAAAGTAATTTTCCTTATTTTATGGACAAAAGGATCTGATAATTAGAGTAATTCATTTTCCAAAATTACATTTAATTTATTGTTATTTGAATCATGAATTACGTGTGACTGGTTCATTTTACCAGTCCAATCCAACCACTTAAAACAAAATAGAAATAGAATAGACTGAAATAAGATTTTTTTAAAAATGATTCTTAAAATAAAGATATTTAACAATGTTATTTTCATAACAATAAGTAATTTTAAAGTAGCTAATAAGCATATACTCAGAGTTAAAACAGATTGTTTTTAAATAAAACTAAATTATAGTTGGATTACCCAATTGTTTATGTATTTTAGAGTTTGTAATATCCTTAAATGCTAATTTTTTTAATGGATACAAATATCAAAAATTAATGCATCATTCATAAATTGTTGAATTATTATGTAAAGCATTTAAATTAGAAAATGTTTCCATTTTTTTTTATTAATAATAGCTGGAACTGTTATTTCATTTCGTTATCTATAGAATAGAATACAAATACAAATGAGAATGGCGCAAGCCATAGATAAAATTTACTAATAAATGAATTCTGATGCTTCAGTTGAAATATCAATCAAATGATCAATTAAAATTGAAATCAATCAAATGATCTGATTAACTAGATTATTAGCGTATGAAATGATATATACATCTTGTTTTGAAGAACAATAAAGGCATTCGGATGAAAAATTTAAAATCTTGAATTTTGTAAAATGCAGCAAGAACTTTCTTTTTTTTATCTTTTTATAGATATAAATTCACTTGCAAGCTATAACTGAGCTACAAGCTAATTACAATTACTTTGAGGAAAAATTAATTTTGATGTATGCTTTAATGAATGTAAGAATGTTTTTTTAAATGATTCTTAGAAAATCAGTTTGTGTTGAAAATAGTTTGAAAATAGTTTTTTAGATTCCGGTGTTTCCATACTGCCTTTAACATTAATGTTCATAATTGCATGCTAATATGGGAGCTATTCTTAAACATTATAATTCTGAGCCATTTAATCTGACAATTCTCTCGCTTTTTATGATTTAGCACTTCTAAACCTTTAAATTTGTTTTTAAAAATAAACAAAGAATTTTAAGAATTTTTCTATTGCCAAATTAATTAGTTATTAAAATAGATCAAATTTCTTGAAAGTATATTATTCACATTCAAATATATAAGCGGGTGCAAGTTTTTTTCTTTCTTTTTTTTTAATGAAATTATTTATTTTACATAAAGCTAGATTTTCAAAACAAGAGAAAGTCATTAATAAAAGGAAAAATAAAAATTAATAAAATAATAAAATTAAAGTAATTATCTGAAAAATAAATAAATCAGAATTCCACAAATTTAAGCTTTTAATCAAATAAAATGTTATGATTTCATTTTTTGCTCTAATATATGTAAAAATAGTTTGAAATTACTACGAAAAATTAAATTTTATTTTTATCCATGGCAATTTTTATAGATTTTTAATATATATTTTTTTACTTTAGGAAAAATTAAAAAAAATTTTGGATTTTTTTTTTCTTATTTGGTAAGAAAATAATTTTATAATTTCACTTCATTATATGCAAATATGATTAAGGTAAAAGTATTAAAACTTATTAAAATCATCAACTTTAAATTAAAATCATCAACTTTAAAAGTATGATAATGTTATTTGGAACCTTAAAATTTAAAAAAAAAAAATTACTTCTTGCATGTCTATATTTTTGAGAATAAAAAAATATTCTGAAAACAAGAAAGTCCTGATCAACTTTTTTTTTTCATTTTTCAGATAGAATATCTATAACAGATCACTGTGGCTCTGTCATTGTTCACTTTTTGTACATCTACGTTAAACACGTAATAATTTTGGCAACATTGGTGTAAGAAATATTTAAATCTAAAAATATTTAATACTAGCCGCCTTTGGCGACCAGCCGGTTCGCCAATCTTAATGTTCATTTAAATTTTAATAATTAAATAGGTTGAACCGGAGTTTAACCCCCTTCTTCGCCCAGTTGCGATAACGCGCCAAAGCTGACAAACTTTATTATGCACTATAATTGAACATCTGCTCCTTTGCTTTTGAACATTTCGCAAGACCATTGCTGGCGATTTTTAAAAATTGCGCCACGCAGGGGGTTAAACTCCGGTCATACCATTAAATATTTTACGTAATTCCAACTTTAATAGATTATTCATCAAAATAGTTTAAAACTTCAAATTTTGATAGTCATATAATTCACTCATAATATTATAAAGGCCTTCAGTCATAACGTGATATGTATCTCTCTAATTTTCTGTTACCCCTCGTAGAATTTATGGTTTAAATTAAAGTGTAAATGATTAATCTGCAATTAATATAATAATATTTTTTACTGAAACAAAGCATTTTTTTTAATAATATGATTACTGATAATAGATTCACTGAGAGTTTAAACTTTATGTGCACTAAAGAATATCTTTCTTAATTTATGTAATATTTCAAGAATTTGTCAACAAAATTTTCTCAGATTCATCATGAACACATCGATTCATTAACAATGTTTCATTTTAAATGCATCAAACACTAAGAAAATAAAATAAATCGTTTAAAATAATCGGTCGAAAACAGTTATAAAAAAACTTCTTAAAAAACGATGTAGTTAAAACTATAAGCATATACAAAAAGATATATAACTAACATAAATACAATTTAATTACAAAAGCATGCAACTAACCTAAAAATAATTTAAATCACTGAAAACAGGTAAAAAAAAACTACTTAAAAAACGATGTACTTAAAACTATAAGCATATACAAAATATAGATAACTAACATAAATACGATTTACTTACAAAAGCATGCAACTAACCTAAAAATAATTTAAATCAACCGTTGTTAGTGGTTGTCATGACAACAATCAGAACAATGCGCATGCGTGAATTTTCTTCGCCAGTTGGTTAACGCAAATGCGTGAATTTTTCTACGCCAGTTGGGGTAACGCTATGCAGATTATACATTTTAATTTCCTTTATTCTGTGTTATTTTAATTCAAAAGTACTTCAGAATGAATCTGAAACATGGATTAATTAACAATGTTTAATTTTAAATGCATAAAACAGTAAGAAAATAAACAGAATCGTTTGAAATAATCCGCCAAAAAATGTTAACCCTAGCCTCATTTCTATTGGGAGAAAAAAAAGCTGAATTCTTATTCATTTGGCGGTGGGGAAAATGGAAGATTTTTTTGGCGGGAAAGTTGGCGGTGGGGAAAATAGAAGATTTTTTTGGCAGGAAAGTTAGTTTTTAATTAATAATTAAAATTCTAATTAAAAATTCAAAAAAAGGGACCCCAGGTGCACATTCCCGACCTCTAAGGTATACATGTACCAAATTTGGTAGCTGTATGTCAAATGACCAGGCCTGTAGAGCGCCAACACACACACACACACATTGAGCTTTATTATAAGTATAGATAACCTGTCTAAAAGTTAGGAATTGTTATATTATGGAAATGAAGCTTATTTAGAGGAATTATAACAATGTTTTGTTTTTATTATGCAATTATGCATAAATTAAATTTGCCTAATTTGAAAATTAATTTTTCTTGAAGTATAACTCTTTGAAACGATGGTAAAATGTAGTGAAAAAAAGTTTAATGAAAAAGCGCTTTTTAATTATACAAATTAATTATTAATTACTTATTAATTATAATTAATTATTTGAAAATTAATTCTCTTTCAAGTATAATTCTTTGAAGAAATGGCAAAATGTAGTGAAAAAAAAGTTTAATGAAAAAGCACTTTTTAATTATGCAAATACTATATTTACTGTCTGGCTTCATTGCAAAATTATTATGGAATCGAAGCATTATGTATCTTCAAAGAGATCTTGAAGGATTTTTTTGTAAACAAATATTTTTGAACTATATAATTCGTTTCTCCAAAGAATAAAACTATCAAATGTTACTTAGTAATTCATTATACACATGTAATATTAATTTTTTACATTTTCAGCCATTCATAAAATATACTAATCCATTCAAATTTCTAATATTCTCCATTCACTAACTGTCAAAAGTATTACAGGGAATATAAAGAACAGAGAATTTTTACTATATACATATTATTTAATATGTTTAAAATGCAATATGTGTGATTTATGCGATATATGTGTATTTTAAATTTAAACTTTAAGCTATTTATAGGCAACAACAAAATTACTATATCTGTCATGTCGCAGCATGTTTATTGAGATGAAAAAATATCGTTTTCGTGATAAGTATGAATATATAAAAAATTATTTAGTTAAAACGAATCAAATTTTGGATCCAACTGAAAGTGATTTGTCTCATTATTCGAGCATATATACTCATTAAGTCAGAATTTAAATATTCTTGATATGAATTCCATTATCTGTTTCGGAAGCACACATCTGTATCAAATTTTGATTTCATCTTAACAATTGTTAACAATAATTTTATTACTGAAATTAATGAGAAATTGTGAAATATTCTTTCCGTTTTCTTCAAACGATACCTCTGTTTATTTATAATACTCTATCATCAACTATAAGGCAACTATATGTCTAAACTATAGGACATGATATAAGTAAAAGCAGGTGACAGTCTCCACGAGATGGCGCTGGCGGCGCCAGGGAGAAACCTAACTCTAGTATATGGTGCAAGACTAGAGCGTGCGGGTGCTGGACTGCTCGTGTTGAAGATCTGTGAACCGTGGTAGTACGATTCCTACATTGTAATACGTACCAAAGCTGTAAATATGTAGAACAGAGCCTATATTTAACCCTAGACACCGTTTCGTAATGAGTTCTTTCGAAAGATGGACACCTTCGCTCCCACATATATCATCTGTACCCCAAAATCCAGAAGACAAAAATGTTTGTTAGAGGTTAAAATTTATATAGAAGCTTGGAAAGCTTTACAATCTATTTCTACTTCCCAAATTTTGTAGGTAGAAGAAACCGTTTAATTTTTCACATTCAGTATCTGTGCTACATCTAAAGATATTGATTATACATCGATGTGAGAAAAAAAATCACAACGGTCTTCCTTAATTGAGAAATTTCAGTATTGTCTTCCTATTGCAAAAATTTAAAAATTAAGATAGGTAGAATTATATTTTGAACGACGATATGTATTTTTTGATTCTGTTCAAATGAAGTTCAAAAATAAAAATAAATAAAAGAATACTGTCAATTGTTTTGTTAAAATTTTGTATCTAAACATGAAGAAAAGGTTTTTGCATTCTCTTAAATATTGAAAATTCATCTGTATTCACTATGAACAATAAAAACTTTCTTGTTCATTTTAGTATATTTGAAACAATTTTTCTTTGTGAAAGTGATTTTTACTTCGTATTTTCCCTTATTTTAACTATGTTCATTAGATGCAAGATTTATTTTTTAATAACTTGTATACATTAAATCTATGAAAAATATTCAGAAAATATTCGTGCATTTTCTTCCTTAATCACTACATTACATTTAGCATCTATTAAAACAGAAACGGATAATACTTTTTTTATAGATGAGATGTCTGTTTTCTTAAATGGGACTACAATTTTCTAGAAATTACACTTTAACGGAATACACACGATGCATTTCTTTCTATTTTTCTTATGTTACATTAACGCTCCTTAAAAGTGTCTTTAAGCAGCCATCAAAGACACTGGTGTTCGATAGGTTTCATAGAATAAATATGCTTTGAGTTTTGTTTGCTTGCATTTGAGTCAAACATAATGATTTCGTGCATTTGTTTGTCTGTGGACCATTCGGTTTCTTTGGTCCTTTCTTTACCATGTGTTGCAATCCAAAATTATTCTTCAATTGCTTTGAGTCAAACATGATTATATATAGTATGTGTTTGTTTTTTAACAATTCCTTTTCTTTGGTTATTTCTTTATTATTTTCTTGAAATCCAAGATTGTTCTTGAATCGATCTGATAATGACTTTGGCAATTACTTTTTTGTGAGTGGTAGGGATCAAATGACAAGTTTTTGTCACAGTTATGCTTTTTTTAGCTATATAATTGTAGGATTACTGGCGTATAATATTCTTTTAAAATAGTAAAGAAAAAAAGTTTTATCATTAATTTTAAGATTATTACACTAATTCCAGCTGATGTCGTAAAAGTTTATTTCGGTTGAAAAGTTATTTCGATTTGTTTTAATTGCTCAATTCAGTTCACCAGGTTTCAGATATAAAAGTAAGCCGATTCTTGCTCTTACTGATGATAAAACAATGATATGGGATAAAAACTATATATATTTTCAACATATTCATACAATGACCATTTTAGGTATGAACCATGGCCATTGGATTCTTCCAAAATAGACGCGAGATGAAAGATGTGGATAAGAATGCTTAGACGACTTTTAAAGAATTCCGGAATACTTCTCATCTTATTTCACACTTACACGTAGAATAATAATCAAAGTTGTTATTTTTTCTTTCTGAAATAGATAGTACCTCCTACATGTGGGATTGTCAGTGATCGGGGAATATTGCTGCTGTTGCTGTAGGTACTGTTAGGTTTCCATCCACGGATTCCACCTATACCGTTTTGACGGATATCTATCAAATCAGCCAGGATGCCTAGGAAATAGTCGTATATTTCAATCCTTTGTTATTATAAATTTTAAGGTAAATATTAAGCATAAAAAGGGCTTGCAATTATTTTTATATAGTCGACTGTCAGGATCAGCTGGTAAACCGATATTGAAGTTTCCTAAATTTTTAATTAAATATTTTTATTTAACTTGCTGTTAATGGTTCCATCTTTTTAAATATCATATATTGGTTGATACATGCGAGATATACTATTTTAAAGAGCTCAAGCCGAATTGCTAATTATGTTTTACGCCTTCCTAATTTTCTATCTCACCTAAAATTTGAAATTTAATTCAAAATGGAACAAGTTAAGCTTCATCGAACAGGAAAACTATTTAAAAATGAGTGTATTCTAAAAATTTATATCCGCGCATTCTTGTGAAATTAATTAATAATCATTAATTCTCATTTCATTTCAACAATGTAGGAAAAACTCAGGATGGCATATTCGTAGAACAATAAAAACCATTTGAACTTCTTTACAACTGTGAAATAGATTGCTGCTATATCAATAAAAAAAAAAAAATATACAATTTTAAAAATTAATTAAAAATAGACAAAAACACTGCACAGAAATTGAATTAGTATCTTTAAACAAATATTTTTTTTAATTTGAAAAATGCATAAAAAATGTATATTTTCCCATGAATTATTCGAGAGTCATGATGAGAATCGTCATTTTTCGTTCAATTTTAAATTATTAAAATGCTTGCTAAAACTTCAAAAACTTTCATCGACGATCGCTTTTCCCCCCTCCATAGCAAATTTACGAAAATTATTTAGCTGTATGTTTAACTATCGGTCCTCCTGAACATCGGCACGCAAAGATAGAGAGTTTTTTGTTTATTATAGATAGAAATGGAGATTAATTACCATGAGATAGAGGTTACTTACGTAGTTACACAATACGTCCAAAATTTACGACAAAATTAAAAAGGCGATGATACTCATGAGATGAGCGATACTTGATAGTCTGTTTTCTGCTTAGAATGCCAGAAAGAAATGATTTAGATAAACATCCGATAAACACTAATCGAAAGTTCTAACTTCATTTCTGCGCCGCTTGATTGGCAGTATCTCTCTGAATATCAAACTCAAACTTGTACAAAAGGTGTCGAAAAGAGAATCAAAACATTTGAAGATTCCAGTTTGCAATTATTTCTATTTTGTAACAAATTCCGGCCATCAATTTTTAATCATTAGTTATATTACAGTATTAAAGACTAATGATTTCATTCCAAGAACTTGGACAAGCAACGAAATTTAATTATTCTAAAAAACGATTTTATTCTATATTGAGAATATAATATAGAAAAAGATAAATAGATTGTTAGAGAAGAATAGTTGATTCTAACACTTCATCTACCCACACATATATTAAAAAAAATATATATACTTTTCTATAAATTCCAAAATATATTATATTTCGTGGTTCACATACGCTCGGTGCCGTAAAAATTGGAAGAGTTAACTTTTTATTGTTACAGTTTTGTGCACAAGATATAACTTAAGCTGGCCTTTCGCCAAAATTTGCCAGAGTATGGTATATATTCCCTGCATGACTATATATTTACACACAATTTCCTTCCATGAATTTGTTACATGTGTCTAAGTTAAAACTTGGCTCTGTACCAAAGAAGGATTCACATTTTAGCCGTGCTTCAAATACATAATGTGTTAATGATTCTTTGAAAGTTGGCGTTATAATGATTTATAGATCCCATCTTTTACACTGAGTTTAGTTATTTTTTGAATAAACCACACAACTGTAAAGGGTTCTAAGGGTCCTCTATGTATTACTGCTATAAAGTAATAAAAATAAATATAAAGGTTTTTATTACTGCTTCAATATGAATTACTTTTTGAATTTGCTATCATACCCGGAGTTGTTTTTCATATTATAAAAGTTAAAATATAAAAGTGTTATTACTGAAAGCAGTTTTTAAAAACCTAAATTATTCTTTTAAATACGTATTATCAATTTAATTTTATTTCTTGCATACTATATATAGTCTACAGAAGAAAAAAATTCAGATTATATATTATTTAAATATGCTGGTGATCTTGAATTTCGCAAATCGTAACTATAGCATTGTGAGTTGGTATGTCTATCGGAAAAAACTATTTTCTCAATTTTTCTTGTAATTGTTTTATTCTCAACGTAGTTAACATTTTTATATAAATCAATATATAAACAGTTTTTATCCTCAAATTTATTGTGTAACAGATAATATATTATTCAATAAATTCTTAAGTTACTTCTGGTTCATTTAATCGTAAACTTCAATGTTCAAAGTTATGGATTTCCAAAATTTTAAAAAAATGAAATTCATATCTTATATTTCTTACTGTTCCTCGGGTGTGCCTTCTATACTAACATGAAGAATTACCGGTACTTTTATACACGCATATTTTTTTGTTATAAAATATAAATCTTTATTAAAATTGGATTATAATTATGTAACCTATTTTTAATGGGGATTTTAAACTAATGACAATTCTTCAAGACTTGATTTTTTATTTCTTTTCAACGTTTTTAGTAAACATGTAAAGTGCTGTTCACCCAACATATTTCTTTCATTAAAGCATTTGCCAGATTTTGTAGATATTTCTTTATATGTAGTTTTATTGACTGTTGGTTTGTTTCTTATGGCACTTGCCACTGACAAGCCCACTGTTACGAAGACAGCGATTTAAGCCTGAGGGGGAACGTCTCTTATTTTTTTATAGCAGCGCCAACTAGGGCCAAGAGTACGACTTTGCCACTCACGCATCACTCATTCGCTTGCACAACCCCTTTTTACAGGAGGGCACATTCACACATCTCACAGATAGAATAACAGAAGAACAACCATGCCCAAACCGGGACTCCCAGATCACGGGGAAGACGTGCTACCCCTATGCCAGGACGCCGGCTTTATTGACTGTGAAATGAACAATGTAGCAAATGATTGCAACTACATTATTTTTAAGCCAATTCATTTTTTTTAACGAAGAAAGAAAAGAATTTACATTGAAAACATCAGTAGTCACGCGCATCTCAGAAATACAGATAACAAACTGGCAGAATTATAATAAAGCATCGAATTCCAAAAGTTTACAGTTGGTCCAAAGGATCTGCTAGAAAAATCTAAGTCATGCTTTCATAGATCCCTGAAGTAAAAAGGATATGAAACAAACTTCAGTAGTATTTCGTTCAAACATTGAAAGATTAAATGGAATTCAATTATTCTAATGATTAAAGAGTAAGATCTTAAAATATTTATTTTCTTCAGGACCTTTTATAATTTAATGCGATATTTGGTAAGTTTATGACAATAAATACAGATTAATTATAATATTAACCCAGTGGCTGTATTGATCCTTTAGCTTTATGTCTTTATCCTATCTCTATAGCTAGACAATACAACTTTACTTTTCTTACTGTCTTCTCCACCCCTCCACCTACTGAATTCACAGCCAGGAAGTAGCGGATGCTTGAATTTCAAGGCAGTTCGCAGTTGCGAGTCGCGAGTCTCTGTTCTCTGATTTCCATGAGTGATGATGCAGTATGGCCAGTATGGCAAGATTTGTGCTTCTTAATATGACGTTGTTGTTATCTCTTATATCCCTTGGATTGAACACAATACACACCAAGTCCAAGAGATCGAATCACATGATAAGATTGTAAACTGTTTCCTCCTCATTCACCAGCTACCTCACAGAGGCGCCAATGCATTCAATGATCTGAGGGGGAGAAGTTTCTTAATAGAATGAATAAAAATGACTATACATTTTGTAGACCTTCTTTTGCATTGATTAAATCTTGAATGTCTTATGTTTATAATTTTGATCATAAGATCTTAATTATATTTATCATTTTTTAGCTATCCCATTTACATACGTGTAAATTCAAGAGATAAAAATAGTCCTCTTTGGGCAGGTTGGTGTAAAATTGTACTCCCATTTCCATTTCTGATGGTAAATCTCGAATACCAAATTTTGTCCATGTAGTTATATGCGTTTTCAAGCTACTATTTTGGAATGCGCTGATAGACAAACATTCGATATATTTCCTTCAAATTTGGAAAGAAATCTACATATTTGATGTTAAGACTATTCTGTCCAATCCAATGAATTTTTTAATCAACGTATTTGCAGACAGACAGATGGAGCGGTAAACCGATATAATCCCAAAAATATGTTTTTCAAAATCAAGAAGACCTGAAATTCGGAGATTCGTCTAAATCTCGAGACTGAATTTTTCTACTATTATAATAATTTCTCTCCGTTTACTTTGTAGATGAAAAGGTAAAAAAGTTGAATATAAACAGGGTTTCGCATGCATTACAATTTTAAAGTATTTGAAAATAAATATTTAAATCTTTTTAAAATACCCATTCAATCCCATTTGGATCAGTGTCTGGGGTACTGATTTAAAAAAGAAGTAACGTTTAAAGAAAAACAGATATTTTATTTACAGTAAACGAAATTAAAAGAACATTAACATTTAGGACGTGAAAGGTTATTTACATTAAAGTTAGAAGTAAAATATTTAGATGGGACCAAGGGATAAGCCTAAAAAGATGACTACCCATAGCAAAACTATGTGCCGCCGTAACACAAGATTATTAACCACACATCGATATCGGGCAAGAAGTACCCTCTCTCTTTCCTTCTCTCGAGCGAATGCCAACAGCGCTCGCCTTTTTTAAAACATACGGTCATGTAACTTTGGATTAGTAGAACCCATGGTGCCATCTATTACAATAAAAATAAATTGAACTGGGTATAAAAGTGGCCACTAATTAAATCTCTCTCTCTTTCTGTATATATATATATATATATATATATATATATATATATATATATATAAAATCAAATTAAACCAAATAAAAAAAATACGGCCTGAAGACTTTTTCAAGGGTTACCCTCAGGCAGGGATTAAAAAAAAGGGTTATTTTCTGTGAAGGAATGCAGACTAAACAGTCTAATAACGATTCCTCGTGACCCGAAAAATCCCCTGAAATTAGGCTCAAGAGATATACCATTTTAACAGAAAGTGAAATACAAAACAATAAATTAGAATAATACATCCACTAATAAGCAAAAATACAATATCAAAAATAACCATATAATAACACTCAAACCAGTAATGCAAACAAAAAGGAAAGGACATACCAGTAGCAGGCAAAGAAATTTTAAGCTTTCGATCGTGATTCCCGCATTTTTACACCTCCAAGCTAACGTATTTAAGGTAAAAAACGACTGTAGGGTCCCAGTGCATCTATTGAGTGATCTAATATGCAAGGAAAGGTTCCTGCTCCTTTTTTGTTATAGTTTGAATAAGAAGTAATTTTTAGTTGCGATTCCGAAACTATTTCGTTTCGTTCTCGTTTGAATTTCGTTTTCAAAATATTTCTTACTTTAGATTGCTTATATATATACACTAATCCACATTTTTTAAAATTTGATCTTGATAAAGTTTGCCTCACGTGATGTTCAAGACATGAAAAGGTAGGTCACTCTCAGCAATTCAAATTTCAAAACTGAAATAAAGCGCATTAGTTAAAAGTGAAACGATTTCTTGTTTATTTTCAGTTATATATTTCGAAAATATTTTCTCACAGATTATTCCTATATTATTTCATTTACATAAACTATCCCCATTTCTGTGTTACATTTCCAGCCTCAATTCAATTTTTTTTATTTTACTTCAGCCATAAGCTAAGACAAAGTTTTATCTTGATTCGTGAAACGGTATTATGATAATTTATGTTGTAAGAGTCTTTTAATACGTTTTGCTACTGTATTTCAGTTTTTCTTCCTTTTCTGCAATAAAAATAACTGTAAATAATGTAAAATTTCATAATCAAAATTTTTTTTTCTTTAAGCTATCTAAATATGACTATTACTATAATACTATATTACTATTTCAAAATATATTACCATGAAATACTTTCTATAAATTTGATTATTTTTCATAAATTGTACAAATAATAAATATGAATCACAGAGGCTGGTTTTCTGAAACATTTTATCGAATAAAGTTTTTTATTAGTTTCAATGATTTCATTGCAATAAATTTATATTCCTGCATATATTTTCTTATTTTTTATAAGTTTATATACTTTCAAATTTGTATTCATAAGTATTTACATATATTCAAGAAGGCTGATATAATAAATGCATATAAGGAATATAAATTCAGCTATTTGAAATATATAAACTAAAGAAATGATATTTGTTGAAACAATTCTATTCAATATACAGAAAGTAATAGTTATATACATTGTGAAATATATAATAATTTGATATTTCTATTTTGAAACTTATTTCTGAAGGATGTTCATACTTTAAAAAGCAATTTAATATATAAATTCAGTTTCCATGAGCATAGTTAAGTACATACTGAAATATAACAATGAGTAATAAAAATTAACTGCCATAGAATAAATTCAGATGAAAAATTGAAAAGAATAAATAACAATTGCTAATTGATAAAAAATATTTCAATTTTTATTATTATTATTAATTAGTAGTAATATAATTAACAACTTTTAATTTAACTAATAATTCACTAATTAACAACTAATTCATTAACAACAAACCATTAATTAAACTTTTAAAGCTAATTCATGTTTCATAGTTTAATATAAAAGTTCTGATACAATGTAAATTTAATTCACATATTAAAGAAATTATAGTCCCTATTTAAATTTATTCAAATATTTAAAAAAATAATGCAAGATATTAACATGTTTAAAAAATAATTAAGTATATATAAATTTAAATGATAATTTTTTTAAAAATCAAAAATTAGCCATCTTATTTTTTATTTTTAATAATAAAAGGAAGATAGACTTTAAAATGGTTTGTGCGAAAGTCATGTCAATCTCGCGTGAAACCAAAAATTCATTCACCATTTTGTTACTCCAAAAAGCGTCAATTTTACACAATCTTTTCCAATAAAATTGAAAAAATCGTTTCTTATCTTTTTTTTAAAGATACTGATTCAGCCAAAATAAAAGTAATTGATCTTTATCTCTTTAGCTTGCTCTCGTACAATAGAATCTTTTCAAAGGTTGGAACTACCTTGTTTGAGATTTTAAAAAAAATCTAGGAATGTTCTTTCTAAGTATAGAATAGACTTCTAAGACACCGCTTTAAGGTCCATTGCTCTTAATAAGTATTTCAGTGTACTTCCGTTTCGTTCATGGACAAGCCTTTACGTTTAATGTTTCGGGTGGTGTTATTTTTGGCTCTAACGACTGCAGGCACCGATAAATCTGTTGAATGATCTCATTATTATCACCTCTTGTAAGCCTTATGTAGTAAATCTTACCGGGAGTAGAAACTAGAAAAGTAAGCAGAAATAACACAATCAAGCGATTTACTTTGACCGAAAGATATTCCTTAAAAATATCAAGGAAATCAATACAAGTACAAAAAGCTTAGATAGACTATCAATTCTGTTTAGTTTGGCATTTTAACTCTCTCGAATCTGATTTATGAAGACATTTTATAGTATTTTGATAGGTGAGGATTTAATTATTTTATTTATGAAAGGTGTTCCAAAATTAATTAAGATTTGAACGTGCCGTCATTCATGCAACGAAGTGTTAGCCAACTATTTATTAGCTGATATTTTAGAGCAAGTAAAATTGGAGTGTTAGACTAAACAGCAATGTTCTTTCATTGTTGAATATTACCGGGTGGGCAAAAAGTCCGTAAAAACTTTAAAAATTCATAAAACCCATACATTTAAGCGAAATAAAAATGATTTACAGATTTTGTATCGATAAGTCACGGAATTGTTTTTAAACAAGAAAAAAAAAATCAAATAACAGCCGATACGTGCCACTGCTATGAACGACATAGTTGGAAATATGCAAATAATAATAATAATTATAAATGCTAACGCTCTGGATCTTAAACTTTTCTATATTCTTCTTCTATATACTCTAATATTTTAGTTGCATGAAAAAGGATGAATATCTTCAACATTGATGGAAAAAAAATGAATGATAGCATCATTTGAATGACAATACAAAAATTTCAAAAAATTAAGAAATGCATCTGTAAATAAAACATTTAAGACAAAATATAGAAAGCTGGAAAAAAAGGGTAAATGACTCTTCCGAATGAATTGTAACTTTATATCCAATACATTATTTTAACTTTGCTTCTATATATTTGTTGTTGATATACAGGTGGTTAGTAAAATAATAGAAACACCTGAGACTAAAAGTGACATTTTCGAATGTGCTTCATAAGCATTAAAATATAATAATAGATACCAGTTTTTTTATAAATAGCAATATATATATTGTCGTAGTATGTGTTAGCTTTATTGAAGTTCTGCAATTGTTGGATTTTTTTCAAAAGTGTAAAATGTCCAACCTCACAGATTTTCAAGGAAGCCGAATTACAGGAGCCCATCTTGCTGGAGCAAATGTGACCGAAACCTTCCAACTTTTAGACGTTTCGAGACGTAAGGTGTCTGCAGTTATGACAATAGAGGCAAGACAAATTCGAAAAGCAAATTAATGGGCAGAACGAGAAGCTGAGTGAAAGAGACCGACGGGTATTGAAACTGTTTGTAATGGCTAAAAAGAGAACAACTGCAGCAAAAGTGACCGCAGAGCTGAATCACCATCTGGATTATCCAGTGTCAGTAATTACAATTAGAAGGCATTTTAATAAACAATTATGGCAAAGCAGCAATTCCCAAACCACTTGTTCACAGATGTTAATGGTAAACGTCGTCTGCAGTGGTGTCACACTCACAATTTCTGGCCGATTGATAAGTGGAAGAAAGTAATATGGCCTGACGAATAGTGTTTTACACTATTCGTCCTGTTGGACGGGTGCATGTTTGTAGGACACCTGCACAAGCATATGATCGTGATTGTCTCCTCACAACTCTCAAGCATGGAAGTAAATCTGTCATGATATGGGCAGCCATGTCGTGGCTTTCTGCTTGACCAATCGTAATCCTGAAATTCTCTATACATCACTGGGGAGATGTATAGAGACAATTTAGCTGACCAGGTCCATCCTATGATGCAAATTTTGTTTCCAAAAAGAGAGAGAGAGAGAAAAGCACACACTCACGAAGAGAGACAGAGATATAACCCTAATCTTGCATATTCTTGATCTAAAAAAAGAAAAGTTTTAATTTCGATGTATTTCACTACGGCAGTTTAAACCAAAAGCAATAAGAGATTCGTCAGTCTACATCACGGTGCAAGAACAAAAAAATAAATAAATAAATAAATAAAAAAAATAAAAAAAGAGTGAGAGAGAGAGATTTTTTTCCTTTATTGATTTTGCTATAAGATTCTGATAGGTATTTCTTTTCCAACAGTAAATTAAAAAAAAAAGAATCTTAGATATCTTTCAAAGAATGTTGTAGGGATATATATTCCTTATTGCAGATATTGCTTAATATCATATTATATTGTATAATATATACGCACGCAGTATTGTAATATTGTATAAAATATTGCGCAGTATATTGTTTTATACAATATTGTACATCATACAATATTTTACAATATATATGTGTTACCAGCACGTACGATATATAATTGTTACTAGCTAATAAGATAGGACGAAGAACTAAGCTATGTTAACCTGATATTTTATATCAGATTGGAACAGTGTCGTCAAGTTGAAAGCAAATGAGATGGAAGAGTTTAACTTTCATATCACAGAAATTCAATAACCCATATCGAGTACCTAATAGTGTGCATTGATTTTATATTCTCAATATTTTTGCGTATTTAATAAAAATATGAAGTTCATACAGTATCACCGAATCAGACTTTGATGGAGTGGCCTGCGCGTACATTCTAACGAATTGTTTATCCCTGTTGCAGCTTCACGTAGTCCAGATTGTAGTTGATTTAAATTTGTACGATTTAATCGATGCCTCAAAGGAGCTGTTATGAATAATGAAAAATGAGTAGTTTATGGTAGGAACGGAAAATAAGAATTGCGCGGACTTTTTATGTATGGCGTTTCCCATGATTTTGAAATGTAATCTATATTGTTACAAATCTGTAATTTTGCTTCCCATCACGACTAGTGTCATCCTGGGAAAAAGCGTTAAGACCTTTGTAAGATCTGTCCTGCACGTGCTGAGCTTGGTGACGAATTTGGCGACTAAGTGGATAATACTGGAAAGTTCGAGAACTTTCACAATCCATCCACTAAGAACCGAGATACAGCCAGATACACCTTGATTGGTCTGGAAGATTCTAGCCCCGCCTCAAGTACTATATACTATATAAGAGGCACTCTCAAGATGCGAAGAAGTGGTGTGTGAGAGTAGTCGGAGTCGTCGACAAGTAAAGAATTTAGAGGATCAGACAGCAAGCAAGCAAGCTGTTGAACTAGTGATTAAATGCGCTGCATTATTACGATTTATTGGCAGTATTTGTAAAAAAAAACAAAAAATGTAACAATATATATATTTCTTAATAATATTAAAATTTATTAAATTTTTAATAATATTAAAACTATTTATTAAGGGTATTTTGTCAGTACTATTTTATCTTAGGATCTTCCTTTTGGTTTCTTATGGAAAAAGCGTTTTTGACATTTCAAGTAGAAAGTAAATGCTGAATAATAAATAGAGTAACATGCTGTGGGCCATAGTTTCCTTATCGTAACGATATCTAGAAGTTTCTGTTTCTAATCCTGAAAAATTTTAAGAATAAGTATGAAAAAAAAGTCCTTTCTAGTTTCGTTGATCGCATAACACCACGTCGTTTAGTTCTGTAATCCAATTTCAGAATCCAACAACGAGAAATGTTATTCCCAAACAGAGCAGCACTTCTTGGCAAGAGCAAAAAATTGGATTTTCCATTTCTACTAGGAAAGACATTTATAATGATTAATAGGAAGCTCAAACATTGTGAGCTCAGAGAATGAAAAGAAGGTTAAAATGTGTGGGCTTACTTACTTTTGTTTTGTTATTCCATTCTCTGGCAGAATTCTGAGAATTCATTATAGAAGGAAGGGAATGGTGTTAAGAAAGAATAATAATAGGATTATGGGATGGAGTTAGATGTATTAATAGAAAATTATGACTGCCTTTGGGCCTCTGAAGGAAACCATTCTTAATTGTTTGTTTCCCTTCGACTAAAATAAGTTTGAGAATAATGCTAATTACTTAATGGGAATTAATCCAGCGACATAACTGTAATTATTTAATGGGAATTTTGTTAGAGAAAGAATGTATCATATATATGTGTGGAAGGATAGGTATATTTTCTAAGAATGAAGGAAGATTTAAACTGGTTAATAAAAAATTTTAGGCAGTATTTATTAATATATGTACTTTTTGTATTATCATATATTTAGTATAGATAAATTATTGGAATCTTCGAAAAATTCGAATTCAAATATTTAACGAATCTTTCCATTTTAGACATCTCTAATTATGAAAAACGCATTTTTATTATCATAGCAGTCCTCTGTCTATCTGAGAAAAATATATCATTTTGAAATCTTGTTCTCAGATAGAAAAATGTAATTTTATACATGGACTTAAGGCAAAATTCATAGATATTTACACAATTTTGAACGACTTCCATCCAGATGAAGTTGGGAGAAATTCATTCTATCAGTCTGTTCACGTATAAGTAAACTCAGTAATTTCAAAACACAAAGAGCTAGATATATGAAATTAAACAGATTTAGCATCTAAAATGTAGATTCAATATTTAACGAATCTTTCCATTCCAATCCTCTCCGAGTTTGAAAAATGCATTTTTAATGTTATATCTGCCTACTGTCTATCTGAGAGCAAGATATCAAAGATAATATCGTCTTTTTCAGAAAGAAAAATGAAATCTGATATTTGGATTTGAAGCCAAATTAGTATATATGTACCAAATATTGAAAGAATTCCATCCAGATGAAGTCGGATAGAATTAATCCAGATGCATCACATTGATTTTATCATATCAATAAGATAGACAAATAGATAAATAAAAATGAAATGCTCGGATGCAATGTGCAATTTTTCTGGCATTCAAACATAATTTCACAAGATTTCTAAACATTCCTGTTGGCTATAATAATATGTCTATAGGTAATACTTAAACAAAATTGCTGATAAATGGAATTTGAAATTTATGATATAAATGATACGTTTTTCTCCAGCAATTTTCATTAAATATTTCATTCAGAAATATTATTAAACTCAAATATCTATGTTATTGGAATATTTATAAAACCAACCGAAATGCTTAAAAATTTTGTGAAATTATTTTTCAGTGCCAGAGAAATTAAAAATTGCATCCGAGCATTCCATTTTTATCTAACCATTTTTCGATCTTATTGGTCAGAAAAATCTATCCGATGCATCTAGATCAACTCTATCCGACCTCATCTAGATAGATTCCAATTACATGCACGATAATATAACGTACTCAAAGGATAAGAGTAAATTCAAAGTTCTGTACATAACGCTACAATAAAATTTAAATGCTTTCTCATAAACTGAAATAATTAAGAGTGTAATCGTTTTGTTTCAACGTATTTTTCAGATTTCGTTTTCCATACAGATGAATGGATTAACGAATGCCTAATAAATCACTATTAGAATTTAGGAATACTTTACATTTCTTAGGTTTGACTTGAATGAAGATTTAGATTTTACCACTTACCGTTTTTGAAAAGACACTGATGTCCATAAACTAAGGATAATATCAACTCTGGCAAATAAAGGTTCAGAAACAAAACGAAAGTGACTTATTCATATAGCCCAGTCATTAAACAAAACAGAAAGAGCAGAAAAGATGGTGTATGTGTGATATCATTAGTAAAAACTACGATTTTTGCTCCCTGGAGCAATGAAAAAAATATGTCCCTTGCAAAAATTTAACAACTTTACATGGTTGGTATGATGGTTAATACATTGTATGTCTCTTAAACGATAAAATACAGCCCATACAATGCCTAGGCATGCTGAGTATCAAATTTTCGAGTCTGATCTTGGGGAAGATTACTCCACTCAACAAGCAATGCTTTCTGGTCCACATTCCGGTACACATGTAAGAGGAGGCGGACTGGCCACAACTCTTTGTTCTTCTATGTACCACACATGTTGTATCGGATTCAAGTTAGGTAGGAATGCTGGCCATTCCATATTGTGAAATCCTCAGATTGAAGGTATTCTTTTACGGTGTTTGCACTGTAAAGACAAACTTTGTCATCCATAAACACAAATTCCGCATCCATGGCACCCGTAAACAAACATACATGTTGTTCCAGAAGGGGGTCTCGATAAATTTGGGCTATCATGGTTCCGATATGAACGTGCAGATTTGATCTGTACCCCATTATAATTTCACTCCAAACAAAATTCTGA
This sequence comes from Argiope bruennichi, assembly GCF_947563725.1. Lineage (NCBI taxonomy): Eukaryota > Metazoa > Arthropoda > Arachnida > Araneae > Araneidae > Argiope > Argiope bruennichi. The sequence continues at coordinate 111,284,473 of NC_079151.1, read as the reverse complement.
ACGATTTTACTTCTTTGCCACTATTCTATATATACCTACTCTTACACTCTAGCTATTTCAACGTTCCATACTTTCTATGTCATCTGTAATTTGCATATTATTCTTGAAAATGTGCGTGACAATTCTACAGCTGAAATTTTTACTTTAGAATTAGATTTCCGTGTGATTTTGAAGTATCCTTAATTTATAGACATGATTATAGGAAGAATGGCTGATTTTTTGAAAATAAAGGCATGATTTAAAAAATTAGTTTCATGTTCCTGCGAAGCGAAAGAAGTATATAAAATGAGATGCAGCACTAAAAGTCAAATTTTCTGATGGTTAGATGTTTTTTTATTTTTCTAAATTATGTAAAATCAAGAAATAACGTTTTCCGATAAATTATGATTGAAAGATATATTCGATGTTTTTTTTCGAGTTTATGAGTTCTGTTATATAGTACTGTAAGAAAAAGCAGAAATAGAATTTATGTGTTTCATCAAAAGAAAAGACGAAGTAAATTGCATAAATGATTACCTTTTTCTAAAACCAATACACAGACTTGAATGAAAAGGAAAAAAAAATATTTGAATGTAGGTATATAAATCCTACCAATCTTATTTATGTAGTGACGAGCGCCTGTTGGCGAGCGCCATCTGCTGGTTGTTAGACGGAGTTGACGCTGGTTAGACGGAGAGCAGATCAGACGGATCTGGACGAGAGAAAAGACGTGGCAGATCAGACGGATCTGGACGAGAGCAAAGACGGAGAGCAGATCAGACGGATCTGGACAAGAGAAAAGACGTGTCAGATCAGACGGATCTGGACGAAAGTAAAGACGAGACGTATTCGACGAAATCTACTGAATGTTCAATTCTTTTATGTTAATGTATATATATCCTAAATGTCCTAATCGTCCTAAATGTAATTAAATGTGCGTTCTAAAATGGTAGTGATTTCTGAGTCCTACATTTATCTATCTCATATGTAGATAAACATAAAGGAAAAGATACCTAGTTTAAAGAAAACTATATTTACCTTCGGAGTTTTTAAAAATTTATGGCTGAGGAAAAATTTTAAATCATGTTTTATTGATTTATAGCATCGATGCTTGCTGCAGGCCTGAGGCACTACAACCGTAACCGCAAAAAGTAACGATGGTCGCATAAACCATTTCGGCAGTCCTTTAAAGAAACTAAAACCATAATTAGATTATATATGTTGACCGCATTTTCGTGTTTCCAAATTCAGAAAAAACTATTATATAAGGGAAAAGTATTTTGGTTTTTCTCTACAAAGTCTACTATTCTTGCTTGACAAAATATATTACACGTCCTAATTTTTTAACTTGGGGTAAATATTCAAAAAATATAGTAGTTAATTCTGTTGCAAGAAAAAAAAAAGATGAATATGTATCTTTGGAGAATTTTAGTAAAATGTATTGTATGTGTGAATTAATTTATTCGATGAATATAATTCGATGCTGTACAGGAGAGTAGAGTTTCAATAGATTTACGAACCTACAAATAATTGCATTGTTTAAGAAACTGTGTTCCAGAGTATACTCACTTTAAAGTAAATAATGAATGATTGCTTAGTTGATTTTAGTTCCTTATTTAATTGTATTTTAAATTAGGTATCATTGTCTATAGGTAGATTTATATGGATTATCTTTTAATAAAAGATGCAATTAAATATTTTGTTTCATTTTGTCTAAATGGATTTTTCGTAAAACATTTTTTAAACGGAAGTTTTTAGATAGACAAGTAGCTCATACTATTTTGGAAGCCTTAGATCTTTATACATCTTATAGCATCACGAGAAAGTCCAATAATGTTTCGAAATGGGTGCATTTTTAAAAATTCCCCTTTATTTGATTCTTAAGTTAAATCAAGTTAAAGTACAACAGAATTTGATTTTAAAAAAATGTTATTAAAACATGTGATATACGGAAACCTTTTAAATATGAAAAAAATAAATCGAATCTTTTTACCTTGATCAAAAAATTCAGAAAAGTTTGTCAGTCAGTCAGTTAAAAATATTAAAATAATTATTAGTTGTAGCAATGCAAACGATTTCAGTTTCACTTCAAAAATTAAATATATTTAAATATTCCTAAAATATTTTAAAACTAAAAACATATTAAATAAATTATACTACAAAAAGTTTTATTTTCTTCGAAGGATATTTTTTAAAAATCTTGTTGTAAAGTTCATTTTTGTGCTGGAATATTTGCTAAAATTATCAAGGAAAAATGCAAAAATTGTACTTAATTTTTCATCAATAAAAACGCTTATTAAGATTTCTGGAAAATATCTCCAGGATGTACATTTACACTTTCGAAACCATGTATTTGCCTTTTTTTTGTAACTCTAAGACAAACTATATGAGGGCCAACAAATATATACATACACACATTCATTTTTATTAGTAGTAGAAATTAAATTTCTTATTAATTATTCCTTAGAAATAATAACTTAAAACTTAATTCCTTTCACGTGCCGTTATTTCAAATTAGCTTGTAGAAGAAAAAAATCGAGCCTTGTTTTACAATAGAAAAAATCTTTTTTTAGATAAAAACAATTCTATAAAATCATAGCAAACATTTTTTTCTCATGAGCCATTCTATACGTTTTACTCACTAAAATATTAAAATTGAATTTGCTCTGTTTTATTTGATCGAGACTTGTTTTACAATAGAAAAAATCTTTTTTTAGATAAAAACAATTCTATAAAATCATAGCAAACATTTTTTTCTCATGAGCCATTCTATACGTTTTACTCACTAAAATATTAAAATTGAATTTGCTCTGTTTTATTTGATCGAGACTTGTTTTACAATAGAAAAAATCTTTTTTTAGATAAAAACAATTCTATAAAATCATAGCAAACATTTTTTTCTCATGAGCCATTCTATACGTTTTACTCACTAAAATATTAAAATTGAATTTGCTCTGTTTTATTTGATCGAGACTTGTTTTACAATAGAAAAAATCTTTTTTTAGATAAAAACAATTCTATAAAATCATAGCAAACATTTTTTTCTCATGAGCCATTCTATACGTTTTACTCACTAAAATATTAAAATTGAATTTGCTCTGTTTTATTTGCTTTCTAATTTTTACTCTTCATTTTATCCTTAAAATTTCCCACTATAAAAAAATAATAATATAATTAAACATTATGTTTTTTTATTGTAGGAAAGAATATTGTACACAAAGAATATATTTTTAGAGGAAAAAATAAACTTCCATTTATCGTAATAATCATATTGAAACCAATTATGATTATTGTGTTTTCACATCACATATATAATTATGTAAGAACAAAAATATTTGAATCGTGAATATATTTATACTAATGACTCATCTGTTAATGAGTAAAAATGAGAAAGTTATTAAATAGGAATTTTATATATTTGTAGTGTAATAAAATTCTCTTTTAAGAATTATTTTCATTAAATTTATTTCCTTAAATATACTTGTAAAATAACTTTTTATCAAAACGAGAGCATCTTTGTAATAGATTAATACACTTTTGTCTTATTTCAATTTTTCCAAATGAAGATTTTATAGAAAGTTTTATTCTTTTATTAATAAATGAATGCAGGAAAGTTTATTTGTTTTTTAACTCTAAAAACGTTTTATCTTTTATTTCATACATTTAAAGAAATGAGTAATGTTTTCACCTTGAATTAGTACATAAATACAGGAAAATATATTCGTTTTATTTTAACTATAAAAAAGTTTTATCTTTTATTTCATGCATTTAAAGAAAAGAGTAATTTTTTTTTACCTTGAATTAATACAAGAATGCAGGAAAATTTATTCGTTTTTTAACTCTAATAAAGTTTTATCTTTTATTTCATACATCTAAAGAATAATTTTTTTCTTCACCTTGAATTAGAATGTCTAATGAAGAAATTTATTCAAGGAATTTCTTTTTATCTTTCGTCTAAGTGCATTTTACGTAATCTAAAAGAACAAAAGATGACGAAAAAATTGAGTTTATTCCATAGAATAAATTAAAAAAAAAGAAAGCTGAATAGACTATCATTTTTTCTTTTAAACTGCTAAATGATAAAGAATACCAATTAGTAAATAGAATAAACAAATGCATAAATTGGAAAGTTTCTAAAGCGAGAAAAATGAACGAAAAACTTTGGGTCTAATCTCAATTTGTTCGTAAAATCTTTCATCGGAAATTTAATGCAAAATATTTTATAGCGAGGTAAGGCTATATTTAGCATCTTTCACACCAAATCTTCAGAATCAATGTTACCTTAATTGGGTATTTCATTTTGACCACATTTTATGTTTCTGAAGAAGCATATTTTGCATACATTCAAGTAATAATTTTGAAGACTTCTTTTGAAGAAAGCTTCACAATGCTATTAAGTCCAAATACTGTTAAATCCAAAATATAAAATATTTGTTTATATTGTTATAAGTATGTAATATATTGTTATAAGTATGTAATATATTGTTATAAGTATGTATTAATTATTAATCTCACAGCGAGAAACAGATATCTACAGATTCCAAATGCTGTTGAAGGGCAAGAACCCAAGGTCTTGGTGACAAACCTAGTGGCCATTTTGCAAGTTGATGACAAAAGATCTTAATGATAAAAATTAATATTCTGGAAAATAGAATAATTATTATGATATTTCTATTCGCTCCCGAGATTCATTGGTCGTTTTCGACAATCGATATATATGGAGGAGACTATGAAAATGCAAGACTTCGCAGCCACATTTATGGTAGGACAAAATTGTATAGCTTTATTTTAGATTACGTGTTTTGACACCAATCCTTTGTTATCTGAAGTCAGAATTCTAATTAATAAATTGATAATTGTTTTTGTATTTACAGTAGCTGCCCAACTTGTGGAAAAAAGTGCACTTAGAAAATTTGAAGGCTGGCTTATAAATGTACTAATATATGTAATAATATCATAAAGTTTATTTTATTTTAAAAAACTGTTTATCGAAAAAGTAATGCATTAAATTTTGTTTAATTATCGTTAATTATATTTAAAGTTATAGTTAATCACAATTTGATTCCTTTCATAATACATATTGTTTTTCTGCATTTGAATGTAAAAAATCAGCATGAGCGCTTACAGAAATATTTTGTTATGTGTGGAATACAGCAATTGACTGCATGTTTGGAACTGAAAGAAAGTTGTGTTTCCATATTTTTTGTGATTGGTGTCAAAATGGCCACATTATTTTGCATCCTACCATTTTGGGAGAATAAAACAAACAAACAAAAAAAACGGCACAAAAAGATGGCTGATTACGTGAAAAACAATTTAAAGTTTTATTAATCCATGAACAAGACTTTAGTTACGATGAAGTTAGAAAGAAATTTGGTAGAAATCTAACTGAAGTACTCCAACTGAACTAACTCCAAATTTTTGAAGAAGTAGAAGAAAACACAGTCAGTAAAAAAATCAGATTAATGGAGACAGGAGAGAATGCAAAACGGCTTGATGATGGAATAATATGAAGTCTGTGCCTACGTGATAGAAAAAAAAATATTCTGGTAATATACTAAATGGAATGGCGCAATGCAATGTAAAGTTGAGCGCTAGAATCATTCGATTTTAATTGCCGGAATTTTGCCTAAATGTAAGAATTTCACAACAAAAAGCCATGTTTAAATCAGAGACAAACCTTGAAAATTTTAAATAGGGCAAAAGCCATGTTAACTTGAAAGCATTGGGAGAGCAACGGGAGAGTGTGACGTATAGTGATGATACCACAATCTTAATATTTCATAGCGGTGGCTTCAAATACATGCAGAGAAAAATAGAAATATATTTTCATCTTCCTTGCAGTATACCTATTGTTAAATGCCTAGTTTCTATTATAATTTGATATTAAATAACATCAGGAAACATGGGAGAAATTTATATGATTATTGAACACATAATTGCACCACACATAAATTGCAAAAATTTATAATCGTTTCTTATTCGCATGTGATCTTTTTCCAGATAATGAAGAATTTCTATTTCAAAAAAAGTTCAGCTTCATACCATGTTTCCAATGTATGTGAAGACTATTTTCAAGACAATCATATTTCATTTCTGGAATGTTCTGGAAATAGATCAAACCTTAACCCAATTGAAAATATTTACAGCCGAGTAAAGACAATTTTATATAAAAGCACCCTAGAAATAAAACCCAATTGATTGAAGCTCGGTATCACATTATATCTTCTATGGAACTAAAAGCGTTTTTGAATGCATGGGGCGGCATTGCAAGATCGTAAATGATGCTAAAAATTATCCTTCTATCAATTTACATAAATGATGCTAAAAATTATCCTTCTATCAATTTACATAAATGATGCTAAAAATTATCCTTCTATCAATTTACATAAATGATGCTAAAAATTACCCTTCTGTCAATTGACATAAATGAAGAATTTTACATATGCCATTATTCCTATATTTCTCTTTTATCTTTCCTAATTGCTGCATTAATGCAATATTCCATAAAATTCTTAATTAAATTATCTTATATAGGACTAATGTATTACTGTAAGGTATTTATTTTGATAAAATGTTTGTTATGAACATCAAATCTCAAATATACTCTCCTTCCAAAAGGTTCCATAATTCAGGCCAATACTATAATGCCCAATGTTATTCATCGCTATTTTATTGCATAAGCTAAGCAAAGAGTATGTAACAATTTGACTCAAAGAGGTAAAATAAGAAATAAATACCATACCACTTTTTCTTAAATAAATGCTATTTTTTTTTTTTTTCTTTAAGAGATAAATATAAATTAAGAAAAACCGCAAAACCAATGTGTACTTTAAATGACTAACCTCGAGATGAATACTTTGACAAATGCTACAAAAATATTTTTAAATTTCTTTGCAAAAGATAGATTTAAAAATTTAAACAAAATTATATCAGTTAAAAGTCAAAGTTATAGATAAGTAAATAATGTTCTGTCAAATAAAGTTTTTTTTTTAATCTTAAAAGCAATGTAAGGTAATAAATGAAAGCTAGTTTAAAACATTTTGAGATGATTTTCGCAAAGGTTTAAGAAATATAATGCCTAGTTCGTGGACTAAAAAAGAGTTATATTTCTACCACGTCTAAGCAATAAGGTTTAACTTATAAAAATCATGAAATGTTTAACTTTTTCACATTTTAATGTACAACTGTAAAATCCTTTTAAAAAGATGATCTAATTTATATTGTTTTTCAGGAATTGCAAAAATACCGAGAATATATCATACTAAATTTGAACAAAATATATGCCTTATTATCTAATTTATGATGTTTTTTTTAGAAAATAAAGCCAATATTTAGAATTTAAAAAAATTAAATTATTATTAAAATTAAATAATTATAAAAAATAATTAAAAAATTAAACTGTATAAGATTATTAGTAGTTGAATTATTCAAATATAAAATTAAATTTTCCCAAAAGTCAATTGGGAAATCTCCGAAAAATCGATTGAGAAAAAATTTCAATGGCTTCATATATTTTTTTTAAAAAATAAGGGTATTAAATAAAAAGCATTTCATATTTTTATCAAAATTCAAATGGTAATGTAAACACCTTCTATCAGAAAATCAATTACGTGCTAGAGCTCATTAGAAATAATAATAAAAAAAAGACATATCAAGAAAAAAATCCTTTTCACTAAAAGATTAATTTTTATTTTATCAATGGAAGGAGAATATCAAAATATATTGAATTAATGTAATTTATGCGAATACTTCAACTAGAGACATTAACTACTTCTTAAATTAATCAGCAAAATTACAACAAATAACTTTATTTGACAATATTATCTATTTTTAAATTAATTCCAAGTCAGAAAAAGTGAATCGATTTAATATTAAGAAACATGAAACAAAGAAAGAAGCAATTGCTTCATTCGTAGAATTTTTTTTTTCCATAAATCAAACGGATTTGGACTCTCACAAATAAATGAAATCAAAAAGTGTGAAAAAATACGTAAAGACCAACAAATCTTTTTTTTCTTCAGGAAGCGAAGGGAAGAAACTGTCATCTGTGAAGACTGATTTGTTTACCTTTACAGCTTTTTGAAATTTAGGAGCACTTGGAGGAATTTAAAATCACGTAACATGGATTTACTGCCTCGCCGGTTCGCATTTGTAAAGGTCTCATAACAATCATCCTGGGAGCACTTAGTGCTTTTTGTAAACCAGAATAAGATGATTCATTTTGACCATATTTTTTTAAGGCATAAGTTTCACTAAGGGAAGGTAACTGTTATTTTTTAGAGTACACGTTTTGATTCGTTTCTACAGAATAATATTTTCTTTCTAACCTCCAAAATAGTAAATTTTTAATCTTACCCTTTCATAATAAAAATATTTTATAAAAAGATAAGATTTCATAAAAAAAATATTTTATGAAATATTAAATTTGTTTTCTTATGAAACTATAATTATTTTCTGTGTTGCCTTTTTCTTGAAAAATCTGAAGAAATTTTTAATTAATAATTTTAACAGCAATTGAGGCAAGTGAAGGAAGTTTATCAAATTCAAGATTGTTATATTTGTAAGATTAATTCACCTATTCAAGTATAATGTAGAATCTATTTTTTTATTTTGGAAGGAAAGATTAGAAATAAATTCAATAATTGAGAGAATCTGAAAATATATATTTAGTTGCCTTTTTAATTTATCATTTTGACATCTGCACATTGAATATCTAAGGACAGGATTCATGAATTTCAGCAGAAATGGTACATTAAATGGCTTTCTTTAATAAAGCATAATTTTTCTTAAATTCTTTTAACAGCAATGCAATGTATGTGAAAATATGTGGATGCATTTGTGTTCGTCATTTTTTTCTTTACCCGAATTGGAGGTGAATAAAATTATAGTTTTATGAATGATATTTATATATATTTTATAAATTATTTCTTTATAATATTGTGTAATTTTTCTCCTTGTTAGGGATATTATGACACTGTGAAATGTTGCATCTTGTCAATTTTTACCAAGCTTAATATGCTTTAATAAGCTATGTTGGTAAGAAATATAAAAAAGTAATTTCTAGCTGTTAGTAAAAACAGCAATTTCCATTTAAATTGGCGAATATTTGATACAGATTGGCGCACAGAACCCCATGCACATGTGACATAAATTTTCAATGTCTGTATCGAATTTCTTATTATTTGATCAAATTTCTGCCATCAACTCTTTTTAGAGTTTATTATGTGTCATGAAATTATTTATGCATCTTGGGTATTTAAATTTATCATTGGCATTAGATCTTTTCAGAGCTCATTATCTAAATTGTGAAATTATTTATGCATTTTGGTTAGTTATATTTATTTTTATTGAAATCTATCCCTTATGGTATGCGGAGAAAGAAATCTAACAAGCTCGATAACGGAAAACAACGCATTATTCCTCAAGAAAATACGAAACACAGGTGGAAAAATATAGCCGCAACATACACAAAGACAGCTTTTGCAGAGTTTAACATGAGATAAATAAACATCAATTCGTTATTACATAGCAGAAATATCAATAACAGTGCCCAGATTATAGTTAAAGAATTCCCTCCAGAATCAGCATTCTGAAGAGAAAATTCAATTTGTTTCCTATCCTCTAGTCATATAGGACAGGAAATGATAGGACATGAAAAATTCTAGAAGATATAACAAATATCGCCTCAATTCTTGTATTTTCAAAATAGTTCATGATTTTCATCATATTCTCAGAATTTGTCACCCAAATATCGAGTTTGTAGCCTTCATTTTCTGAAATTCGATAGCAAAAAGAGTAAGCAATATAATTTCTAAAATATTCAATCTTTGTTTTTGAATAGCACGTTTTTGAAAAAATCATATTTGAAAAATATTTCCATTGCGTAAGTCAACTTCTTTACACAAAAGCATTACTTGGGGCACCAGAACTCAGAGATAAAAGTGAATAAAACTCGAATAATTTCAGCTACCTTTTGCGGCGTATTTAAGTGCTATTACAAGGATACAATTCTTGAAAGTGAGAATCCAAATTTATTTTGATTCTGCAACACATTTTGCCTTAATAAGAGACCCATGAGTAAAATGATTCAGAACATGAGGATCATGATATTAACGCCTTCGTAGCAATGCATATGTGGTTGTATTTGCAGTAAGAGATGCCAGAATACTAAAATGTGTATAATTATCATTAAATTTATCATTTAAAACGAAAATAAAAAAAGTGAATTTGAAGAGCCGTCAAATCATCCAAGGCTAGAGACATATCCTGTTTCATATTCTAATGTGCGATGCGACTACTTCGTTGGTTTATGCCCTGAATTGATTTTAATGAGTAATCTTACTATTTGTGACATAGTTTATTATAAGTTTATTATTAAAATGACTATATATATAAATAACCATGTGATAAATGACCATAAGAATAAAAATGATCTTGAATAAGTACCTACCCAAATGCTCAAACCTATTGTTATTTTCCATAAATATTAGCAATTAAATTTGATATATAGGAGTAATCAGTCAACTGAAAGAGGAAAAGCTAAATTTAACAAAGTCATAATCCATAACCTTGTAACTTTCAAATAAAATATTTTTAAAATGTTCAAATAGAATTTCGTTGATATAGAAAAAGGTAATTAAGATACATCACCTGTTCTATAACTAAACAGCAATTTCATTTTATTTCCTTAAAGGTTATGGTTCCCAACTGCCAGAATGTGGCAGATGAGACAATGGTTACACTTGTTTTATTTATATTTTCCAGTATTGATCGAAATACATCTTCGAAGTGGTATAGGAAACCGATAAAGATTTCCGACCTATTTATTGCTGCTTTGATCGGATGATCTGTGCATAAAAATAGATCGTCTCTCTCTAAACCTTCAGGATGAAAAGTCTAGACTCAGATAGAAAATAATTTATTTCACATCTTTTCTTTATGGCCTCCAAAGGAAGTTTATTGTAATAATATAAAAAGTAGAAGGCAATATTTTTGAAAGGAATTTTATTGGAACAAATATTTAATGAAATATTTTGAATAAAAATAATATATAATTCAACGATTGTTTCTGTATATCGTTTTCAGAATATTCAAAATAAAAAAAAATCACTTGTACAATTCATAATATAATAGAGGGACATGGAGTTTATCTAGAAACAAAGTCTTTAAAATTATATGCATCTCATAGATAATTATTTGTTCTTACACAATATATACCGAATTAAATTGTTAGTGCAAAATATAATTAAACCAGCGGGTAATCCCCTTAAAGCGTTCACGCATACTCTAATAAATGTTCATGTGTATTTTTAATCAATATGTCACTGGCGATCAAGTTACCAAAGAGCATATTGGTGTGCGATCTTCTGGGATTAATCACTGAGATACAGTTAATACACAATTACCTAAACGTCAAATATACAATTTAAACGTTATTTTTCCAACCTATTGGAACTAAAGATTTATACAATATTAGAATCTTAGCATAAGATTGTATACAGGGTAATTCCAAATTCATGGTACCAACTTGGATGAGAGATAGATGATATGGATATGGATATTCACATAAGAAGCCCAAGTCGTAATTCATCGTTAGCCAAAAATAAAAGGTGTCTCAATTCAACTGAAGATAAGTTTCTAACTTCTACACTAGCGAAAATATTTTCCTGAAATTTTCAACAGTGGAGTGATTTTTCAATACATAAATATACTTTTTCTAAGAGAAAAAGTATATTTATAAGTGTATAGTGTATTAAATTTTGAAAAGAAAGATAAATTCTTGAATGTTATAAGTATTTCAAATTAGTTTCTTAGCTGAAATTTCGAGCACATAGAATATTTCGAGATATTACTTTAGTCATATTACTGACTCTCCGATCCCCCCCCCCGAAAGCACACGGATAAAAAAAACTAAATAACAGGACCACCGCAACAGCAACATTGGGAGAAATTGTGGTTGAGTCCTAAGGGCCATCACCGGCCATGGTACAACCCTTCTCGAAGGAAATACGTCCCGTCATCGATGGGAGGAGCCATATTTCCATCAACTTATGTACCCTCCAGAGTGGCGAGATCAAACCACCATACCGGACGCATCTCATCCTCTTTTCGAGGTGCCCCCCCCCTTAAGCTAACTTTTATTTCTTTCTTTTGACAATTGGTTAGTACTATTCCACGATTAGATATTTTCCACTCAGACAATTGTAAAAATGATGCCCTTTACAGGTAATTTTCGTTATTCAATTATTATTTAAAAGCCTTTATTAAAATTTAAATACCTTTATGTATGGAGAATTTTTATTTACGTTTTAATCTCCAAGCATTGCTTTTTGCTTGACACAAATACAATTAATTTTCGATTTTGTAAGATTCAAACAAATCCACATGCAAAAGACACACCCTCTTATCAGATAACTACTCGGCAAATGTATGAGCTGGCAGCCTTTGAGTGTTCTTAAAAAGTATTCTCCAATCAATCAGGACGAGAGGGTCTAACGAACAAAGCCAGTACCATGGGTATTCAATCAAACACATTTAGCATAAGGGGGACAGATTTACCAAGTGTATACTGACGATTAAGGTGAGCATCGTAGTTTCGTTGAATGGGTTATGGCGACCTTTTCATATTCATAGAGTAAACTTATGATAAAAGATTATGATGAAGAATTACATATAGTGATAGTAAACTTTTCAAATGAAAGAAAACTTCGATGTTATCTTCGAGCTTCTTCCATGGTGATGGATTCATTGAAATCTTTTACTCATCAGGTTGTAGGTTTTTTATAGCTATAACTTTTCATACAAACTTGTGGTAAAACAATTTTATAACTTTTTCGATTTTAATCCTTCTTGTTCTGTACCTGCTGTCATTATAAATATGAGACACTTTTGCACTTCATCCAAGGGTATGTGTACAAGAAAACGATAGCCTCTAATGTAAAAGAAGGGACGGAAAATTTCAATAATTTCTGATTGAGTCATGCAATCGAAATCAATGAGAATATTGGAATGCTTAGTTTTAAAAGTCTGAGAATGACTAATGTGATTGGGGTATTATTTCACTTTTTACATATATAGACAAAGACAACTAACAAAATAATTAATTCATGACTTTCGTATATTGAAACTTATTTGATGGCATTTTTTTTTATTAATAAGTATGTCTCTCCTCATTAAATCAATAAATAATAGATTCCTAAAAATCTCAAAAAGGATTTTAGCATTTACTTATTCTCTTTGATTGTCGTGATATTTTCTTTATCGGGAGGGCATTTGTTCACAGAATTAATTCAATTATTAATTATTCTATTTTTAGATTTTGTGGTTGCTCTTAACATGATATAAAACAGCTTCTACTGGTTTTTTTTATCTATTTATCTTCTAATATACATATATATCATAAATGAATGATCGGATGTTAAACATTTATATTTTCAAAATTATTACACTAATCAAGATACACGATATATATATAAAAAAAAAATCTGATTTTTTTTTTCGATTGCAAGTATAGGATGTGTCTATTTTCCAAAACAGAAAAAAAAACATCTAATCAGTAGTTAAATATGTTACAAATATTTTGATGTTTTACACTGGTACTTCGTACAGAATGAATGGATTCTCTAATTCATTTTATAGCCATAAAAACTCATAGGTCTTTGAAATACCCTTATTAAAATTATTTTTATGGTGTAAGATCCGGAGATAATAGTTGCCATATCACGAAAGTTCAATCAGGATTTTCTGTAAATCCAATCCAACTTTGTGAAAGCTTCACATTTTGGTAGCTACAAACATACAGGTCTCAATGGGGAAGGGCTCTCTTTTAATGAAAGTTAAAATTCGTATAGTGAGTACGTTGTAAATTATCATATGTTCGTCCTTGATCGTAAGATGTTAATAACATGTTTATAATGCTGCGTGTAAACTATTGAAACACCTAAAACTATTGAATAAAAACATTTATGGACACACATTTAGCTTACCGTGAATAGAATCTAATATTTAGAAAAATGCGCTTACAGAATATTTTTTTTTTTATAAATCAAAGAGAAATTAATTGCTCAAACTCTAAAGGTAAAAATACAGATGAAAAGCTTATCTGAGAAGAAATACGTAAAATTTCCCATTTGGAGAAATGCGAAGAAAAAAAGATAAATTATCAAATTCCAAGAGAAATATTTTTACCTCCGACAGGTTTAAAAAATTTTGAACGATTAGAAAAATTAAAAATTCTATAACCTTTACTCGTCTTATAACCGTTTATCATCGCTATTTTGCGTTCTCGGGTTATAGCACATTTATTTTATTGGAGCTTGGCTCACAATAATTATATAAAATAGCATATTAACGACTCTAATCAAAACAATGAAAGCCATCAAAAATATCGACAATTGAAATATCTATCTTAGGAGACTTTTGCACAGAAACTAAAGCCATAGTTAATTAAATAATTTTGATTCCTTTATCAGGTTTTCTAATGCACAAGCAACTTTTATACGAAAAATATATTGGCATTGTCTTATCTAAATTTTTGCTAATAAAATGGTCTGGCAACGAAGGGTACTCTGTTGTTATAAATATGATAATGCAATAAAATATTGTAGTACTGTGCACGTTGTGTTAGATTAAGTTTTGTAGTTGTGAGAAGGATTTAAATGATATAATTAATAATGTTACAGGCAGTTCAGTTTAATGCAATATTCACAAATAATTACTAAAATACTTTAAATGAAAGAAAGTTTATCATGTATTTTTGTTGAATGTAGTAAGAAATTTTATAGTAAACTAGCTGACCCGGCAAACGTTGTTCTGCCATATAAATTATTTCTAGTGAATCTCTTGGTTGTTAATTAAAAAATAAAGAATGTATTGTAAGTGTATGGGGATGGAATCTATGACAGAAAGAGGAATGGAGCTCTGTGAAGAATAATCGCCGATATATATATATATATATATATATATATATATATATATATATATATATATATATATATATATATATATATATATATATATAACACCAATTACTCATTTTCCCAGTACAATGTATTTCATTAACGTAACGAACATAATACATTATTGGATGTCTTAAAATTAAAAGTGAAGTAAAAAAAGTAATATATTTTTTGTCCTAAAATATAAAAATGAAACAAAGAACATCAATATTCATTTCGAAGAGCGATTGAGAGTACGATACCTTTTGTGAGTCCGTCTTTAGCCAACACAAATAAGCTCGATGGTTTGCCCAAGCGAGAACATGCCACGTAGAATTGCCAGTGTGAAAAACATGGTATGCCGGAAACAGGCATCGTTTGGCCTTGCGACTTATTGATTGTCATTGCGAATACTAATCTGATAGGAAATTGAACGCGTTTGAATTCAATTGGCACGTCTTTGAGAATCATTGGAATTCGTGGCAGCAAAACATTTTCGGCTCGTAATTTGCCATTCAAAATGCTGGCTCCGATAACGTTTTTCATCAATTTTTTAATGACCAATCGCATACCATTGCACGGCCACGGTGGGTTCAAATTCCGAAGTAAAATAACTGGAGATCCAACTTTCAGTCGTAGAAGATGTGGTGACATGCCTGGCAAATCCAGTGAGTTCAAAAACTCTGTTGGATAATTTACAGCTTCGTTAGCATTGCAAACTGCATGATACCAAGTCACCTGGCAACGACTACTGTATTTTGAAGTTTAAATTGTCGACTTTCACAATTTTTGCTGCCAAAATGGCTCTTTCTGTCAGCCACGCATGATTTATGTATTGTGTGCGTACATCGGGAAATATGCGGTCAATGAGAGCATTTTGCGAATCAACGATAGTGCAGAAATTAGTGGGTAATTTTATGCATCCAGTATTTTTATAGACAGCAACTTTTCCATCGCCGATATCTAACATTTGATCCGAGAATGTGTTAGCAGATGGATCTTGTAGCAATTGTTTGGACAAGATTTGGACGCAAATGTTTATTTTTAGCTGGACTTTTTCAACATTACGCCACAGTGGCGATGATTTCAAGCAAGTGTTGATCTCATCAGCGTACGTTGAACGTGGAATGATGGGATAGGGACACCCTAATTACCTAGCGTTATGAAATATTCTTTCCGACCTATTCTCATACCTACCAAATACAAATAAAAATTTAATGAAAATCGGTCGAGTCGTTTCGGAGGAGTACGAACACAAACAACGTGACACGAGATTTTTATAGATTAGATTATACAAAGGTTTCCGGGGATTTTAGATATCACCCATTTCTTAAAATCGTTGTTCCAGAATATGTTCGTTTTAAAATAAATAATGTGTAAAGAATTCGGTCATTCTAGATCTATATTTAATTGCATATGAAAATGAATTTCTAATTAATTAATCCTCAAAAATAACCGCCTTGATTTAAACACTTTTGATGTACTGATGTTCCATTGTACCAGGCTAAAAAAGGTGGTTTTACTCTTTTAGTATTCCTTTGTTAACAAGAAAATATAATTCTACTTTGAGAGAAATATAATTCAAAAATAATTCTACTTTGAGAGAAATATAATTCAAAAATAATTCTACTTTGAGAGAAATATAATTCAAAAATAATTCTACTTTGAGAGAAATATAATTCAAAAATAATTCTACTTTGAGAGAAATATAATTCAAAAATAATTCTACTTTGAGTGAATTTTTCTTACATTTTCAGAGCCTCTTAATGTTCAAATTCTATTGAAAGGAAAGCAAAATAGTAAGTAGAAAAAGAGTTTATAGTGAGAAATGTGTTCTTTACCTTGTCAGAAATTCTGAAATATTATCTAAAGGTAAATTAATACGAATTCTTGCAAAACTGGAAGATTAACTTCTGTAATAAAATATATGTAGCAGAGAAATTTATTTTAAAAAATTAATCTTCTTCAAAAAAAATTATTTTCAATTCTCGAATGTGCACCTGTTTAATCTTTGGAAACAAAAGAAAGACAGTAAAAGTTCTAGAAAAGAGAAAAAAGAGATTTCAATAAAAAAAAAAAAACTAGAGTTATTTTTCTTGATATAACAAAGAATTTGAAAATCAAAAAATAAAAAATAAAATGAAAAATTGGGAGAAAGTAAATAAAAACCAACAAATCTTTTCTCTTCTAAAGGAAGAAGAGAGAAGAAAATGTCAACTATAAAGAATAATTTGTTTGGCTTTGCAGCTTTTTGGAATTTAGAAGAGGTTTGAGGAATTTAAAATCACGTAACTTGGATTTACTGCCTCCCCGGTTCCCATTTGTAAAAGGCGTAACAATCACCATGGGAGCACTTAGTGGTTGTAAACTACAATTAGATGATTAATTTTAAACAACTTTCTTTGTTATTTTGTAATGCATAAACTCAATTGAAAAAAAAGAATCAGATTCTTCTTTCTAAGAGAATATATTTTGATTATCAAGCCTATATCTTTCGGATTTGAATAAATTGGTAACATAAAAATATATATTAATTTCAAGTTGAATCTTCTGCAAGGAAATAAATTGTAAGCTTTTTATTATACGTAAAATTTAACTATTCTATCTATATTTATCCATCTATCTAGATGTATATTTATGTTTCTGGACACTTTTGAAAATTATATTTTCCAACTTTGCATGATTATAGAAAATTTTTCTAACATTTCACGAACTACAATTTCTTATATATCATTTTAAAGAGAATTTAATGCTAATTTCAATACGAAAAGCAAAATTCAAATATTTGCGATGCAAAAAAGTTATTCTTACTTCATTCTGAATAACAAACACAATGATGAAATGGATTGTAGTTTCTAACTTTCCTGACAAATTATTGTTCTTGTTCTGGGACTCAGTCAAATGTTAATAATTACTATCAGAAGCTGTCATCATGTTTAAAGTTGGAACAAGTCATTATTGAGCTTTTTTCTGTAGAAGGAAGACTGTTTTTGTGTAATCAAATTATAAGTTAGAAATCTTGTTAAACATTTCAATATTAAGCTGGGGTTTTTGTAAGTAAGTTTAATATTTAGTCAAGAAGCAATGAAATCAAATAAAAGAATAGATTCGATACCTAGAGAATGAACTAAGATTATTGTGTTATATGAATGTGATCTTTCCTATGCTGAAATTGCAAGATAAGTGGGTGGTTCAGTGACTACATCTGGAGTCCAAAAGTTTTGTTTATGATATCAGAAAACAAATTCAATTAAAAACAAAGCAGGAAATGACTGGAAAAGGGTCAACACATCTGTTGACGACAGAAGAATGAAAAGACAGTATCTCTAAGATAGAAGAAGGTCATCAGCGGCCATCAGAAGTCTATTGAGTGATGCAGGCATTTATATCAGTTCAAGAACAATCAGGAGAAGTTATTAGATGTTGGACTAAGACGTAGAATTCAACAAAAAAAGCCTTCTATCAATCTACAGCAGCGCGTAAAAAAGATTACAGTGAGAAAAGGAACGCATTAATTGGACAGATGATCATTGGTAACAACTTATATAGAGTGATGGAACAAAGATGTTGTTATTAGGTAATGATGGTGAAAATATGTAAGACATAGAATAGGCGAAGAGCTACATCCAGACTGCATTTAGGCAACTATGAAGAACTTAGTGTTATGATTTGGTCATGCATGTCAGCAGATGATATTGATTTCCTTCATGTTATCGATGCGGCCTTAAATGCAAGAAAATGCATTGACTGTATTCTAGAGCCAAAATTTACATTTTTCATCAGTGATCTCTTTATCAACAAAGTATCATTTATTTTTCAGTCGGGTTCAGCTAATTGACACACAGCAAAAATATCGAATGAGTGGTTTAGTACGAAGAGCACTGAATTGTTATCATGGGTAGAAAACAGTCCTGACCTCAAACTTATTCAGAACTGATGGCACTGTTTGAAAAATCTTATACGTCTGAAGCATGCATCAAATAAAAGAGAGTTAATTGAGGCTATAATTGTTTCATGGCTTCATACAGTAACGAAGGAAAAGCTTAAAACTCTCGTCAGCTCAATAAAACATCAGTGTGAAGCTGTAATATAAAATAAATGTACCCTACTAAATATTGATAACTCACTGCAGTCATCAGCATCTAATGTATCTCGACAGTTATTGACACTCAACTTTTTTTGCATTGTAAATATTTAAATTTTGCTTTTTGTATTGAAATCAGGATTAAATTCTCTTTAAATTTATATGCAAGAATTTGCATTTTATGAAACGTAACATTGTCTATAAGCATACAAAGAAAAAGTAAAAAGTTTCAAAAGTGTCCACAATTTTGACCACCAATGTATATCTATTTATATATATACAGGGTGTCCCAAAAAAATGTATACACACTTTAAATAATTGTAAATTTGGGGTTTATTATAATTTGATTAATTTTCAACATGTAAAAGATTCTACAAATATCATTCTATTGTTTTGTTATCGCATGTTCTCAAACTGATGTCCATTCTGCTCCAGATACTGCTGTCAACGCGAAGCGATGGAAAAGCACACATGATGGAACATGTGTGGGAACAATTCCCTTGGGATATTCGTACATTCATGTTCAATGGTTGCCCTCAATTGAACAACTGTTGCAGGTTTATAGACGTCCTGAACAGTTCCATCAGTTCCAAACTTATCTCTAATTCGAGTGATGGTAACTCGTGTAGGTGGTTCTTTGTTGAACTCCCACTTAAATTGTATTTGCACTTCTACTGCATTTTCATACTTCCAGTAGCATTTTGGAATACATTTCCTTTCTTCAAATTCAAGTCTGTCTGCCATCACTCGGTTCAATGGGTTCAGTCAGTAAAGAAAGAAGAAATAACTTAGCTATCAGCTGCTAAAATGTGTATACATTTTTTTGGGACACCCTGTATATATCTATCTATCTATGTGTGTGTGTGTGTGTGTGTGTGTGTGTGTGTGTGTGTGTGTGTGTGTGTGTGTGTGTGTGTGTGTGTGTGTGTGTGTGTGTGTGTGTGTGTGTATAATATTTACAAACATGGTATAGAAATCATTCTTATTACATATTGCCGAATTTCAACAATACGATTTGCAATAATAAATAAATGTACGAGTGATTCAGACTGCTTCATTGAGTCATTTTATATATTGACTCAAAACACCGCTAATTATTGAACCTGTATAATATAATTAGACATCATCTGTACCAGAAACTATTTATTTAAGTGGAAAGAAGGTATAAAAGAAATCAAGAAACAAGGGGTAAACAAACCGCTTTACTATCATAATAATATCTATCTATTAGAGGTGGGGGTATAGTTATCATTATCTCATAGATATTATACACCCACCTCTAAATTAACATCTATGAAATATTTATTTTGTTACCTCTTGTAAATATTGGCGTTTCTCTACAATTTCTCTCTATTTCCAGTATTTTAAAGCTGAGGTTAGCTCTGAAGTTTCAGGAAATATTTTTAAGTTTCTTAAGATAATTAAGAAATTACGTGCAGTCGACCTCTTCTCGATATATCTCATTGCACACCAAAAGAATAATAAAGGGATTATTAGTGCGTGGAAGGGAGTTAGAAATTTGAGGAGCTTTCTGGAATAGACAACCATTAGTTGGAGCAGAACTTCCTGATTCGCCCGATTAAAACTTAATTAGGTTCATGGGCAAACCTTCTAATTACGGACGGAACTATAAGTTTTCAAGGTTCTCAGGCTCAGTTAACAGAAATAAACTGGAATGGTGTTGGGGAATTTTCTGCGGAACAGAACATGTTCTTCAGGTTTGGTGGATGGAGTATTCTTTTGTTTTATTCGCTTTAATGGCCAAAGAGTTAGATATGACTACGTTGTACCACGCAAGATAATGTTTGTGAATTAAGGACAAATATTTCACTGAAAAATATTTTTGATGAAATTTTACTTATGGCAATTGTAACATTTCGACTAAAACAAAAAAAAAAAATCATTTTTACTGTATAATAATTAAAGAAAAATACATCGATTACGTCGAAAGAACTTATACAATTTCTGTTAAATACAGGTTAAATTCTGTTAATTTACAGAAAAATTTCGAATTAAATTTGTTTCAGAACTCTTTTTGGTCATCTTTTCATTTAAAAATCAATCTTTGCCTATATTGCATATTTTTATATTAAAAGACTGGTTTACAAATGAATATATAATATAATATGCCGTTGGGTTATATTTACAAAATGCATTTCATTCATATTGAGGTCCAAATGCAACATGGTATGAGTTAAGAAATTTTAATTGAGAACAAAGTAAAGACGTGTATAACAAAAGCCTTATTTCCAACTATTTTAAATATATAAAATGAATGGGCTAGTAAAATAATCAGGACAAAAAGGCCATGGAAACGTTAAAAATTCATAAAACCGTCAAATTAAGCAAAACAAAAAAAGGTTCGCAAATTTAGCATCGATAATCATGGGATTTTTTGTAGGTAAGAAATAATTCAAAAAACAGTCGATAGCTGGCGTTTTGTGCATAACTGAAAGAATAGACACGCAAATAAAAAAATAATGTTATGATATAATTTATTATTGCGATATGTGTTCAATATGCCCACCATCATAAGTCCTTTGCAGGCGTGTCACAAATCCAGCAACGACAGAGTGCAACATGTCCGGCTCTATGCACATCTCTCGGAGGATTGAATATTTCAATTCCGACAGACTGGGTGGACAGGATCGATACACCCGGAATTTTAAATTTTCAAATAGCCAAAATTTTGCTAGTGTCATATCTGGTGACTGAGAAGGCCATGGAAACTTGCAACGTTTACTAATGATTATCTCTTTCCCGAAAGTCTCTATCAGGAATTCCTTGACTGGAATAGCGCTAATATTTCTATTTCGGTTGCAACACTCGCCGGACGTGTCTGCTTTAGACTTGATTGTCCGGACCTTACACGATCCTCCAGTAATCCTGATTTGCACAAATTGCTGAACAAACTTTATGAGGCTTTCCACTATTAAAGGCTTTTTCCCATTTTTCCCATTTTTCTGAAGTCGGAATTTCCGCAGTGGAACAGTCGCTGATTCCTGTTTTAGGTAAAGCAGCTTCACCAACAAAGCTTTATCTATTCCACATAATATCCCTGTTTATTTACATAGCATGCAATGGAGAAATGATTCTGGATCCAGAGAGTAATTATTTATAATCGCCTGTCTCATTTGCATATTTCCAACTAAGTTGTTCATACCAGCGTCACCTATCGGCTGTTTTTTGAATTTTTTTTTTTTTCTTACTTAAAAAAATCCAGTGAGTCATCAATGCTAAATCTACAAACCGTATTTTGTTTGTTTAATTTTGCGGGTTTTATGATTTTTTAAAGTTTTTATGAACTTTTTACCCACCCGGTATATCATTAGATTGTTGCTATATATCTGATTCTTCTTTTTATTTAGAAAAAAATATTCTTTCACATTTACCTCCAAAATTGGCAACGATTTTAAGAACGAACTAATAAAAATAACCCATTTTATAAAAAATATTTTATAGATAATAATAAATTAAAATGAAAAAATATATTATATAAAAATATTTTATATGGTTTTTTAAATTATCAAAAATTTTCACCACTTTGGTACTTTTTGATAAAAGTTTTGTAGATAGTAAATAAATTTTTTTTTGAAATATTTGAAAAATATTTGGTAGATAATAATAAATTAAAATGAAAAATATATAATTTTAAATTATTTTTAAAATTATCAAAAATCGTCACCACTTTATCAATTTTTTGATAGAAATTTTGAAAAATATGTGTTCGAAAGAAAAATGCTTTTTTTTTCTTTAAGTAATTGAAAGAATTCTAAATATTTTCACTTTGAATGCTTGAAAAATAATTCTAAAGAAATGAAATGCTATAAAAAAACTACCGAAAATAATATATTCCATTGTAAATTCTTTCAGAAATTTCCCACAGTTTTCTGTTATTTCCTAAGACGGATAAAGAATTCATTTCTGCCATTAAAGGAAAAGAAGAAATAAATGAATAATCATATTTTTTCCGAAAAATTCAAACGATTTCGAAACTTAAGAGATAAATGAAATGATAAATAGAAGGAAATAAATAAATTCCCCAAATCTATTTTTTTCTGTGAAAGATAAAATGGGAATGAACTGTCATAACAAAGGGTAAAATGTATGCCTTGGTAGCTTTTAAGAATTTATAAACATCCAGGGGAATTTAAAATAATGGAGCGTGAATTTATGGCCTTATCGTTTGCTGCAATTAATTATAACTTCTTTGCATATAAATAATCGTCACGGGAACCTTTTGTGGGCAATCTAAACCTATAATTATAAAATTAATTTTTATCTTATTTTCGTGGTTTTAAAAGCAGAGGATTTATTTTATTTTATTTTTTTAATACGCTGGGAATACAATTTGAAGTATTACCTTTAAATTGAATTCCCAGCAACAAAAAAATGATTTTTCATATATTCTAAATAATTATTACTGAAATTCAGCATTATTGCATTATCACTTATATAACTCAAAGCAATGGCTAATTCTCTGACACTGATATTGTCGAGTTTTATTTTTAAAATATTACCGAAATTCTTTTAAAACGTTAATGTTCTCAAAATGACCCTTGTGATTAAAAAGACAATAATATTCGTTCCTGTCTATTTCATTTTGTACATACTCTGTATTTAAATTTATTATAGACAATAATTCTTTTAAAATTTTTTTATATTTTTCAATTGCAATTATTTAATCAATATGTTGAAAGATGTTCAGAAAATGTCTTTTGAATAATTACGCTCTTAATAGAATGTGAAATGTTTTCAATTTAATAATTATTTTTTTTAGAATTTTTATAAAAATTTTGATATAATATTTCAACCATAATTTCATTCCTTTCCTTTTTTAAATGTAGTCAATTAGTTTGGCGGTTTTATGTGAATAAAAACGCTTTTATATATAAAAAATAAATAATAATTTTTAAAAGACTGGAAAATGAGAATAAGATAACAAGCAATAAAAAATGAAAAATATTAGCTCATTTTAATTTTTAATATATTTAAATTCCGTTTAAAATTTCGACGCTCTTTAATAAAAGAAGAAAGTTCTATAAACAAAGCCCACTTTAATAAAATTTAAAAAATAAAAAAAAATCGCCTTTAGAGTTATATGAACCTAACTATAAAATAGTAAAGCCTTCTGGATAAATAAGAGCATAGAAGGCATACTATTAATTAGTTACCAGTATATTGTCACTTCTCTTTGGAAATCAAATGATTTTTTTTAAATTCCTGGTATAAATCCTTGAAAAAAAAAATTCTTTCAAAACAATCTTATAATTAAAAGTAATTAGGAAAAATAATCAAAAACGGATAAAAAAATTATTGTTTCTGATTTATCCTGCAGTAATAGTCTATCTTATAATTAATTTATTTTAAATCTTAAGCTATCTAAATTTCTGTCACATTTCAAAGTAAATTTTTGTAATCTAGATAAATAGAAGACGAAATGATTTATAAAATACATCCATTAAAAGGAGAAAGAAATGAATAAATATTAAAGTAGAAAATGTAACTTAAGAAAAAGTGAAATAAAAAAAATAAAGAGCATTTCTTCTCTAATCATCCCGAAATAAAAAAAAAAATACCACAATGCACTTTAAAATGCAAAAATTTGTCAACATTGCAAAATAATATGTTTTTATTTAAAACTATTTTATTTGGCTCAAGAATGAAAAATATTGAAATCCATAATATGGATTTACAACATAACAAAACTAACAAAAAATGAAAAAAAAGAGCATATCTTCTCTAATCATACCGAATAAAAAAAATACCACAATGGTAATTTAATAGGCAAAAATTGTCGACAATGGAAAATAATTTGTTTAGATTTAAAACTATTTGATTTGGCTGAAGGATGAAAATATTTGAAATCCATAATATGGATTTCCTACATGACATATTGCTATATGTTGACAGACATAACAACCGCTTTAAGTGCCTTTTACTTAGAGTACGGCACTTTGATTTTTTTTCTATCACTTTTCCATTTTTTTTAATGTAGAAGCAATTTGGATAAAGGAGCAGACTCCCTGGGGAATATATTTTTTTATTGTTTCGAAAAAGCTTCAATAATTTTTTATCAATATTATTCCGAATCTTTTCAAAGGTATTTTTTCAATAATAATTGAACCCTCTATATAAATTGTTATTGTTGTTTATTATGACACCGGTCATAGACAAGTCCGCTGAAGAACCGTCATCCATTTTTAGCCGAGAGAGCGTCTCTTGTTTTCAGTAGCGCCATCTAGGGCCAAGAGTACGACTTAGCTGCTCATGCGTCACAATCCTTTTTACGGGGCGGACTTCATTCAGACGTTTCATTCACTCATCCACAGATCGTAATTTAGATTTGAATGAGAGAATAATCACCTCTGATGCAATACCCCCAGTGGTATTGTCTCGACTTTTAGGAGTTTGTTGCCACGACAGATTTTTACAAGCCACAAATCACAAGGGGAGTCTTCGGCCAGCGGGGTTCGAACTCACAATCTAAGGAACGCGAATCCAATTCCCCCTATCCACCAGGTTATCCCGACCTGCCCGTTTTATATGAAAAGCCTAAGTTAATTTTTAATAAGATATTTTATAAAATTTATTAGATTTCCTGATCTTCTTTTTTCAGCAAAAAACATAAAGTGAGTTGCCTAGAACATTTTGTTATTTAAAATATTTTTTGATTGTCACAAAATTTTAGAGCATGTATGGATATGAGATTTCATTTTTATCCTAATGTCTGCATATGCGTAATTAAAATGTGCCAGATTCGATTTCACTAATGAAAAAAAACAAAACACCTTAGGTAAAAATAGTACCATGGGAAATTTCGAGGTAGTTAGTTCAACAATCATGGCTTTTAAAAAAATTTAGTTTCATGATACCAGAGATTTTTACAAAAGGTTTCAATGTTTTAAGGATAGTTGAAAAGATAATGTTTTGAAAATTAAACTGGTGCAAAATGATTTGTACTATTATATTTTCGGATTTATTGCGAAAAACGCTAAAATTTTATTAAATTTTTAATTAAAATTTCAAACCCGCAGGATTGATCTAAAACCTTTCTCGGATACTCTGTAATAAATTTGTTACATCAGAGAACGAATTGCATATCATTTGCGTAAAAATAGCCAAAATATTAACCTCTAACTTGCTTTTAGCATTTCTACTGAATCTATTGTGTCTCATCGGCGAGTTATTTGGAAATTAATCCTTGGTTAATAGATCCGATTTTTTTTAAATATGAGATAATTGTATTATGTCTTTAACTATCGCGCAAGTGCAAGCAAAAAGTTGACAAATCGGTTGAATTGCAATCGGTTGAACGATACAGTAGCGTATAAGGTACGAAAAAACAAAAATATTTTTTTATATATTATATAGCAAATATTTTTTCCATACTGTCTTTTAAAGTTTGTTTCAAATTTCAAAACGTGAACATTTAATCTTGGGAAATAAAAGAAAACCGGGGAATGAATTTATTTCTTCGAAGAGAAAAACAGATGAATTGTTTATCTTGATAAACCAAACGATTTACAAAGCCCAAAAATAAAATGAAAGGAAATACCGAAAGAGGATTCGTAAAAAACAACAAATCTTATTTTTCCAAAGGAAAATAGAAGAGGAAACTGTCAATTGGAAAAAGTAATTTGTTTATCTTCGCTGCCTTTCTGAATTTACGAGCCGTTAGAGGAATTTAAAATCACGAAACATGGATTTACTGCATTATCGTCTGCCTCCTCGCTTTAAGGATATAACAACCATTTTGGGAGCACTTAGCGGAAAATGTTAACCACAATTAGATATTTCATTTTGACCACATTTTTCGTATTATAGAATACATAATCGCCATTTAATCTTCTTTTTCTTATCATTTAAGAATGCATGTTTGGATTGCAATACAGTCTTTAAAAGATTCAAAAATTCTTCCAAAAGTACAGTCTCAGAAGATTTTAATGTTCATTTTCTTTTCAATGAGTCAACATTTGTTATTTATAAATAAATGGTTACAAATTATTAACATGCATGTTAACATTATGTGATTGAACACCAAGATATGGGTATGAGAAATTTCCTGTATGTTCTCGTTACCTTACACATACAGAAATTATGTGGAATTGTCAAACCCCTACTCGCGATGAGACGTGCTCTCTACGGGAAGAGTTGTACCGTGGCCGTTGATTGCCCTTAGAATTCAATCATGGTCCCTGTCTTTCCTGTAGAGCATTAGTAAGGGCAAAGTAGCCGTTTGCGTTTATTAGGATAAGAAAAAATGCATAAAAGTTGCAGATCAAATTTAAAAAAAAATTTGGCAGGGATATCGATAGAATTTTTATTAATATTCTTAATTTTTGAATCATTTTCTTTATAAAGCCTTTTAAATATTTTTCTAATTTTACTCTCAAAGGGCTAACATTGGTTTTTATATTTGATTAATTTATGTTTTAATGTCAATTTATCATTTTAAATGCCATTTACGCAAATACTTAATTGTATGTGAAATTTTTGTAAAAGTCTTCGTGCATTAATATCTAACATTTTACAAAAAAAAAAAATGTTTAATAATTTTTAAATACAGTTAGCTATATTGAACTAGAGAATAAGCCATATGCTCATTAAAAAAATTACAATTGTTTTAGTATATTCAAATCAAGGGTGAAAAAAGAATAAAGAATGAAAATTTTACATAATTTATCAAGTTAAATTTATCAAATCAAGCAATGTAGATAGAATACAATTATTTTCTGAGTTAAGTATCAAGTTAATATATTTTTCTAAAAAAAATTTCTATGTGATTTTGAACAAATCAAATGATTAACTTTATTTTATATTTCCTTTCACCCCCTCCCGCCGCAAAACAATCTTTCAATTCTTTAAAAGATCATTTTATTTTTAATTATAATATTTTAATCTCATAGATGTTTTCTTTATCTATTTTATTTAAAAGTTTAAAAATATTCAAATATTTTATAAAATTTTTCAAAAAATTCAGCCTGAATATTGGTAATAACCTGGTGATATTGGTGATATCTTAATATAATACTGGTGATATCTTAATATTGGTAATATCTTAATATAATATTGGTGATATCTTAATAATGGTAGATAGATATTTCAACTTTTACACTAAGCGAATTGAAATTACTCCCCATATATTTGAAACTACTGATCAGATAGAGTAGTTAATTTAATATGTGGGATGTATATGTTAAAGTATTTGTACGAAGACTAAGAAACAAATGGCATAATTGGCATAAATTGTGCTTGATGTTGATTCCTAATGCAAGAGTTTTTCATCAAATTAGCATAATATTGGAATTTTCAAAAAAAAAAAAAATCGCTTCAAGCTATTTTATTCATTAGTTATATTTTATGGACTTAACAGAATATCTATTTTCCTAGATTTCCTCCGCTCTCATATTGTAAGCGTTTAATCATACAGACGGCATAAATTCCCCATAATATTGTTATGATATCATCTCGATAGTGTCGAAAATTCGGAATATCGAAAAACATCATAGGGACTTCGGACAATATCTTGTGTTAATAAGAATATCTGCTTGATATTTTGTAGAGTGGTATCTAGAATTTCTATTCGCTTCTCCAATACTCAGTGATGAAATGAAGGCATTTAAGTATGTATGTATAAAAAGGTGACGTACATGACACAGAAATTGCTCTTATTCCTTATTTCGAATGGCAACAGTCAAATGTAAACAAACCATAGCACGAATTGTCGACTGCTTCATTGAACGCTTTTACATCTGCATTTAATCAATCTCTTCGATTAGTTAATTAATGAGGCGACAGGAGATTATTAAATTTGCTCGGTAAGAGGTTTGCCGTATCAACAAAAACTCGATTTAGCCAGAGGGCAGAAGGTGTGAAAGAAAAAGATGATAAATTATGCTTCAAGCAGAAAAAAAAATTTAATCGAGCGCATAAGCAAATCCTAGTGATTATCCATAGCCAAAAGGATAATCACTAGGATTTGCTTATATCCATAGCCGAAAGGGTAATCACTAGGATTTGCTTATATCCGTAGCCAAAAGAGTAATCACTAGGATTTGTTTATATCCGTTTCCAAAAGAGTAATCATTGGGATTTGCTTATAGAAATTGATATCTATATCTTCCAAGACAATTTATCTCACAAAAATAGCTTTTAAACTTCGAAACGAAAAATTAACTATTTAATCATATTCCTACATTTTTATTTTAATGAAATATATTTAATTTTTATTTGAAACACAATTTTTAAAAGGTTTTTAATGTTATGATGGGATTCAAACTGTGTTGTAAACTGATTGCAAAAATCTGAAATTTACAACATAAAACGCATAACACATTAATCTTTTAACAGCTTAAAAATTCATAAGCGGACGATCAAGCTAGTCAGCAAAGGAAGTATTTTATATAAAGTAGGGATTTGTTCCAGAGAGTATTATATTTAATATTCTAAATTAATAAGATGCTGTATTAAAGCATCTCGTTGTTAAAGAACATCGTAAAATTTCTTTTTCAATATAAATACAGCATTTAACTTTCTCGTACGACGGTTACACAAAATTAAAATGACTTAAAATTGAAAATTTAAATCTTTAAATCAAATCATTAAATTTCATTTAAATATTCTGTTGAATCTGGACGATTTAGATATCAATTTGGTTGAATGAAAGACTTTTAATGTTACATATGTCTGTCTTTTTGTATATAAATTATATATCTCATACATGCATCTTAAGCAGGATGTATTCATTTTGCTATAAATTAATTGCCCCAAAATCCTCGACCGGTATCAATTATTGGGCGAAAACAGATGGCCTAAAAGGGAAAAAAAAAGATATTTATCTATCCTCGTGAATCGTGATCTTTATACCTAAACTATATATATGTGCCTCATTTTGAATTAAACCTAGGTATCTGAATCCGAGCATGTGAAGTTCATACTTTAAAAACAAAGTATCCTATATGGATAAAATGTCGCATTTTCTTCTTACATCAAAACTAGAAATAAGTACGTAATTCTTAAAAGATCCTTGAACGAAGGCTTGACTGAACGTTCTCATTTCAAAGAATAAAAATATTAATTTTTTATTTAATTTATTAATCTGAGTATGGAATTTCATCTAGGAATAGATTGATGAAGGTTTAATGGTGAATGTGCAAAATTTGATTATTCTGTCTCCTACCTTTGATATGGTGAAGCATATGGTAAAATTTTTCTTGGTGTTTCTTATTTCACTTGTCATAGACAAGCCCGCTGACGAAATCAGCGACTTTAAGCCGACAGAATGTTTCTTGTTTTAGTAGCGCCATCTACGGCCAAGAGTACGTCTTAGCCACTAATGCGTCACACCCGCTTGAACAACCCTTTTTACAGGGCGGCACGTTTGCACACATCTCAGATAGAACACAGATGAAAAACAACCATGCCCTAACCAGAACTCCAAGCCGGGACGCCCAGATCACGGGAATGACGCGCTACCCCTATCCCGGGACGCCGGTGGTATAAAGCAATAAAACATTGGTTTAGCGGATACACACTTGAGAACAAAATTATTAAAATTAAAAACACAATGTAAAAAGTCTCTAAAACACTAAAAAATCCAATAAAATGGAGCTTTGGAACATTTTTTGCAAATAATCGTGACGAAGATTTAAACTGATTTTGTAAGCACATATTGTAAAAAGCAGATTGGTTGTAAATCTGCATTAGAGAATAAGTGCTTTTTAAACTCTTTTCCAGAGGGAAAATTATTTTCTGCTGGTTAAAATTTAAAAGTTATCTCCGAAATAGAAAATTCAGGTATTTATCTTCTTTCTCCTTTATATTTACGTCGTTATATAGTTAGTTTATTAACTACCAACACACACTCATATTTTAAAACCACTTAGGTTTTAAGTCTTAAGCATTTGCCTTTAAATTCTTAATACATTTCAATATAATTTGCTTCTTTCTTATCCATCAGGAAACAATGTTAAGAAGGAACTTAATTATCCTGGAAACACTAAGAGCATTTGTCTTTTAAAAGCTTTAAAATAACATTTCTCTCACACTCAAATGTAATATTTACTGATTCCATATCAGATAATAAAGATGCCATCATTTATTCTGAAACTTTTTCGTAACCTAGTTCAATCTACCTAAAAGTTATGGTCCCAAACGCCAAAAGGTGGTAGAGGACCAGCTGTTACGCTTATTCCATTATCTACTTGCAAATATTGATCGAATACCATCTTCGAGGAGGTATAGGAAACCGATAGAGGGTTTTGCTCTGACCACTTAGTTTTGCTCTGATCGGACGGCCTGGATCATCTATCTTGAAAACCTTAGTATGAAAAGTTTGAATTTGGTTATAAAATAATTTATTTCACGGTTTTTGTTTATGGCCACTGTTGGGAGTTGCTTGTAATATTGTGAAGAAAAGGAAGGTCAATGTTTTTAAAGATAGCTTTATTGAAAAAAAAAATATTTAAAAATCCTGCATGAAAATGCTTTTTAGTTAAATTTTAAATGCTCTTTTTCCAGGGTATTCAAATGGAAATATTTAAAATTATTGATAGCTTATTTGCACTAATGAATTAGAACTGAGCACCTTGTTTTCTTCGATTATAACTAATTAGATTCTAAGATACTCAAATATTGTTAAAAGTAAAAAATATCGATAATGTTAAATATCAATCAACTGGAGGTGAACCTTTCTAACAGAAAGAACGATAGCGAACATGCCTTTAATTTAAATAAAATTAACAAATATGCGTATTGTTACAGAAAGTCCATTCAGTGTGTGGATTATGAGAAGACCAAAACATTTTCAATCACGGATAAATGCGTGTCTTTCCACATGAAAAACTCAAAAGACGGATAACTAAACGCATTTTAAAGTTCTTACAGAAATCAGCAATGCGCATGCAAACTGTAAATCGCTATTGAACAATAATATCAGGTAGTTAGCGACCTGATTAAACGATCGAATCTCCCTAAAAATAAATTCATCGATTGATTCCCTCTAATTTTGCTCACATTTATAGGTTTCCTTTGGAGATATCGTAATGGTGGTTCTTGATTCTTGATTGATATTTTTAAAGCGTTTTGTTTTATTGCCAAAATCCTTTAAATCTTCATCAAATCTCCGAACGGTCGTCAAAGTTATCGCCAAGACCGAAGGATTTGACCTGTTATTCATGTAGCATCGATAAAAAATATCTGCAAAAGTTTCTTCTTGAATATGAGTCATTAAGAGGAAATATTACAGATCCGTAAGACTGTATAAGAGTTTGAAATAGATGAGTTTAAATAAAACATTTGTCTAAATTTAATCAGGATAATAAATCTGGGTTGTAATTGACAAAATCAATTATTTGTGACGTAAAATAAAAGGTATAATTTAATATTAATATAATTAACATTTAAAAATCATTTCTTATGTAAAATTTTTTTTAACTAGTGAGTATATGCCATTATATGCATAATTCTAGACATTGTTCAATACGTTTAAAATTCTTTCATATTTTGAAGCGCGCAAAAACGTAGATTGTGACTCATATCTTTCTGTTAATCCAAATCATTCAAAAGATTGCTCATCCATCTCATATAAGGCAATATAGAAGATTACGCGTTTCTTCTCACACCAAATATCATCTTAAGAGTAAATGAATAACAAGAACTAGGTCATCATCAAATTTTTGGAGGAGGGTTATATTTTTTAGGCCATAGGTTTTCCTAAAAACACTTTACAAAAAAATGCTTTAAACGCCTTAAAAACTATATTGCATGTTGTTTGTGTCATTAAATGTTCTTATGAAAGTTTAAGATATCTCATTTTATTTACTAATTAATTTTACATTGAAAATCTGAAGAACAACAAAAGCAAATTTAAAAAAAATTATAAAAGAACTCCGAAAATTAACCAACATGTAGGGAATGCACTGGTTGATGCTGCACGAAAATTCGCTTCAATCAGCTTAAAATATTCCCTCAGTGTTCATCGCTAAGTGGCAGATTTAAAAGAAAAACTCGACTTTTTTTCTCAATGATAATACTAAGAAAAAGCTTATAAATCCCAGATTTGATAATCAGCAAGCTGTTCCTTCATATCAAAATCTAATTTCGCTGCATTGATTGTTTTTCTTTTATTCGCTGTCTCATGGTTTCAATTCTGTTTATTATTTTTTATTTACCTGGCAAAATTATATCTGATAATTATATATGCATTTTTTTATTTTAGAAAAAGTATACCAAGTGAGAGTAATTCTCAAATATTTCAACTTGAGATCTTAACGAATCTCCATATTTCATAGCTTCTTCAGTTTCAAAATCAAATTTTCAGAATTATATCTGTCACTCAGTCTGCCTGTAATAACAATAACTCAAAAAGATTTTGAGAATTAAGAATAAAATTTATAATAAAGGTTTTTAATACTAGGTTTACCAAGAGGTCATTTTGAATCCTCTGATGAAACATTTCGTTAGTTTTCTTCAAGAAAATTATTTCCTTATTTTATAAGAATATTTTTACTTACATTTATAAGACATATAATCTCAAATCTTATATTTTTCTGGTTTAGTTTCGGAGGAATGTACATAGTAGACCTACTTTTACCGAAAAGGTCATTTTAACCATTTGAATAAATATTGTTGGGAACACATACATTATATTTAAATATGTAACGACTTGATAGGTACACACATAGATATAAGTAAAAATATAGAAATAAGTATGTGTTAGTAAAATGTGTGTATATAAGAAGCAAGAAGACGAAGCAGAAAGTCAGTCAAATAGAAGCTATCATAGATTGTTAGTAAGAAGATGTGTGAGTCAAGGTTTTGATAGAAGATGATGGTAGAAGAATAGATAGTCTTGAAGACCTAGATTAGAAAATAAACACTTTTATTTTTCAATAAATAAACAGAGTGGAACTGCCTTTCCGCCACACCACACTTCAACAAATATATTGAAAATATAAAAGAATTTTCTACTTTAACTTCGTAACAGATAAGTCAATTCATATTTTTTTCTAATTAAATACTGGTATGTCAAATATATACGAACTCATTGTAAACCTAGAGCTGTACAAAATTTATAGATTCTTATTGATTTTTTTTAATTCCATTTACAGGAATTTTGTCTGTTTGTCTGTTATCCTAAAAGCAAATACACGCATTAACTACAAAACGCAAACAGCTAGATACAAGGGGTGTTCAAATGAAAAGGTACGAAACGACACTGTGTGTATAAATGAATACTTTATTCAAGGTATACACCACAGGCCTGAACACAAAGATCCCATTGATAAACGAGAAGAAGAATTCCTTGTTCCCAGAATTCCTGTGGCCGTGACGAGACACAATCCTTGAGTTCGCCGTCCGAGTTGAAGCGCTTCCCTTTCAGATGTTTTTTTCAGGGGACAAAACACATGAAAATCGCAGGGCGACATGTCCTGACTGAAGGGCAGATGATCGAGCTGCTCCCACTTGAACTTGGCCAGTTTCGCGTGTGTTAACCTAGAGATGTGTGGACGAGCGTTATCACAGAGCAGAACCACACCTTCCGTGAGTAGCCCCGGTCTTTTGTTTTTGATGGACCTGCGTAGTTTTCGGTGTGTCTCACAGTACACATCAGAGTTAATGGTTCATATGTGATTGAGGAATCCAGTGTTTACATGCACTGGCACGTCAATTGTATGATGCTCTTTATTTTAGCCTCTGCTCTCTCCCTGCGAATACGAACACCCGTGCGTGCTCCGATCTACGCCGGAGACTCCAATCGCATTCCTAGATGTCTTGCTACGTTCTCTCCCATGGAGGCAAATATGTTAGCGGTTACGTTGTTACGACGTTTCGTACCTTTTTATTTGAACACTCCTTGTATATAGAATTAATTCTGCAGATTCAGCATCAACAATAAAGATCTGTATCGAATTTTTAAGCAATTCGGTCAAAAAATGTACCGGTTGTCAGTGTGCGTATTAGCATGTATATGAATATGATTGCTCAAAAAGTCAATGACTTAGACAAATGAATTTCGGCAAGCGATTTGTTACTAAAATGATTGTTCTGTTTTGTTAATGGGTTATAAAGAAAGTCCCCAAATTGCATCCCGGGTTTGCTTCTTCGTACTACAAAACATAAAACACTGATTACACAGGAAATGAAAATAAAAATATCTGCTCTCGTTTTTTTTAAAACTTTAATCTAGATCCACATTTTTTTGTGTGTGTGTGTGATAAGCGATAAGGAATAACACATTTATCTAAAAGAATGTCAGAAAGTTCCAGGGGAACCATTCCCGTAGGTTTGTATTATGAGCCATTCATTGAAGCATTGAATTTTTATAACTCTGTTGGACAGAATTAATAATTTTCGATTTCTTAAAGGTTAAAGTTTTTAATTAAGTATTGTTCAGGTATTTTTAAAATTGTTAAAACAGTAATTAAAGTTAATTTACGATGAGTTAATTATTTCAAGTAATGTTTCATTTATATTATATTCAAAAAAATTATCGTTTCTGTTTCTGTTTTTAAACATTATATTATCATTTTTTTTTCTTTTACATAATTATTTTAATGCATACATCTTTCATCCCTATAAATTGTTACTTTTATTTGCTAAGCCTTACATAGATTTTGCTGCTAAGATAGCTGTCAGTATTTATTAATTGCTTATTATTCTATAATTCTTTAAATTTTTTACAATAGCCGTTATGGCATCATTCTTTATTAGAACAAAATAACACAGAAAAAGTGGGCTAACGTGCCTTAAATTATTTCACATATAATTACTTCTGTTGCCAAATTAATAAGAAAAACTAGTTTCCATGATCTTGTTTATCCTTTATTTTTATGAAGCTTCTAGCAGGCGTAATTTTTTTCAAAATGAACGATTTGTATTCCCTATTTGGAATTCTCTGTCGCTCATGGTACATGTATTTTCTCGAAAAAATCAGCATTTTTTTTATTACATGTTTCTTGATTACGTTTGCATGTTTCCTTATGTACAGTCCTCATTTTTTGAGACAGAGAGAAGATCTTCACATTTTTTCTAACTTTCGCAAAAGCAATTTTCCTTAGCCTAGATTTTCACAGAATTTCTTTTCCAACTGGACAGAAAAAAAACCGTAAGCAGAAAAAAAAAATCAAAATCCATTTCTTCAAATGCGTGTCCACAAAACAATATTAAAAATACAACCCGTTTCTCTGTTTCTGATAATGACGCAATCAGCACTTAAACCACTTTGCCTCTGAAAGAAAAGACTGATGGATCAAACATTAGACTCGCATGGAAATCAACTTGCTAAAGAAAGTCGCGAAAAAGTTATAAAGAAACCAAATTTAAATTACCATAAAATTATGCCTCTGTTCATTTTTTTCTTTCACTGTGTTTCACATACTGAGTAAAAATGCAATTTGGGTAGAAAAATTCTCTTTTGTGTTCGGGGATTTTTTTTTAGTATTTATCTTTTTCTACCATACTGATGACATGCAAAAGAGGATTGGTTTGCGCTTTACTAATCGAAGACTTGGTAAGGAAAATGGTGGAAATTCATAAAAATAAGAATGAGAATGACTAACAAAAAATGATGGCGAAATGAAAGTTTTTTTTTTTTTAAGGAACTCTATTTTCTTAATGACATTGGTCACGTGGCGTCAGAAATCATTCTTCCCCAACCCACTTCTTTTTATGGATTGTGGAAAATTTGTTGGAAATATTTTTCATTTCCTCTGCCATTTTCTGTATTTACAGTGGGGAAAAATGCTCAAAGAAAAGGAAAATCGGAATTTATATTAATTTAAGTTTCACTCGTAGAAATGTTTTTGCAGAAATAATACAAACGACAAGTCCATTTATTGAAGTTAAAATGCATCAGGTCAGAAAATTTATGATTGATTTAAGGTATTGTTCTAATAAATATAAATGGCACACAAGATTCTTCATTTTTCTGTAATTGAGTTATCAGCATGGAATGATATAGAAATGATAAGAATAACGTTTTAAACAGGTTTTATGTAAGCATACATGCGTCAGTACAATATGGCAATAGTAATATGCTTCATACTTCCGTTTTTGGAAGTCAATTAATATTGACAATCACAGCTAATAAATCATGATATCTTTCTCTTTTATATAATCGCTAGCTTTGTATAGAATTTCTTGACAAAGATGGAAACGATACTGTTACAAAATTTTCTTCTACAAATACCGCCAATCAGTCGTAATAATGTAAAGCATTTAATCGCTATAGTTCAGCAGCTTGCTTGCTGTCTAATACTCTAGTCTCTCTATGTGTCGGGGATACCGACTCCTCTCACACACGACTTCTGACGATCCACACAACTTCACTGTAGCTTCAGAGTGCCTGTCTTTGTTCAGGGAGGCGGGGCTAAAATCTTCATACCAATCAGGGCATATCTGAATGTATATCTCTTGGTTCCTACTGGGTGGATCGTGAAACTTCTCGAACTTTCCAGTATGATCCATTTAGTCTCCAAACTCGCCGAATTCGTCGCCAGGTCTCCAAATGGTCGCTAAGCTCTGAGGTCATTGACGCGGCAGCCGCTCAGCTCAGATCTTACAACGGTCTTTCTCACGATGACACTATTCGTGCCGGGTAGCAAAATTACAGATTTGTAACAATATAAAGCCTGCAACAGTAACCGTTTTATTGATGATATGGATGAAGTGGTGCTGTCATTATGCATTAGTGATTTATTTTAGGTATAGTTTTAACAAATATAAATGTTATACGTATTTGTTCATTTTTCTGTAATTAAGTGTAGCAGCATTGGATAATACAGAAATAAAAATAATTTCGCTTTAAGAAGGGTTTATATAAGCATAAATGCGTCAGCACAATATCATATTTACTCGTAATATCATATTTGCTTCATATTTACTCGTAAATGTTCGTGAGTAAAAATTTATTAGTGGCAACAATATAATTACATCTAATAAAGCATACGCAATTATCTTTCCCTTTCATATAACCTCTAGCTTTGTATACAATCTGTTACCAAAGATCGTGAAGCCATATAAAATTTGCAGCAGTAATTGTTTCATTGATGATCGGAATAAAGAGGTCTATCGCTTTTAAGAATCTCTTGTACATTTTGGTAACGACTATTATAGTAATTTTTCACGTACCAATTCGTTTCAGTTGTCTATCACACGCATACAGAAAATTGCAATGGTGTTTTCAGATCGCCAATCGAAGCAGAATGCTTTGTAACTGCTGCCTTTATCACAACTACTGCGCGTATAATCGGATGGATAAGTCCATTTACTGCGGAGAGGGTAAATTGGTATTAGAATTGTCGTTTTAAAAAATAACACTGCTTTATTTCATGTCATGCAAAGAAATAAGTTGCTACTATTAAATTTCCAGACTTGCATATATTAATTTTCAAAATCGTTGAAGAAATACATAACATAGAGAAACATATCTTTCAATATATATGCATATAAAAGATAAAGGATACTGGCTGCACGCATACCAGTTTTGCTCTCTCAATTTCGTACTTTCCGAAGAGGTTTTTCAAAATTTGGTATAAATTGATGTAGAAAATCGAATGTTTGATTTCATCCTCATAAATGAAGTGAGTATTGCAGTTTAATTATTTTGGAATCGAATGTGCATTTTTGAAGATGGAAAATACGATGACGTCTGTGCATAATGATAGTTAAAATACAGTTAATTTTTGGATTACAAGTTCAGTTAAGGTGTATGTACACACTTGAAACTTCGAAAATCGTTCAAAATATCGAATATTTTTTTTATTGCTTAATAATGTTCTCTGATCCTTTAGATTTCAAACGATACCAAGATGTTGTCAATATTCGAAATATTTCTCGAGTTATAATTTTTTTTCTTCAGGTGCTTTCATTAAAAACTCTAGTTACGGTGTTTTTAAAACTCATTTTATGAAGAATGATATTTTTCCACTATGTTGCTTCATTCAAACAATTATAACTCAACAAGAAATTAACCAAATACAGTTATTTATATATCAAAATGATCCGTATGAAATAGCGGATGTTTTGTGCCTCCATCGAAGTTATATTTATAGAAATAAAATTTTAATAGCTGTTTAAAAGTTAAAATGACAGAAAAAATCTCGCTTTTTTTATCATCGTTGATGAAAAAATTGTTTGAAAAAACTATACATTTTTATAACTTGTTCGAGGCAGACAACAGGAAAACTAATATTAGGCATCATTTCCAACTAGAATTGTGTGTCTGTACAAATTAGAATTTGAGATATCATGTTTCAAAAAATAGGCTAATTAGCTCATTAAATATTATTTAATTAATTAATAATTAGTGCAATATGATTTTTTCTCACTGAAATGAGTCTAAACATATATTAGCAACCTACTGTGAAAAAACTCGATTTTTAAAGTTAAAATTTTAAAAAAAAATCTTCAAGTGTGTATGTACGCCTTAAGTTTACCATTTGATATACAGTTCGAAGAAATGCATTTATAAATCCTAAATAAACCCATTTGCAAAGATATAAATTTAATCAAGAGAAAAGAGGACTTAAAATTCCGAGAATTAAAGTCTATTAAAGACTATTAATATTAAGGAACAGACTTATTTAAAATTTAATCTTGTCATTTGATAAGACTGGGAAATATGAATTTATTGTAATTACATTATTGCATATTACTGAGCATGCAAATTATTAAGTGAATTTACGATAGAGTAAAACCTCTACTTCAGAAATAACGTCCAAAGAAAGTAATTTTTTTTATCTTAATTTCAATTTTGGCGTGAGCATGCGAATGAATGTTTTGAGTGAGCAACGCAATATGCTTCAATTTCATCATGCAATTTAACATTGATGCAAATATGCATAAAAACAGGTTTAAAAATTTTATGAAAATATGAGGGAAAACTAAATGGAGATAAAATTGATATTACTAAACAGAAATGTTTTAAATTTTTACACAGTGTAAATATTTATGCGTGAAATACTATTCAGATAGAAAGAATATTCAATCTAGAAGTTGAAAAACACTACAAGTTTGCTTAATCATAATTGCTTAACCGTATTAATCGTATTGTCGACCAACGTGTACTAATTTGTGGTTGGTAAAATTTCCAATTAAATATTTTATGCACCTTGTTATTTGTGGTTTTTCCGGCAAAGTATTTATAAACAAATTTCTTTAACAGTTAAATTCAAACGTACAGTTTAAAAGCCTTATGTAGTTGTGCCCATTATATCATCCATCTGATTAATTTTTTGTCATCTCGAACATAGTTTTAATTTAATTTGAAGAAAAAGTGATTAAATTAATATAAAGATTTTCTTATTAAAATTATCTAAATATTTAAGAACGTTAAAAAAGTTTTATTAATTATTTGCAAATATATTAAATTTTCCAAAGTTTGTCAAAGTATATTTCATTATGGAAAAATTAATACCATTGTTTCTTCTTTATCATCAACGAAAGAAAACTATCAGGTTGAAGTATTTTTAGCAACGAAGAAAACTACTTGAATTGATTTACAAAACATAGATATATTATTGTAAAATGCAATTAATTGAACAGAAAAAATGAACATAACATATTGAACTAATTGAACATAATTAACGATTATTATATAACATGAGTATTACATGAATTAACTATAATGAATTAACTACAATACTTATAATTAATAACATTATAATTACATTAATTAACTATATAACTAATTGCACATAAATACTAACTGTTCAAAAATTAATCTGACATCTTTGAAAAGCTAATATCCGAAATTTTACAATGATATAAAACTCAATTTTGGGCTGTAATATTTTCGGCAATTATGGAGAAAAATTCAAAATTCCGTTTAGTTTTTAAGTATTTAAATTTTTAATTAAAATTTCGAAATGATTGCTATAAGGTTCACATTCATACGCTCTTTAATATATCTGCCTCAAATTCGATAGTTCTTGCCTAATGATGTGTTCTATAGAGCTTTAAAACGATTTCACTTTCTTGATTCATACGTTCTCTTTTGTTATTAGTAGATATATAAAAATTATAATTAATTTTTTATCTTTTTGCAAAGCAATGGCAAAGGGGAGGTCGCTGCTCACTCTTCTCTTCAAAATAGTCTGTGATTTTTCTTTTATTTTATGTGTATCAAAATTCATCAGAAACGGACAAAAAAATATAGATTTCAATGATAGGCATCTAAATAAAAACCTAATTCTATTTATACAAATAAAATAAAATGATACATAATCTCAGCTTACATTTTATTTCACACCAACTAATAATTGAAATGAGAAAATATCTTAAGAGAAACATTTTAGTAATTTCTATAAATACTTTCCCCAAAAATGTTAAACTTACCAATAACATAATCTAGCATTTATTATTGAGCAGGAAAATAAAAAAAAGTCCAAATATTTTGTAGATCTCGAAAATTTCTGAAGTCATTATTTATTCAAATTCCAAGAAATAAATAGTGACACAATTTTGAACAATTGAAATATTTAAAGAGCAGACCTTCTTTGAACAAAGATATTTTCATTTCACTTCCAGTAATAAATAATGCAAATGCACGATAAGCATACACTCATGTATTTATTTTCCTTCTCATTCTATAAAAATAATGGAAAGTGAGTGTATTATTTTATTTAGTTATTTGTTTCCATGAATTTAGCATTCCTCAAAAGAAGTAAATAGTGTGCTTGGTTTTAAATATATCCATGTAATTTAGAATAAATGCGAAAATAACATGCATTTTCAATTAAGTTAATAGGAAGATTACATAAACAATTTAATTATTATTATAAAATAAGGATTCTTTGGATAAAATGATAACAAATACTACAACTGCAGTGTATAAATCGCCATAATTTCGTAAATTTCTGCACGTGTCTGGTAATTCAGTTGAGATATTTCACATGGATATAGATCTGTTTTCATAACATTAAAATATGCAAATAAATTTCTGCAGAAGAAATAAGTTTAATTAATTTAATATTGGGTAAAGTATATAGCCCAGTTGATTTTAGTTTTGTCAATGTATTTTTGATGATATTTTTTTAGTAGTTTTTATGCATTCAAACTCATTAGTTTTGTTGTTTTTTTAGGGACAAAAAAACCTTTTTAAATTTGCAGTTATGTCCATAAATTAAGGATAATTCAGAATTACAAGGAAATCGAACTCTAAAGTAAAAATTTCCCCTGTAAAATTATCACTCTTTAAGTTACAGGATGCCACCAGATGACGCCGATAGTGTGTCACAACAGCAAGAATGTAAGAGAAGAGTATATATGAAATGATTACAAAGAAGTAAAACTCCTTACAAGGTTTCTCTATGCCTCTCACTTCCATAATCGAATAGCTATGACATAGAGGACGCATGTGAGGGAATTTATTATACAATTTTAATTATCGGCCCCTTGGAATGTGGGCATACCTCTGATAGAAGTATCCGATGAACTAGGAATCGTCCAAAGTGCCATTTATTGGTTTGGAAATGATTCCAAGGTGATAGAAATATCAGTAGACGTTACATGACAGGATGCCCAGAGTTACAATGCCGAATTATGGCAGGTATTAGACAGTAACTGGCAAAAGAAGCAGGAAGAGCACAGCATCAAACCTGTTTCGCTATCTTCAGCAACAGGTACGTCAGTTTAAAGGTAAATCGTATATAGACGTTTGGGACATATAGCCTATATGTGTGTGTTCCGTTCACGGCAACTCACTGTCGCCAGAAGTTAGATTGTAGTAAAGAAAATGCAATGTGGACATCGTCACAGTAGGATTGGTTGATGCTTTCCGACGAGTCCAGGATAATAAACTTGCAGTTTTATTTAAGTTAGACTTTCATATTTAGAAAGCTAGGTACCCGTTACCACCTAGAGAACATCATTGAACGACACCCTTACTGTGATATGACTTGGCACCAGAATAGATCTGCATGTGCAGATAAGAACCAAGACAGGCCACATTTATCGAGACATCATTCTGGAATAAAGTGTACATTTGTTTTGAGGTAAGGTGGACTCAGAATTTGCGTTTGGGAATAACAACGCCCTTTCTCACTATACAGACATCATAACCGAATGCCCTCAATCTAAGTATATCATCCATATAAAATAATCAGCATTCTCACCAGATTTGAGCATGTGTGGGACATGCTTGGGCGATTTGTTTCAGCGCATCAACCACCTCCTACATGCGTACCGCAACATCAGAGCTTATTGCTTGCTGAATGAATTAATTTTCCTCAAGATCAGCTCGATAATTTGATACTCAATATGCCTAAGCACTGTATGTACTGTATTGCATAGTCTGGAATACATACAATGTATTAATCATCATACCGACCATGTGAAGAAAATTAATTTTTGTAAGGGATATATATTTTTTGCGATTATTATTGTTCATAGGGGATCACTATTTTCTTTGCTCATTAGCAGTCATGAACTGTCATTCAGTTTCCGTCATCTCTGCGTTCGACGTCAATCTTAATCTGCCTATTTTTCTCATTATATTTCATGCTCCAAATCACCTATCACTAATATCACAGCGGATGATGACTAAACGTTTACAGAACTCTTAAAAATATTTAATAAATATTTCTAAACAGTAACTGCTATAAACATATTTTAAGTGAAGTATTTCGAATACATTTCCAACGCAGTAAGTCATAATATCTGAGACAAATAACAGTTATTTATTATTTATTATTTATATTTACATCGAAACAAGTAAATACCCAAAAATCCTAACATTTTAAAATTAATTTATTGGATAGGAGTTTTAAGTCTTTTTACATTTTTTGTTATACTATTGTGCGATATCTTCTCATTTTTTGCGAGGGGGGGGGGGGGTCTTTGATACATTCAGATTTTTTTTATATGCCGAATTCCAATTAAAATATTACCATTTGCAAAAGAATAAATTAGTGATGATAATAATGAAATAAATGGTGATTAAGTAGGTGGTGATGATAATAATCAAATAAATGATGATGATGATTAAATAAGTTTTTATGATATGTTAATTCTATTTGATATAGAAGCTCATTGGTTCCAAACTTCTATTCTTGATGCTTTTTATGAATCCAGATTTTGTAAGTAGTCCATACAAAATTAATTTCTCAAAAGAATGCGTACTTTTTCTTATTGGTTAAGTTAAAATAATAAAATTCGTTTCATACAAATATTAAAATTAATTTAAACAGTCAAATGGATATAATAATCAATGGGTAGCTCAGACTATTAATGAAATTAAATGGTTTGAACCTTTTTTACTTTCCCAATATGTATTTTGTATAAAATTATTTTAGA
Organism: Argiope bruennichi; assembly: GCF_947563725.1. Taxonomy (NCBI): domain Eukaryota; kingdom Metazoa; phylum Arthropoda; class Arachnida; order Araneae; family Araneidae; genus Argiope; species Argiope bruennichi. Next base: position 111,240,172 of record NC_079151.1, on the reverse strand, counting down.
AATCTTCACTACTTAATTTTATGAGAATTCATTTATTTTAAATGTTGAAAAATAGTTGCCACGTTAATTAAAAATTATCAAAAGGAAAGTTCAGCAGACAATATCAGCACATGCTTTACTCTCCTACGACAGCGTTAATAATAATCTACTTTGTATCAAAGGGAAAAAAAGAACAATTCTGCCGAGACTAGCACGCGAAATAGCCTTTTAGCAGTTTCACATTATTACTTTGTGTTGAAGCAGAATTTGGGAATTTAAAAACATAGTTCGAGCAAATTAAGCAATGTTAGCATAAAATTGCTCTACCATATTGATTATGTTCATGAAAATAAAGATGTTGATGGAAGATTTTAGAAAATGAAACTGCAGCAACAAGGTGGTAATTTAAATGTTTAAAAGCGATTAAAATTGAAGGGAATGTAGAATTTCCTATGGATTCTCAGTCTTTATGAGTGTCTTCCTTCAAAATTCTTTAAAAGGAAATGAAATAACTTACTTTTTTATTGTTATTTTAGCGGGAATAAAGTAAATTAAATACTGATTTTTGTGAAAGCTTATTAAATGTAATATACTTTAGAGAATTTCCACATTAAACGAGACACATGCAGTTCAGCATATTTGTATTATTTTTCCTTATACTCTTATTAGGAAAATTTCGTAGATATTATGTCTCTTTTTATGTATACATTAAAAGGAATTTATTCAAGGCAAGCAATATACATTACATGTGCGTACGCATTTTACTTATGGAATCAATTATTATTACATATACCATTTTATGATTTAGTTTAGTTATATCAACGTCCTGTTGTAAAGCAACACGAGGGCTATTTTGGGGCGGACCTCGTAATTTTGAACAATGGCTATATGACGAGGACAACACTGAGCTGGCACCCCCTCTCCACACCACATGATGCAAACGGGGGAGACCTTTGGCATGACAGATTTAACGTGCAACAGACCCCCTTACACGAAGGTTCTTCGGTGTAATCGGGTCTTGAAAATAAAACCCTACGGTTCACAAGCCGAGACCTTACCACCAGGCCACCGCGGTCCATACCATTTTATTATAACATATCGTAATGAAATGCATATTTAATGCTTTAAAACATATTAAGTGGATTTTACTCATCAATCCACTCCACTTAAGAGATTTTATTTGAATAAACCAGATTAAAGCGAGACTATGCTTCTAGTTTCGGTATTTTTACGCGATAAGTCAATGGGATTACTCCAAAAAATAATTGCATCTGGTGAAGGTAATCCACGATAAAAAAAAATGACATTTCTGAGTGAAAGAGAAACGACGAAAAAGGGAGTTATAATGCATACAAAGAGAGTTATAATACATGACAGAGCAATAATACATGCACAAATAAAGATTTCCAGTCAGAATTATACGGAAATGAATGAATATTAGAAATTTTAAATAGTGTAGTGATTTTTCTGTTTATAATTAAGTACGTTAGGCTAAACCGTAGCTTACATTCGTCTTCATAAGTCAATAAAAACGTCATTAAAATCACTGTTCACTTGGAACATCTTCTCTAAATCTCTTGATTCTGAATCTCTGACATACTCCTAAGTCTTAAACTATTTCAGCTGTAAATATCGATTGCCTGTTTCATTAAAGTCATTCGCGGGCAAAAATGGGATTATTGCCCTCAAGAATACAAAATACATTATTTATTTTATTATGTTCGCTTTCAAGTGACATATTGCAGCTAAGTACAAGGAGCGTTCAAATGAAAAGGTTCGAAACGACACTTTATTCAGCGACTATATTCAGAGTATACAACATAGGCCTGAGTACAACGATCCCCTTAATTTATGAGCCGAAGGATTCCTTGTTCCCAGAATTCCTGCGACCGTGACAAAACCCAGTCCTTCACAGCGTCCTTGAGTTCGCCGTCCGAGTTGAAACGATTCCCTTTTTGATGTTTTTTCAGGGGACCAAACACATGAAAATCGCTGGGCGATATGCATGGGCTGCAGGGCGGATGATCGAGGTGCTACTATTTGAACTTGGTAAGTTCCGCGTGTGTGACACTGGAGACGTGTGGACGCGCGTTATTATGGAGCAGAACCCCACCCTCCCGGTCTTTTGATCTTGATGGACCTGCTTAGTCCTTGGAGTGTCTCATAGTAACACATCGGAGTTAATGGTTCTTCTGTACTCGAGGAATTCAACAAATTGCGGACCTTGGACTACGAACTCTAGGACGCTGTGAAGGATTGTGTCTCGTCACGGCCACAGGAATTCTGGGAATAAGAAATCCTTCGGCTCGTTAATCAATGGGATCGTTGTACTTAGGCCTATGGTGTATGCTTTGAATAAAGTCTTTATTTATACCCACATTGTCGTTTCGTACCTTTTCATTTGAACACACCTTGTACTAAAACTTCTCCTATCTTTGAAAGTTATATTATTTTGTTAAAGTTATGTAAAGTTATATTATATATTATTTTGTCTGTAAATTTTGTTTCTGTATCTTTCAAAATAATAATTGCTTATTAGGTCACAATTTGAGATTATTTTATGATTAGAAAAATGCTACCCGACAATTAGCTCGATATACGAAACCTGGAGAGAGAAACTTAAAGAAAGAAAAAAAAATATTTTTAAATGAAACACAGAAAAGAATATTAAGAAATGTAAGATATTAAGAAAAGTGAATGAACATAAGGGACCAAACTAACCATTAATATCCTTGGCTCTTACTAGAAATCAGCTGAGATGTAAATAAAATGTCATACCAGATCTGTCGACATTTTTAAGTCAGAAAACTCCCAAATAATCATGTATTTCAACTCTGTTATTTATCCATATGCTCTGTTTTAAATTTCCACTGTTATCTTAGAAAATGCACTCGTTCAGTCCTCAAATAATGAGAACCAGTTTTTTTTTTGTTTAGAACAAGAACCACGAATTGGTTATACTGCATCAAAAAAAAAAAAAAAGGTTAAATTCATATCAGTATAAAATATGATAATGCCGGCTTCCTGGCATAGGGGTAGCGCGTCTTCCTCCTCATCTGGGCGTGGTGGTTCGTCTTCTGTGAGGTGTGTGAATGTTTCCTCATATAAAAAGGGTTGTGAAAGCGAATGTGACGCATGAAGTAGCTATGTTGTACTTTTGGCTCTAATCGGTGCTACTGTAAAAACAAGAGACGCTCACTCGGCTTAAATCAATCGTCACTCAAGCCCGCTGACAGTTAACTGTCAACGGGCTTGTAAAGTGCCTTAAGTCACAACTACAACAACATGTGATATTTTTTTTTTATTTTTTCGGGAATATTATTTATTGTAACACGTAATTTGAGAAGAAAATGTATGTTCCAACGCATTTACTTTTTTCCAATGACAATATATTTTGAAAAATTTCTAAAACGTATTTATATATCAAGAAAAATATCTGCAGCATATATTGGCTGATTTTCATTCTAAAACTTTTATTAGAAAATTTAATTTGAGTCTAAAGAAAATGCGGTCTCTTAGAACGCATCTTCACAGTTAAGGGTTAATACTGTTGGATCGTCTATTATTCTGTTACAAGACTTAACAGACGGAAAGAAAATTATGCTATCATGGAGCAAAAAATTTTCTTTGATTGATACCACATAATTTTGAAATATAATTTTTGCATATTGGTATATTGGTAGAAGTATACATGTTTCTTGAAATGTTATTTTGTGTTATTGAATGGGGCAATTTAATACAGTTATTTAGTCCTAGATTTTTTTTTTCGGGCTGTTTTGGCCTGAATAATTTTGTAGTGGTATGTTTTCATAGTGACAATACTGATTTCAATAACTCTTAGTTATCATTCAAAAAAATTATTCTATAATAATTATTTTATGAAATTTCAAACCAATCCTTATTAATTTTTATTTTAAAACATTTTTGTAAATATAATATGTTATGAACAATATTTTTTAGGATGCATATTTATCTCCTCTTAAATGCAATTACTTTGTCAAATAATTATTCTTAATTTTTTTAATAGAAGATGTTTACAAAAGTTCATTTATTAATTTCTTACAGAACCAAGTTTTAATGTATAAAATTTGAATAAAATATGTTTAAGATTCATGGAACTGAATGAAGTAATTTTGAAGAATAATTCAGTAATATCTCAGCAATTTGTAGTCATTTCAGAATATTTGTGTCCAAATTCTCATGACATGAGTAATGTCACAGATTATAATTTTTATTTTTTCTAAATTTTAAAGAATCTGAGATAATATAAATTTTACATTTGAGAAGAGCGTTTTAATTTGAAACTCATTCCTTTAATCATCCTAATTAATTAATAATCCTGAGTAATCAGTAAAAAGGAAGAATCGCTCGAAGCATTTTCTCATAAATAATGGAAATTGAATCTCAAATTTTAAAATACCTTTAGAGGAATAAAAAACAGTATTTCGTAATTAGTAACACAGAATTCTGACTAATTCTTTCACATCAAACATGAGTGAGATCTCGCCTTCAAACTACATGTAGAAAAATGCCTGAAAATTCGTTACTGGGTGTGAAAAAAATATAGTTTATTTCTTCTTAGTATATAATTTAGAACATTGAGATATACTACACTGCTTGTTAAGATACTAATTTAAGAGATAAAAGAGTAAAAAATTAATCGATGCTATTCGATGTAATGAACAAGTATATAAAATAATAATAGAATAATTAGAAATCGAATTAATTACGAGGGAATGAAATGCCGAGAAAGAAATTACCACCTCAATTTGTGCTACTAACGAGCAAAACATAATTTTAGGTCTTTCAAATAATTGCTTTTTATTTTAGAGACTAGGAGATACACATTTAGTTTTCCGAGTAACGCGAGAAAATAATTTCTGACGAAATGAATCTAACTAAAAGAAGCACGTAAAAAAAATCCTTTTCTCAGGATTGATTATTTGGAGGAATAAGAAATAATAGATTGTGACATAATTTTCAACAAGAATATATTTTTACAGAAATTCAACTTTCTTATTACTTTCATTGCTGTATCTTTTTCAAAAATTTTTATATATTATTCTTTATTTCTTTTGAATTAGACATTTATAAATAGGATTGATATAAAAATATCATGTATTCATCACATGCTTTTATCTATTTTTTGAGTGTTACATTACATCTCTGATATATACAAGGAATTTTGAAGAGTTTTATATCTTTAAAAGAGTTTTAAATAATAATCAATGAAAATAGACAAGGATTAAAACAAATATTCATATTGTGATTTTGAGACGCTAAAAGTGCGAGTGTTTTAAAGAAAAAACAGTTGTTTGAACCGGCAAAGACAATACTACATTTCAATCCTTCATATGTCTTTTTTATCTCTACTAATAATAAAGAAAAATATGTGCATACGTGCAAGTGGATGTGCGTGTACGTGTGTGTTAATATAATGCACAGCAAATTATTTGACCTTGAGAAAATGCAGTGAATTTAACTTGGTACGAATATACATTGGAAGATGCGCATGCAATTTTTTAAAAATTTTAATGAAATAAAAATTCAGCCACAGCATGTCATTTATCTGTGATAAATTCAAGATGTATTTTTCTCAAAGAAAAACTGTAACTAATTTGTGAAATTCAAAAAAAGCTTTTCAATGAAAGCAATTCAATTATCATGCATTTTTTTCTATAACTTTGAATTTAAAAAATTAAATAATTTTCAACATGTAATTTCATTTGTGCAATTGCACTAAAATTATCATCTTTACTTAATCAAATATTAAGCTGCATAATTGTTTTAACTGATGAAAGTTCAGAAAAATATAATATATATTAAATATATTAAAAATATATTATATAATCTTAACTTATATTACCAAAAACAAAAAAGTAATTGAAACAAGTAACACTGATACTATAATTATGACGGTAAAATGATGTCGAAGTAATTTATTTCATTAGAGAAAATCATTTACACTATAAACTGACCAGGTATATTGTTATTAAATTAAGAAGACTTTAATATTTTTTGCAATTTGAAAGTTAAAATATTCTAAAGAAATAATATTGTACATCCAGTTATTCATTATTATTCAGTTATTATTAGATTTAAGAGAAATGAAATACAATCCGGATCTCCAAGGTACTATTTATTGCTAAAGGTAGCTGATTACATAAGATTCAGTAAACAATTCCAGTAGCATATATCACTAATTGAAAAAACAATAAAAAATCAAATGGATATAAGCATTTATCAGAAACCTTAATTTATTTCCTTTTTTATTTGAGTCTCTAAGGATTCAAGGAGTTTTTAAACCAGGAAAGAAAAAATATTGACCTATTTGTTTCGTTCGTTTATATAGAGACAAGACAAAAAGAAGTAAACTTCTGAAGATTCATCGATGTCTTTGGAAATTAATATAAATGAGTTTTGTTTCTTCAGTTAATGAATGCTCCGAAACCGTAAATTAATTGTATCAGTGCCAGGGAAATGGGCATGGGAAACGAAGTAATGGGATAGTAATTACAATTTGAAGAAATGGAGGAAATTGACCTGATTGATGCAATTCATTTTAGCTTTTGAATGATTCCATTTCTGATATAATAGTGAAATAAAATCAGAAATGCTATTTTAATAGTTGTAATATGTTGCTTAATATTATGCATTTATTATTTATTATTGCGAACATTGTTTAATATCATACAATAATGTGCAATTCGTGTGTGTTACAGGAATAAGAAATGTAGGATGTCTTTATCAATATTGCTTATTTATTTATTTATATTGCACATTTCTTTTCATATTAAATTTACAAACATTGATAAAATACACAATTTTTAATTTTTTTTTCTGAGTGGATGAAATACATAATTTATATACAATTAACACTAAATTCTCTGTTCTGTCATCGTTAATGATATCCACATAGAAAAAAACTACAACTGAATATTACTTTGCAATGCCTGACATACACAGAAATAATAGTTAATAATAAGGCACATATAGATAACCGGAGTGAGTCTGCCGGAATATTAAGAATATGGCACCGAAAGTTGTCCTTCAGATCTGGTAGAGTTGATGGAATTTGACGGAAGATATTTTCCTTCAAATAACCCTACAACCAAGAATCATAAGGGGTTATGTCCGGCTCGCGAAGAGGCCATCTTATTGGGACATGATGTCTGATAACTCGTTCTTGTGTGAAGTGCTGTATTAACAATCGCTTTAGACGACGGTGAACGATGAAAATGCACCATGGTGCACCATGAAAATGATGTCTTGAAGGCAGCCACGCTGTAGAAGAGTTGGGATTACAAAATCCCTCAGCATATCATGGTACCGTTGTGCTGTGACGGAACAGGTTTGGATTCCATTTGAAGTTATATTTTCAAAGAAATATGGTCCAATGATAAAGGCAGCTGTAAATCCACACCATACTGTCACTTTTTCAGGATGCAAGGGTTGTTCCTGGATAACGTGAGGGTTTTCATTTGCCCAAATTCGACAGTTGTGGGTGTTAACTTGCCAATTCAGTCAAAAGTGGGCCTCATCACTCTATAGAATGTTCCATGGTCAAGTTGTGTCAACCATCATTCGAGCAAGGAACTGAAGTGCAAAAGTTTTACGGATCTCTAAGTCCCCGTCCTGTAAAAAGCACACATATTTGATTTTGTGTGGATAAAAATGCAAAATCTGCAGTACAATTTTTCGTACAGTTAAATGCGGCATATCCTGAACACTGGCAACGACTGGCAATCTCGCACTATTATACGGAGACTGATTGCTGTCTTCTACGAGCGTGGTTGTAACATTTTCAATGCTGGAAGACGGCATTTTTTTCGTCCTCTACCTGGAAGAATGCCAAATTGCCCAAATTTTTCAAATTTATGCATCATCTTGCTTAGGACACCTGGAGACATTGAACCTCTTCGTATCTGCTTCATACGACGAAATTACTTTAGAGCTGCAACGAAGTTTTGTTGGTTCTGATAGAAAAATTTCATCAGTAGCTCTTTTTCTTGCAGCGTAGGCATGACAAACAGAGAAGAAACTAATGTTCGAGCTGAATCCACCTTCTTTTTATCCAAAGAAGAAGGAATAGATATGCATTATAACACAGATTAAGTTTCACATTTTCAATATACGCAAATGAATACCTTTTGTGTTACACCTCCATCTATTGGTGAATTTCTGTACTGATGTTTTTAAATTAATAAATCTAAAGCGCATCATCTGAATAATCTGTAGTTCAAATTTCGTCTTATTTGGACCAATAGGACGCATTTCTCGCTAACCCTGTATATATTTGCATTATGCTTATAAGAGAACTGTAATTAAAATGTCATTTGGATATAATCATAAAATGTTCATTATATTTGGGCAATCCTAGTACAAAGCACACTAATGATGTATCAAGCTTTTTTTAAATGCAATCTCTTGCAAAATATAGCCAAAACATCTATTGATGTATATTATCGAAATAATGCTATGAATTAATAATATAGAACGCCAGCCTGTGCTAAGCATGAGTTAGAATAAATGGTCTCGCTTTCATATTTCCGATGTAAATGACAAGGAAACTGGCATTTTTAAATATCGTCATGAGGACTGCTATATAAACAATTATACATGGTTCTCGTATATCATAAAAATATACTATGTAAATGGTCTCGCTTTCCGATGTAAATGATAAAGATATTGTCATCTATAAACATCGTCATAATGATTCCAACTTAAGCATCTGTGAGTAGTTTTCAAATATTATACATTTATCTATAAATGGCAAGCCTGTACGAAGTCGAACACCCATCTCTAGTTTTTTAAGCTATTTAGAAATTTTACTTAATTATTTAAGCAATGGTGCGAGATTTTTTGTGCCTTAGTGTCTAATCAAGGATGTTTTAGTTTTTTTTAACGAGGAGGCAAATCGATATCAAAAGCAGCTGAAAGTCATCTTGACTTTTATTTGTAATTCTGATTATACTGTAATAGAAGATATTTCTTAATGGAGATTATTACTAATTTCATATATCTATCCATTTCAGGTATTATGTTTTAGATTAAAAGTATTTTTCGTAAAATAAACAAGCAATAGTAATTTAAGTTTAGTATTTTTTAAAATAGTTTTGCTAATATTTTGGTTTTTGGGGAATTATAGAAATTTAATTTGAATATTTATTGAGTAAAAAGATCATTACAATTCTGACATTAATGAAATATGTAACTTTAATTGTTATTTTAATCAAATAGAAACGACTGAAATAAATATCACGCAAATGGAGTAAAGGATTTCTGCCAATTTCTAAAAAAACAGTTTAATCAAATGAAAACTTAGATTAAAGATTAAATGTTATAAAGCATCTGTAAAATTATACTTAAATTTTAATTTTAATATTAAAACAATTTCTTGCTCATATCCATTGCATAGTCACTGACTTCACTTCAGTTGCTGGAAGGAAAATTATTTAAATGAACATTATAATTTCTACAAACATAATTTGGTACTGTTTGAAATATCCATAAATGACATAAGCTGTGTTTTGGACTGAATAAAATTAAAACTGTATTATTAAAAAGTTTATTTCTGTGAATCAGATGTTGAAGTAAATATTAGTGTCTTCGAATAAAATTTCGATTTGAATCAACAGTGGTTCCATTTGAAGAAGGTTTTCATACTATTTCCTGCTTAACGATGCATTCTAAATACTTCGTGCTATAATATGTTTAGAGATGCGTATAATTGTGAGAGGAATACTTGTTCACATAAACATTTCCTGCAGATGCACATAAGTATTTCAGTATTTATTTATTTATGTGCTTAGAATGAATTAAAGATATTATGCTTAGAAATGTACCTACCTTAATTATATTTATGTTCCTACTAAGTTATGTTATGCACATTTAAAAGATACTTTTATAGCCATACTTTAATGATCAAATAATTTTCTTAGTAATTCGAATATTATAAATAATGACTTTCAAACAACTAATAAATAAAATTCAACAAGTGTTACTATCATTATTTAGAAGGAACATATTTTTAACTTCAATGATCTGATGGTAGTGATGTTAAGGTAATATTGTCGAATTATATTCTAATTGATTTAAAGGAAAAATTTTATAATTGTGGCATAAATTTCTATGTAATTTTCTGTCTCATAGAAAAAAATAAACTATTGAAGTACTTTTATTTATGTAAAATTTTCAATTGTAGCTTCTTTTCTACTCGTAATTTTTTAATTTATAATTTATTTTTATAAATACGATTGTTAGTTAAAATCTCTTTTTTAATAAAAATAGAATCAGAGCTCCCCCCCCCCCATTTTAAAATGAGAATTTCCTAAATCAGGCTTTTAATTAATAAAGTAAGATGCTAAAATATAAAATTAAAATGTTATTATAGAGAGTTAATAATTATAATAGATTTTAAAGTTTTAGTATGAAAGAAGTAAGAGTAAAATCGACTTCATTATCGTACCACATTATGCAAACTGTACTAGTATGAAGCAAATCAAGTTATCCAAAAGTAAGTAAAAAGGATTACATTTTAGCAAAATGTAAGTTTATTTGTCCACTAAATAATTCAATGGAATCGGAATATATTTTGGAATCTTTTCTCGTCTATTACTTTTCTGGTGAAAATCCAAAAAGTGATTTGTAGTAGAAATAAATTTTATAAGAAATTACATATTCTTTTTCATGCTTTTACCCAACTCATTTTTATTTCGCTGCATTAATTCATTGCATTTATTCATTTATATTGCCATATTTTAATTCTTATGGATGTACAACATGTTTCTCTGATTTAAATAAAAATGATTTTACTATCATATATGTGCATCATAATGTATATATCCTGCATCATCTATGTACATCATAATGTACATATTATGCATCATCTATGCAATCATAATGTACATATCATGCATCATCTATGTAATCATAATGTAATATCAAGCAGCATTTACACACATCATAATGAACGTATCATGTATCATCTATGTACTTCATAATGTACATATCATGCATCATCTATGTTCATCATAATAAATTCATTCCTGATGAAAGTATAGAAAATTAAAGCTTTTCTTTCACAGTTTGCAAACAAAGTCTATGCTGCTCTGAACTGAGCTTATAGAAATAAGATATTACGAATAAATTCCTGTTTACTCGAAATAAGCAACTCTGATTTTGTTCAATTCTTTTTGTGATTCGCAAAAACATCCCTTTCGTAATTTCTTTTGCATAATTACTTTTTAGGGTATTTTTACAAATGTATTCTTTTATTTATATTTCAAGGGTTGGAAATCCATATACAAACATAAATATAGACCCCGGAAACAATTTCGTGCCAGAAGATAATTATATCGCATTTACAGATATAATCGGTTACTCACTCCAAAGGAAAAGAAAGAAATAAGAAAAAAAAAATCAGTATTTTCATGCTCTATATTACGGTAAAAAGAAGAAGATGATGAAAAATATTGCGTCTTTTCTGTGAAAATAAGTTGCATATTCTTGGAGATTCCAGGGATTTTTTTTTCAATATTTATTGGGTAAGATATATCAATATTTTCTGTAAATGGATTTTAAAGACTAAATATCTATTGAAATAACATTGTTTGATTCGGTAATGTCGATATGTATATTAAATGAAACACAACTTGAAATTTATCATCAGAGCATTTCAATACATTATGATAGTTCCGAGAATGATAAGGTATTATAGAATTGTTCATATAGAGTGAAAAAAAATTTCCGATGAAAATTCCATTTCTTTCTTGTGCTTACTCTGAGATACATTTGTTATATATATATAATATAGTAAAAACATTGGTGAAACGAAATAATATAGTGAACAACATTATGTTTAGCATAATAGTAATTTAGAAAACCATTGGAGATTTTAGCAAAAGCATATAAAGATTCATTCTCTATGTCTACTTAGGTTGTTGTTGCTTATGGCAATTGTCAAAGACAAGCCTCCTGATGAAGTCCGTGATTATAAGTCAAGTTTTAGCATCTCTTGTTTCAGTAACGCCATCTAGGACCAATAGAACGTCTTAGCTACTCACGCGACGCTGCTCTTTTCAAGTATTGGACTCCATTCATACATTTCATTCACTCATCCACAGATTGCAAAAGGATCACCTCTGATCCAGCACCCCCAATGATATTGTTTCGACGTGGAGGAATTTATGACTGCGACAGATTTATATGTGCACCAGCCACCATGTAAACAGAGAGTCGCTTCTGCCAGCGGGGATCGAACTCTCAATGCCAGGGATGCGAACCGAACGCCATACCAACCTGGCTGTCCCAGCTCATGCCTACTTGTAATAACGCCGAAAAAAATGTGCAGAGTTGCATCACTTCTGTTCAGTTTTAACTTGTAGTTATATGCCAATATGCTTAAATTGTTGTCACTTATTTATTAGCGTATCTGTTTAATCTCATTTAAAATAATAGCTGAGACTGTACCCTTGTCATAAAAGTTTTATGAACATTTTTTTTTATATAATTTTAAAAATGAAACTTAAGGAAAAAAGCTAAATTTTTAACTTATTATTAATACAGTATTATATCTATATTTTTGTATCATTAAATATTTAATAGATTTAGATGAACTTAGGCGAACTTTAGGCGAACTTAGATGAGTTAATTTAAAGCAAATATATAAACTCTTCATTACTTTTATGATTTATTATCTGTTTTCCTACCTCACTATTCCATCAAACGCTAACATATTAATACGTATCATTATTTCCTAACTAAATCTCTCCCCCCCACACACACACATACTCTAATTACTAGTACATGCTGCAGCAGCAAAATTAGTTGATGGGTGTTAATTAACATACCTTCATTCCTTTATTTTACCCATTATATCATATAACAGAGGACGATGGATTCTGTTCTGGGAAGTGGAAAATCTTGAATGACGAAAATCATTGAAATTTGCATGGTAAAGAAAGAAATATGAATTAAAAAATAATAAGTGATGAAATAATTTCAAATTTTCATTATTAAAAAACAAACAAATTGTAATTGTTTTCTTTTCAAATAATGAATGTCTATGATGTGATAATGTAAAAACTCGTAATCGCAAATCAGTATGCAAAAATAAAGTTTTGAAATAAATCACCCCAAATCAGCAAACTCCCGGGTAGCGCAGTCTATTGCGTATTATTGTACAGTATTGTGAGATATTTTATCCTATTATATTATTCAATAATCATCCATTTTTTTCAATAATCCGAATATTGTATACAATTTTACAATAATATACAATAATGTTTCGAGCTTTAGAAATGTTTCGACAATTCAATGATTCGATGATTCAATGTTTATATTCATTTTCATCCCCCTGGGGCACCTCGAAATGAGGATGAGAATCTTCCGGTATGGTGGTTGGATCTCACTATCCTGGAGGGTACAAAAAAAGGTAGGGAATCTGGCTCCTCCTCCCATCGATGACGGAACGTACTTTCTTAGCGAAAAGTTGTACCGCGGCCAGTGATGGCCCTTAAGACTCAACCACAATTCCCACCAGTGTTATAGCGGCGGTCCTACCATTCAGGTTTTTTTATACGTGTGTCTTCGAGGCGGATCGGAGAGCCAGTGATATGAATTATTTTCATTTTAATATATATATATATATATATATATATATATATATATATATATATATATATATATTAAGAATATCAAATATCATACAACTAAAATATATGAAAACCATATGAATTTTTTTATTAATTATCATCTTAAAAGTATACAACAATTCCAAATTAAATATAAATAAAATTTTATCTGTTGCATAATGCATATAATATTATATCCATGCAAAAAAATTAAATGCATATGCTTACATTTCGAAAGATTTGTTTTGAGATGTTTGAGAGAAAGGGTGGATTTTTTAATATATTGCTACATCTTTATCTTGTTAACGTTTATCGCTTCTAATTTGCATGTTATCAGAAATATATCATATTTTAAGAGGTTATTTAAAAAAAATTCGATGGTGTCAACATATAAGTTTCTTAATGCGTTTTAACATATAAATGATTTAAGGATATAACATGTTGCGAAATTACACAATAGAAATTTAATAATTTAATACGGATAAATGTTTTAATTAGAACATTCAAACTTTTAAGCATATAAATAAAAAGCAAAAATAAAAGCATATTTAAGCAAAAAAAAATTACGAAATACGAGTGGTGGAAACAGATGGTGCATGGCAACTCTCATTCTTGTTCAGTGAAATGAATCCAAGAGCTCGTCTTTTTCTTAAATTGGAAAGTTGTGGAGCATATAGCTAATTCTAAGGACTTGCATCCCTCTGATTACTTTTTATTCAGGTTTATATTGCCATATTTGGAAGAAAAGGAGTTTTAAACTTTAAAAAAGTATAAACGTTAAAAATTCTGTGTTTTTTCTATATAATCAAATTAAATAAAACATTTCCTACTGCAACATCTATAGAATATACATTTTGATTTTAAGCAGCATAACTCTTTCACATTTTAATTCAGAAAATGCTTAGAAGATAAGTTAGAAAATTTCATTATTCATTTATGAAAGTTCTAACACTTAATTTGATAGACAGTAATGAAAACATTTAAAAAAAAGCACAAATGTGAAAAAAAAAAAATATGCATTTTCTCTTCACATTAAAATAAAATAATACATTTATTATTACAGCATTAATAGAATATTATTTTGATTAAAAGAAGCTTAACATTTCAACTTAACGCAATACGAATCAAATCTACATTCTCTAAAACCAATCATAATCTCATTAATATTTAGCCTACATATTGATAATAAATCACTTACTAGAAAAGTCAAGGATCTTTCTCAATGTGATAAATATAATTAAAATCTATAAATATTTTAGTTATAACATGTATAAAAATGATTCTACTTCCTATAATTCAGAAACAAATATTCCTCAGAAATTCTGCATAAAATCATCATGAGCTTTTAATACTTCTTGTTAATAAATACTTCTTAATAGGTGAGTACTAATATTAGTTGTTGTTGTTGTCGTTTCTTATGGCACTTGCCATAGGCAAGCCCGCTGTTCGATGACAGCGGATTTAAGCATGGGGGGGAACGCTTCTTGTTTCTATAGTAGCGCCATCTAGGGCCAAGAGAACGACTTAGCTATACACATTTCACAACCCTTTTTACGAGGTGGACTTCATTCACGCATTTCATTCACTCAAACACAGATCGTAATTTAGACCTGAATCAGAGAACGATCATCCCTGTTCCAGTACCTCCAGTGGTATTACTCTCGACATGGAGGACTTTGTGACCACGACAGATTTAACGCGCGTCAGCCACCAAGCACGCGGGGAATCTTTGCCTTGAACGGGTTCGAACTCGCAACCAAAGAGACGCGAATCCCACGCTCTACCAACCAGGTTATCCCGGCCTACTAATATTAGTAATATATGCTGTTACAATTCTGTAGTGTTGTTTCCCAAAACGGTTAGTTCAATCACTGGAAAGACCGTTTTACGATCAGCTCTGTTGGATGCTGATCGGATGTCGAATCAGTAATCTCAGGGGAGAACATTTGGCGACGAATTTAGTGACTTTGATGACAAATAATATAATACTGGAATCTTCCAGAATTTTATCGATAGAGCAAATAGCAACCGAGATACGCCTGATTGTTCCAGAATCTTATCTACCAGGTTTCTTGTCTATATAAGGCTGGCAGTCTAAACTGAAGACAATCATGTAAAAGAATCATAAAAATCATGTCGAAAGAGTGCTCAAGAGGTTTAGAGATGCATAGCGAGTCAACGGTGTATTTCTTGGCACCGTTTGAATAGTGTATTGCATAGTGAGTCAATGGTGGAATAGATGTATTAGTCTAGCGAAACGCAGGTGTTGAAGGGAGCTCAAGAGATTGCTGAATTCAGCTGCGTGTCTAGTCCTGAAATTTATTGTAATAGTAACATCGAATAGTGTGAGGAGTAGCCAGTCGTGTACTAGTGAGTCGGCAGTTGGATACAGCTACAGCGAGGAGACAGTGGAGAATTGTATGCGCTTGGAGATACCGTAGAGAGTAGCTACGAAGATTCCCTCCTCCTGCTGAATTCTGCCTGGCCAGTTTGTGTGCTGTGGTTGTTGTTTATTACCGATTACTACTTGCAGGTTGTATTTGTTCTAAGTGTGTTTCCATTTGTTCTCTAAAATTACTTTCAGAGGTTCGCTTATGGGAGTTTTATACTTGGTGATATACTGAAATATAAACTAGTGCTTATTTTAGATGTCTTTCTTTCTACTCATTGAAAAGGTAATTTCACTGAGCTACAACTTTAACCTGAACATCACATTCCACATTTCATTTATTTAGGCCTTCGTGTTTTTGAGTTATTGTGTTTATATATATGCAAATGTAGGCTGGCAAACCGCCAACTATTTTCTGGGTTGGTTTAAATTTGATAAATACACGTAGATATTAATACCCTGTATCAAATTTTATCCATCTGCCTTTTTGCGTTTTGTAATTATCCTTTCCCCTTGCGCATGGAAGAGCAGCCAGCCTGGTGAATTTCCTCTGAATGTATTTCCTTGAAATGTGAGAGAAATTTAATAATTTGGGGACAAGATTATGTACCAGATTTCATCCTTTTTAGCTCCCAAAGTGGTTCTGAATTATCATGTTCTCATTCAAAATATGATCAATTCGAATTCAATCCGAAATATGAATACTCTTAAAATTCTCCGTGATTGCGATTGCTCGGTGCTCTTTATACATTTCGTATAAAAGAAGAAAAAATGAAAAATATCTCTAGAATTATTAAACTCATTAAAGTCAAAAGCATTTCCACTGGAGCTTTCAAAAAAGCTGCAAGTTCTTGAAAATTCTTTTTACAATAATCTTCATTGAATACATTGATTAAAATTTGTTTCATTCAGCATTTTGTTAAAATATAGTCGCATTCTGAAATTCGTTTTACCCTCAACGAACTCCTTCTTTCTATTTCTTTTTTCGTAATTGCTTTGCCTACCTATATGTAGAAGAAAAAAATCAGTTTTAGATCTCGCGGAATTCATAAAAGGTAGAAAATTCAATGCAAACAAATGGGATATAACTGGAAACAAATTAGTTTATGCAGGAAGAGGAATATTTAAATAAAATACATTCCGTTTAATCACAGAAATTCGGTATACCACCAAATACAGAGAAAGAAATTGTTAAAAACCTTTCATGTATTTGCGTGCTCTATACTTTACAGAATAAAAAAAAAAAAGAAAAAAAAAGAGAAAAATTCTTTTGGAATATTTAATTAAGTTCGCGTGAGGAGTTTTTGGTCCTTGAAAATGCGTCCTCCAGAATGAGTATGGGAGTTTCATTTCGAGAGATTTCCACGAAACTAATTTTTTTTTTTTTTTGCAATACTCTGTTATTATTTGATTATATCAGAATTTCAGGAAAATTCTATTTTAGAAACGAATAATGTATCTCGTTCAATGCCGCATTATGAGAAATGATAAATAATTCATTTACAAATGAAGGAATTGAGGCAGGTGAGAATTAAATATTTTCATATATAAAATGAAAATAATTCTATATATAGATTCTCTATTTGTTGAATATATGAACAGAATGAATTTATTTCTTTATAATCTGCAGTTTTAAACAAAATGATCTGCTTTTCTTAACAAAGCAATGAAACAGAAATGTCAGATTATAAGGAACATATTAGATATTATTCCATTATGTCTAATACCCACAAAACGAACTAACCAGCAATAAAGTTTGGTACTGAGATGAACACATGATGGCACACTGTTACGTTGCAACCTATATATTCCAACGTTGATATGAGGTAACTCAGACCCACAAAATTAAAATACCCACAGTAGAAGCGAGAATCTGCTTATTATATGGTAACTATAATTTATGGCAATATGGTAATTTTAAGTTTAATATAAACATTTAATATAATTATTTACAATAGAGCTATCGTCATTCATATTCATTCGTGTTTTTTTTTTTTATTATTATTCAATGTCGTTTTGCTGTTAATTTTTGTTGAATATTGTAAATAATTTGATGATTGTTAATTTCATTACAAAATTTAAGTGCCGAATTTTATAATTGTGTATTGATATTTTAGTTTTATTACTGACGTGTTAATTTTTAGAAATTCATTTCAAATAATTAAGCGTAATTAAAGGTATTTGCTTTTATTTTGAAGAACATTTGCAAAATAATTAGAAACAAAAATATTTTTATGGAATGATTCAGTACTTTTTACAATCTTTGTAATTTTAAAATACCTACTTATTATCATATATTTTTGTCAATGAATGATGATTTTATTTAATTTTTTTTTCTAATTTTCCTTTGTTATTTTGATAACAAAATGACTGCATAAAATGGGGATGACAATTTGATATTCTAACATAGTATTACACATGTTTCAAAATATGAATGGCTTCCGTTCAAAACTGAAATGTCCAAAAATTGGACAATTCCCGATTTTATTGGAATTCTTTGTTTCAAGAAGCCAAAAAAAAAAATTGACTAAAAAGTCAATTTGATTCTCAATTTCTCTAATTCAATATAAATTTTTCACAGAATTAATGAACTATTATTCATAAAAAAATTCAGTTGCTTCAATATTTTTTTCTAGATTGGTAACTCAATTAATTTGAATAGTGCAAGATTTCATAGCATACATTAAAATGAATTATTCTCACAAATATAGAAAATTAAACAGTAATACCTATATTTTTGTGAATTACATTTTACTCTTAACACTTTTTGAACAAACAGAATGACTTAAAGAAAATGAAGCTGATTCTCCTTGAAAAATGTTCTTTCTTATCTCAATTTCTACTTCACATTTCAAAGAACAAAGCCTAATAGACAGATTAGAAGACTTCTTTTTCGTGTCAATTCTTTCGGTGAAATGCAAACAAAAGGGAAGAATTTCTTGCTTTAATTTTTTAAGAATCTTACATTTATAAGATCAATAATAACTGCTCGACTTCAGTTATTTCCACTTCCTTAACGAGTCTCAATTAATAAAAAAGTTACGTTGTTACAGCTGCAACTAACAAATGAAATTACACTGGTGATAATTTGGCAGAAAACGAATGATAATTAGGAAAAGGTAATAGAGAAAAATGTAACTAGATTAGGTATAAAAAGGAAAAAAGATCCTTTTCGCACGAACTTTAGTTCAGTTGACATATAGTACGCATTAGGATAAAGGAACTAGTGAAATTAAATAAGAATTACTAAAAGCAGATGTACTTAATTATTGTTGTCCAAAGCGGTATAAGTCTTCTGAATGTCCTTTTAGGTAACCTGTGTAAAGATTTAGTATAGCCATCAGGTAAACTGAAGAATTGTTGTAAAATCTAGAAAACTGAAAATGAATTTTCAATTAATATCTGAGCTTTTTTCTTGAGTCATGTTAATTTGAAATCGAAATTAAAAGTTAATAATTTATTGTATTTGATTTTGTTTCAAAAAGCTAAATATTGTTATAAATCTGTAATGTTGCTTCCCTACGGAAGTAGTTCGGAAGGAAAACAGTCTGGCAGATACTTCTGCCGTTTGTCGGATGAATGACCCCCTACCTCGGCGATGAACTTGGTGACTGATTTTGTGACTTTGGCTGCAGAATGGAAGATTTTAGAATTTTCAAGAAATTTGGCAATAAGTCAGTCCACTAGGACGCAATTTAAGGTGATCTTTCTAGAGACTTCTCTGCTCTGTCTCCGGAACTATAAAAGGTCATGAGAACGAGCTTGAGTAAGTCATTGGAACTCACCTCAAGTTGTTAGTTGAACGAGTTCTCAGTCTCTGTCTCTGAGCGCTTCGGGTTGCTTGTCATTGTTATGCTGCTTGTGTTCTATTGTTCATTAGAAGTGCTGCAGTTTATGGCTTGTCTATGTTTTGGCTATGTTTGATCGTTTGGTGGGTATTCGTATTAATAAATGTCATTATTTGCGGTTGAGGATCGTTGACTGCATCAGCATACACTCAAAATAATAAATAAGTTGCCTTTACGAATTTTTTACACTATATTTTACTATACACTTTAACATTTACACTATATTATTTTATTCCGTTTTCAAATGAAACCGATTCGATTTTAGGAAGAAATTATGTGTCATTAAACAATATAAAAGTGCAAAATTTGTTAAAAGAAATTTTAAATTGAGGACGATCTACATCCAGGTGCAATTAAAAACTTCGAAGATGGAGAACTTGAAATTTTAGTGATTTAAAATCCATGTCAAACTAAAGATGAGCTTGAAGAACAAATAATTGTTACTCACCAAGCAATATCACTTTATAGCATGTAATGGGAAAGAAGAGGAAGAAAAATAAATGGATTTTTCATTAACTGGCGAAAGGGAAGAAAAACCGAAAAACTGATATCTACATGAATTTGCTGTCTCAATATAAAAAAACGATGAAAATAACTACAGGTGATGAAAAGTTAATTTTGTGTGACAATGCCAAACACAGAGAAGCATAGGTGAGCCATTAACATCAGTCAAAAACTAATATTCGTGGCAAGAAGTGTTATTGTATGATGGAATTGGAAAGGAATCTTCTACAAACTTTTAGAATATGATAGAACTGTTGAAACTGAACATTACAAAGCCCAATCGATAAAATTAGGTAAAGTTTTGAAAGAAAATAAAAACAATTACGAAATACGAGCGTTGGAAATAGATGTTGCATGGCAAATCTCATTATTGTTCAGCAAAATGAATCCAAGAGCTCGTCTTTTTCTTAAATTGGAAAGTTGTGGATCAAATAGCATATTCTGAGGACTTGGCACCCTCAGATTACTATTTATTCAGGTTTATATTGTCATATTTGGAAGAAAAGGAGTTTTAAACTTTAAAAAAGCATAAACGTTGAAAATTCTGTGTTTTCCCTATGGAATCAAATTAAATTAAACATTTCCTATTGCAACATCAATAGAATATACATTTTGATTGTAAGCAGCATAACACTTTCACATTTTAATTCAGAAAATGCTTAGAAGAGTAGTAGGAAAATTCCATCATTTATTTATGAAAGTTCTAACACTTAATTTGAGAGACAGTAATGAAAAATTAAAAAAAAAACAAAAACATAAGTGTAAAAAAAAAAAAGAAAATATGCATTTTCTTTTCACAATGAAATAAAATAATGCATTTATTATTGCAGCATAAATAGAATATAATTTGGATTAAAAGCACCTTAACATTTCAGCTTAGCGCAATACGAATCAAATCTATATGCTGTAAAACCAATCATAATCTCATTAATCTTGAGCCTTCATATTGATGATAAATCATTTACTAGAAAAGATAATGACCTTTCTCAATGTTATAGACATAATTAAAATCTATAATTTTTTCAATTATAACATATATAAAAATGATTCTACTTATCTCTTAGTGAGTATTTCCCAATAAGCAAAAATTGCTTCTGCTTTCTTTGAAAGAATGCACTAATGATAATAAAGTTAACATTTCACTGTTTCCATTATCGTTAATTTAAAATTGGCTGTCTTGAACCTGGAATGTTAAAATGCATATGTCTTTGTTTTAATTGACTTATGGTATCGCTATAATATATGTGATGGATTCTTCATAAATAACAGCAAAATATAATTTTAATCATATAAGGGATACCTGCAAAATTCGATTGATTATAAATCTGCAGGTCGATATATAAATACTATTTCAATTATTAGATGCACATATTCTAGCATGGAAATGTTAATAGAAAATTATTTTAATGTCATTAATATAGTTTCGTATATTTTATATATATATAATCATAATTTTATATATCTATCATTCATTGACGTTTGCATTTTATTTATGCATTATTTGAATATATCTTTTCCGTACATTAACTTCAATAATTGCTTCAAATTGAAAAAAAAATCACATTGTTCATATGAAGTTTTTAAGGGTTTTGCTAAAATTAGTATTAAGAATTACCATATACATAGTTCTAAATAAAGTTAATTCCATGAAATTATACATTTAAATGCCAAAATATTATGTAATTAATACTGTATATCTAATTTGACTGAACTGCGATGAATCTTTGTTAAGAAAGAAGAAATTCCTTAACATCTAGTTCTGTGAACGCAAAGATATTCGATATATATATAATTTTAAAGATATAGAAAAATTCATTCAATTAGAATAGTGAATTTCTAATCATATTCAGATAATTAAAATAAGAAAAAACTTATGATAATCAAAGAACGAATTATTGCAGTTGAATTACCCAGTGTTTCCATCTTGCAAATATTTAACTCACATAAACTTTAAACTAATAATAAAATAAATATTATTTTTTAATTAGTGTTTATTTGATTCAATTAATAATAAAGATATTGTTCTTTCTGAAAAGCGAAAATCAATCTTGACATTGAATTTTCTCGATGCTAGATCGCAGTTCTACCTAAAAGTGAAAAGACAGTAAAAGCATGCCATTCCGCAAAAAAAAAAAAAAAAAAAAAAAAAAAAAAAAATAGCGAACTCACTAACTGAAAGCCAGTAAGATTAATTCTTAATTAATTGTAGTAGTTTGTCTTCATATGATACCGAAATCGAATTATCCATACCAATTTAGATGTATTAATTAATTATAGACCAATTAAATAACCAAGTTCAATATTTAGGATTATGCTCCGTGTCCCGATTCTTGAGTTATATCAAAAATAAATTGAAAATGATTCTGTTAATTTCGGATTAACATAGTATTATAAGTGATATTACTTTATATTTTAGATTATGGATGGCTCCATTCGTGTTCCTTAATCATTCCATCCTTAAGTATCATTAATTTCATACGAATACTTAAAAACAAGAAAATTTAAAGTAGTTATTTTTTATTTCATTTCAAAAAGTATCATTTAATTAATGAAATAAATTTAATTTTTATATACTTTTTAAATTATTGTTCATACTTTATTATATTAATTATATTATTATTTACTTTATATATGCTTTTTAATAATTAAAAAATATTTCTGATTTTGAAAAATTTTATTATTTTTTATTGAAGATGACACATTGAAAATTTTCACATAAATAAGGATTTATAGAAGAATATTTTCAAAAGTGGATCAATCAATGCCTTCGCTTATTTTGCTTCAGTACATAATTGAAAAAAAAAGTTGTAGGAGTGTCGTTTCCATTCTTTTATTAGCCAGAATATATATGTTGTTCCAATATGATTTTGTTTTGCTTATTTACTTATAATTTTAGTACTCTTTGTAATGAATAAAATATCTTAATTAGCTGCTTAATCGGCAGCATAAGACAACGCGCTCATACAGATCACGTGATATATCTTGTTTAGTTTGCACTGTAATACGAGGGATAGAAATGGCAGAATTTTATGGCTGATTTTTTTCTGTTAATATTAGATGTTCTCTATAGCATATCAATAGTGTAGTTGTAAATGTTAGTCAGTATAACTATAGCATATTAACTGTATAATTGTAATAATTGTTGTTATTTTTAGCAATCATATATCCAAAATATCCGTAAACCTTTGTACCCTTAAACTATTTGAATATTGCCAAGTCTGTGGATTTTTTAAGTTCCCTGAGACAACAATGAACAAACCCGAAGGAAACATTTATGTATAAACATAGTTTGGAATTTTTAAATTTGAATGGAATAATAGAATGCATAGTTTTAAGTAAATAATGATAATAATATTTCATTACAATTAAAGCAAATGGTTTCCAGTAATTGAAGTACTGTTATAATAATTACTGTAATTCATGTAAAAGAAAATATAGAGACACTCGTGATAAAAGATATTAAACATTTTTCATGAGAAACCATTTTAAGTAGCATTTTAGTTTAAAAAATTGAATGAGATTTACATTCTAATTCTTATTTGAAATGTTTCAGAAATGTTGATATAATTTTAAATAATATAGAAAAGTAAAATACAAGCAATCATTTGATATTGAATTAGGAAATTTCATCTTAACCCCAAAATTCAAGACTGGTTAAACTTAATCTTTTTTTCTTTTCAACTTATCTTTAAAAAAATAAAAATGCCTCTATAACTTTAAAATACTTTTATTTAAACAGGTCAACACCTATTTTTCTTAAGAAACAATCAATTGTTCATTTTAACAGCTCTGCAAGCTTATGCAATTCAATATTTCTGAAAATAAATATTACAGTGACATTTTCTTAGAGTTAGAGAAAATAGCATAAGGTATTGATTTAATTTTATATAAATAAACACATAATTAACAAGGCATTTGTATTTGACAGAAGACAGCATTTACACAAATTTGTGAAATAGTTTAATGTTAATATTGAACAAAGCATTTTTAAACAAAAGTTTAGCTCTTGGTATGCTCTACCGGCACAAGTAGATAGTAATTAGCGTCTTTTATCAAATTATAGTTTGGTAACTAACTAGACTGATGACTTCCAGAACCGATCCAATTAAAGTCAAGAAACCTAATTATTTAACATTCCTTTTAATCAGAATCCAATTTCCTAGTTTTAAATTTCAAGAAACACAATATTCCTTTTGTAAATTAAATGGAAAATGGGTTTCAAAATTAGATTTCTTTAAATAAATCATCAATCACAAAATTCATTTAGCAACAAGAGAAAATTGAAAGAAAAGGGAAGAATAGCATTTTCCCCTTCGCATTGATTTGCATATATATTAAGTAAATCCAAGTCTTCGACAATAATATAATCAATCAAATTATGTCGTAGAAAAAGAATAAAAAATGGGTGGGAAATATGAATTGCCAAAATGGCGCAGAAGAACAACAGAAAAATCATAAAAAGAGGTAAAATTAAATAGGAAAAATGGCACTGCGAGAATCGTCTGCAGAAGCGTTCACGGAAGGAAATAAGTAAAAAAAAAAGTACTCGGTAAATTCAGAAACCAATCAGGAATAAATAATGTCATAATGATGTCTTTTTGCATCTGGAAAATTGAAAAAGAATTCGGAACTGGAGTGAAAATATAATGCAGAAAGAAGCAATTTTCCCTTCCAGTTTGGTTTAAAGTTAATTGAATAATCAGAAAAAAGAGAAAAAAGAAAAAAAATGACGGATTTTTTCTTCTTTTTTGATTATAAGAAAAGATGCTTTCTAGGCAATTGTGGTCTTTTTTGCTTTATAGAACGTTCTTTTTATGGTTTCATAATCATTGTTTCAATATATATATATATATATATATATATATATATATATATATATATATATATATATATATATATGAATTGCCAAAATGGCGCAGAAGAACAACAGAAAAATCATAAAAAGAGGTAAAATTAAATAGGAAAAATGGCACTGCGAGAATCGTCTGCAGAAGCGTTCACGGAAGGAAATAAGTAAAAAAAAAAGTACTCGGTAAATTCAGAAACCAATCAGGAATAAATAATGTCATAATGATGTCTTTTTGCATCTGGAAAATTGAAAAATAAAAATTGAAAATTGAATATATATATATATATATATATATATATATATATATATATATATATATATATATATATATATATATATATATATATATATATATATATACATACATATATATACATACATATATATATATATATATATATATATATATATATATATATATATATATATATATATATATATATATATATATATATATATATATATATATATATATATATATATATATATATATATATATATATATATATATATATATATATATATATATATACATTTAATTCCCAAAGATTTGCTCCACACGAATATTTAAGTAAGGAAACCAGAAAAAAAACCCCTTCATATATTGTTTTCAAAAATATAAAAGCATGCCTAATTTAGATCAGTCATTTGAATTCCTTTCTTTCTTTTAATGCATACAATTCAAATTTTATGCAGCTTAAATAATAAGGCCAGAGACTTAAACGATCGTAAAATTATAAATCTTTCGCACGTGAACAAGTATGATAAAAAACAAAAAAAAACTATTGTTGCAGAAATAAGTAAATGTTTGTTCTGTTGAAAAAATACATAAAAGACGGCTTTATTAACATCAAGTTTAACAATAAATTTAACAATAACCTACAAAAAAAAAGGGAAAAATTTAAATTGTAATGAACGTTCAGTTGCAAATATGAATTGATTGAGAAAATTAAGTCGCCTTTATTATACGTTATTATTGTTGTTTTTTTTGTCTGTTTTTCTTAAATTTGATATCTACACATCACAGAGTTCTTTAAAATAAAATATGTATTTTCAATAATTAAATAATGTCTGAGACTTATTTGTATAGAAAATATATCTTAATAGAATAGTTAATAATAGTTTATCTTCACTACTAGTAGATTATTTTTTTCTCACTACCTGCATACTTTTATTTTCTATTTATAGTCTGGGCAATGGTGTTAAATTTCTAAGAAGTTTTAAAGTTTTGTTTAGGTACATAAAGATGTATTTTTAGTTTGTTAAATAGAAGATGTAAAATTAACTATTCATGCATCGAAAATTTGATAACATCTCACTTATGATTATATTTTCACAGTGGCATAATTAGATATATGAAAACGGAAAACACTTTTGCACTTTACTATTATGTCATCTCTTGAACTTGAATCTATAAATGTAGATATATTTTTACCATTTACATTTTCTTCAATAAATTAGTAACTGTGGGATTAGAAGCCACTCGTAAATTCATAATTTATTCAATTATTAACTTGGCAAAGGAAATATTAAAGGAATGCTTCATTTTCAGTTTCGATAATATCTTTTTATAAATACATTGCTTAAAATTTTTCCAGTAAATTATTCCTTGGAAAAGATTGCATGCTGTATGATAGTGAATTTTATTAAATTATTTTCTCGTGGTGACAAATGGGTAAATTTTAATTGCATTAAAAGCCTCATTCTGTTATAACTCAAAATGAACACCCAAAGATGAATTAAAATTCTATATTTCCATGACTATATTAATAGATTCATAATTCCAGTCACTTCACTCAAATTTTTCTTCTTATTTCGTTTCAGAAATTCAAATAATTAATATAAAATACATTTGTGTCAACGATAAGCGCATATATATATATATATATATATATATATATATATATATATATATATATATATATATATATATATATATATATATATATATATATATATATATATATATATATATATATATATATATATATATATATATATATATATATATATATATATATATATATATATATATATATATATATTTAGCAATGTTTTAATATTAGGTTAATGTATTAGGTTTTATTTAGCAATGTTTTAATTATTTTCATTATAATTAAAATAGCTGCCACTATTTATAATTAGAAAGACGAGAATATATGATTTACAATGTGTGAAAAAAGTAGAAGTACACCTACTACATTTTTTTTTATTTGGTGGAGTGTGCACGACTAGAAGATTAAGTATATATTTTGTTTAAACTGATTTTACTCAGGAAAACCTATTTCTTTAAAGATTTCACTGATGCTTTAATTTCAGAATGCTTAGAGGTATAAGTTTAAATGGTTTTCATCAGGGTCATGTTTTTGCATATAAAAATGTAGGTAAAGGTATTAGAGAGATATCTCGTATACTGCACGTCATCCCCAATACAGGTTCTAACTATTAAAAATCAAATAGACACGGAATAAGAAAGAAGACTGGTAGGTCTAAAAAGTTAACGCCTCGTGATGAAAGAAAACTGGCTCATGAGCTCAATAAAAGTAGTGGAAGTGTTGCAAAAGCTCGAAATCAATCATGTGGCCACGCAAACAATATACAACTAGTACATTCAAAGGTCCAAAGGATTCGTTTTCAAAAAACAGAGGTGTCATCCAAAGTGAAAACAAACACATATTAATAATCATTTCTATCGGGATAAGGAACATATGCCATGGACCACAGAATGGACTTCTGTAATATTTTCAGATAAAAAAAAATATCTTAGGTGTTCCAGATGGTTATCTATACTACTGCCATTGTCTGAAGAATGCAAAACATTCAACTAGACAAATAGGAGGAGGAAGTATGATGGTATGGTTAGCAGTTGGTCAGGGAGGAAGAACAAGTGTGGTCTTTCTCAATAGTAGGCAGAAGCATACAGATAAAATTAATGTTCTGAATTCTGAGCTTCTTAATTATTTCTACGAATTAGGAGGAGAACAGTGGATGTTTCAACAAGATGGAGCCTCAATCCATACCGCCAATCGGTTCACTGCAAATAATTTGCAGGTTTTTTCCATGGCCAGCTAAAAGCCCCGATCTGAATACAGTAGTAGAGAACATCTGGGCAATGCTTGTTCGTCGAGTATACGCTGATGGGAAACAATTTGAATCGCTCTCTGTGCTTCGAGTGGCATTAACTACCTCATGGAATAAAGATTGTCAAACAGGAAACCAATCTTTGTATGATTCATTACCAAACAGAATATTCGAAGTCATGAAAGCTAATGGAGAGAGTATTCTTTATTAAAACCGCTTATGTTTTGTTCTTTTTTATAACTGTCCTTCTACTTTTTTAAACGGTTTTAAAAGAAAGAAACAATTTTTGCTGTCATTCATACTTTATTTTTGAATATCATGGTAATGGTACTAATATATTTTCAGTTAATTTTATAAAAAATGATTCTTATAAAAGTCATTGCAGTAAAAAAAAAAAAAAAAAAAAAATCTAGCGTCCT
Organism: Argiope bruennichi; assembly: GCF_947563725.1. NCBI lineage: Eukaryota > Metazoa > Arthropoda > Arachnida > Araneae > Araneidae > Argiope > Argiope bruennichi. The sequence continues at coordinate 111,211,469 of NC_079151.1, read as the reverse complement.
TCTACTTTTTTCACACAATGTGTGTGTATATATATATATATATTAAAGTTTCATAATATTAGGATACTTCAACTTTTATTTTTGTATTGATCATTTGATTAATCTGATTTTTATTACAGAAATACAAAAATCAAAATGTTTGAAAATCGGTTTGGATGCATTTTAATAATGCTACCTTTAAATACGAAAAATGCTACATTTAAAATTACACCTTGTATTGTATTTGAGTACATTTTGCCTTTTAACCTAACATTGAAATAGGGCTCTCAAAATCTAAATATTAAAGTGGTCTGCCTTAAAACAATGTTATTTTTCATTTAGCTATGAAAAACAATTACATTTGCGTAATTTAAGAATAAGTCGACACTTTATATTCAATAATACACTTAACAATTTTACTGAAATGTTTGAATTATCCAGTACTGCTCCAATTTGATCTCTCCGCAGATAATAATAACAAGAGTATTTCATGGAAACGGACAGCACAAATAGTAACCTTTACTAAATTAGAACCGGATATAAATCATTGTAATTAAATTAATCTTCTTTTGATTGAGTTATTTTTTGTATTTATATCTACGGATTTTGGTTTACAGTTTATAAAATATCCAGACAATTGAATTTGAGATAATGAAATGTTTTCAAAAATAAATGTACAGAACCTTGTTTTTTAATGTTGAGGAGAAAATAAGTATTAAATGGTATACTTATTTTCCTACAAATCTACACAGATAGCAAATCGTTGTTTTTGATGTATACAAATTTTTGAATTAGAATTGAATAGGTCGCTTTCTGTGTTTTAAACGAAATTAGTTTAGGTGATCCAAATATCTTAGACCAAATTGAAGTATTCAAAAAAAAATTTATTGTTAAATGTCGTAGAATTTGAAATTTAGCAAATATGAATATAATTCGTTTGGACTAAAACATTTAGAATGAATAAAATTGTATATATAATTAAGTGCGTATAAAATTTAGAGGCACAATTTTTCCGGAAATACATTTTTTTAATTGAAACAAAACAAAAAACATTATTATTTACTTCAGTTATATCCCTTTGAAAGCAAAATTGAAAAATGAATTTCATAATGGACCTGACAAAGTGGTATTGAATAATTCTTAATAATATTGCATAAATTATTAAAAATAATTCTATAATATGCGTAAGACTTCATTGCGGAAATATTCAGTTTACTCTATTCTTGATTTAAAACTTTTCTATTCATCGTTTGGTTTCAGCAAAACATTTTTATATTAATAAAATTTAATCACAAGTCTGCTTCAATTAAAGTTGAAATTTTACTATATCTGACAGAAAATTAGAGATATACTTAATACAATGAAAAGAAGGAAGTAGGGCATGTGGAATAGAATGAGCCATATAGGAATCAAATGGCATAACTATGACATTTAGCACTAATCCAATAAATAAGTATTTTTTCTGTATGTGGTGTTTTTTTAGTTTGTGTATTAGTCAAAATTCGTAAGGCAAATCTCACGTAAATATTTCTGTTACATTTTAATCTTATTGTATTTTCCGGCAACTTTTTTTGGAAAAATTAATTCTAAGGAAGAATGTGAAGTAATAGCTTCCACTTTTCCTTTTTCTATAAAAAGAATCAGAAGTGCATAAACATTAAGCATTTATTCAGCAGAGATTTAATCTATCTGTTTCCAGAAAAATCGCAACCGAATAAAATATCAGCAATTGTCAAAAAAAAAAAAATGTTAAGCATATTATTCTTCAGAATCGGTATATTTCACTACCTATAAAAAAGAAAAGGAAGAAAAAATGAGCGGAAACACCTATCATTACTCGATGTGCCATTTGATTGCTTTTAGGACATATTTTTTTGTCGATAGGAGCACATTTTCTGCCGGGTGTCACTCACAGAAGTCTAATTTCCGTTTCTACCCCCTCCCCCTTCCACCTTCTCTGGAATTGCATCCTTTCAGGTGCTTCAAGAGGAAGAGAACGAAATGGGGGAGTAATACATGGCTCGTTCTTAAGATACACCATTTTTTTCTTACTTATTTTTTTTATCGCTCGAGTGCACTGGATCGATACAATCAAGATAGGAAAAAAAAAAAAAAAACAGCTTAATATTTTCGAAGTGATATTTAGTTGCAATGATACGGAGAATAATGCTAGTTTTACAAGAGGAAATGCGTTGTGTCATGATTTCAAAAACATTTAAAAATATTTTTCACTAAGCGAGACTCTCATTATAGTTTAGCTCTCTTTTGTCAGTATTGTCAAAGCCCATACGGAACGGATATGAATTGAAAGCCTCTCAAATCACACAGTTTACTAGAAACGAATGTAATGCCAATAGGATGACAAGGGGAAATAGAGCCCCCCCCCCAGTACGTCGCAAACTCCCCTAGGCAACCATTTTAACGGACCGATTTGTTGAAATGTGAAAGGGTGCAAATATTGCAAATGACATGGGTAGTAATTAACACATAAATGCACCCACATGAATGGGAGAATATAAATTGATATGAGTGTTACATTGCCCAACTCATTCAAGTGGAGATAGCTAAAATAGAGATGATTTCCCCTTTAAGGAAACAAAGAAGAAAATGACCCATGAAAAGAGCCTTGGAGATGGAGCAGGCCGAAATAGAACAGCTGCATAAGATATTATGGAATAGTTTTGCTGTGCTTTAACAATATTTATGATACATATTGGAATATTTTACACATTCCTTAATTGGTATGAAATTTTATTATATGGGACATGGTTTGCATAATGCTTTTATTTCTCTTAAAATTCATTTTAACTCCACTCCTTCTGACATCTCACAAATACCTCATTATTTTTTATCGCTTCCATTTATCTTCCCAGTCTACAATCCAAAGCATTTGTTTTTGTTATAACCTTCTTTTGTTTCTTGACAGATTGCCATTATCACTGCAACCAGACGAAAATGCCCGCACGGATCAACTGTCGAAAATTTCATAAATTTTGATTCAGTAATAAGAAATTAGTATTGAAAACTTTTGAGACAATCGTCTCTCGAAAGACCAAATATAGAAAGGATTCTAAGAAGTTATACATACATTATTTTATTCATGTATTTAGATTTCCTAATTTAAATGTTGACATGTGCATTCAGACCTCTCTCCAAGTGCTGACAGGAGAGAGTCTAACAGAAGCCAACTCAAAAGCAAAATTTTTTCAACTGAAAATAAATTTTTTCCCTTTCATCCTAGCACCCTTAAAGAAGCAATTCAAAGATAATATAGTGTCACAAAAGGAATTAATAATAATAGAAGCAGGAAAATAAAATAAAAGTAAGGGAAATGCTAAAGAAGAATAGTCAAGAAAAAAAACGATAAGAAAGGGAGAAAAGAGGATTTTGAATATACAAAGAATATGTTTCAATCAAACAGTGCTTTCTTAATTTGTGAAGAGGAACACAGAATTTCCAAGGAAGAAAATTAAGTGCAATGCTAAGTTTGCAAAATTTATAATGCAAACTTAGGTTAATATAACAACAAAACAATGTTGATTTAATTATTACCTATTAAATATTTATAATCAACAAAATTAAAAAGAATATTTAGTATATGGTGATGTAAAAACCGTTGTAATCAGGTATCATGTATATATTTAAATATATAAAAACGTTCAAAAAATTCATACATCTTGCTAAACGCTTGCGTTCGCTTGTGTGTGTGTTTGTGTGTATCCATCAAGGATTCAGAGAGGAAAAGTTAGCAAATAGTATAAGTGGAAATAAAATGTAAAACGGATTCAAGGTGATTGACGCATGAATTGCTTATCAGGGGGATGGATTTAATGTAAACCATAAGAGAAATTATAATATTTTCAGAAAACAGTATCAAATAATTGGTTGACAATGTGTTGTTTTCCCTCCAAAAGCTTTAGTAGACCAATGTGGAACGCTGGAAAAAGCGATGCAAATCTTAGATACGATATAAATTATTTAAAAGAATAACATATCATAATCAAGATAAATACAATATTGAGACATATTAAAAATAAAAATAAAAAGTAAATGTTTTCGTTGCTTTGGGTTTACGTATTTGTATTTGAGATCCGAGCATAAGTCTCTCTTTTTCACTTGCTGATTCATTCTTCGTTCTCGTTTTTTTTTTTTTTTTGTCATTTTTTTTTCAGCCTTTGAGCATTTAGAGCTCAAAAGTAAGCAAATAATAAAAAAATGCAAGCTAATTCCCCACCAAATACACGGAACTGCTTGATCATTAAATTTGCTTCAAGTCATAATAATTGAATCATGCTCAAAATCACAATACTGCACATATACATTTTTTTTGTATTGAGTAATTTTGTATTTTTGTAATTTGTATTACAAATTTATAATAAGCGTTTTGTAATTTAGAAATAATAAGATCATAGGAATTTTTGTTAGTACAAGAGTGAATGTTTGTTGGTCATAAGTGAATTTGAAAAGAGCATTTTATTAAATGTCATTTTTAAAATATGATGATAGATAATTTTCTTGGTATAATTAATTTCCTACTTTATTTAATGAAACTTTGTTATTGTAAATAAATACAGATGCAGAATATTTAAGAAAATAAACAGTTGTTTCCTTTTTGGGGGCACCCAAAATTTTAATGGAATTATTTTCTACTGGATGATAAAATCGACATATTATCTATTATTTATTTCCTTAAGGCATTTTTATTTTGAAATTTACCGCATCATCAAAAAATCTGACTTTTCTATCTTTTTCAAATGAGAATGAAGTCAAACATCTAACTAGAAGCTCTTCAGCAATGAATTTTTCGCATTATTATTCAACTATTGAGCACAGGTGTTACTGAATTTAAAAACACCTGTCATCAATTTGATTGATATTTAATCGTTTTCTATTTATTTTCTCTGTTTGCTGAAGAGTTGCTTCTGTTGAGAATCATTCGCAGAAAGTTCTAAATTATCGTTTGCGCATCCACTCTCCATTGTGTAAATGGAACTAAAGAAAGAGGAAATATTTTCCTCTGCCGTTTGTTTTACTAAAAGTTACTTTTAGCCATAACGGCATAATAATTATTAAGGTCACGCCTGAAATTGTGAGTTATTTTTTTTTCTATATTTTTAAAAATATAACATATAGTGGAAAGAATCTTTCAAAAATGCAATTTAAAGAAATTAAAAGGTGCCATCACGAAAAAAGTTATTTTTAAATTGCGTGATTATTTATCTTACTAACATCATTAAGTCGTTCACGTTTTTTTTAAATCTATTTATATCATCAATTAAATTTCTGTTTAATTTCACCATCTAAAGTAGGCAAGACAATTTATAGTCAACATTAATTACTATATAAACTAGAACTAAATGCATCAAGTATCAAAGAAACGCACACAACTTACAAACAGTATAAATTTTATATTTTGCATTTTTTAAAGGGATTTTAAACGTTCGCTTAACATAAAAATTTTAAGACTGTGGGACTTATATCTTGCCATTTTCTTGGCTGAAAATGCATCATTTTATATAGTTCATGTTGAATTACTCAAACAGATAATAACTACTTAGGCTCAACTCTATTGACTGTTATCGACGCATGAAAGTCACTCTGAAAGAATGATTATTATTAAGAGGTTCTTTTTGTCTTGTAGATAATTTTTAAAGCTTGCTGATATTTATCAAAATAAGAAAAATACAAAAATTCCAAACCCATAGCATTATTTATCTTTGACAGCAATAATCGATCTGCGATTATTGTTTTGAATGTACTGGGAAAATTACGATAGTGAAGAAAAAAAAAGTAAATGCAATTTTAGAAGAAACTAATTGTTGTATACTGCTAATTTCAAGCGTGAAACGAATGAAAATAACCATTTTTCTTTAAATAAGTGTGAAAAATTCTTAAATTTAAAATAAAAACAAAAAAATAATTAATCAAGAATTCTTCTTATATTAGAAAGATTTGATAATGATATGGGCTCCAAATGAGAAAGATTAGTAAAATTGATTATACTATTCAAATAACTACTATTCAAATATAATTACTATTATTTAAAGTAATTATTTAAATAATAATTTACTATTCAAATATAATTTACTATTCAAATAAAGCTAGTAATTTCTTTTTTGAATCATACCACATGATATAACAAAGTATGATTATTATTACTAATTTCATTGTTTTAAACAATGCCAAAAATTTTATTTCATAAATACGATTTCTATTACACAAGGTGATTTGCATGCATTCAGTTTTGATGTGGGACAGTATTCAGTAATCTTAAAGAACAGCCAACTTTAAATTAATCTCTTGAAAGCATTCTTTTTTAATTATGAGAAAACAATATGTCACCGGCGGTAAACTGATGTCAAGCCATTCTTTGAGCACAATGACATCCATAGCGGCTGATGCTTATGTACTGCCTTATTTGAGAGCGGTAATTCATCATAGTCATGTGGTGTGCTTTACAAGGAACTTTATTTTATTTCTTTTGTTCTAAATTCAAATATTGCTCATGGCTTGGAAGTAATAACTTTTAAAAAAGAAAGAAAGTGAATTAGAAGTCATCTGATCTATTTGTTTGGCCGACACAGATTTTATCCTTTTGGTTTGAAAATAAAGATATGAAAGGTGTAATATAATTACCTGGAAAGAGTATCAATCATTTACATTAGAAGTCATTATTGTTATACGATGGTATAAAAATGGAAATTATAAATATTCAAAAACTATATCTTCAGATACCCATATATATATTAAAATTAGAGCAGAACCACAATATTTAAGAGTTGCATTAATCTTATCAGTGGCATGAAATTCTTATCAGATATATTAAGTTTGCATTTGTGATGCATTTTGTAAGTTTGAAGTTTAAAAAGTTTGGTTACTGAAGAGCTGGTTTCAAAATTTTCTGAATTCGTTTGTGCATTATACCCGTAAAACTACATTTTTCATTGATAACAAAAAAAATCGTGTGATACTCTAAATTTATTATTCCGTTATTTAAACCTTAAAACTGGATTGAGACAATATTCATAGATTTAAATTTTGGAAAATATTCCCTGCATTTTAGTGATTATTTAAAATAAATGTTAAGAATATAAATGAAAGAAAACGAAACCCAAATTGAGCCATAATTCAATTTCAAATTTAACTACTTTTTGATATCTAAAGTGTATAAATATCTTCTGCATGATTTAAAATAGTAAGTATTCATATATATAATACCCTATACTTATTGTCTTATTATTACTTGATTACACAAAATTTCGCAACATGTTACCACATTGTTTTCGAATATTAATCAGCTCAAATTTCCAATCAAGAAACAGGAAACGACAACTCAAAACAAATCTAAAATATAGAAAAGGTAAAATATACAGTCGGTAAAAATTATACAGTTGCAGTTATAAAATAGCTAATAAAGCACTTTTCACTAAGTTTTTTCAGCTGAAAATATAATAGATTGGAATAAACTGATTCGTTCTAAAACTTTCGTCCCTATTTAAATAAAATTTTAAATAACCCACAAGAATATTTTCATTTTATTGTTTGAAAGTAAATATATTAAAAGTGCTTACATAAACAATTCATTTAATACTAAATTTTTAATGGTAACAAAGAAAGGAAAATGGCACGTTTGTATCATTACTTAATTATTTCTGAGAAAGTAATGAAGAAGAGAACTAACTCTAAACACTACTAACATTGTCATTTTGTAAAATTTAAAGAAAAAATCCAGTAAATGAAGTCGCAATTTACATGTAATACCTTTGTTTCAAAATGGAATAATAATCAGTAAAAAAAAAAAAAGTATTTCTATTCTCTTGCGAAAACGCTTCAAGAAAAAAAAAAGAGCGATTCGCTTTTAAATAATGTTATTCTTCAGTATTTATTAAAACAAACGACTTTGAAAACAAGCAAAAAAAATCTATTGTTGTTGATAATACAATGATATAGATGTTTTCTTTTAAATGAAATAAAAGAGATTGTAATAAAGTGAAGGTTGTTAAAAATTCACTCTTTGTCTTTGAAAACAGATAAAAAAATACCTAAATACCACTTCCTTTTGTTAAAATGCTTTAAACACGTTTGTTTTGAAATGCCGCATTGATAAATTAAAGAATTGAGAAATATATTTTATTTACTTATTTATTATTTGTAGAAATTTATTGATTTTGACAAGTGTAGACGCCGTTTAGAATTTAAAATGAATAAGAATTATTAACTTTAGTATAAAAGAATTAATAACCCCAAATAGTATTGGGTTTAATAGTAGTTGTTTTCAGTGAGATAAATAACAAATTCTTATTCTCTAAATTTATCCACTTATAAACTAATCAATTGATTTCGGTATTGATTAATAAATATATTAACTATTATTGAGTTATCAGTTAACTATTAATTTATCTATTAGGGACTATTTAATAAATATATGACGTTTATTTTCTTTTATTATTGGTTCTTCTGTCAATAGTTTTCTTTTTATATCTTTTTGATGTGGTATATGATCATACTTCTTTATGTACTTAAATATCCTGTTGTTTAAAAGGAGATACTGAAAGAAATGAAGAAAATATAACTCGCAAGAGAAAGCACAATCTGTAACGCAGATATTCGAAACAAAATTCAACATGAATAAATAAAACTAAAGGTCTAGACATGCAAAATTTCTACCACGTTTTCAACGGCAAAATGATTTTATGCTGAAAAGGCAGCTTTTATTATATATATAAGTCTGAACTTAACTTATTGCTTCCATTGATGTTGTTATGCTATAAAGAGCACAGCAAAAAATCTAACTGATTTTTGATGCGTATCCAGAGATTGATTTTGACCTTATAGATATGAATTAAAATAATACGTATATTCAGTGAAATTATAAATGTAAGCATGTTAAAAAAACATCCACGATCATATCATGATCAATTTCTGCTTGGAAAGACGAACTTATGAAAATAGATAGAATATTGAAATATAGATAAGATAGATAACATTGTTTCGTTAAATAATGTTATAAGCGTTGTTAAAATTTGAATCATTTTTGATTGCTTTAATAATCAATTTTGACCTTATAGATATGCTCAAAAATAATAGTACATGTAATGAAATTAAATGAATAAGCATTTAAAACATGTATTATTATAAGTATGTCACAGGAACAGTATGTAATAAGCATAAGTTTTACGTTTACCACTATTGATGATGTCATAATACAGATAATATAGCATAACATGGTGCTTCGCGTTGGCATGTTTTCTTGAATCCATTGACCCATATAGATGTGTTTTAAAAAAGAAAAAGGAATTTCGGTTCTTCGCTTCGTTTTTAAATTACAAAGAAACTTTTGGAACGTTGCACATAAATATATTTTTAGATATCTGATAATGTGGTTTCACGATTGAAATATAGATGGCAAATTAATATATGTTAACCTTAATATAAAAATATACTATTTTCTAAAACATGTCCGGAAAATATTATTATAATAGACTTTATTTATCATGACCAATCGAAAGGTGTCAAAATAGCGAGAAACCGATCGTACGTATCAAATTACTCCGGTTCTAGTGATCAGTTTGGTTTGGTTTGGTTATATTAACGCCCCGTTTGAAGCAACACTAGGGCTATTTTGGGACGGACCTCGTAATTTGGAACAGCGGTTAGATGATGAGGACGACACCTGAGCTGGCACCCCCCTCTCCACACCACACCACTCCAGCGGGAGGACATTTGGTCATAACTGATTTAACGTGCAACAGACCCCCTTACACGACGGTTCTTCGGTGGAATCGGGTCACGAACCTGAAACCCTCCGGTTCCGAAGCCGAGACCTTACCACCAGGCCACCGCGGCCCCACTAGGGATCAACAAATCTCTCCAATGATCCACCTCAATGCTCAGGCAGTTATGCATGATGGTTTTATCAGGATAAATCAAGAGACCAACCCTGATTTATTAAACATTTAGGAGGCCTTATGAAACAAAGATTATGAAGTTTTGTTCAACATTGAGATAGATATACAGAAGGAACAACAAGTCATGCAGTGGTGTATCGAAGAAATGATGACATACAACAAGAGGTAAATTCCGGTAAAAAGCATCCAAAAGGGAAAGCTCTATCTACTCTGAAAGTTCTTCAACACTTTTTGATAATTAGTTGAATATCCTGCTGAATCCTTTGCTGAACTTTATTCATATGGAAGGTGTATCCAACAAATGCTTGATTACTCCAAAATTTTGTTAAATTTTCGAAAAAAAAATTAAAAAGTTAAATATACATGAATATTTTTCAATCTTGTGTACTGTAAAGATTTTTCTAATTACAATGCTTTGTTTGATCTACTTTTTCTAGCCTGATTGTATTCCTATGGAATTTTATTATTTGAAGATGTTTCGGTTGTACTAATTGTTGGGATTCAGTGGCCTTTTTGGCTTGGCATCAATATAATCACTATAAGCTGATTCACTGTAGACAGACTTTATACAGATTTCTTGTTAATACTTATCCCAACAAATAGAGAAGTTGATTTATATGTGACAATAGATTAAAAGTTTCATCTTTGTCAGAACTTTTATTTCTTGATCAACAATTAAAACCCTCTAATTTATAAAATAAATAAATAAACTTCAAACCAAGCTAACAGTTTCCAGAAGACGTTTACATGTTTTCTTTAGAAAATATTATCAGATTAGATACACAATCTCTAACCAATAAACAATTCTTTCAAACCCCTTTTTTGAAGAGAAATATCACTTTGTTTTCTTGCTTTTTACAGAAGTTTTTAAATCTATCATTATCATTTCAGATCCATGAAATCAAACTCAAAGGGAAAAAAAGAAGCTCTATTTACAGAGCGTTTTGAACTTTGTCAAAAATAACACGATTTATCTATAAAGATTCTTCAAATAGATGCAGGTAATAACAAGCATAAAAGCCAACAAACATGGAAAAAAGAATAAAGCAGTGTGAAATAAACAGATAGAAGAAAAGAATTATATTTCATCCCTTTTGTTATCGTCTAAATTTCTAAAAGTAATGTTCAAAAATTTCTATCGATATTTTGCATTTATAAATATCCTTAGGTTGTTTTTGAAACTGATTTCTTAAAACTGATTCCTTTGATACAAAGAAGCGGATAAAAGAAATATGATTCCTCAAAAATGCAAGATTACCTAGATTTTTTATTTCTTTTGAATTAGAATTTTTTTTTTCCTGAGAAAAAAACAAGCAACTGCTACATTTCTGATTTTTTTCTATTTCTCAATTTTCAATTTTAGAAGAAGGCATTTCGAGATTTTTCAAAATACATATAAACGTATAGCATTTTTTTTTGGTATTTTAAGAAATATTCTTGCATATAAAATATGCTCTCTATTAAAAGAAGTGAAAATCTATGTTTCCTATTCAGAAAAGTTCTAAATATATATTATTAAGCTTTATTTTATATTTAATGTATAAATAAAAGCTTTGAATCCACTTTATTTTTTTTTCTGTCAATGAGTTTCTTCACATTTTACTAAAGTAATTTAGAAAAGTGAACATTCATTTAACAAGTATTTATGAACAGTTCTTCGTTTGTAAATTATTTCAATGTTCTTATTAATCCGAGATAGAAAACCAAGTTTAAAATTAAGGGATTGCTACAGTTGCATTAAGTATTAAAACATAACTTAAAGATTTACAATTGTTTTATATGTATTAATTATCAAAATTTAAATTAAAGATTCAAGACTGAAAGGTTGAGATTAAAAGAAAGAATAAAAAGTTTTTGAGGTCTTTATAAATATTTGTAATCTGTTTCATGATTCTGATTAATTATGATCTTTTTATTTTTGGATCTATCAAAAATTCCCTTTTTAAAATTCCTAATCGATATTCAATAAAATTCATTGATATTGATGGCAGAGACAAAAAATAATAAACATGCAATCAAAATTTATACCCTACAGAAACCGAAAAATTTCAACATATTTCATAATAAAATTTATAAGAAAAGGGATGAGGGAAAAGAACTAAACGATTTTTTAGGACACATGGACCAATTAAAAACAGTCATTTCATCATTAAATAATGATTCGCAACTTAGTGAAAGTTTAACAATTTGGGAGATAATAGAGAAATATTGAGCATGCATTATAACACTTTGCCGAAAAATAATGACAATAGATAAATTATTTTTTAATAGGGATTCATCTTATAAATAGTACAATTAAGAATTATAGAAAAGGAAAGAAATCTTTGAGGATCTTATGATTACAGAGTAGGAAAGCGAAACATATTGCATATTCTAATTTAAAGAAATCGAGAAAAAAATATTTTTTAGTATAGATTAATTTTCGAATATAAATTAACACATTAAAAAAAGTTTATTTTTCTTTGAAATCGTGATTTATAACTTGAAAAAAAAACACACAAAAAACAAACGAAAAATGTCGAACATATATTGTAAAACACTGGAATAAAAAAAATTGAACCCTGATATAAACATATAATAAATACTGATAAATCAGAAAATACTCCTTCACCAAAATTAATGATTAACAATTGGTCGGACAAATAAGGCAGCATATAATTGAAAAATGATATGTAAATTAATGCTTAAATGTTATGTTAACAAAAGAATACATGCCGACTGTAAAAGTAGGACACATATTAATATCACAAAAGTATGTAAATAAAATTTACTGATTTACTGAAAATCCTTTAAAAATTATTCGAAAATATGTACAAATATGATGTTCATAGGTTTATTCTTGACCATTTTTTGATCAATTAATCTATTTTTCAATGTTTACATTAAGCGTTAGGAGTCATCAACAATAAAATATTAATAGCTCTGCATTTTAATAATTTTTGATATGCCGATATTTATGTCAGTAGAGAAGTATTCTGATTTCCTAAATATAATTTCTTTCGTAACAACTACAACTCAAATTCCTGTCATTGCGCTATATGTGGGGTAAAACTACAATTATTGGAAACTCCCTTGAACTTTACAAAGAAGCTTTTGAAAGATGGGAAAGGTTCCAGCAAACAAATTCCAAGCTCTTTTGTGAAATAAAACTTCAAGTAAACACGAAGCATCTTCCAACTTTCAGGATTTCCGGAGAAAGTCCAGAAAGATCTCCCAAACCATCTTCTAAGAATCTACCGAGGACGATTCCGCAGAGTTCGGTCGCGAAAGCTTTTAGGAAGTTGATCCTTGGAATTGAATCTCGACCACCTGTTTGCAAAGGGGTTGTCGATGGTGAATTCAATTCCATACATCAAAAGCGGTCCAATCAAAATCGAAGAGCAAAGATTCTCAGTTGACGTTTTCTCTACACTTTTTACTACACCATAGAATGGGCAGGACTTTATTATTAATAATAATATTTTCTTTGCAGCGTATTCAATACTTTTATAACATTTTCTTTATTTTTTTTTACCGAGCAACATAAAAGAATACAAATTACATTTGGAATACATTGTCAGATAAATTAAAACGCATCAGTCACTAGTTGAAACTTGTCACATCATTTCTGATATTCGCTATCCTAATTTTTTACTCATTCTTCTATGAAATTACAGATTGTGTGCCAGCATATTAAATTATTATATTAATCGTATTTTTGATTCATAGTATTTTTAAATTAATTCAAACATTGAACCTCGAAAAACCAATAATTATTGTTTGAATAATTCACAATAATATACCTATATAGATTTTCATTGAATTTTGAAAAAAAAATTATTTTAACACAATAAATTAACAAAACAGTTGAATTTCAGATTACGAAATCTGAATTTTTTCTTAACGGAAACTTAATTTAAATAAAATGGTTCAAACTGAAATTCATTAACTAATCATAAAGAAAATTAATATGGTCTATTGATATTTTAACTCAAAAAGTGTTACTTCTCATAATGAATCAGTGATTACTTCATTTATCAATCTAAATTACATATAACATCAATTTAATCAATTAAATGTTAATTCAAAACATCTTAATCGTATTTTTTGATTCATAGTATTTTTAAATTAATTCAAACATTGAACCTCGAAAAACCAATAATTATTGTTTGAATAATTCACAATAATATACCTATATAGATTTTCATTGAATTTTGAAAAAAAATTATTTTAACACAATAAATTAACAAAACAGTTGAATTTCAGATTACGAAATCTGAATTTTTTCTTAACGGAAACTTAATTTAAATAAAATGGTTCAAACTGAAATTCATTAACTAATCATAAAGAAAAAAAAAAAGAAAATTAATATGGTCTATTGATATTTTAACTCAAAAAGTGTTACTTCTCATAATAAATCAGTGATTACTTCATTTATCAATCTAAATTACATATAACATCAATTTAATCAATTAACCGTTACTTCAAAACGTCTTAAAAACTGACATTTCTCAGGACCTTCATTCATGAACAACTTAAAGTATCTTACGGATGATCTGGCTTCTATTCCACGCTGTAAAAATCTTCTTTTGCAAGTGAACACGCCGCTCGCGTTTTCTTTCTTTGTTTCGAGTTTAATTTGCAACACTTATTAAAGAATTATTCATAAAATTTATTGAAAAAAGAATTCCTCAAAATTAAATTTGAATCATGTGTTAACTCGTGGTTAGAATAACCTGTTACGTGTAAATTTAATTCCACCTCTTCTAAAGAGAAACAATCAGGCATGCGAAATGGAAGTGAAGACAATCAAAGCTGATGGTTCCCTTATATTAGAAACACCATTAAGAAATCCTCTTTGCATTGATTTCATTTTTATATATTTATGTATAAAACAGTTTTTATAACGGTTATTATCTATCACTTTAAATATTGGTTGATACTTCTTTTCAAAATAATTGCATAAATTATTGGTTGATCAGTAATTGAATTGCGGGAAGCAGTTGAAATGTAAAGGAGTATGTGTTATTATGGTATATAAGTCAAAGAATATGTATTTGCAATTTAAAAAAAAGACCTGTGCAAAATATTCGTAATTCTGAAAAAGATTTTTTTGAGATAAAAATAAAATCCTGCACCTTATTCTTCATTTCCGTCTCTCTCATAAGAGTTGAAATTCTGAGAATAAAAGAAGAATATGTGACTGTTCAGTGTTTCTTCTCTGTCTTCTTCATTAATTACAATTATATACATATGAAAATGTTTTAAAATTTAATTATTTATTCGAATATTGTTTAATAAGTAACATATCTTCAGATTTATTATCATTATTCTTGCATCTATATTCCACATAATTATATGGTTTCACTATAGAAATTCTTATGAAAAATTTATTTACCATGATAAGCCTCACCACTGTTTTCTTAAGAGATTATATTTTATTGGTTCTTTTAAAACATCTATTCTTAACAATTGGAACATACTTTTAAATAACATTACATACATATTAATCTTACGATACATGAACCCAGAAATGCATTGCCTGTTCTGAAAATCAGACGGGAAATAATTTTCACCCTCTGTCTTCCCCTCTTGAAGCATCCGCCAAGCTGCAATTCCAGATGGAGGTGGAGTGGGGGAGGTTTCAAACGGAAATTAGACCTTCTGTGAGTGACACCTGCGGAAAATGTTTTCCTATCAGCTGGAAATTTCTCCAGAAAGCAATCGAATGTTATGTGGAGTAATGGCAGGTGTTTCTATATTCGTTTGTTCATTTTTTATTCTTCTGGAAGTGTCAAATCCGATGTATGCCATTCTCGATCTTTTTTTATGAACATTAGTATTTTATTTTGCTCTGTAAAACCTTGGAATGAATTAATTCACTGCAGAAGGATTTTTTATTATTTTTAAGCAGTCACCTTTTGGAAGAGAATGAATTGACGCCATTTGCTATTTGATAGTTATTTTTTATATAACAAATTATCAGATTTTATCATAATGTAATGGATTTTTTTGAAAACAGAATTAGGATAAAATGATGGATAATAATATAAAATCATTTGTTTTTATTATTTTGACACAAAGAGAGTTTTTAAAATTTAATTGTTCTAATATTTTTCTTTGACTGTAATACATTATTATCAATATTATGGATCTTAAAATAGTTTGTTTTTCAAAAAATTCATTACAAGATGATTCCATACATACGAATTAAAGTTTTATTAGATAAGTCGATTGAAAATAATTTTGTGTTGAGAATATTTTCAGTCAACAATAGTACTAAAAACATGTAAAAATTCCAAAAGTTAATTCTAAAAATAATTAGAAACATTATCTAATTATAAATTGTTATTTAATAAACATAGGAAGAAATAATTTTAAAACTATTCCCAAATTCCATTTTTCAAAGTATCATGCAAATGAAGTTAAATAAAAATATCTAGAAATATGACATTTTACAAATGTATACTGGTTTAATCTATACTTATAATAAAGCTCAATATGCGTGTGTGTGTTTGTGAGTGTTGACGTTCTACTGGCCAGACCGTTCGAGCTACAGCTACAAATTTGGCTCATATTTACATTGGGGGTCGAGAATGTGCACCTCGCAGCGATTTTTTTAAAATTTTTAATTAGAATTTTAATTAATTAAAAATTAAATGAAATGTTAGCGTTTCTCCGCTATATTCTTCCGAAAATATTACAGCGCAAAATTGAATTTTACATCATATTGAAGTTCAATTTATAATCTATTCAGTGATACTAATGTTTGGATCTATAAATAAAATTTCTATTTTTAATGAAAATTTAAAAATATAATTTCATTATATTTTTCAACAATTTGACAACACAAAATAAAAATAAAATTTAATCTGCACGAGCACGGCAAAAAATTAGCTTTTATTAGCATGTTGCCATCACATTTACAAAAGCTCCGATTAAAAAATAAGCTAATTACTACTGCAAATTAAATCTAGAAAATTGTAATTTCGCGTGACTATATGAAATGAAATAAATATGAAATGTGATATTTTCTAAAACAAATAAATGAAAGATAAAATTTTCTATGATCGTCTGCATATATGTATTAATAATTTAATAAATCCGCATCTCTTAAAGGTAAACATGGTTTAATATAATAGGATATCCATTCAAGTTCCAATGCCAATGGTTCAAGGCCCAATGGTTATTTTGTAAATCTTTTGTAAAAG
This sequence comes from Argiope bruennichi, assembly GCF_947563725.1. NCBI lineage: Eukaryota > Metazoa > Arthropoda > Arachnida > Araneae > Araneidae > Argiope > Argiope bruennichi. The sequence goes on along the minus strand of NC_079151.1, from coordinate 111,194,392 downwards.
ACATACATACTGTTTAGTACTGTTAAAATGATCTAAATTAAGTAAATGATTATATTTTATGTAACTTGATTCAGTAAGTGCTCTGATGAATTAAGAGTTTTAAATTTTTTTCATACTCTGCTCTGTGAGCTGTGAGTCATATTTAACAAAATATACTTTGAAGGCTAGGAATGTGCATTTTTTTTTTAATTTTTAAATTATTTTTATACGATTATACGATTTTTTAAATTTTTAATTACAATTTTAATTAATTAAAAATTAATCAAAATTTCGGCGTTTTCCCGTTATAGCTTCCGAAAATATTACAGTACAAAATTTTACATCATATTGTTCAAAAAATAATCATCACAATGATACTAATAGTTTGACCTTTAAATTAAATTTTTATTTTTAATGAATTTTTTAAAAAAAAATAATGTAATTATATTTTTCAACATAAAATAAAAATAAAATTTAAGCTGCACGAGCATGTTACGCGTCAATGGGGAAAAATTAGTTTTTATCAATGTGTTGCTATCACATTGACAAAAGTTCCAATTAAAATATAAGTTAACTATCATTGCAAATTAAACATATAAAAGTGTAATTTTCGGCACATGTCTGTATGAAATGAAATATATATATATATATATATATATATATGAAATATGATATTTTCTGGAAAGTAAATGCAAGGAAACGCTTCCTATGATCTTTTACTAATTCAATGAAAAAGTTTTATTTAAGTCAAATATGGCTTAAAATGTACAAAATTTCTACATATATAAAACACTAAATTATTCTTAAACAGAAAATATCGAGTATTTATTTTGTGTCAAAAATTGAAAGGGGCTAACAAAAAAACCTTGACTATATTCATAAAATGATACAAGTTGTCAGCAAAGATTCATTAATTTTTCCGCTTACAAATTTATATCTTCAAAATGCTTGAATATCCAACTGCTCTGTCAAAACAAAGAAGAAAATAAATCAACCCTCTTTCCCGCCTTTTATGACAATTCTCTTCTTATGATTCGCTTAATAAAATGAAAATCGCGAGAGGCATTGTGGGAAATAAAACGTCATTCACCTTTGTTCTACGGAAAGATAAATTCTTTTTGTGTCTTTCGTCATTTTTCCTCTACCTTAAAGCACTCTCCGTCAAGAAAAGAAATTAATTTTGCCAAGCATATTTCCATTATGATGTGCCGTGAAGGGGACCGAAGTGAAATCAAGGCTCGGTCGGCGGTTGAGAAAGATGACAACTGTAATTGTTTGGACTGAATATTTCATACGAATTGACAAAAGTTGATGGCGTTGAGAGTTAAGCAGTTTGCTCAGCCGGTTTTGGGCAACAGAAATTTAAAAGTAACAACTTGAGTTAAGAGTTTAGAAATTTGCTTTTGCTCTTTTTAGGAGACTGTTAAGATTCTTTCCTGCTTTTACTTCTATTGACATGTTAAATTCGCGAATTTTTCATCATTAGTTTTCTTTTATACCCAGAGTTATTCATGAATATTTACTTGAAACTGCGCTTCTTTTGAATATTAGGAAAGACTCCCTTGAATATTTTTGGTCCTGTTAAAACTTTCGCATTGTTATTTTATTATATAACATTCAATATATTTAAGCACAATTTCTAAAAAAAATATGATAACAGTGAACCAGTTTTTTTATTTATTTGTGTTGCTAATATTTCCTTTATTTTAATTCATTTATTAACAATTCTACAAAATTTTCTCGCTTTGGATGTTGTGACTACTGGCTAGAAATTTGATAAGAATGATATTATAGATATAAATCTGTGTGCTGAATTTCATCAATCTAGCTCTCTTTATTTTGTAATAATCGTGTAAATTTATAATCGAACCGCCGAACAGAAAGGTTTCCTCTGTCCTAAGTTTGATGACAATTTGACAGAAATTTACAAATTTGGTATAAAGACCGAAAAACCAAATTTTTTCCTTCCAGTTCAATCCGAGTTGTTCAATTTTTGAGTTATCTTTATCACCGACGGACAGAAATTGCTACATTACATTTTACATGATTTTTTAAATGTGGTTTTCGAGCTCAGGGTGTTCGCAAAAGTGGGATTCATCAAAATCTAATTCGTTCTAATATTTTGACGATTACAATATGTACTTCATATGCAAGTAAGTGAAAAAGCAAATTGAAGTTATTTCAAGTTTTTTTTCTTCTTTTATCTATTTTAGAAGGAATGTGTGTACTTAGAGTTAAGAATCGATTTCGCTAAAATAATTTTTATTACTCTTAAAAGGTTAAGGATTAATAAGCTAATGCTATAATAAATAGACAGAAAAAATCTTTTGTAAAAAATGAAAAAGGAAACAGTCAATTTTTCTGATTTTGGTGACTTATGAGAAAACGTAAAAGCGTGAAATACTAATCAATATTATCTATTTTATCTTATTATATTTTTAGCTTGTTTAGCATCTTTTGATTGGTACGGTGATACGAAAGTGATCCTTTATTTCTTTTTTTGTGTTACACCCTAATGAACCCTGTTATTATACCTTCTTTATTTCGGCTTTTTATATGAAATTCGATTATTCTGATATATTATAAAGGGCTCTGATTTTTAATTTTTTTATTCCTTATTATTTTTAATTCTTCAAACTTATTTCTATAATAGATAAAAGGAATACCACTAGTTTTAAAGAACTGATTCTTTAATCTGACAACTTTCAAAGAATTACGTCCTATTGAATATTCAAAATTTATAATATAATGTCTGTTTCACTTAACACCAAAGGTTAATAATCAATTTATATAACGTGCTTATAAGTTTGTATATTGATAGGTATTTAAAGTAATGGTTTTGAAACAGAAGTGTACATTTTTATTGTATTCATTCAATTATAAAATATAATACGTAACAGAACCAAACATAAATTTAGTGGTTTGAAACAATTCCCTTCATATGAAAAAAAACCGCCATTAAAAATGTGAAAGCATTATCAGACAAAAATTATAATCATTTATAATTCCTAAATAAAATGCGAAACCGAATAAATAATTAATATAGCTGAAAGTGGAGACAAGTTCAATGCGATCATAAACAATTGGATTCCCTATTTTAAACAAACTTAAATCCAAAAATCTCATGTATAGATATACTTATATCTAGAATATACTTGGACTGGTAATGAGTAAATATCTAACGCAATTATTCGGAGTAAGTATCTTACTTTCTAGTGTTCAGCATTTTAGCAATAAGAAAAAACTACGAATAAAAGATTGATAAATAAAGAGAGAAATCATCTTTGAGTGGGACAAAAATATTCGGAAAAATTTGCGAAATTATTTCCTTACTTTTTTTTTCTTCTAATCTTAGTAAAATGTTAGTGTTATGATCCACAGCATAAAAAAATGCCTTTAACTTGCAGTTATAAAAATGCAATGAAATGTCAGATATTGCTTGCTTTTATTTAAGATCCACTAATCATTCTTTGTAACGGAATATTCTAAAACAGTTTTAATATCTTCATCTTTTTTTAAATATTATTTTTCAAATATATAAATTTATTTATAAAAGTGGAATCCATATTTTAGTAAAAGAAAATTCCGTTTCTTATTTTGACTTTAATAATATGTATATTTATTTTGTTTCTCCGTTTAAATTCAATCCTTTATTTACCTCAGTGTCTTATGAAGCAATGGTATACAATGGTTAAATATTATCAATCGTAGATTATTAGTTTCCATCAAAATATATCAAAATACATAAGTATTGTCGATGACAAACTTCAATCGTTGATTTTAAAAAAAAAGGTAAAATATCTATTATCGATTTCTTTTTTTTTTCTAAAATACCTTTGAAGAACAAATCTTTGAAAATGTAAGTGCATGAATACAGCAATCATAACAAAACAAAAGGAAAAGCCACCTCATTTGTGAATTCCTCTTTATTCTAATAATAAAATTTACCTTTCAACCAAACTGAAAGAAGAAAGGAATATTTCTTGCTGTATTATCTTTTCACTCCAAATCTGAATCTACTTTCGGTACTAGATAAAACGTCATTCTTGCATTATTTATTCCTAATTGGTTTCCAAATTTGCCCGATTATTTGTTTTATGTTTATTTCCTTCCATAGAATTTAATGCAGATGCAGACGATTTTTTGCATCATTTTTTCCTATTTAATTTTCCCGGTATCATTTTGCTCTTGCGAAGTGTTTTGCAAATTCAGCTTTTTCGTTGTTTTTTTCTTTATTCTTCACAAACACAATGCATGGATTGATCATATTATTGCCGAAAACTATAGATTTACTTAATATATATGCAAATCGAATAAAAGAAAAGAAAAGTTTCAACCTTTTACCAGTAAAATTTATCTTTTCAATAAATGGATTTTGAGGTTAATGATTTATTTAAATTAATCTAGTTTTGAAATTTTTGTTACCGAATTTAGATAGTATAATTTTTCTTTGATTTTTCAACAAGAAAATTGGATTTTGATCAAAAGAGTGATAATTAATTAAATAACTTGACGTTAATTAGATAGGATTTCGAAAGCTTTTGCATGGATGAAGTACTAGTTCTTTCCTATACTTGGTAAAATGCTAATTCTTCTTAAATGCATTTTGTACTTTTTTTCATATTAAATGAGTTTAATAGTTTTTTTTATTTCATGGTGGTGCTTTTTAAAATTCTGCTCTCACTCTGTGTAAGCTTAAAATCAGTCATTGTCTAAACATTGATATTTAGATATTATGATGCCGTAAGACTTTTTATATCTCTAGAGAGAGTTTAAAATTGGAGTTAGTGTTTTTATCTCACAGTTGGAACGAAATATGGAAAAAAAAAATTCCAAAATTGCACAGCAGCATCAGTTTAGTAAGAAATATCATCTTGTCTTTAATAATACTTTGAACAAACTTTGTTGCATTCAAATAAACACATTTTTGACATCTTAAAAAGCAAAAAAGGGTAACAGTATTTGATTTTTCTATCATCCTATTCAAAATACTTTTCGTTATCTAAATTAAGAATTATACTCGTCAATGAATATTGTGTTATATGTCAGGTAAAATTCAGGGATCAAAATTAATATTGCGTCGGCGAAAGCCTGTAAAGTTAACATATGCATTTGACGTATTATATGTTATAGAAATATTGGATAGACATTTAAGTTGCCCGTGATATGCTGCGTTAGGGATTGGATGATTATCAAATTAGTTTATTTCTTTCCAACTATTTTTGCAGACCTATCTGGTGATGGTATGAAGATAGATGATAATGCATGCTGAAAAACCTTCACGATAGCCTTTCAACTGATCCGCTAGGTAGAGGTAGTACATCCTAAACATAGAAGGACACAGCTGTTTTCGATGTCATTAATAGCTGTCTTTTCTTGTCTTGGGAAATGATTTGTCATTAGTGGCGTTAAATCAGTACAATTTTTAAGAAGTGTTGGCGAGATCAGGTGTCCATGTAGATTATTTCTTTTATATTGTCACGTAGGTTCTTTAATGTGGAACTCAATGACCCACACAAGAAGTAGAGCTAAACCAATTTATTAACTCAACTCTGAACACAGTGACTGACAAATCTTCTGCTTTTATACTAGCAGGGAAAGTGCCAGAATACTTTTCTGGTGACAGTAAGCAAAGTCCAGAACACTTATCTGGTAAACTAAAGAAATGTTCAGAATCTTCTGGAACATGAAATAAAGGAAAACATTAAATCAAGGAATTAAATATTTACACTAACTGTGAATCGCATTGTCTCTAGCGGGATCCGAACTTACAATATCTTGATTATGATATCAATGCTATGACCATTCGGCCATGGAGAGCCGACTGTCTCTTTTCAATGCGGCATTGCTCCCTTCTTAGAAGAACAGCGTCTCGATGTAATGACATTTAATTTTGTGGCTCTACTTCTTGATCGAGTCACAGGGCCAAAATAAGTAATCGTGTCTTCACGGGGAGTAGTCTCTTGAGAATTGTTTCTTATCGGAACCTCCATATTTTCATAGGAATGTTGGTCGTCTTGTTCTTCTGGGTCATGATATGGTTTCATGCGTAAGACGTGGACATTTTCCTTCGGTTTCCGCCTTATAGAATTAGGAATTTCTCATCATTTAGAATGGCATTCCTTAAGGAAGACAAGCGCATGAGAAAGTTTCATGAAACTATCGTTATACATTTTGTACATATGCTTTATATCCATCTTGAAGTATTTATTATCTAAACAAAACCTATTGCATAGTGCAAAGTACAAAACATCGGACTAACTCGTCAGGTACTATTGTGAAAGAAATAGTTACGAACTGTCTCGTAATAATCATTATTAAAATATCTTTCCATGATCAAATGCATTAATGTACAACCAGTGAAAATGTCTATTTAAAAGTTATTTCTCACGAACAAGAATGCGCCATGTTCTACTTATGACTTTTTATCATGATGCACTACTTATTATTATGATGAACCTATTTTCTACAAGTTTCATATAAAATGTAGAATAAGTTGAATTAAATTTCTTGAGTTCAGCTGAGACGGTTTTGCAAGATTTGCTTACGTTTGGCTAGAGAGATAAAAATCATATCATATATTTAATCTTTACTTTCATACTTTAATCGAAATTAAGCTGAAACTTTGACGTCAAGAATAAGAATAAGGAACCCCTTTGTTTTAGAAACATGCTTATTGCAGTTTGTGATGGAACTCAGTTTGGAGCTCTGATGAAAAGAGGAAATGTTGGCTAAATATCGATTTAAATATTAATGAAATTCTCAAAGTAATTTAAAAAGTAGCTAAATTCTAGGTTTATTCCTCATTTAATTTTCTGAAAAAAATTCAAAAATGAGATATTTTACCTAGATTTTACTGTAAATTAAAGGAGGAATTTTTACTCTTAGTGCGATTTTATTTTTTATACTTCACACTATTTCTGTTGCAGTTGGAGAATTTTTCCACGAACATTCTTTTCATTTTCATTTCTTCCAGTTGTCTTATATATACTCTTAAAAAGTGTTTATCTCAACATTTCGTTTTGATAAATGATTTTTTAATGACTTTTATGTATTTTTATATTAAATTTTAATAAAATTGAATGCAAATAACAAAAGAAGTAAGGATTTTTATTCAGTATTTCTTTAGCAGCATAATAATTTTAAATCCAAATATGTAAGCAAATGCTTAGGAAAACACTTTTTTCTTGATTTCACAATGTAGTTTTTAAAAAATAATTTCCAGAAGAGAGCATCAGAAATACAATAGTGCTTTATATACAGTTTTATGAAATACTATTGTACTTCGAAATATAAATTCCAGTACAAAAAAAAGACGATTTTCAACAGAAGCGGAATATAAATAAATTGACTTAGGCAGCACAATATTACAAAATATGCAATTTTATTCCGATTCCTTACGAGCTTTAGAATTTCCTATGAAAATTTTCCCCCCAAAAAAGATTTTTTTAAATTCAATACGGAAAGAGGGGATTACCATATTTGAACAATAATTGATTTCCGGAATGATTTAATCGTTTTATATTTCTGCAAAAATATGCTTCTGAAACTTAAGGAATGCCTGGAAGGGAATTTATATATCTTCCTTTGTTTCAGAAAGGTGAACACGAGTTTCTAAAATTTCAACATTGAATAGCCAGTGAAAAAAGATTTTCTCGACATTTCATTTTGATAAATGATTTTTTTAATGATTTTTATGCATTGTTATATTAAATTTGAGGAAGTGAAAGAAAATTACAAAAGAAATAAGGAACATCTAAGGAGAGCAATATTTCCTTCCTGAGTTTTTCTTTAAGACCACAATAATTTCAATTCGAAGTATGCAAACAAATTCTTAGGAAAACAAGTTTTCTTGATTTCTCAATGAAAGTTTTTAAAAAATTTCATTGAGAATATATACAATAGTATTTAATACACACTTGTTATGAAATACTATTACATTTCAAAATACGAAACTTGGTACAAAAAAAAACGACTTTCAACCAAAGTGGAATATAAATTAATTGACTTAGACAACATAGTATTACGAAATATTCCAGTAGAAAAGTGGTTTTATTTATTTTCCTTTTAGGCTTCAAAATTTTTAAGAAAATTATCCCAGGTTTTAATTCTTTTACTGCAATAAAGAAGAAAAAATAATCATCCAATATTTTAATAATATTTGATTCACTGATTGATTTAATTGTTTCATATTTCTGTAAAGATGGGTTTCTGAAACTTATGGAATGCCTGTAAAAAAAAGATGCTCACATTAATATAAGGTTCATGAAAAACGGTCCTAGACATGCTTTTGAAACAATATTAGTAATAAATAAGCTGATTTACAGATTGATCTATTATAAGAATTTATAATAGATCAATTCAAGCACAATCATTCTGATTAACAGAGAATCTATTATATAAATTTATAAAATGATAAAATTTAAGTGACATTTCTTCTGCTATGTTAGAATCAAATTAAGAGTCTTACAGAAAATCCATCCAGCAGATGCATAGTAAAAAGACTAACAAGCTCAATTGCGAATAACGACGCAGTAATTTTTCAAAATGCAAAACACAAGTAGCAATATAAAGCAGAAATGCTCTCAAAGATATCAACAAAACACATCCAATTTTTTAAATCACAAATTGAATAATAGCACAATGCAGTTAGAGAGATGGTGTTGCGATCAATACTCCAAAGAAAGAAATCATTCATCTGACTGCTCTAACTTATAAAAACATGGGACAGAGCATGGAAAACTCTAGACGAACTTTCGAATTTTCTCTTTCTCATAAAGATATCGCTTTAGTTCCTATATTTTCAAGATTTTTTTTTTTTTTTTGCCAAATGGTTGCCAAGACCTAAAGTCGTTGTTATGGCTTCTTTCTATTAAAACATCCTTGGAAATTTTATATCTTATTACGAGACTAACAGCGCATGTAAATTATACTACATATTCATATCAATATTAATGTCCGTTTGCGACAAAATGAATTCATTTTTATCATCATATATTGTTGCGAAAAGCTCTTTTGATCTAAAAAGAAAATGCAACCTCAATTAAGGGATAATTTTTATATGGATTTTGAACTGTCTCTATATTGTGATTAATATAAAATGTCTATTAAAATGTAGAAGTAGGAGTTTTTTTTTCTTTTATCGCCTTTATATTTTCTACTTTTGTGTGAAATGGAAAGAATGAGAATTTTTGAATATTTATTTTTAAAAATCAGTAATTTTTTTTTCAAAATGAAACAAATAAAAAGTGAAATATATCCCATTTACATTGTAAACAAAAGCATATCTTATATTGCACAATTACCTTAGATGAACACTTGAAATTTATAAGCTTTATTTAAACGCAAATCGGAAAAAAATTGCATGCTCCATAATGACGTTTAATGAGCTAAGTTAAATGGTTAAGAAATTATTATAACATTTCTTTAGAAACTGTCTCATAAAAAACTTTCTTTTTCAAAATTAAAAATAAGTGAATAATTATGTTATTGTTAAAGAATAATGATGTGGGAATTTGAACAATCAGTTAATAAAATTCCATCCTTAACTATGAATATATTATGGCTTACTTTATTTAAAAGAATACTTTCAATGTATGCATGATTTAAAGAAAAGAAACGCTGAGTTGTTCTATATCTCTTCTTTGTGTACTGTCTTTAGAAAAACAAATTAATTAGGGTAATTAGGAAAATAACTTAGTAAGTTACTATAAAATTTTAAATTTTATTTGAGACAGAATGATAAATATGATTTTTTTCTCTTATGCTTGAGACTCTATTAGAAATTTACTAAATACACGTCAACATTTTGAATATTTAAGCATTATAAAATTTGCATTTTTGAATAATATTATTTTCTCTGCATTTATGGCCTCTCCAGTAGAGGCTGCAAACGATTTATTGTCAATTCCCAGCATTTTAAAGCCATTTCTGAGTAAATATAAAGAAACCAATACACATTTTTTATTGAAGAAACTATGTGCTCTAGAAGTATTTTTCAACTTTTTGAATTTCAGGACAAAATTGGAAAACATTCCTCGAAAAATGTTCTCAGAAAATTAAAATATATTCCTCAAATTTTGACAAAACACATCCGAAGAAGAACCGAGTTTATTTGATCTGTTTTCAGAAGATTACATTAATTGATGATGATTCTGTTTTTTTAATAATCTTAGCACTTTTGTTACTAAACGATGGTTTGTGGCAGCTTTTGTCATTCAAATATAGTTGCCGGCCAATTGACAAGGAGGATTAATGTTTTTTCTCTGTTTTGTTTCTGCTTTCCATATGATAAGGCATTGCGAGAATATAAGGATCAAAAGCATTCTTGACACAAATTTAATACCCTTTCAATAAGCAAGTTAAATAATATAAACATTTAATTCTTCTTAAAATAATAATGTATATACAATACGATATCATTATTTTTTCTGAGATGGGGTCACTGCGAATTTCTTACTAGGAATTTCTAAATTTTAATTAAATTTCATTATTTCTTTTACAGAATTGAAATATTTTTATTCCGTCTTCACTTCTGACTTATTTATTCCTCATACACATAAAACAATGCTGCAGACTCAATTTATCTCTATTTTTTTAAAAATAAAAAATAGTATGCAATGCCATTTTATTAAAAACACCAAAAAAGTTATTAGATTCATCAAATAACAAGAACAATAAATAAATATTTTTTAAGTGGGAAATCCTTTAGATAATTCGATAATGGAATATTAGTTTCAATAAATGAATAAGTGTTTTCAGCTTTAACGTGAATCAATCAATCAGTTAATGTAATTGCCTCTTTTTTGCTGAACTAAGAGTAAAATAATCGAATCATCCTAGTGGGTTTATACTGGCTACATGAAATAATTCAATTTTCGTTATAGGATAAATATCTTTCAACAGAAATTATACCTTAAGATTTTATTTCATAAAAAGTGACTTTCAAAAATAAATTATCACCATGTGGTTATTGGAGTATTCATTATATTTCGTTAACATCCATACTATGTTTGAGTAAATTTTACTTTGTTACGATGTAAGTATCTAGTGGATGGTTACAAAACAACAGAAATTGCATTCAATATTTTATTACATCTCGTAATATTTCATTCTGAGTTACAGATAGCATGATAAAATGGCGACTTTTGTATCTACTTCCGATTTAAATAATATCGTGATTTTCCTCTCGCTGTTTTTTGTAAATACCGTAATTTAAATGCCTTTAATAAACATTCATCGTAATGTATTTTCTTGGATAGGGCATTTGCAAAAAATATATCACATAGAAAAAATTGTCTTTAAATTATGAGATTAGAATTTTAAAAAAGTAGCATTGCTAATTTTGAAAAAAATTAGACAGCGTTTACATTTTTTTATGAAAAATATTTATGAAGTTATTTATGAAATGTCAAAAGCATTCATTAAAAAATATAGGTGATAAAACGACAATATTTTCTATACAAAAAATTCTTGTCATAAATCCATTAATATTAGCAAGAAGGATGCCTTATTTTATTTGTTAAAATTTTGTTTTATCTGTCGATCGAACGTAATTTGGTAATTCAACAATATATATATATATATATATATATATATATATATATATATATATATATATATATATATTATTGAATAAAGTCCATTTTTCCCATTTTTATAAAGTCTAGAAGTTTTCATTGCATTTTAATGTTTCATCTCCCTTTTAATATTCAATCTCATTAAATTATCATTAAGAGTTTCAAGAAATAATTGATTTTACAATTTATTCACTTTCGTTACTAGATAAAATCTATATAGATAAAGAAGTTACTTAAACTGCGTCTGTATTCAATTCAAATACTGGCTAAAAATATTCAGTTTTGTAAATCATTTTAAATTGAAGAGGAAGAAAAAGTGTAAGAAAAAAACATCCTACCTTTCTATTATATAATATAATGATATTTTATTTGTTTATTTAAATCTTTGATATTTGAAACTGAAAAGCATGAACAATACTCCCGATACAGATACTCCCGTGCTTTGATTTAAATAATTTTAATCTGTATGTCTCGTCTCCCACGCTTCCTAGAAGTTAAAAATTAAGTATTTTAAAAATGTGTCACAATTTTTTTTTAATATGTAATTCGATGCATTCTTTTAGTGTGTTTCTTAAATTTGATCTTACATCTCAATGTTACAATCTTTTCATCTCATTTTTACTTTTTTATCTCACTACTTTTATCTCAGATTTTTTTTTTTTTTATCTCACTCACTTTTTTATCTCTACAAATTCATGTGAAACTTTCTTCCATATTTACTCTGCCTCAAAAAATAAAACAATTTAAATTTTAAAATGTAAAAAATTTATTGAAATGGATTTTAACTGAAATGGCTCTATTTCTATTGACCCAAAATCTTTGCATTGGCAAACTTTATAACAAAGATGGAAGATAAATAAATTCGAAAGCAAGATGAAGTCAAAAAGTCTAACATGAAAAAAAAATAATTATATATAATTCCTATCTGCACTCAAAAGTTCTAAATTTAACTTGTTATACTTCTTGGAAATTTTTGTCTATCAGCATTTGTGTTGATAAACCATATTTCGAGCAAAGAATAGAATAAAAGAAACAAAAATCTTCTAAAAGAAAAAAGTTTTTGCAGTTTTCTGGGATTTTTTTTACTTTGGTATTTCTTTAACAGAAAACAAAGTTTCTTGTCGAAGAAATGCGATGTAGCTATTTCTTCGCAACGAATAGCCTATGTATGTTTCATAATTCTGTTATCTTCTGATATGTGGAAATTATTTTCTACTTCAATTCACGGACTCGCTTCAAGTATGTTGTTTCTGCATAAAGAGATATTTAAAATATTAAACTAGCGGGAAGAAACAGGTTGACAAAACATCTCACACATGCTAGCTATGCAAAATAAAAACATTTACCATTCTATTTAGATTTTATATAAAAAAAATATTGAATAAATTTTCTGATACTGCATAGATAAATGTTTTTATATTATGAAACTAATTTTCTGTTTGATTCAGTGATTACAGAAAAGTATAAAAGACACGAAAAACGCACAAAGAAAACCAAATATTAATTAATTCCATCAATAAATCGACTTTCGGTTAGCAAAAGTACAAATGTCTCTAGCGAAAAATAATATTATATAAAATATGTATGAAAATTCCAATATATCATTAAAAAATAAATTCAATAATTTATTTCATTGAATTCGATAAAACAATGATTGAGTTCGGTTTTCAAATTTTATAAGCTCGAACCACATTGCATTAAGTTGTCTAACTTTATTTGGTTCGTGGTGTTATAACGGATAATGTAGATCATTATATTGATTGAAATACCATAAAACATTAAGATTTAAATAAAAATCCAAAATATAAATAATTAATCCATGCAGAGTTAATATTTTTTCAACATATGTTTATTCCCAACGACAAAATAATTTTAGAACAGATTTATTTTCATTATAGTTTTAGACTAATGAAACATTTCCTATATTAAATTGTAAATATTTTTACATATTTTTGAAAATGGCAGAAATTTGTTCTATTCTGGCTACATAAATCCTGTTTAAGCATTCATTCGTTTCAATTTCGTATTCCTTTTAAAATATGCACATATTTTGACTTCATATGATGCATTTTTTACAGTTTAAATACACACACACACACACACACACACACACACACATATATATATATATACATATGTCGGGTGTTTTAATTTTTTTTTTTTTTTTCATATTCGACAAAAAGAACTTCAAGATAAAATGTGGTACCTAATCCTACATTTTAAAACAGGTTTTTTTTTTATCAAAGAGTTCAATTTATTTATCTAAAAGATCAATGAAAAAGAAAATATCGATGGAAGTAAAATAAATTGAAAAGAAATGATGTCAAAAAAATAAATAAAGAATCATATTTTTTCCTTGATGTTGAACCAGTGCATGAAATTCTTGTAAGTCTGCATCTAATACTTTCTGAAAAAAAAAAAAAAAAAAAAAAAAAACGTGTTCTCTGAATATTTTTGGCTGATAAATGAAACTGTAAAAAAAGACCATGGATTTTAGATTTCTATTTATATGAATTCAAGGAGCATAAAGAAAGGTGAAAGAGTAAAAAGTTTTTTTTTCTGAAGATTCTAACATTTGCTGCCAAAAAATTATCATGTTCTTTCAGAAAACGATAATTTTTCATTCAAAACGTTGAAACGAATGTTGCAAAAGAGTATTCTTTCTTTTTTCTCTCAAATTCCCCTATGAAGTTTCCGAAAAGACATTTGAAGAGAGATTTAGTGAAAGACTTCAAAGCTTTCTTATTGCTTATTTAGAAAACATCTTTGTACTGTGATATACGAAACCTGATGCCAATGCATTCAACAAAATGTATACAAAAAGGACGACGAAAGGAAAGAAATAGATTTTAGGAACACTGTATTCGATTTGCGTAAATACGTGTGAATACGTGATATTGATTTTTTTCCTATTGAATTTCTATTTTGAATTCTTTTTGGAGGTGGAGAGATGAAAATAAATCTAACATTTGCCTTTTTTTTTTTTTAAATAGAAATCCATTGAATGGAATTATATTAAAAATTAATAATTAGGTAATATTCAAATGATAAAATGGTTTCATAGAAAAATAGCTTTCCCATAGCCTTAACTATGGATTTTTTTCCCGAATATACCTACTTTAATGTGGCATCGTCCAGAAAGTAAAAATCCCCAAAGCTACAGGTACACAACTCATTTAGGAAAAACATATATATTCAATCAGCAAAGAATTTCTAGAAGAAATACATCGATGTTTTTCTTGTATTTCAAATGATGTATAATTTTTGTCCAGTTATGAAAGCCGATATAATTATAATATTAAGAAATACATTAATAATTAAACATCATGTAATATAAAAAACAAAAGTACATTTAAGATTTTATTTCTTTAAAATGAAAATTATTTCATCGAACATTTCAAATTATTTCAAATTATATATAATTTTTATATAGAATTATACATTATGAGGGATTTAATTTTAGATTACAGTTTTAAAACAACTGTAATTTGATGCTCAAGGAAACACTCCAGCACCAGAGTTAAAACATAATTCGAAATGCCATATGACATGAATTCCAGATATATATGAATTGTTCATACCTGGAGCTTTTGTTATGATTTTTCAAATAATTAAATTAAAAATATTTAAATGTTTATATTTATTTGGAATCCTTCATGATATTTTATAAATTAATATACTTTTGGCATTTTTAATTTTAATTTTTACTGATAAATACACAAAATGTTTTATAAATCGCATCAAACCTTTTTATCATTTCTTTTCTATTCAACTACTATTTATCCGAATGTGCTCAGTTAATCACTAAACACACACACACACACACACACACACACACACACACACACACACACACACACACACACACACACACACACACACACACACACATACACACACACACACACACACACACACAAACACACACACAAACACACACACACACACACACACACACACACATATATATATATATATATATATATATATATATATATATATATATATATATATGTGTGTGTGTGTGTATGTGTGTAAACAGATCTGATTTGATATAATGCATAGCTATCGTTTGATTTAACATAATGCAAAATTATTATTGATTTTGTACAAGGCATGGTTATCGTTAAAAGGGGTTTTTATAATAAAAATTATGAATTCTCATAATTCTCACTTAGAATCATCCTTTGACTTTTTAATTTTGATTCCGATATGATGTAGTTTAAACAAAACATATTCATAAAGATGAACATAATAAATTTGCAAGAGAAATTCGTTAGAATTATTGCTTCATTATAATTTTGGAATTCAATTTCCATCAGAAAATCTTATCACAGCTAGAAGATTGATATTAAAAGACAGGCATTTATTTTTGCTTTGTGATTTCGAGTTTAGATAGTCACTGAATTTCAAAATGTTTAAACATGAAATTACAATTAGATTTTTAAAAATAATTTATTCTTGTAATGGTTATTTTGTGCGGATAAATGTTTCCTATTTGAAACGCATTTTTTAGAGCAAGTAAAATAAAGTGATTTTTTTTTATATCTGTACATTTCGATCTTTTATTTTCAGCAGAAATGAGAGAGATCAGCGATTATATTACAGCCATGCATTTATTTATACTGTATTTCATATCCAATTTCCCTACAATGCTAAAACCGAATTTCGCTAGAAACACAAATCTTTTGTTTTCTACTTTCCGCCGAAGGTAATGGTTTCGAAATCTGGCGTCAGCAAGACAGATGTTTGTTTAAAAAACAGACGAATAACTGCGATATTTCCAGATGCCCTGACATCCTTGTTTTGAAATAAAAGAGGAAACACCAACGAATTTTTTATGGAAAAAATTTAACATTTCTAGCATTCCCTTAAACGCATATTTTGTAGAAATATTCAGATTTATTTACGTTTACAAATCCAAAAGTAAATTCCTTCAAATAAGAATTTATCTTTTTATCTTTACCCTGTAAATTGAAGGCCACCATTTCAATTTGTGTCAAATAAATTTTTGATTCCAAAGCTAGCGCGGAACTTGAGATTTCATGGAATAATAAATGATAGGTCAACGGATCACCACGACTATTCTAAAGAAAGATAATCGAATCCATTCTTTCTCGCTGCAGTCGTAGAATAGTTTCAATATGAAGCATAAACCGAATTTCGAAACAGTGATTAGAATTAATGAAATAGAAATCAATTATTTCAGTTTATATTCAAGGATGCCAATTTATAAATATCTTATATTTGATCTATAAAAAATCAAATTTGTTTTGTTTTTAACCATGTCTAAAGAAAGAAGGCCCAATGGAATAAAATTGCATTTTTTATTTCCGTTATTTGTACACCACATTCAAATAATGCTTTTAAATTTTCTATGCCATTAAATAAAAGTTAAATTTCTTTCTAAAATGTTAAATTTTTATTTGAATTAGAGTGTTTTTGAAACAACTTTAATAATGCTGTTTTGAGCCGTGATAATACGACTAAGAAGTCATCTGAACGGGGATCCTCCTCTCCAACCATCCACAAGATTTCAACGGAATGTTATCTGATATATGGTTGATTTAGCATAATAAAGCTAGAAATTGATTCAATGCACGACTGATTGTAGATTCAGTTTTATGCCTAGAATCTAACGGTTACACAATCAACACTTTATCATCAGATAAACGCTATCTTGTACATCGGATTACATGACAAATAATGAATGCTAAACTATATTTTAGATAAATATCACCGACATCATCAGGTAATTTTTAAAATGTTTATAATATTTATATAGTCATTTTTGTTTCCTAAAATTAGTAATTCAAATTTGATGGATATAAAATGGCCTGATATATCAAATTTAATTAATATAAGGCTAATATTTAAGAAAAAAAATATACTTATTGAAAATATATTTATTTAATGTGAATGCAATTAACTAATATACATATTTATGTGAAAAAAAGAAGTTTATCATGAAACCCTACATACTTTTACGCAGTGTTTTGTAATGTATGCAATTAAATAAAATGAAAACATAAAACAATCTACCTTTTAAAGCGCAAAAACGAATTACTAAGTTTCAGTGATGATTTGAACTCTATAAATCCTTATAAAAATTCGATGCACCTTTATTTTTTCCTCTGCAGTACTTTTTCCAGTCAATCATGCGATAATAATAACAATAATAATAATTTAGAATACGTAAAATTAGCTGCAACAAAAAGTTTAATTTTTTTTTGGTTCTTCAAGTTATAAAAATTACAAAAATCCTCGTTAGTTCTAAATAACATCAAAAGAATATTTTTTTAAGTATGTGTAAGTAAAATATTGAAACTTCATGTTTTTTTTTCAATTTCGTGAAAATTAATTTCTATTTTGATCCTTATTTTCAATGCATTATTTTAGAATCTGTATTAAAGAATATACTGAATTAATAATTCATTATTGAAATTTAATTATAAATTAATAAGAGAATATCAGAAATCCCAAATCTTTCATTATTTCATTTATCAATTTATCGGTTTTATGAAAATATGATAATTCAGTACGTTCTTTTCATTGATTATAATATAAAAAGTAATAGAATGTTTTACAAAAAGAAATGCATTAAAAATGAACTGCGCTTTGCAATACATACCAAACGTTTAATAAATAATGACAGTATTTCTTTGTTTTTCTTTTGATTGTTTTGTTTTAGAAATTATTCAAAAATTATTTGGCAATTCCTCAGAATCAATATAAGTTTCATATGAAGTAATTTATATTTAATATTACCTAGAAACGCATAATAGATGTTATAAATTCATTCCATAAGATAATTCCATGAAATATGGAATATATTGTAAATTTAAAATTCTAAACTTTTTGAATTGCCAGTTGAAAAAACAAATCAGCAATCTCTCTCAAATCTCGTAATATTAATACATTTCTTTAGAAAAGCTCCAATGTAAAATTCCAATGTTCAGAATTCAGAATTAAATAAAAAAATAGTCAAGAAAGATTTCAAAAGAATTGTGTTTTATAAGTAATTGCACATTCAATGCGTACAAAAGATGAGTATTTTTATACGTTTGGCGAAAATATATTTTTTCTTAACATGACTTTCCGAAATTAGAATTAAATAGCTAATGTGTTGTATAATTAATATAACACTATTTATTGTGGCTACTTATCCTAAAAATAGAAAAATACGCTGAATCATCTCTCAGTTTTTGCTTTTTTATTAGAAAACATTTATATTAAACTAGCAAAAATCTATTAAATACAACGACAATACAGTTTTAAAATTTTTATTCTAGCAGGTAAGGTTATCTTTAATTGTTTTGAGTCAGAGAGGTTTTTAAGATAAGTATTGAATTTTATACAGCAATATTTTGATTATTTAAAAATCGCATATTCCTTAATCATCTGCTTCAAATGTTTACTGCATTTTCTGTATATCCGGAACATCTTAGAAGACTTTCAATAACTTTCAAACTACTCAAAACAAAATATGATATCTTCTAAACTTTTTCATGAAGAAACTTTGTGAAACACATGAAGCATATCCCAATTTTCTTGATTTCCGGTGAAAGAACGAAAATATATCACATACAATCTTAAGATAATCATCTAGAAATCTTTCCACAAACTTCTTCCGTGAAAGTTCATCGGAAGCAGACCCTCAGAATTGAATTTGGGCCATCTGTTTGCTGAGGGGTTGTCAGCAGTAAACTCAATTTCACACATCAAAAGCGGACCAATCAGAGTAGAAGGATGATGATCATCAGGGCAGATGACATTTTCCATATTCTTGCAAAGTGGATAGATAGATTTTCGATTATTTTCCCTTAATAAATATATTAAATATACATATTTTTTACTTCATCTTGTTTATTTTTTTATTCCAGATTAAAATTTCACATATATTTGACAAAATATTTCTAGAATGAATTTTAGTTTCTACGTTATTATTTTGAGATACGAGAGAGATCATGTATGTGATATTTTTACTATCTCTACCTTTTCTATGGAATTCACAATTATAAATTATCGCTTAAACACTTTTATCAATTGTTAAATATAACTTTTATTTTAAAACTTCTCATTTTATTTTTATTTGTAGAATGTATTTTATGATGATGTTCTCAAAAATAAGTCTATATGTTTTATATTCTCTAAGATAAATGTTTCTTTTAATAAAATCAACGGTTCTACTTTAACCTAATTTTTGTTATCACGCTTTAATAACGCGTACCTCACAAATACGATCACTTTAAAACCATCAGAAAATATTAAGAAAAATTTCCTCCTTAAATGTCTGGTGTTGCGATTAAGCAAATACCTGATTCTGTTTTCCAAAATGTTATGAAAATAAAATCAGTGTTCTAATTTCGAATATCACCAATGAATATTCAAATATTGCTTATTGAAAATATCAAAAATTCAAATTTTGACAATTAGATGGCACTCCGACTGTAGACGAATCTTATGCAAACATTTATTTTACTTCTGATTGTATGTGGTTTTACAGTTAAGAAATAATCACCTTTGATTTAAATTTGAATTAAACTATTTAATTTCAAAAGTGATGTTCTGGATTCTTTTGAAAGTGATAACTTAAATCAAATGTTTGAGCTCAAGAGTAATTATTCTTATTTTTAAAGAAATTTTTAAGTAATACATTCTGTAGTTTTTCTCTCATATATTTGAAAATGTCTGGACAAAGTTGTTTGACTGAAAAGGAAATAGATGCATTAAATAAAATTAGGTCAAATAATAAAAACGAGAGATAAGTGCCTTTACATACAAAGAAAATAATGATTTGCAAATTAGTAAATTGTTAAAAGTGGAAAGTAACTATTTGAGAAATAACCGACCTTGAATTATGCTTTAATTAACTTATGCTTCTTAATTGATATATACTGTATTCATCATTATCAATTTCAGTGAGTAAGTTTTTGCATTCCAAACAGATTTTTCAAAAATTTTGCTACACATTATTGTATTAATATTATAAATTGATTATTTTCAAAAGCAATTTCTGGAAATTCTTTTTCATCTTAAAATTTACTTGTATTTTAATATTTTAGATTTTCATCATGAAATTTTTCCGCAGTTAAAATTTAGTATTGCCAATGATAATATATCATTTTTTTTATTTTTTGAACCTTAAAACATATTTAAAAAATATATAATATCTATGGTATTTTTGTCATGATAGGAGGAGTGAAAGTCAAAAAGCACTTTGAGATCATTATTTAAGAAACAAAGTTTTAGAACTTAATTGTTTCTTCAAAATAGAAATTCGAGCTTTATACTCAGAATAGATTCGGTTGAATTTAACTTTCTAAAATATACGCAATATAATTTAGAAGTTACATATTTTAAACGTAGTATTATATATGTTATATAATTATAACGTAGAATATAACGTTAATATATTTTATAATGAATGCAAAGTAGAGAAAAAAAAACACAGTAGAAATCATTAAATTAGCATGTTATGATTAATCTCTATAAACTCTTAGAATAAGGTTTATGAGAGTTATAACTCTAGAGTTTGACGAATCTCTTCTTTCCGATCTTCTTGAGTTAAAAAAAAAACACATTTCTGATATATGTCTGTCTGCCTATCTATGAATTCGATAATTCAAAAGTGAGCTCTATAATTACACAATATAAAGAGCTAAATATAGAAAATTTAATACACAGGTTTATAGTCTAGAATGCAATTTATTTTCACAGTTTAAATCAAATCTGCTTAAAGGTTGACTGACTACCTGTCTTTACTTAAACATACATTCAAACATAATTACTCATAAAGGAAAAGTCTTCAATCATTGAAATTTGGTATTTGATTTTGTGACTGCATTTCTTATTAAATTTCAATTACAAACGTTCGGAAAATATAATTACATAATCGTATGATGGATTCAAGAAAAATTGCTAAATTCAAACCAAAAATCTATATTTCATAACTAATATCCATCAATACCACGTAAGGCATTCGCGGCATTACCTAAAGTAAACAACTTTGTACTTGGGGAAAAACGTAAGACATTTACTGAAGAGCATGGTTGAAAATTTCAAGACCATAATAGCTATTTCAATATTTTTATTCAATGTCCTCTTTCATAAGAAAAAGGACATTCTGTCGTAAAAAATATTTTAAAATTTAAATTTAAAAACGTGAACATATATATATATATTAGGAGAGAGACAAAAATTATTTTTTAATAAAATCATGTATGTTCTTTTGATTTTAAAGACATAATTATTTATATTTATTCCACAATTTTTAATTATATTAAAATGAATATAATTCCATTGCAATTATTAAACTCTTTTTGTATGTTTTGTTAAATTCAGGCCAAATTTCTTTAGTAATGTTTTTTCTTTTCTTTTTTCATTGGCGATTTTATTATCTGAACGTTTTCTGACTAAACTTTTTTACTTTGTTACAGCTTTTTGTTACGGAATTTTGTTAGGAATAAATAACTATAAAAATAAAATTTTTGATTATAAGAAAGTTGCACTAACTATTTAATACAAAGAAGTTATAATTCCTTTAGGTTTGTGTGAAATGTCTTTATTGAATATAATGCATCATGCCTCACCAATTTAGTTATTGAAATGAAATTTCGATAATGTCTGCGTCTAAGACAAGGGCCATTTGTCCTGTTCCGTGAAGCCTCGATTTGTTGAACTTGATGAAGATTGAACCAAACTTTATGATGGGATTAATGAGGAAATTTATTTTACTAGTTATTATTCCATTACTATCAATACTACCACAATTTTACTAGTTATCATCATTATTACTCATAATGTGTTTGTATCTACTGAAATTCTGCATAATATTTCAGATAATCTTAGATAAATTGTTAAAACAATTTTCCAAAGACGAATTATTCAATTCCTTCATCAAAGATTATAAAGGAAGATACTTCGCAGAATTAAAATGTTTCTTCTCTTTATTCAGGAAATGATGGATGGCAATTTCAATTTTTTCACATCAAAACCACGCTGGACATACGTACTCGTTCAGGACAAGATAGTTCTCTTACTTCGGAAAAATGTAAAGAAAATTTTCTCTTTTTTTTTATTTCCTTTGCCAAGTATTCAACTTGCATATATGGTTTATTTATCTCCATTTTTACTCCACTGTGATTGAGAAATAAAAGAAACATTGATGTTAAAATTTACTGAACTTTCATTTCATTTCATATTTCTGGTGAAAATGAGATTTTAAAGTGTATAAAATTTATATGCATATATCTATAATTATTTAATTAAACATCACATATACAATTTGTGTATGTAGATGGTAATTGAAACCTAAATGAAGGTTTTTCTAAATTTATAAAGTATTATTTTATTTCAAAAATAAAAAAAATAGGATGATATATAATCATGTATTTTATAACTATCAAACTGTAGAGGAATTTAACAAAATAAAGAAAAAACACTTAGTTGAATCTAAAATAAAATTTTCTTGATATCAGAATATTGCCATTACTCTCAAGTGTAGTAAAAAAGCTGAAGCTAAAAAATTGCAATACTCTATTTGCTCTCATCTTATCTCTCATCCAGTCATCCGTTATATATATTTTCTATCTATTATTTCACTTATTACTTAAAAATATTGTGTTTAAAGTAAATATTTATTTAATTTTTACTGAGCAAACAGTGCCGTTTTTATTTTAATTATATGTCTACACCTTGATTTTCTTCATTAAAATCTGTTTTGCCAAGTTTCCAAAATTTTGCTTTCGAATTAAAACATTGGTACATCCTGAATAATTTCATCATTAGTTTTGATTGAATGCATAGTTATCTAAAAATTGATAAATAAAATAACATACAACTCGCCTTCTATTCAACAAATGTATTACATATATACAGAGTGTACGCTTCCCGTATGATATATCTATCCTGATTTTTACCTCAATCGGTGTTGCTATTTTGCTTCTATGTGCTTGCTTCTACGCATTACCTTAGGCCCTTAGTAGTGACTGACATTTCTTACCACAGATGTTCAATTCAGTTTTTGTATGCATTAATTTCATAGAAGTTTTTTATCAATTGTATAAAAACGTATTATATTTGATTATAAAGAAATTCCTTCAGAGCAATTCTTTTTAAGCTCGTCAAACTTTTTACGCAAAGATTGTCTGTCGTTCGTCTCTGAAAAAATTCAACTAGCCAGCAATGTTTAAAGATTTAAGAAAATGTCCGGTTTACAGACATTCAATGCAATAGCGTTTGTTTTAAATAATTCATTTATTATTCAAATAAAAATCAGAATTTTTAAAAAGTGATATCCACTTTTAAATTTCGATTAAATCATGTACTGTTAACAAAACGAACACACACACATACAAGCACGCACAAAAAAAAAAAAAAAAAAACAGAAGCTAATTATACACATTTACAAAAAAGCGAATCGTAAATAGAAAAATAATTACTATAAATAACGTTATTCAGTTTGTTATTAGTTACACATTTGATGGTTCAATGTTAGATGCAATTTATCTTCATTATTTAAATAACAATAAAAGAGTTTTCTTTCGAAAAGAAAATTTAAACTACAATAAGCATTAAATACTAACAGTAAAAATATAAATAATGTTTTAAGTAAATGAAATAAAAACGTTTTTTTTTTTTTTTTTTTTTTTAATTTTTTCATTTAAGTTAAATAAATTACTTCTTACATTAAAGCGACAAAAAAAATAATTTTTCATATGAAACATAATTTTTTTCTTAATATTGTAATATTCATATGAAAAGTGAAATGAGGATAATAATACCAATTACTTTACATTTCACTCGAAGTAAAATTTAAGAAAATTATCTTGGCCATTACTACGAATTTCTTTCACGAAACAAATATTCAAGCACAATTTTGTTATAAATTTTACATTTCTTATGAGAATAACTATTAGCTATTATCCAGACGACAATGTTTTTTACAGGCAAACTTAATGACTTTTTATCCCATTTTCGAATGGGATAAAATTATAAATTGTCATTTCATTAATAATTTATAATAGATTATTTATATTTCTTTGAAAAGTGGTAATTAGTCATTTTATTTCCAACTTTGTACTTTCTTTACTCTCTGGGAGCAATTAGAATGGTAATCTTTGTTTTATTTAAAAACAAAAAATATATCGGTAATTTGTTTGTAAATTCCGTACATGGAATTTGTGATATAGTTACAGCTTTAATCATTTATAATTTCTGGGAATGTTTGTATTTGGTAAGGGGGATTTTCCTCTCCTTCCCGTCTAGGAAATCAGTCACATTATTTTCTATCTTATCTTAAATAAATATTAATTAGCAAATTTTGATTTATAGCTCTTTTTGAAAACATGTTTTCTCCTGCCTCATAGAGATGTAATTCATTTGAAATGATTATGTATACATATTTTTAAACTTTTATTTATATATTCATATATTATAATTTATAAAATATGTCTAAATACAAAAAAAAAAAAAAAAAAAAAACAAAGATTATATTCCGTGTTTTCCTTTCATCTCTTTTTCAACTCATAAGTAATTATCCTTTTCATCAAACCTTTTTCTTTCATGTATATTTCCTATTTTACGCCATGTAATGATAATAGAAACTGAAAGTTGGTAAAAAAAAATCTAACAAGAATATTCGATATCTTTAAGAATTTCTCTCCATTATAAAAGTAATTTTTTAATGATTTCTTTTAAAACTATGGAAATGATAATAATAATTCACTTCAGATTGCAGTAATAGTTAATTATCGTTACCGTTATGGAAGAAAGTTTACAGAAAACTCTAATGAATCCTGAATGGATGACGTGTCCATGACTCTCTTCCACAGCGACAAGCTTGAAGAGTTGACGACGAATGTAGTGACTTTGGAGATAAAAATGAAACATGCTAAACAAAAAATGAAAGAATTTGGTGATCACTTCATTCTGACTGGAGTTCTGAGGTTTGTTCCTGAAAATTCGATGCCACTATCAAGGGATGTATTAAATGTGGTTGTGCACAGATTGGAGTTAGTCAACAATGAATAGGAAGAGTATTCCAGATGAGCTCTAGCAAGTTATTGAGAGAATTTTATTTTATAAATGTTGATTTCTAGTCACTTTCGTCTACTTAATTTGTGTGTTGCGGTTATTTAAAAGCGATTTGCTGCGTGTGTGTTGTTGATTTCTGCAAGTGTCGTTCTGTGTACCCCCTGTTTCTTTTTTTGCTACTTGTGCATTCGTATTTACTTATAGAATAAAGAATTTTTACCCTTTATTATTGTTCTTTCAGCCACACATAACGGATTTTATTTTTCTGTAACAATAATATTCCAACTTAGCTCTTCTGGGATGAACGGTTATGTAAATGTATGACATAATCCGACTCATTTAAAATAATTTAATTTAATTACTTTCACAAAGCAGAAAATACATAAAAGAAAGAAGAATTATTTGTGTTGATTTCTATTTATAACTATTGTTTCGTTTTAATCTAGGATTGTGATGGGTAGATAAATTCACGCCAGTACTTATTAGAAATGTTCTATTTCAAACAAGTTCTATTTGCTACTATTCTTTGTGGGAATGCATTTAACACAAATATTCATATGATATGGACTATCAAAATGGTTTATTAAAATAAAAAAATGGAGAGCATATTTAGAAATATCTTCAAAAGGTCTGAAATATTTTACAGTCTTAGCACTTGATATTTATCAATCTTCCATTTATTGATAGAATCGAAATCCTTTAGTTTAATCAGGAATGCCTTGCTTGACGATAATGAAAAAAAAATTGGAATGCCTAACCAATTTCTTGTTGATACTTCATTTTCTTATCATGCTTGTTTGATTAATTTTGTGTTTGTTTTCTGCTGGGTTGTTTTGTGTTTGTATTATAGGAGCACACATTTATTGTATACATATTTTGAAACTTCAGTAAACATATTTTTGAAATAGAAAATGAAATATATTCATAATTGTTTCAGGAAATTTAGCATAAATATCTATGTCATTTTATGAAGAATATAGATAAGTTTAGATTAGGCGTTCTACTATAATGCTATTATGCTCTAGTGCCCATAAAGTATTTATTTTTTTAAAACCAAAAATATAAATAATGACATGAATCATGATGGATTCTTTTAGCCTTCTTTTTTTTCCATTTCATCTCTAAACTAATAGTTAAATTTAAAATGAAAGCCAAATTTTAATTTATTGCAGGACATGTGACGCACTATGACATATTTCGCTCTTAACCAATAAATAAACTTCAGTTATTATAATCGCCATTATGGTATAGCATTAAACTGGTACTGGTGAATTATTACTTTCTTATAATTAAGATAAAATGCTTTCTGGAGATAAATTAAAGGTCGTGGGATTCCGAGATTATTATTATAATTCGTATTCAAATTGTGTAATTTAAATCGCATAGGTTAAATAGAAAGCTGCATACGGAAGAAAATAAACATCACTTTTTGATACAATGAAACAAATATTTGTGTATCTTTGTCATATAAGGTGTCATCACTTTAAAATTCTGCAAGAGAACAACGGAATGGTTAAAATTATCAAGCTATGCAACATAATCTCTTTAGTATTAGAAGATATATTACAGTAAGAAGGGTAAACAGTTTAATCATGAATAATGCTGAAGTTTGCAGCCTTTTGTTAATTTAAATCGCATAGGTTAAATAGAAAGCTGCATACGGAAGAAAATAAACATCACTTTTTGATACAATGAAACAAATATTTGTGTATCTTTGTCATATAAGGTGTCATCACTTTAAAGTTCTGCAAGAGAACAACGGAATGGTTAAAATTATCAAGCTATGAAACATAATCTCTTTAGTATTAGAAGATACATTACAGTAAGAAGGGTAAACAGTTTAATCATGAATAATGCTGAAGTTTGCAGCCTTTTGTTCCGTCAAAATTGTTGAAAAGTACATTGGAAAACAAATGTGTGCACTTTTTCGCACTAATGAATGCAGTATTTTTATAATAAACCGACCATGCTCTATAATTTGGAACTGATTTATTCCCATATGATAAAATTAAGATTTTTCAAGATGCAAACCAGTTGCATCTCTTTCGGTTGCATTATAAATTAATTCATTCCATATAACTGCCTAACATAGCTATTTCCTAGTACCTAGATGATATCCAGTTAGCGACTGTATGGAAACTCATTCAGAGCTTCTGTAACTTCAGAAGGGGATTTTCTCTAAATTGAACTGATATAGTATCATATTTAAGCTCGTATGGACTCTGAACCGTGAGAATTAAAAATCTGCTCAACCGAAAATTAAAATAAATTTGCGATTCAAATGATTATAACGCTAATTAAAATTATTATATGCATTTAATATTCTAAATTTATCTGGGATGAGCACTCAAGTAGTTATATGTAAACACAAAAACACTTGAGCAAAATAATTCCACAAATTAAATAAATGAATTGCAGACATTAAAATAAACAGTTCACAATCTATCATCAGGCAGTTTGATAGATTGTGAAATTCGACATGAAATTCACACAAGAAGCGCGAATTAAAGTTATATGTTCAGTCCTGAGATGTCATGTAAACTTCGGGAAAACATTTAACAACTATATAAATAAGCCATGACAAATGCTTCAAAAATTTTAGCCATCTGCAGAAAAAGCTCTTAAAAGACGTCTGAGCTGTTAAACTGCCTCTAACGTCTCTATATAAGCTTGAAAATTATCTCCAAACTGTTCCTCAATTTGGCTCGAAACCAGAAACATCCTTACTGAACTCAGGACTATTTACTTCCAAGTAAATGCTACCATGGCACGTAGACAAGTTACAGGCAAAGAGCCAATTTTCTGCATTATGGAGCGAGAAATCACAGCAATGAAGCAAAGAAAATGTAAGCAGAATATAAAATGGCAAATTAAAATGAAGATAATGAAGAAAATAAACGATAATGAATAATAAAACGATAATGAAGAAAATGTTAAACATTCAAATAGTCATGGATTCGAATTTTTAAAACACATGATTATGAAGCAATCACTTCTTGAATAATAATGTTACGAAATTGTATCAGAAAGTTACGAATTTGTAATACAATGTTCCCGCTTTATTACTTTTATGGAAAAGTGAAATCTGAGTGTTTTTTATAGATGCCAAATGGATGCTTTGGAGTAAACAGGATCACCAGGAATAAAACAGTCTTGCTGGGAAACTTTAAATACCTTAATACCTACCTACCTTAGCGTTAATTTCAGCTCTTGTAAAGCTGGTTACACACACAGCGGATTTCCCAACGCGGTTAATTGACCGTCGCGGCCATTACAACAGTTGTGCATTGAGCTTTATTAGAGCTTACTTATTTGGTCAATTTGCCTTTGGCGGACATTGGCAGACGTCGGTTGCCACTGGCGCCATCGATATTTTTACCGTCCCGTTCAAGTACTGGCTTACATAATCAAATGCACGCTTACACACACGCCGTATTTTCAGCATCTAGAGTTGCGTTTTCACAATGAGTTTTATCTTTCTGCGTGAAACACAATTTTTCTTTTAGCATCAATAGTTTTTCTTCTCTTATGAATATGAATATATCGATAATGAAATTTTAATTGCTTTAATCTAAGAAAGGCCAATTTTATGGTATTTTTAGACAGAAACGCAGCGATTGGCATGAAAAATCATTAACGATTTTATTACATCAGAAGTAAGAGAGGGAAAAGATTATGGAAAATCCATACTTTATCATAAGTACTTACGAGAAAAAGACACAGTCGTAAAAAAAATCTAATTTTAAAAGTCTAGAAATGACAGTAGTAATACTCTCTAGTTCCTGTGAATTTTATTTACCTTGCACTATCGTTTGTGGATTTAATTATCAATTCTTTTTTTTCTGAGTTTTTATTAACAAACTGTTTATTTTTATTTATTGTAAAAATGCAAACACTATTGGAAAATTAGGAACAATATTACGTTTTACAAAAACGTTTTATTATGCTTTTAATTTATTTTTAATAAATCAAAAATAAGTTTCAGGTAAATAAAAATAATATGAAGAAAAACGTTTTTTCTTGCAATACTTGTTTCAAATAAGAAAACGGTATATATTACAGTTATCTTTTGGTAATATCATATTGTAGATGTATTCCAGATAGCGTAATATCATATTGTAGATTCTTATCAATATCATAGCGATCAAAATATTTTTATATTGTAGATGTATTCCAGGAAACCATGCGTGCATTTCAAACAAAATATATGCATAGAATGACTCTCATATTGTTTGCTTTGAAGCCTCTTCTTGTATTTTCACTCTTCATATAGCTTCTAATCTTATAAAGGACATAGTATCCTCAATCATGTATCCATCTCTATCCTAACATAATTATGAAGAATGATACTAGCTTTAATTGTAGAGCAAACTGTACTAGAACATTAAAAGGATAATGGAATATTCTCCATTTATTGCTGAGAATATCAAAAGCGCATTCTACGTATCTTCTTGCTTGACAAATTGATAGTTGAAGATTTTTCTTTTCTACTGTCAAATGTGTTCTGGCATATATCCGTTGCAAATTTTTATGCAGCCCAAATGCTGCATAGCCAACAAGAAAGTTATGACTTTCTGTGTCTGTCAAGCACAAAATAAAAAGGTATCTACCGTTTGCAAAGCCCATTAGCACAACTGAATGGTAATATTAATAATACAATTATTATAAATTAATATTAATTTCTAATTGTATATATATATATATATATATATATATATATATATATATATATATATATATATATATATATATATATATATATGTATGTATGTATGTATAAAACATATCTAAAGTTCTGTTCATATTTGTATGTTTTTATTGTATAAGGTATGTCATATTTGTATGGAATTGCATCATTAAACAAAGTTATATTCTGAACTTTATAATAACTATGTACGAAAATAATTATAAGTGAAACATTTATTTTACTTAATACAATTCAATACTCCAACTTATAAATTTCAAAAGTTATTGCCAGCATTTGTACAGGCGGAATGGAATTTCTCGTTTCGGTATTTTCCTGCTGATATCATTTAGCCGCTCATGAAATCTACCAAAGGAAGTCTTCGGAATTCTGAAAAAATCGGAAAATAACAATACCATTTTCTTTTGCTTCAAATCTTCAAAAAAAAAAAAAAAGCTAGTAACTCTTCTCTTTTTTCATTAATTGAATAAATCCAACTGAGTCTATTTTTTCCCCCTTTTTCTCTTCATTCGACGACAAAATAACAATAAAGATAGAATCTTCACTCTATTCATTTGAAATTACAGTTTGACTATTAATCATTGAAATAATAGTTTAAATAACACAGTTATAGTAAATTTGTTTGTTGATGAAATTACGCCGATTCTTAAGACGGTGACGGAAATTTTTCAGCCGTCGGTATAAACCTTTGATTTCTGTGAGCGATGACGGTAAAATATCCCCAGCGGGAAAAACGCTGTGTGTGTAACCAGCCTAATATGATAGAGATAATCTTCCTCCAATCAAGCAGCTTTCTCGATTTTTGCCTCTTGCAGGAAAAGAAATCATTCCTCGTTTGAGGCCTTTGCTGTCTTAAATATATATGTTTAGAGCATTCAAAGCATCTTTGAGAGGACAGCAATGACACAATGAAATTAATATAAAGCATTTTTGCTTTTTATATTTGAATTTCAATCGTTCATTCATTTCCATATCGTTGTTAATTTTTTTTATTGCAATTTTAAATATTGCAATTGAAAAATTATGAGCTTTAACTTATTTTATTTTCATGCCATTCTGTCAAATTATTGGTGATTTTATATTGTTTATGATTATTGGTAATTTTATATTGTTTTAGATTTTATTTTTTTATAAATAAATCTTATTAAGATTGTAAATATAAATATATAGGCATCCAGATTTTGATGAATAACTTATATAAAATTATATTTTACAAAAGCTTATCTAATAAATCCCTGCAACCATTCATGTTAGTATAAAGGAGACACACGCTGGAAATTTAAAGATGACTGAATTGAGGTGAATCAATGAGCACTCGAATTCGGCAACATTGGTAACAAAAGTGATGTTCAGGAAAATACATGAACGGTGGCTTTATCTTCATTAGGAATCAATACATCAAATATATTTTTAGAAAAATGAATACTCTATTAGTTTGCAATAATTTAGAGAAGCATTTATTCAATCTTCACTGTTGAATATGGATATCATAAAAAATAAGTGAACACAGATTATATGTATATTTTTACACATTTTATCTCTCAGCACTATATTTCTAAGTTTATTACTACAAATTATATTTCTAAGTTGAAAAATTATGTAAACGGTCTCATCATGATATAATTTCTTATATAATTGTAAATTCTTTATATAGTTATTTTTGTTTCGTTTTCCTGCTGTAAATATTTTGTTAATTAAATAAAATTCCCGTAACATGCCCACCAAACCGTTCAGTGACCAGAATGGTCATGGATATGGGGGCATGAGACGGCGTTCTGTTCTGTTGAATATGGAAAACGAAGGAAGCCTTCTTGCTTTGTACTGTAAGAGTTATTACTATTATCAAAGTAGCAATTTTCTGCCTCATTTTATTGTCAGCTTCTATAGATGATAGTCTATATGATGTAGAATATCATTTATATATGTTTTGATGACTGTATTTAGTTCTTTACTGTGAAATTAAGCATCGCTATCCATTATCAATATTATCAGACTTCTTACACCGTAAATCCACCAAGCGAGCTTAAATAACAGTTTTAAAAACGTTATATGTCTTTTTAAACAAATGACTCCTTTTTTTTTAATAAAGTTATATAGAAATATGCCAATTATATATAAATGTATAAAAATTCATCATTTTATACCAGTAAAAATAGCATATGATTACATTCAAGCAAATTTGTATAGGGAAAAAAATCCTTTATAGTTTTAGCATTGAGAAAACAAAAGTATAAGTTTTCCTACAAAAAATTTATTTTTGCTCTAATAGTTTCATTTTTGTGTTGTTTTAGTATGAGAAAAATATACTCAACTTTCTCATTTACTCTAATTTCTTTAAATCACTGAAAATGCTAAGCAACATTTTGACTGTCCTAAAACAAGTAAGTATATAAAAATATTATTAATATGTCAAAACGTTGCAAGTACTCAATAGCAACGATACATTTGGCCACTTATTCATAACGCAAAGGTTTATTTATTTATTATTATTATTATTTTGCATTATTCCTTTTCACGTTTTGACATTTCATTCCAAATAAGATACTTATTTTTTTACACAACTTATCATTTTATTTGTTGGTAATACATCATACTTAAATTATTATCAATATTGTTAACACTTTTACTCTTGTCGCTCTTTTCTAAAGGGAAATACTTGCAAATCTTGTTCTGCTCTCTTTTTCCCGCCGAAGCAGCACACGCCAGTAAAAACAGGAGCCATATTTCAACCGGCAGCAAATAAATACGATTCAACGGAAGTTTCGCTGCATCGCTTATTTATGCTACCGGTTCCTAAATGATCGTTAAGCTAACAGAGAATCACTAATTCGATAATCTGTCTTAGAACGAACGAATTAGAGAAACTAAATGCATCAGGTCAGAAGGAGATATTCCTAACTTCTTGTTTCCGAAAACATTGTCTTCATTGACCGACATAAACAGAAGTCGGTTTCTTAAGCCTTTCTTGTTGAACTTTTATACGACCTACAGTTTTGTGTTTTTATTAATTATTTTTTTTAATTTTAATCAGAGTTGAAATATTACATTTTTCCTTATTATGTATTTTCATTTTAATTTAATAAATACGATATATATTTTCATTTCATACAACAATACAATTCAATTCGAAAATTCAATTAGTATTGAACTCTTTAACTGGCGTTGTAATATTTTAACCGCTTTCAATGAGAATTAAATTTAAATGTATAAAATATATGTTTAATTAAATTTATTGAAATGAATTTTATTCAGGATATTTTATATAATACTGAATAATCCCAATGTATTTCAATATGCTAAGATCTTCGATATAATTTGGTATATAAATTATAATAAAAATATACAATATATATTTCCAGTAGAATTCAATATATTATATAATGTTTGTATATTTTATATATTATGTAACATCAGTATAATTCAATAAAGCTTATAAAATAACTGTGCATACTATAATATAATAAAATATAGAATTCTTCCATTCAGTATTAGGAACATTTATTTCAATACACATATTTTTAATCTATGATTTATGGTAGTTAGAACTAATGTTAAAGGACAAAAATATATTTCCGCAGTTAGCAAACCCATTTAATCAACTTTAAATTTTTCCTGGCATTTTATGAAAAGATCCTATAACTATGCTCTTTATATGAAATATTTAAAACATCGTTAGAAGTGTTTCGCTAAATAGAAACATAAATAATTAGAAAATTATAAAACTTGTTTTGCTTTAAAAAACTTATTCTAAATTTACTATGCTAATTTGTTCAGAGACGATTAATTGGAATTGATTAAAAGTAGCAGATATATATGAAGTAGAAAAATATAATTATATACATTGAAGTAATTTTCTTTATCTAATATGTTTTTCAAGGTATTTTCTTAAGGTAAAAACTCTTTATTGAATATCATTTTCCAAGAATAAAAAATAAAATAACGTTTTAGCTAATCATATATTTACCATTTATGAAGGCGTTTTCTTACTTATTTATTTTTAGCTAGAAGCAGCTGGTGTGCCAAAAATTATTTGATGCATGTAAATCTGTTATGTATAACTTGTTGTTGTTCTTTCATCAGAATAATTTCTAATAATAAATTACCGCCTATATTTCGGCCGTTTTACTTTAGCAGCCTCATAATTGTTCTTTTTGTTGTTGCTGTTGTTGTATATAAACGATATTAATTGAATGGAGGTCAATGACATTAAAATTAAATTATTAGAATCATTTACATGTAATTATCATTCGAGAATTATCATTGTCATTCGAGAAAACAGGACTTAAATTTCTGATTCTTTAAGTGTAAATAAAAAAAAAAATCTTACTTTCTTGGGTTTTAAAAACTTTAGAAAATCACATAACACAGTTTGTATTTGAAAACAATCTGAAATTTTATGAAAAATGTTAAATTTATTGTTGAAAAGTTAATTAAAATATTTATAAAATATGAAGAAAAAATTGCACAATAACTTAATTGGTAGTTTTTATTTTTTTATAATTGAAAATTATTTCTTAATCTCTGCCGATTGTGGTAATAAAAAGACAGAATATCTTTTAATGTTTTAAAATTCAAAAATTCAAATTTAAAATTCAAAAGACCTCGCTCCCAGATGCACATGTCCACTCTCCAAAGTTTATTTATACCAAACAATGTTGCCAGAAATCGAATAGTTTGAACTTTAAAGCGCTAGTAGACAGATATACGTTCATCTTCCTTTATTATTAGTTGAGATGATCTGCCACATTTCCTCCATTTGTTTATTCTAAAATGTAACTAATAATTGGAATGCTAATAATAATACACATATTATCACGTATATTATTATTTCTTAATATATCATAAATACTCTTAAACATCACCGCTGTGAATATAAAACGGTTATTTAATTGTTTAGGAATAAACAGGATCGAATCAGGATTCTGCAGTAACACTGAGTTGCTGAAACCTAAGTGATAGTTAAGCGGCTTAAAGGATAGTCAATTCAATAATCTAGAGGAGAAAGAAAGGATTATTGAGATCAAATGCATCCAATCAGCTGAATATTCCGCGATCCTTTTCTTCGTTGCTAGGATGATTTAATTCCTTAAATTATTTAAAACAAAACATGGTTTCCGAAATCTCACAGGAAATTCTTTAATTTCCCAGATGGAAATATATTCTTTAAATAAGATTTTTATGAAATGGTTGAATATATTAGTTAGAAAATGATACGTGGATCACACCTTGATGTATTTTTAATAAAATTGATATTTAAATAAATGACATAAATTGAATAAACAAATTAAATAAACTCCTAAATAAATAAATCAGGGTGTGGGAGAGTAGCTGCAGAATTCTGTGTTTTGCATTTTTTTTATTGTTGTTTTAAAGAACAATCTCCTTCAAACATAATGCTGCAAATGTTTTTATGTATATGCAAAATGTTTAATCACTTTTAAGCATAACAGTTAACAACAAAGCAACAACTGCCATAATTGGCTTGTTTCTTACATTCATTAATGAAGTGCTATATTTTTCTTTCGTATAAAAAAGTCCTCTAGTTGTGGAGCCATATTAGAGTTACTGAAAATCATCTAATCACTTCAGCAACAAGCATAAGATGAAAGCCATTAGGTGAAGGTTAATGATTTTTGGGCATCAATTTCTTAATTAGAAATAATTTAATTTATAATTTAATAATTATATTTTTCCAATTTAATATTCCAGTTTTTTCTATCTAATTTACTTATTTACTAAATTAATCAAAAGCTTTCATTCCGTGTTTTCAAATAAAAAAAACTTTTTTTTTTGGTTTTTATAAATTGTATTCTTTGCTAAAAAAATCAAAGAATTGTATCATTTATTAACTATTAAAATTTAAATAAAAAGTGATAGGTAAATAATAATTTGAAGTAAAACAAACATTTATTTTCATTCAAAAATAAAAAATAAAAATATAATTATTATAATAAAAAAATAAATAAAACTACCAAGTATGATCAGAAAATATCAAATGAAGGAGGAGTTTTTATATCATGAGCCCAATTTGTAATTGGTTTAACATACATAGTTCCTAATTCATGAAAAAAGGTATTAAAATTAATATTTAGGTTATAACAAATAACTTCAAGCAAAATAACAAATAACTTCAAACTTCAATAACAAAAAGTAAAAAAAAAAAAAAAAAAAAAAAATGAAAATTATTGAATTTTTTGTCTTAAATTATTGAAAACACATTATGGGTTATATTCATAATGTGTCAGTAGTTTTATGAAAAAATTAATTTTTTTCTAAATTTGGATATATTCTGGTCATACATAGAAAATTTCTTCTATCTTAACATATGCCATATCTTTTACAGCAAAACCAATGCCTATTTTTCTTTCTAATTAAAAAAAAATGCAACATTCTTAAAAGAAATATCAAATTTTGCCTGAATGTCTTATCTAGTATTTTACTTTTATTAGTGCTCAGACATATATTCTCAGATTTTTACAATGCCTTTATTCACCTGATAAGTCATATAATATCAATCACAAGCATACGGTCCTATAGATTACTTCATGCATTATTCTGCGCTTTTGTTGTTCTTGGTCTACTGAATACACATTAAGATTATATGAGAGACATTCGAACAAAGGCTGGGCCTTGGTAAACATTCTACAAGAAACAAAAAAGTTGCCACCTCATAACAAGTAAAACTGAAAATAAAAATAATAGGAAGTAGTGATATATCCTCACGGCTCTTGATCTTCAGTTGGTCTGAAAGCAAATTTGAAGACAAGAGCAGGAAAAAGAAAGATTAAGCTTTCTTTCTTTCTGATTCTTCAGTAGGCATGTCTAGACGTATCATCTCTACACTGGGCATCTTTGTGTATTTTATTTTCTCATCGTTGCTTCTAACTAAAATAAATGGAAAACTACAGAAGTCAAGAAAAAAATTTGATAATTTTCCAATACGAAGAAGCAATAAGATAGTAATGCTTGTGATTGATAATAAATATTTAAGCGTTCAAAACTTTAATGATAATTTTGATTTTTCTTATTCAAAAATAAATAAATAAAAATAAAAAATAAATGGAAATAAAATACCGTCTTCTGTAAAACTTTTTAATGATTAAAAATATAAGGACTTGATTTTTCCGATTGGCTTCTCTACCTTATAGAATAAAAAAAAATATTTAAACTACGTGGAAATTATTTGATAAATATATTCCTTTTAATTCAAAATAAATCCGTCACGCTGTATAGCTATTCTCCCTATCTTTCCTTTCAGCATTATTATAAAGCGAACATAAAAATAATAAATATGAATAAATTCTTAATATAGAAAATTGTTTAATATATTCGGCCTCCCTCTAGTAATAATATGATAAGTTTCGTATAGATAAATATTAATTTTTACATAAAAACATTCAGATACATTAACTCATAGTCGTTAAATTTTAAATATAATACTGTACCATTTTTGAAGAAACTTTTTGGCTCACTTACAGTTTGCGTAGTTTGAAATTTTTTCTGGTTTATATAGGAACTTCTTTCATTTATAAATATGTGCCTTTAGAACTAACGAAGTTTTATTAGGGCATAAATATAATATATTAATTAAATATTGAAATTGTTATATGACGTAAAATGCTCGCTAGTCACAAAAAGCAGTAATTTCTCTTATTGTATCATTTTCATATTAATGCATTGTATCATCATATATTGTATTGTATATTGTGATTTTCATTTCATATTAATGAAATGATAATCATTTCCATGTTGCCTATCACATTGATTCTCTTTAGGTTCCTTCTCTAATTCAAGATTTGAAAGACACATTATTATCATAACAATCCAGAGGATACGGAAAGTATTTTTCCCCCCTCTACCTTCCATCTGAGATAAAAATTATGAATTTTAAAAATCAATAAAAAATGTTATTGAAGTTATTTTTGTTTCAAATTTGGAAAAAAGGCTCATTTTTTTTGCTGCAAGGAATTGGAAAGAAAAATTAGAATTATAATCTTTAAAATTTATACTATTTTTGTGTATTCCCTGTATACACAACATTTCTCAAAATTGCTTAGATTAAATTACATGCCCAAAAACATATAATTAGAACAACAATGTTTCAACCTATTCAATTATATACAACTTTTTTCTGATGATAAAAAAATAATAATCGCTGAAACAGGCATTAGAAATAATATGAATTAGAAACAACTGATTAGATATTTATGAAACCTTACATAAAATACCCAAAACATAAAATATTTCCACATCAATTTTTTGTAAATTTGGATTTTGAGTTACATTGAGTTATCATTTCGATTACCTCAGGGCCAAATTTCATGGTTAAATTCACCTAAAGTTGTTCCTTTATAAGAAGAGTTGTTTGTGTAACTTAAGGAAGAATTCATTATGTTCATTCTTTGCCTTGATTGTCTCCTAATGAACGGAGAGAATGCCCATAATCATATACGGCAATATCTTGAAGTCATATCGTACAATAAAACGGAACAGTTTAAAGGAAATTAAATATTCTATTATTTAATATTTTTTTGGTGAAACGAAAAGGAAAAAAAAAGTCTAATAGTCCTTATTGAAGTAGAGAAACATTCATCGATTTATGATCTCTACAGCACCATCAGCATCCCCTTGAATAAAAGGGCAGTACAGATTTAATTCTGTGGAACATTATCCTGAAGACATTCGATTAAAATCTTGATAAAGTTGTCATTGAATATTTTTGTTAATTTCTCGCCGTTCTTCGTAAGGTAGTTTTAAATCAGAAATGAATAAATGAAACAAATGCAATTTACTCAGCTCTTTAATCCAATTTTAACAATGTACTAAAAATATAACTATTTTTGATTCATTATTGAAATTTAAATTATAAA
The DNA here is from genome assembly GCF_947563725.1 of Argiope bruennichi. Lineage (NCBI taxonomy): Eukaryota > Metazoa > Arthropoda > Arachnida > Araneae > Araneidae > Argiope > Argiope bruennichi. The sequence goes on along the minus strand of NC_079151.1, from coordinate 111,155,222 downwards.
AATTATACTAAGATATCTGCCGTTATCAGATACCATGTACACTATCTACCAATATGTAACTGGACACCTGTGATAAAAGAGATAAGCACAATTTTATCATATTTAATAGTTGGTAAAACCTCCACCTCAGACAATTGCATCCTTAACCCTGCTGGGGCATGCTTTCCACAATTGTTTGGATGATGGACAGCGGTATTTTCTTCCACTCGACTTGGTGTAGAAGACATGCAAGTTCTTTCCTCGATTTTGGACGATTATTGCATCCCTTAGTTCAGCAATAAAATTCATCCAAGATGTTTTCTATAGATTCTGGGCAGGCCAGTCCAGTCAGTTCACTCAAATGTCATTATACCAATCCATGGTGGATCTCGCAACATGACAAGTGCCATTGTCATCTTTGAAATAACAATGACTCAACTTGCAAAATTGCCACAGCATAAAGGCCTATTGTTGTCTAAAATAGTGGAGTATGACTCGGCGTTGAGCTTGTCATGAATTGGGATAGAGGGTCACTGTCCACACCATGAGGAACATAGTCAGACAATAATTCCACCTTCGCTAAAATTTACTGTAGGCATAATGCATTCTGGCAAAAGTCACTTTCCATGCATACGCCAAACCCAGTATCTGCCATCCGACTGGCAGAGATTGAACCGTGATTCATAACTCCAGAGAACTTGTTCCCACTCTTCAACGGTTCAATTTTGACGACGTTCTTGCATCACCTGAACCAAGGAGGGCGGTTGGATTTTTTTTCAAAGGTTTATGGGAGGCAGTAAGATCATGGAAATTTAGGAAATGTGCTTCGTAGCTGATGGTATTTATCGAGACAACACCCCCTGGTGCTTATTAGAACTCCCGGAGTATATGAGCCATCGGTTTGATGTGGTTTTTCCGAATTTCTTTGTGCAATACTCAATCTTGCAAAAAAGAAAGCAAATGTCATTTCAGAAGAAACTAATTTATGCTTTCTGCTAATAGCAAACCATACGTGAAGCAAATGAAATATTTTGTTTCTCAAAAAATGCGGAAAATTCATAACCTCAAAGGTAGAGACAAAATTAATCGCCAATGAAAAATATAGACATAGATAAGGATTCTAGATGCGAAAGTTTAGTAAAATTAATATACTTTGTTATACAAATAAATCAACTAATTTCTTTTAGCATAATACTTCATACTGCAACAAAGTATGCTTATTATTACTAATTTCACTGTCTTAAACAATGCCGAACATTTTATTTCATAAACAAGATCTCTATTTAAACCCGGTTGTATGCATGCATTCAGTTTTGATGTGGAACTGTATTTAGTAATCTTAAAGAGCCCCCAACTTTATATTAATCTCCTGAAAGCTTTCTGTCTTAATTATGAGAAAGCAATATGTCACCGGCGGTAAGCTGATGTTAAGCCATTCTTTGCACACAATGACATCCATAGCGGCTGATGTTTATTTATTGCCTTATTTGAGAGCGGTAATTCATCATAGTCACGTGCTGTGTCCCACAAGGAACTTTTTTTTTTGTTTCTTTTGCTCTTATTTCAAATTTTGCTAATAGCTTCGAAATGATAAAATTTTAAAAAGAAGAAAAGCGAATTAGAAGTTGTCTGGGCTAGTTAGTTGGCCGATACCGATTTTATCATTTTGGGTTGAAAATAATGATGTGAATGGTCTAGTATAGTTAGCAAGAAAGTGTATCAATCATTTACATTAAAAGTCATCCTTGCTATATGATGGTATAAAAATGAAAATTATAAATAATGCAAAAACTATATCTTCAAATACCCATATATACATAATAATTAGAGCAGAGCCACAATATTTAAGCGTTGCATTAATTTTATCAGTGGCATGAAATTACTATCGGATGCATTAATTAAAAATGCGAATATCATTGTAAGTATAAGTTTTAAAAGTTCTGTTACTGAAAAGCTGGTTTCAAAATTTTCTGAATTCGTTTATGCATTATAGACATAAAACTACATTTTTCATTGATACTTTAAAAGAAACCATGCGGTAAACTAAATTCATTATTCCTTTATTTAAACCTTAAAACTGGATTCGAGACAATATTCATAGATTTAAATTTTTTGAAAACAATCCCTGCGTTTTAGTGATTAGTTAGAATATATGTTAAGTACCCGTATTTAAATAAGAGAAAACGAAATCTAAATTGAGTCATAATTCAATTCCAAATTTAACTAATAAAAATTAGTTAAAATTAACTAAAAAAATATATCTGAAGTGTATAAATATCTTCTGTCTTAATTTAAGATAGCAAGTATTCATATCTAACATGCTTATTTTCTATATCTATGCTTATTTTCTTATTATTACTAGATTACAAAAAATTTCGTAACTTTTCATGCATTGTTTTTGATTATTAAACAGCTGGTTTCCAATCAAGAAACAGGAAACGACATCTCAAAACAAATCTAAAATATAGAAAAGGTAAAATATGAAGTCGGAAAACTTTATACAATTGCAGTTAGCAAGTACCTAATAAAACACTTTTCATTAAGTTTTTTCACCTGAAAATATAATCGAATGGAATGAACTGATTCGTTCTTAAACTTACGTCCCTATTTAAATAAAATTTTATGTAACCCACATGAATATTTTCATTTTAATCTCTGAAAGTAAATATATTAAAAGCGCTAACATAAACATTGCATTTAATACTAAATTTTTAATAGGAACAAGAAAAAAAAATGGAGTGGGTTTTTTTTTCATTATTTATTTATTTTTTTTAGAAACTAATGGAGAAAAAATTAATTATAAACACTACTAACATTATCTTTATGTAAAGGTCAAAAAAATGCAGTCATTGGAGTCGTAATTTACACGTAATACCTTTGTTTCGAATTTGAATAATAAGTAATAAAAAGAAACCTCTCATTATTTCTATTCTCTTGCGTGAACACTTCAAGAAAAAAAGCGATTTGCTTTTAAATAATTTCATTCTTCAGTCTTTATCAAAAGAAATTAATTTGAAAACATGCAAAAAAAAATCTATTGTTGTTCATAATACAATGATATATATATTTCCTTTAAAGGAATAAAAGAGATTGTAATAAAGTGAAGGTTGTTAAAAATTAACTCTTTGTCTTTGAAAACAGATAAAAAATACATAAATACAGCTTTGGGTTTTTAAAATGCTTTAAACAGGTTTGTTTTGAAATGCCGCATTGTTAAATTAAAGAGTTGATAAATATTTTTCTTTTATTTACTTTTTATTATTCGTATTATTTACTTTTTTTATTGTTATTTATTACTGATCGGGATACGATGTCGTTTAGAATTTAAAACGAACTAGAATTATTAATTACATCGATTAATAACATTGATTTTAGAAGTAGTAGTTCTAAATAAGATAACTAAAAAAATCAATTATTATTATTCTTTATCTCAAAAATATCCACTTGTAAACCAATCAATTTACATGGGTATTCATTTAGCTGTTTAATAAATATACGATGCTTATCTTCTTTTATTATTTTCTCTCCTGTTAATAGTGTTCTTTTCATATCTTTCTGATATTGTTTTATGGTCATGCTGCATTTGTATATTTAAATATCCTGTTATCTAAAAAGAAGTATTGAATAAGCAATTAAAAAAATGTAAAGCTAGCAAGACAAAGCACAATCCGTAAAGCAGATATTTGAAACAAAATTAAATATACATAACTAAAACTACAGGTCTAGACATGCAAAATATCCCCTCTTTCGGAACGACAAAATAATTTTACGGAGAAACAGCCAGTGTTGATTATATATTGGATGAAATTAGGCTATTCCCAACATTGATAATGCTATGATAAAGACTACTGTAAAAAAATCAAACTGCTTTTTGATGCATTTGGAGAGACTAATTTTTACCTTACAATATACAGGGTGATTAAAAACTTATCGTTCAGATTTCGTTACGTTAGGAAACCAATTTCTCATAGGAAAAGTATACCCTCTAACGGCTTCTGCACAAACAAAATGGACAAATGAAGTGGGCGTAAAGAAATAGTACAGTTAAGTGGTAATGAATGTGACTTTTATTTTAACAAGATAAAGATTCATAACACGATTCACAAAGGTGCTCAGAACTGCGACTATTTACATGAACACATCGCCGTTGCATTGAACACCGAGCATTTTCAAAAAACGCCAGGCATATAATGAACAATGTATGTGGCGACCACTATTCTTACAATGAAGTCCATTTCACTGACGACGGGGGTCTCAAACACAAGGACTTTCTTGTCTCCCACAAAAAGAAATCCATGGGCGATAAATAAAGTAACCCGGTGTCCAAGCGATTGGTCCACCTCTGACGATCCATCGGTCTCTGAATGTTCTGTTCAGGTAATCACACGTAACAATTGTGCTATAGGTTGGAGCCCCGTCATGTTAATGCCACATATGTTGGCGGATATGCGCAGGAACAGCACCCAAAAAAGTTGTAACATTGTCTCGAGAAAGATTAAGTATTTCCGACCGGCCAATCGAGGTGGTTACAAGTAAGGCCCCAACAAACAGTCACCCATGATTCCTGTTCACATCTTCACAGAAAAACGATGTTGTTCAGGGTGACTTCTCGTACAGGACTCGACTTAAGCGAAAGTCGTCGGGCGAGCTCTACACTGGTTGGCTACACATAGCGCCTTCTACATACGCATGCGTACATTTGCGAACATACTTTCCTAAGTGAAAATGGAATAGTGGATAAACAGTTCTTTATGTTCAGGTTGTTCTGAATGAAGGTTTTATCAGAACAAATCAAGTGAATGACCTTGAATTATTGAAATTTCAGGAGACCCTACCAAATAAAGATAGCGAATTCTGGTTCCACTTTGGGATACATCAACAGAAAGAACAACTTGTCATGTATTGCTACATTGAAGAGATGATGACGTACAGCAAACGGAGAAAGCCAGTGAAAAAATTCCAGAACTGAAAGCACTACCAGCGCGCGAAACTCTTGCAAGCTCTTTGACACTTATTGAAGATCAATTCAATATCCTGATGAGCCTTTTGCTGAACTTTATTCATTTTAAAGTTTTATACAATAAATGCTTTATAACTCAACAATTCCGTTAACTTTTTTAAGAAAATTTAATAAGTTAAAAATATATTAGTATTTTTCAATCTTGTACAACGTGCAAATTTTTCTAATTAATGCAATTAATTAACTCAAGAGATATTGTGTGATCTATTTTTCTTGCCTACTTTTATTCCTATAGAATTTTATTATCTGAAGACGTTGTACTGATCGTTTGATGTTGTGGCCATTTTGATTTGGATTCAATGTAATAACTAGAACTGTATCCATTGTAGGATGTTTTATACAAAATCGTTGATTAATAACTATCTTTACATATAGAAAAACTGAATAATTACATGTGACGATAGTTTTAGCTTGAAGAAGTGTTTTCTTCGTTTGAACTTTTATTTCTTGATCAACAGTTAAAAAACTCTTTTTGCAAAAATAAAAAAAAATAAAAAAACTTCAAATCAAGCTAAGATTTTCTAGAATTTTACATGTTTTCTTTAGAATATGTTTTCACTCTAGGTACATAATCTTTAATCAATAATCATTCCGTTCAAAGCCTTTTTTTTTCAAAGAAATAATGACTTTTTTGCCTTTTATAGATTTTTTTTAAAATTTATCTTCCATATTTTCTCAGATTCTGGAAACAAAATTCAAAGGAAGAAAAGAAGCACTATTTGCCAACGCGTTTTGACTTTTGTCACAGATTTTACAAAACAACATTATTTATCTATAGAAATTCTTCAAATAGATGCAGGTGATAAGAAGCATGAAAGTAAAAAAAAAAAAAACCCTGGAAAAGAGAAAGAAGAAGCGAAGTGAAATAAACAGGTATAATAAAAGAATTATATTTTATCCTTTTTGTTATTGTCTGAATTTCTAAAAGCAATGTCTGTTATAAATCCTCAAAAAATTTATGTCGACATTTTGCATACATAAATATCATTAGTTTGTTTTTGAAATTGATTTTTTTTAAAACTCGTTCCTTTGAAGAAGCGGATAAAAGAAATATGATTCTTCAAAAATGCAAGATTACCTATATTTTTGATTTTTTTTGAATTCGACTTTTTTTTAGCGAAAAAAACAAGCAATTGCTAGATTTCAATTTTTTTTTTTCTTCCTCAATTTTCAATTTTAGAAGAAAGCATTTGGATATTTTTCGAAATACATATAAATATATAAAGGTGTTTTTTTTTTCCTATTTTAACAAATCTAAAGTTCTAAATATATAATATAAAGATTCATTTTATCTTTTAAGTATAAATAAAAGCGTTGAATCCACCATTTGAATTTTTCTGTCAATGAATTTCCTCATATCTTACTAAAGCAATTTAGAAAAGTGAAAATTCATTTAACACGCATTGATGAATATTTCGTTCTTTGTAAATGATTTCAATATTTTTATTAATACCAGATAGAAAACCAAGTTTAAAATTAAGGGATTGCTAGAACTTGTATTAAATATTAAAATATAACTTAAATATTTACAATCATTTTATATATATCAAATAATAAAATTTAAACTGAAGATTCAAAGCGAAATATTAAAATTAAACGGAGGGTAAAACTTTTCGAGTTCTTCTTTATAAATATTTGACAATATGCAGGTTTCTTATTCTCTAAATTTTAAACCCTCTAAAGCTTTCCTACCTCAAACATTTTTCTATATGTTTTTCATGATTAATTTGGATCTGTTTACTGAAACTATATATATATATATATATATATATATATATTTCATGATCAATATTTAATTTATTCATTGGAGAATCAAAAAAATATAAACATGGTCTAAAGAATAACTTCGTAAGAGAAAACGGCAACATCTTGCGAAAAGGGTTTGGAAAAATCCTAATTGAATGCTTTTTCAGGATATATTGACACATTGTGAACAAAATGGGTCAATGAATGCAATAACAGTATTATTAAATGATAATTTACAACTTAGTCTTTGATTCAGAGATAGTATAATTTATGGAGAATTATTGAGCATGCTTGTAATATTTAGCCGAAAAATATTGACTCTAAGAAAATTGCTGTTTATAAGGGTAACATATATCATCTTCTGAGCGATGCAATTAAGAATTACAGAAGAGGAAGAAAATTATAGAGGGAAAAAAATGAGGATTATGAAGAATTTTTGGTTACAAAGTTGAAAAGTGAAAAACATTGCGTATATCTAATTTAAAGAAATCGGCAAAAAATGTTTCATAGCATAGATAAATTTCTGAAGATAAATTGACACATTTAAAAAGAAGTTGAATTTTAAAATCAATGATTTATAACTAGAAAAATAAGAACATTAACAGAAGTTCGATCAAACATCGTAAAGCATGAAAATAAATAATGGACCCTACTACAAACATACCCGAGCTTATGAATCTGTTATTTAAAAACTGTTAACGATAACTGATTGACATAATTTAAAATTAAAGATAAAAAATAGTCCCAAAAATAGAATTTATCGAGTTTTAAGATGTATTGATAAATAGAAAATATTTCTTCATTAAAAATAGTGATTATCAATGAGACAGACAAATGAGGTCTTGAATATTTGAAAAATAATATATAATATAATACTTGAATATTGAACGTTCTATTATCAGGAGAATAATCGTCAATTGTAAAATGAAGACACATATTAATACCACAAAAAGCTATAATAAAGAATGGTATATTAAAATTTAAGAATTGTTGAAAATTATAGATAAACCGTCTAGGCCATTTTTGTATGAAACCATCTATTTTTCAATTTTTACCTTAAACATTGAGGAGCATTTGCAACAAAATATTAATTTTTCTCCATTTTGATGGATTTACGAGGAAGTAAAATTTCTTAACAAAATGTCATGCCAAATTTTTAAAAGCTAAAAGACTTTTTGATCTTCGGAAATCATGTTCTCAAATTTCAAAAAGGCGAATTTATACTTTAAAAAACTCTACAATTTAAAATGTATTGCTTAGTTGTACCTAGTTTAGCTTGTTGCTAATTTTGCTGGTTTAGATTACATACATTTTTTTTAAATAATAAAAAATACCCAATGCAAATTAAAATTTGAAAGAGCTAGACTTTTTGGCTAGTTATGATTACTTCTTAGAATAAAGAAATCTTACATTATAAGAGAAATTTTGAAAACAGTGAAAATGGTGATTCCCTCTTTCTAGAACTAAATGAAGTATATTGAAACTTAATTTCAAAAAAAAAATCTGATTTATGATCAGTCCTCTTATTCTTCCCTGAGGTATATATAATATATTTAATATTCTTTTCATTTCATGTTCCCTTTCTTTCTTCAAATGATTTAACGTGTTAAAGTCTTTTCACCTGTAGCAACTCATTCGTAACAACTATTTTATAGTTAACATTCCATCCAACTCTTCATACAGTTTATAGCTTAAAGATTGTATTTTAATAAAACTGAAAAAAATGAAAAGATGTATATAGCAGTAAATATAAAAGGAAGAATAACACAATAAGTGTGTTAAATCATTGGAGAAAAAATGTACATATCTCTTGCTGTAGACAGAAGACATACAATTTTTATATATAGACATTTAAGAACTATGAAAAATATTTCTTCCCTGCTTCAGTTGATAAATGAAAGTATTTTAAAGAAAACGATATGTTTAGCTTTTTTTAATTCTTAGAACATAACGATAAGTATAGAAGAAATTCGGCCCTACAGGATATGAAAGCAGTTACTACGAGGTTATTTCTGTTCGAACGCGATGTTTTTTCATTTAAAACTTAAGAATAAATCCCATTAGGAAGGTTTTTTTTCCTCTTGAAATTTCTCTGAATGTATTATAGAATGTGTAATTTGGATAAAGAATAAATTTTTATTCGCATAGCCTTTGAGAATTACTTGATATATAAAAATAAATATAGAAGAAGGGGTATTCAAATAAGTCAGATGTAAAGAAAGACTAAGCAATCAGAATATTTATATACATTTTTTAATATTCTAAAAGGAAATATGCTTAAAATTTTTGTTCAAATATGTGCAGTAAATTTTCTATCTATTTAAATTTGTGGATGCTATGAAAATTAATCGAAACTACTTCTTCCAGTTTTTAAAGTAATGTATAATAAAACTGAATGTCCCTGTTTATATTTTTAAAAATAATTTTAAAATTTAGGACTATTCTTTTTATCTTACAAAAATAACTTGTTAACTGGTATGAAGAAAATTTCAGAACGGAATATATTGAATGCAAGTTAAGCATCCGATTAACTAAAATTTACGAGCGAATATAAAAATGACACGTGAATATGAATTTCAAAATAACAATGTGTTGTTATATCATTTAAAATTATTAATTTAAGTTTACAATGAACTCTTTTTTGTAATATTTTATAAAATTTAGTTAAAAAAATTAAGTACATCAATTTTTTTTTATTAATTTTTCTAACAAATGCTTTAAAGTTCTGTTTTATTTTATATGAAAGATTTTTTTTAGTTCAAATATTGCATATGGAAATGTTTACATTCTTTCAGAAAGGGAATAGAAAAAGGATAAATAGAATATATATTTATTCTAAAAGAGGATATAAAAGAGAATAAATTATAAGACCTGAGAGAAAGTTCTAGAAAATCTGCGAAAACTTGCATTTTGTCAATAGGATTAATATGAGGAATACTCATTCAAAATGATCATTTAAAAACATTGCTAATTTTTGTACTTAGTAGAAAAGTAATATATTTTTATTTTATATTTTGCAGACATAAACAAATGAATACAGGAGGCACTACTACATATAACAAAATTAACATCTATAGTGATGTTCTATTTAAACATAATTTTCAGCAGGGTTTTTGTTTTTCATTTTCGTTTATATGACATTTAACTCCTAAGTATTGGCATTATTTGTGGGATACGTTAAGGAAAACTTTCTAACCCTTTCCCCTTTGTATCAAAATTATTCTACATTTTTAAATAATTAAGTAGATAAAATTAATTTTTATCTATTATTTAACTAAAACAGATCCAAGCGTCCTAAACAAGACACTATTTTTTTCTCAAAAATTAAAAAAAAAAGGCATTAAATATTTTTTTAAAAATATTTCTTGAACGGATTGATGTTTTGAAAAAGGATTGATCCAAAAACGTTTATGATTCAATGCTATCCTTGAGGATGAGGAGATTAAAAAAAATGATTCAATGCTATTTTTATGAATGACGAGATTAAAAAAAAGGATTATGATTCATTGCTATTTTTGAGGATGGAGAGATTTAAAGAAAAATATGATTCAAGGCTATCCTTATGAATAAGGAGATTTTAAAAAAGTTTATGAATCAATGCTATCCTTGAGGAGGAGGAATATTTAAAAAAATATTATTCATTTCAATTTATTATATAACAAATAAGATTCGGCGTTACAAATTTTATGCATGGATTGGTTTTATAACACCGAGCAACCATACGTAGTTCCTTACATTATGTACTAGCAATGCAATATTAGTTCGATTATGTACTTCATTTAGGCCAGAGCGTTAAAATACAATCATATACAATAAAAAATATTTACAATAAAATCAAATTTTAAACAGGGTGATTTATGGAAGTTTAAACATTTTGAAATTCAGTATCCACAGATAAGTATTCTGATTGCCTAAGTATAATTTCTTTTGAAACAACACCATTTTAACTGTGCGTGATTTCACTATTTGTGGGAGATAAATACAATTATTAGAGACACCCTTGGACTTTACAAAGCAGCTTTTGAAAAGATGGGAAAGGTTCCCGCAAACGAATTCCAAGCTCTTTTGTGAAATAAAACTTCAAGTAAACACGAGGCATCTCCCAACTTTCTGGATTTCCGGAGTAAGTCCAGAAAGATGTTCCAAACAATCTTCTAAGAATCTACCGAGGACGATTCCTCAGAGTTCGGTCAAGAAAGCTCTTAGGAAGTTGATCCTTGGAATTGAATCTCGACCACCTGTTTGCAGAGGGGTTGCCGATGGTAAATTCAATTCCATACATCAAAAGCGGGCCAATCAAAATCGAAGAGCGAGGATTCTCAGTTGAAGTTTTCCCTACACCATGTAAAGGCCAAAGTTTTTATTATTGTTATTATTTTTAATATTTTCTTTGAAGTTTATTCAATACTTTTATAACATTTTCTTAATTTTTTATTTAGCAACCTAAGATAACATTTGGATTACATTGGAACATAAATTAAAACGCATCAGTCATTAGCTGAAACTTGTCACATCATTTTTGAATACGCTATCAAAATTTTTTATTCAATATTCAATGAAATGACAGATTGCATCCAATCCTATTAAATTATATATTAAAAATATTTTTAATTCATTGTTTACAAAAAAAAAAAAGAAGTTAAGCATTGAAACTTTAAACATAAAATTTTCTTTCAAATAGTTTACACATTAATATGCCTATATAACTTTTAACTGATTTTTGAAAAAAATTATTTTTATAAAACGAATTAACAAACCAGAAGAGCTTCAGATTAAAAATTCGAATATTTTAAACTAAAATTAAATAGCTAATTATAAAGGAAGAGAAGAAAATGAATATAGTCTATTGACATTTTATGTTATATGTTATTTAACAAATGTTACTGTTTCATAATCAATCAGTGACTACAGCATTAATTAATTTAAATTACATATCACATCTATTTAATCAATTAAACTTTATATCATAGCAACTTGAATCACATTTCTCAGAACCTTCAGCCGTGAACAATTTAAAGCATCTTACAAACTGTGAAGAAAATTTTTGCAAATGAACAAGTCACTAACTTTTGATCTGTTTGTTTTTGGTTTGATCTAAAATTTGCAATTCATATTTTTTTAAAAAAATATCATTTAAGAATCTTTCTTGAAGATCGACTTCTTCAAATTCATTCATCGAACTTATTTCGAAAGATATTCCTCAAAACTAAATTTGAACCCTGTATTAACTGTAACTCATGAGTAAAAAGGTCTCTCAAAGAAAAAAATTAATTCAGATCTTCGTCAGAGGGACAAACAGGTTTTGGAAATGGCAATAGAGGTAATCAGAGTATGGCTTCCCTGTGTCAAAAATAATATTAAGAAATCTCCCCGCCGGCGTCCTGGCATAGGGGTAGCGCGTCTTCCCCGTGTTCTGGGCGTCCTGGGATCGAGTCCCGGTACGGGCATGGTTGTTCTTCCTCCGTTCTATCTGTGAGAAGTGTGAATATGAACCCCTGTAAAAAGGGGTTGTGCAAGCGAATGAGACGTGTGAGTAGCTAAGACGTACTCTTGGCCCTAGTTGGCGCTACTAAAACAAGAGACGCTCCCTTGGCTTAAAATCGCTGACTTCGTCAACGAGCTTGTGCATGGCGAGTGCCATTATAAACAACAACAGAAATCTCCCCTTCATTCACTTCTTTTCTTTATATCAAATCATTTTATATAAAACAGTATTCAAGATTTTATATAGTTTCAGATTTTGATTTATCCTTGTTTTAATAGTTAATAAATAAATTTTCGATTGATTAGCGATTTAAATACGGGCAATATGAGGGAGTACGTGTTGTTGCGTTATATAACGTCAAATAATTTTTCTTAATAAATATTAGCAATGTTCCTATTTTCTAAAAAGAAATTTAAACCAAAAGATTGCAATTATCACTTTAAATGATCTTATTACTTGTTTTCTAGCTATTACATCGCTGCAAAAAAAGCATTTTGTTAAATCTCTATAAATGATAACAAATCTTGCATATATTTGTAGATATATTTGAAGTAATATTTTTGGATAATTTTTTTGCTTTATCAGTTTTGCTGTTAAACCGGAATACTATTACAAAACTTCATCTTTTCAGATGAATCTTCTCAATCTTAAATCTTGTCGTGTCATAAATTATCCTTCCAAAATTTTCTTTAACACTAATTATAATTCATATATTATTTCGGTTCATTCAGTGCTTCTATGCTATTCATAAAATTCCAAGAGTATAGATGAATGTATGTGTCACTACTCTTTTGTTACCTTTTGTACAGAACTTTTCAGTATATTACATATACATGCATCTTTATTGTTTTCTTTTCTCTCTTTAAGAAAATATTTTCATTATTTTGAGCCGATATCTTTGTACTTCATTAATCTGTATGTATAAGTTCGTATATACTATATAAGCATTGCTTTAAAGAAATTCACCCTATCCTATTTTTGATTTACATAAAATTTATTTTCTTGATTTTTTTTTTTAATTTTTGAAATTATATTTTTTATTTAATGTTTTTTTATTCTAGAAAACATTTCGTAGCAATGTGGAATATTTTTGCATTTGTATACATTTCTGCGCATCTATATTTCTTATACCACATATTTAATACACGATCCTGTACCAAATATTTAATATTTATGATCGCGAATAAAGGCACACTCATCCCTCTTCTCAATATACTAAGAAGCAATCCTTCAATAGAAAAAGATATAATGCGCAAATTTAGTAACGGCATTGTTGTTGAAAATTTCAGAATTCATAAGCTCTAAAAATCAATTTCAATGGTCTAAATTTTATTTCATATAATATTAAACATTTTTTTAATCCCCCCCCCGTAAATCCCACCGGAGGGGCACCTCAGAAATGTGGATGAGAAGGTGATTGGAATGTTTCCGGTATGGTGATTGGTTCCCGCTACCGGGTACAGAAATGTTGGGGTTCGGTTACTTCCTACCTATGAAGCGTCGTGCTTTCCACGGGAAGGTTTGTACCATGGCTAGTGATAGCCTTTTGGATTGAAATATAGTTTTCACCTATGCTGCTGTCGTGGCGGTCCAGGCAATTAGACTCATCCGTGTGACTTAGCGGCGGATAAGAATGGCCGTTTATGGATTATCCATTCATAAAATTTAAAATATAAATAAATCCCTTTTTATCTTCCCTTTCCACTTACACCCTCACAAACGGATCAGAAGTAATGAGAATGTAATCTAAGAATGGGAATGTGAATTGGTGTATTAGTAGCAGTAAGTCTGAAAATGTTTTGTCATTTAGTTACTTATTAGAAATACGTTTATTAAGTAAGATTTGCAAAAAATGTATCTTCACATTTTTTATTATTATTATTCCTGTATCATTATCATTATCCAACATTTATTCCTGTATCCTTATCCCAACATTTTCCCATAAAATTTCCATATAAAAAAATCTAATGAAAAATTTTATTATTATGTTATGCCTATTCATGAATTTCTTAAGGGATTCTAATTGTATTAGTTCTTTCAATCATCTAGGCTTATGCAATTGCAGCATTACTTTTAAATAACAATACCTATATACTTATCTTACAAGAAATGAACCTAAAAATACGTAGTCCACTCTATAAACCATACATGAAGAGACTTTCAACCTCTCCCTTCCCCTTTTAAAGATTTCGTCAAAACTGCAAATCCAGATGGAGGTGGGGAAGGGGAGGTTTCAAACGGAAATTAGACCTTCTGTGAGTGACACCGGCGCAAAATGTTCGTCTATCAGCAGAAAATTTCTCCAGAAAGCAATCGAATGTCATGTGGAGTAATGGCAGGTGTTTCTATATTCGTTTGTAAGTTTTTTTTATTTATTCCTGAGGAAATATTAACTCCGAAGCATACGATTCTCGATCTTTCTTTACAAGCATTAGTATTTTATTTTACTATACAATTCCTCGGTAAAACCTTGGAATTGATTCACAGCAGAATATTATTTAATATATTTAGCAATCGCAATTCTTTTTCGGAAAATAATGAATAGACACCATTTCATTAGTTTTTTTTTGTGTCATAATATATTGCCAGGTTATATCATAATGGTATAAAGCAGCAGTTTTTTTTTTTTCATTTTTTAAAAATAAAATTAAAGTAAAATAATAAATAATTATATAAATAGATTTTTTTTATTAATTTAATGTAAAAAGATTTTTTAAATATTTAATTGGTCTTTACTTTTGCTTCGACTTTGTAATTCATTATTAGGAATACTGTGGAATCTTAAAATTAGTTTTTTTTAAAATTTATTTTAAGATAACCCCATATATAGTAATGGAAATGTTATTAAATAAACGGATTTAAAATAATTTTGTCTTGAAATTATTTTCAGTCATCCATGGTACTAAAAATAAGCAAAATCCCAAAAAATTCTAAAAAAATTAGAAATATTTCCTAATTATAATTTATTATTCAATTCACATAACAAGAAATAAGTTAAGAATTTTTTCTAAATTCTATCTTTAGAAGCATCAAACAAATGAAAATAAATTAAAATGTCTAAAAATATGAACATTCTTCAAATACACAATATTTTAATAAAAGCTAAAAAAAAAGCAACATTCAGATAAAATAATAATGCAAATTCAAAATATCATTATAATATTTGATATTCTTAAGGGTGAAACCAGGTTCTAGATCACTTTTTCAAATCATAGATATACAATATTCAACATGTAATAATTAATTAAAACATTAAACTGCAACATCGACATTAAATAAAATTCTATAATTCAGTTTTTTCCATCATGCCTTAGTATCCCATTTTTTTATACAATTTTGTAAAAATTTCCTCAGCTGTGTATGCATGTATTAACTATCTTTCAATATCCTACAAGTGTATTATTTCGTAGAACTATAAAAAATTTCCATTTGCTCCATTGTTACAATACAATACTACTCTTCAATTGACGCGAAGTCTAAACGTCTACCTAAGAAAGTTTTCTCCATTTGATAAGAATGGAAATGTTTAGCCTACTATAAAGTCCTTTTTTAAGTTGAAACTTCGATTTTGCCAAATATTGCAATCAGTTTGATAAATTAAAGGCCACCATAACATAAAAACGGCTAAAATTAATGAATTAACGAGGCATCATTTTTGCACTAACAGTAAGAGAAACGCTGTTGCAGTTCACCACATCTGCCGTTTTTTCCCACATCTTGCTCCATAATACTATCACTTCCTTATGGCATTAAAAACTCTTTCTTTGGCAAATGTTTTCAATCCATAAGTGAAATGGACATAAATATATATAATATACACATAATTTCCCAATAATTTCAGAAACAAAAAAAAAAGGCCTTTGAGAGATGGAACAAGGCGATCGAGTAGAATAATTCATATATAAAATAATAAATTAATATTAAACAGAAAATATCGAGTATGTATTTTGGATCAAAAAATGAAAGGAACTCATGGCCCATCCTAATAATAAAATCTTGACTAAATTCATAAAATGATACAAGCTGTCAGCAAAGACTTATCGTTCATTAATTTTTCCTTCTGCAATTTTATCTCTTCAAAATACTTGAATCTCCAACTTCTTTTTCAAAACAAAAATGAAAATAATCCAACCCTCTTTAACACATTTTATGACAATTCTCTTCTTATGATTCGCTTAATAAAATGAAACTCGCAAGGGGCATTGCGGGAAATAAAACGCCATTCAACTTCTACGTAAAGATAAATACTTTTTGTGTTTTTCATTATTTTCCCTCTAGCTTAAAGCACTCTTCGTCAAGAAAAGAAATTAATTTTGCCAAGCATATTTCCATTATGATGTGCCGTGAAGGGGACCGAAGTTAAATCAAGGCTCGGCGGTTGAGAAAGATGACAACTGTAATTGTTTGGACTGAATATTTCATACGAATTGACAAAGGATGATGGCGTTGAGAGTTAAGCAGTTTGCTCAGCCGGTTTTGGGCAACACAAATTTAAAAGTAACAACTTGAGTTAAGAGTTTAGAAATTTGCTTTTGCTCTTTTTGAAAGAGTTTTTTTTCTGCTTTTCCTTCTATTGATATGTTAAATTCTGGCATTTTTTATCATTAGTTTTCTTTTATACCAAGAGTTATTCATAAATCATTATTTGATGCTGGGATTCTGTGTTTATTTTTGGTGAATATTAAGAAGTTCTCTTCAATATTTTTGGTCCTTTTAAAAATTTCACATTTTTATTTTATTCTATAATCAAATCAAAATTCCAAAAAAAAAAAAAATGTTTTGAATAATCAAATATTTATTTATTTTTATTCTTGTCTTTAATATCTCTTTAAATTTTAATTTAATCTTTTATTTATAATTCTTCAACGTTCCTTTCTTTGGAAGTTGAGACTACAGTTTTAGGATGAAAAAAAGAGGCAGTGATTTTTTTTCTTGCATATTAAAAGGATGCGTGTAAAAAGATAAAGGGTTTTAGATGTTACGATCTAAAAGATATTAGTAATGGCGAATATTAGCGAAATATAGCCTTTATATTTCCAAGTACCATTCTAGCATTCATTGAAAAATGTTCTTATTTCATGAACATTTGTTGAGGAATTTTAGCAATAAATGCAATATTGCTGTCACATATCTAAAATAGATGAATATTCATATAAAAATTTAATTAGAGTAGTCTATAATTGCTGAATTGCGTATTAAATTTGACATATTTAAATCATTGAATTTTTCAGTTACCGCGTTTATATGTTTTTTAAAGAACAGACCGACAGACGGTCAACTCTTTGTTGTATTTGTTGCTCAAAATTGTTTGTTTGCTCAAAATTCGATAGGCATCTACAGAATAGATGCTAAATCTGTATACTGATTTTTATCAATCTTACTATCTTCATCTTCTAGTAATCGCATTAACTTATTTTCGAGCAACCAGACAAGAAGACTTCTTTTAAACTAATTTTCAAGAAAATCTGATAGAAATCTGCAAGGTTGGTGTAAAGATCATAAACCAAATGTCTTCCGTCTAGCTCAAAGTGTTTTTAAATCACCTACAACACCTATAGACAGAGTGATAGACATTTTTTTTAAATGTGATTTTCGAATTCAGGGAGCTCCAAAATGTGGGATTCTTTCAAATCTCAAATTCGAAATTTTTTGATGGTTACAATACTCTTCATATATTTCGTATAGAAGAAAACGAAAAAGCAAATTCATATAATTCCAAGTGTTCCTTTTTATTTTGGAAGTAATGAGTGATCATAAGTTATGAACAAATCTTGATAAAATAATTTTTATTACTCTTAAAAGGTTAATGATTAATGAGCTAATGCTATAATAAGCAGATAATAAAAAAAATTTGAAAATTGAAGAAATCGTGTAGATTTTTGCGATTTTTATGATTTGTAATTCTAACGTTTAGAGTTGTAGATATCAATTCTAACGTTTAGAACTGTATATATCAATTCTAACGTTTAGAACTGTAGATATCAATTCTAACGTTTAGAGTTGTAGATATCAATTCTAACGTTTAGAGTTGTAGATATCAATTCTAACGTTTAGAGTTGTAGATATCAATCAACATTGTTCATTGTATCTCATCATATTTTATCTTGTTTAATATCTTTTCTTGGTGCAGTGATATGAAAGTAGCCTTTCGGTTCTTTTTATTTTCTGCACCATATTGAACAATTGGTTACTATTCCTTGCACTTTTCTGTTTATCATATGAGACTCGATTAAAATGTTTCATAATTGTCTATATCGGATCAGATAGTTTTTAATTATTCTTTAGTTCGCGAAAATATCTTGGAGTATTATTTCTATAATGGTTCAAAACATATATCGCTGGTTTTCAAGGATCGAATTTATAATTCAAAAATTTTAAACTAAATATATCTTAATTAATATTCAAAATTTCTAACACAACGTCTGTTTCTCTTAAACTCAACAGTTATTAACTATTTCATACAGAATGTTTCTAACAGTATTTGTTGAGAGGCATTTAATGTAATGCTTTTAAAACAGAAAAGTAGATTTTAATTACATTTTTTCATTTATAAATTATGATGGAAAGCTATAGAAATATAGCAGTTGAAATGCAAATAAGAAAAATTATTATTTCCTTCATATGAAAAAAATGATAATACTAAAAAATATGAAATTATTGTCAGCGAAAATTATAATTATTTATTTATTATTCCTAAGTGAAATGGGAAAAGGAAAAAGATATATAGGGTGTTCATTAATTATTGTCGGGGTTTCCGTACCTCATAACTTTCGAATAAAAAATATTACCGATTACGTATTCGTAAATTACAACTCAAAGAATTTTATTATGATATAAAAGTGTAAAGCTTACACAATTTGCACTTTGTAGACATTCAGCTGAAGGCGATTATGTATTCGTAAATTGCAACTCAAAGAATTTTATTAATGATATTAAAAAGATTAATGAATTTGCACATGGCTGACCTTCGTGGCTCGTAACACATCGAGACGAAATTCAACTCTCCTCCCTCCAAGTGTTCTCCAGCATTTGTGGGGTAATATTTTGGATCGCAGTAACAATTCTGCGCTTCAATTCATCAAGAGAGGGCACAGGGGTCTTGTACACAATGTTCTTCACAACCCCCCCCCCATAGAAAGAAGTCCAGCAGTGTTATATCTGGTGATCTCGGAGGCTATGGGATTGGTCCACTTCTTCGCATTGTTGCCACGTAAAATTCTTTGAGTTGTAATTTACGAATACATAATCGCTTTCAGCTGAATACCTACAAAGTGCAAATTGTGCAAGCTTTACACTTTAATATCATTAATAAATATCTTTGAGTTATAATTTACGAATACGTACAGAAACCCCGAGAATAATTAATGAACACCCTGTATATACAGCTAAAATTGGAGCTAGGTTCAATGTGATTATGATAAATCGGATTCCTTATTCTAAAAAATTAAGAGCCATGAAGCCCATGTCTAAATATACTTGTATCTATAATATATTTAACATGGACAAATATCTAATACATTAATTCTGAGTAAATATCTTTCTTATTACTGTCCAGAATATTAGTAATAAGGAAAAACTACCAATAAATGACTGCTAAGTAGACAAAAATTGTCCTTGAGTGTGACAGAGATATTCGGAAATATTGTCGAATGTATTTCTTCATTTTTTTATATATAACCTTAGAAAATTTAAAATTATGATCCATAGCCTGAAAAATTGCCTTTTACTTGCAGTTATAAAAATTTAATGAAACGTAAGATATTTCTTGCTTTTTTTTAAAGCTCCATTAACAATTCTTTGTGATTAAATATTCTAAAAGAATTTAATATCTTCATATTTTTATAAATAGTTGTTATTTTTCTTACCATAAAATTATTTCTCAAATTTATAAATGTACTTATAAAGTAGAATCCATATTTTAGCAAGCAGAAAATGACATTTCTGATTTTGACTTACATGACCTGCATATTTTTATTCTTTCTTCTTCTCACTTCAATTCTTAAATTACGTCAGTGTCTTACGAAACAATGGTCTACAATGGTTAAATTTTGTCAATACTAGATTTTGATTTTCCATCAAACGATTTCAAGATACATAAGAATTGTAGATGGTAAACTTAAAACAATGTATTTTTTAAAAAGAGTAAACTATTTATTTTCGATTTTTTTTTCTAAAATACATTTGAAGAACAAATTTTTAAAAATGAAAGAGCATATCTACAGTAATCCTAACAAAGCAAAAGGTATTTTGCTTTAAAAAGAATGACAGAAGTTTTCGCAACGTATTTTTTCTTAATAGTCAAAAGGAAAAGCCACCTCATTTGTGAGTACCTCTTTATTTTCATAATAAAATTACCTTTTAACCAAACTAAAAGAAAGAAAAAATACTGCTGCATTATCTTTTCACTTCAAATCTGTATCCACTTTCGATACTAGATAAAACATCATTCTGGTATTATTTATTCCTAATTGGTTTCCGAATTTCCTCTGCCATATTTTTGTGTTTATTTCCTTCCGTGAATTTTAATACAGACGATTTTCATAGCATCAGTTTTTTATTCAGTTTTCCCATTATTATTTTGTTCTTACGAAATGTTTGGAAATGCAATTTTTTCGGGGTATTTTTCTTTTTTATTCTTTACAACACAATGCGTGGATTTATTATATTATTGCCGAAAACTATAGATTTACTTGATATTTATGCAAATAAGATGGAAGAAAATTAGGGTTTCTACCTTTATCTTGTAAAATTTCTCTTGTATATAAATGAATTTTTGTTTAATGATATTTTTAAATTAATTTAGTTTTCCAATTTTATTTGCTGACTTTACGAAGGAAGTATTATTTTCTTTGACTTTACAACAAGAAAATTGGATTTTGATCAAACGAGCGATAACTAATTAAATATTTTGATGTTAATTAGATAGATTTAGTTCTTTAGTTCTTTAGTAGCATTAGTTCTTTCCTATATTTCACAAAATACTAATTCCTTACTTAAAGCATTTTTGCACTTTGGGTATATTAAATGAGTTCAACAATTTAGTTTTATTTCAAGGTGGTGCTTTATAAAATTCTGCTCTTATTCTGTTTAACTTCAAAACGTCCAGTCTAAAATTGATATCTAGATATATATGAGGACATAAGATATCTTATACCTCTACCTAGTCGAAAACTGGAGGTAGTGTTTTTATCTCACAACTGGAACGAAATACGGAAAAAAAATCATTTCATAAATCACCTAGCAGCATCGGTTTTGGAAAAAATAACATCTTGTCTTTTATAATACTTTGAACAAAATTTTTTTTCATAAAAATTACCAAATATTTTACATCTTGAAACTCCGAATGAAGGGTGATTTATCGTGTTCTATATTTTTTTATCTTCCCACTCAAAATACTTTTCGTTATCTAAATTTAGAATTGTATATGTCGTTGAACATTGTGCAATATTACAGGTGGAATTCAAGTATCAGAATTAATATTGTGTCGACGAAAACCTGCAAATCCAATGTTGGAATCACATATACTTAACGTTTGAGTCGAGTCAGATGAACATGTAGACTACCCGGCATATTCACTATATCCGATTATTAATATTGAAATATATCTACTAGATATAGTTTTAGATTTAATACCTTGTGAATAGAATAGCCGTTAGTTTCGAATAATATATTCTGTACAATACCGGATGATAAACCTGGCAGAAACTGCAAATATCCTCTTGATAATATACTCTCGTAAAATCTCTAGCACTTGATGTCGAAAAAGTAGACAACATAAGCTATTCCAAAGACCAGTAACTAATATCATCATTTGCCAAAAGCATACCTTATCTGTTCATCGCATATGTTATAGAAGTATTGGATAATTTAAATTGCTCGTAATATGTTGTATTAAAGTATAAATGATTACTAAATTAGTTTAATATTTTCTAAATGTGGCTCCTCGACAGGCCATATTTTTTTTTTTTACAGATTTGTCTCCTGTTGGTATGAGAATGGGTGATGATTAGGGATTGCAATACCGGGATACCGAATACCGGTATTTTGAGCCATTTGTACAATTTTGTAATATCGGTATTCACAAGTTTAAATACCGGTTTTTCGGTATTTACTAGAAATTTTTAAAATTGTCTCCACTATATGTGCAGGTATCACGAACATAGCAATATAGTATACGTTTTTGTTTTTATGTTAGCAATTAATTAAGGGCTTAATTAATTGCTTAAATCTAAATTAGCGAAACATGGATTATCCCTGAAAGAAATTATTGTATCCATAACGACTGATGGAGCAACAATTATGAAAGAAGTTGGAAAGTTGATTGGTGCAAATCAGCAGTTGTGCTATGCACATGGAATTCAATTAGATGTATTATACCAAAAATATAAATAACAGAAGAATCCAAATACTGTGGATATAGAAACTTCGGATTCCAACTATATTACATTGAAAAATCGCACAGAAGAAAGGCATACCGAAATAAAAAATGACTCATGGTATTTACATAATTCTAATGATTTTAAAAATGAAAATGAAAAGAAGAAAAGAAAATAACCAATTCAAATCTGATTAAGTTAGAGTAAAGTTTCTAAAAAATTTTTTTCCCACAATCAGAATTCGGTTCAATTATCGAAGATTATGATGTCACTATTGTCGATAGTGAAACGGAATTGTCTCTTGAACAAAAATGAGAATTAGCAATAAATAAAAAAATTTCAACGAACCAAAATACAATACAGAAACCAGCTATATCCAAAACTATCCGACGAGAAATCGATTTATTTGAAGATGAGGGATTTAGAGGTAAATAATTGGAAATAGTATATCGCACATTGCTAACAGTACCACCAACTAGCGTAGATGCCGAAAGAGCGTTTTCGACAGCTGGTCATTTTTACACAAAATTACTTTTCAGGCTTACTGACAGTACTATTGAGGCATTACGTTTTTTTAGATCACATTTCAAAAATTTGTAATAGTAACAAAAACTGAATAGTGATATTTACACTTTTTTTGTGATTTAAATAAATAAGATGTTTCTTTACTTTTTTGTGATTATATACGGTTATAATTTATAAGTTACAAATTATTTTTTGTGATATTTACACTCTCTAACAAAACTGGCAAATAAAAAAAAGAAACACATGTGTTTTCTTTCTTTTTCCAAAATTTCTAATACCGGTATTAAAACCGGTATCCCGGTATTAAGATTTAAAAAATACCGAATACCGGTATTGAAATTTTGGTCCGGTATTGCAATCCCTAGTGATGATATATGATAACAAACCTTCACTTAAAGTCTTTTAGGTGCTATGCTAGATAGAGGCAATACATCCTACATACAGAAGGACTCAGCTCTATTTTCGATCTTACTAATAGATTAATTTTCACTAATTCTGCGTGATTGATTTGTCTTGACATATCGATGTTGTGCCAGGAGACAGCCGAAATTTGAGCATGACAAGCCAAATAAACTCCAAAAAATATCAATTAATAGTAGCGTTACATCAGTTTAATATTCCTCATTATTTAAGATGTGTTGTCGAGATCGGTTGTTCATAAAGATTATGCCAATTATATACGGAATATGGGTGATTAGCGTTTAATTAACACTTTAAAATTCAATTTTACGGAATAAATCGAAGGTAAAAACTGACACAGATAATATCAAATATTATTAAATCAAAAAAATGCCAAAATTGGTCAATAGATAGCTTTTCGTATGATAGGAAAAGAAATATTTAGCATTAAGTATATTAAAGAAATATTTACAATTAATTTTTAGTAAAGGTCTTGTTCTTTATAATAAATACTCAAAATGTCGATCGCCATTGGCTTGGCGTCGATCAATACTTGTAGTCAAGGAACAATGTGTTATGAAAGAATTATTATGAAAGAAATAATTCCGAACCATTTTGTAATAACAATTATTAGGATATTTCTCCATTCTCATGAGCATTAATGTACAACCAGGGGAATTGTCTAATTTAGGGTAGTTTTTTAAGAACAAGGAAATATTTCCATGTTCGACTGCATGAATACTTATTATCATCATAATGTACCGATTTTCTAAAAACTGCTTATCAAACACAGATTGAGTTGAGTTGATGTTTTTGATTTCAACTGGGATTATTTTGAAATATTTGTTTTCCTTCTACTAGAAAAATAAAAAATATATCCCCATGCAGAAGTAAAATTAAATGACTCTTATCTATCAGACTCTTTTAAAATTTAAGATGAAACTTTGCCATCAAGAAGAAGATGTCCTTCATTCTAAAGCATACTTAGTTCAATTTTTAATAGAAATCAGTTTGAAGTTCTGATGGGAAGAAAGAATGTTGGCTAAAAATTGGAAGAAAAGTTAATGAAATTCTTAAAGTAATTTAAAAAGTAGCAAAATATTAGGTTTACTCTGTCTTTAATTTTCTAAAAAAAAAAAATGTGGTATTTTATTTAGACATTGCAGGAAATTTAAAAAAAAACTATTTTGACCTTTATTGTAAATTTTGTATAGTTAACATCATTCCTGTTGCAGGTAAACAAATAAATTGGCAACGAATATTCTTTCCATTTTCACTTCTTCTAGTTAGATAAAATCATTTGATATATGTGTTAAATCACATCAGATATTTTTTTAAATCTTTCTACTACTTCCAATTATTTTCATGAAACAGTCATTTATCTATCGTCTCTCTCTCTCTCACACACACACACACACACACACATATATATAACATAACTAATTTTTAGATCTTTAAGCATTTTTTCACATAATTATTTTTTTAACTGTCCGAAAACTTGAGTAGGATAAATTTAAGAATGAATAAAAAGAGAAATGGAAGAAAGAAAAACGAAGTAGAAAAAAAAATTAAATAACAACTAAAATTTTATGTTTTTTTCCTTGTTGCAGGAAGGTGAGTATGAGTTTCTTAAATCTAAATGTTGAATACCCCCTGAAAATGATAAATGATTTTTTTTGTTGATTTTTATACATTGTTATATAGAATTTGAGGGAACTGAAAAAAAATTACAAAAGAAGAAAGGAACTTCTGGGGAGAAAAAATATTTCCTCCTTGTGCCTTTCTTTAAGAGCACAATAATTTTACTTTCAAATATGCAAACAAATGCTTAGAGAAACAATTTTCTTGATTTCTCAGCGTAGTTTTAAAAAACTCGTTTCCAGAAACGATATTGGAAATACAATAGTATTTCATATAAAATTTTATAAAATACTATTGTAGTTTGAAATATAAATCCTGGTGAAAAAAAGGTGATTTTCAACAAGATAACAATATAAATAAACTGATTTATAAGTTGGGTCAAGTATTGAAAAAATCGAGTGAGTTCGTGATGAGATTTAATATAATTTTAGTATGCCATTAGGATGCTCATTCATTAAAATATTAAAGCGCACTAGCCAGCCAATCTCGAAATAAATGGCTCTCAAACTTTCAGCATAGCTTATTTATTAATAATGTGTCAGTTCGCTTGAGCTTACGAGCAGCGCAGTTGATAACACACTGACTTAATATTCCTGAGACTTTTGTTCAGTCCTGGACAAGTACTTTTTCATCTGTCTTATTTATAAACTAGCCGCCTTTGGCGACCAGCCGGTTCGCCAATCTTAATGTTCGTTAAAATTTTAATAATTAAATATTTTATGCAATTCCAACTTTAATAGATTCTTCAGCAAAATATTTTAAAACTTCAAATTTTGATAGTCATATAATTCACTCATAATATTATAAAGGCCTTCAGTCATAACGTGATATGTATCTCTCTAATTTTCTGTTACCATTCGTAGAATGTATGCTTTAAATTAAAGTGTAAAGGATTACTCTGCAATTAATATAATAATATTTTTTACTGAAACAAAGCATTTTTTTTAATAATATGATTACTGATAATAGAGTCACTGAGCGTTTAAACTTTATGGGCACTAAAGAATATCTTTCTTAATTTGTATAATATCTCAAGAATTTGTCAACAAAATTTTCTCAGATTCATCATGAATGGATCGATTCATTAACAATGTTTCATTTTAAATGCATCAAACACTAAGAAAATAAAATGAATCGTTTAAAATAATCGGTCGAAAACAGATTTAAAAAAACTACTTAAAAAACGATGTACTTAAAACTATAAGCATATATCAAATAATATATAATTAACATAAATACAATTTAATTACAAAAGCATGCAACTAACCTAAAAATAATTTAAATCATTGAAAACAGGTTAAAAAAAAAACTACTTAAAAAACGATGTACTTAAAACTATAAGCATATATCAAAAAATATATAATTAACATAAATACAATTTAATTACAAAAGCATGCAACTAACATAAAAATTATTTAAATCATTGGAAACAGGTTAAAAAAAAACTACTTAAAAAACGATGTACTTAAAACTATAAGCATATACAAAAAATATATTACTAACATAAATACAATTTACTTACAAAAGCATACAACTAACCTAAAAGTAATTTAAATCATCCGTTGATAATGGTTGCCATGCCAACAATCAGAACACAGTGCGCATGCGTGAATTTTCTTCGCCTTTTACGGTAACGCAAATGCGTGAATTTTTCTACGCCAGTTGGGGTAACGCTATGCAGATTAGACATTTTTAATTTCCTTTATTCTGTGTTATTTTAGTTCAAAAGTACTTCAGAATGAATCTGAAACATGGATTAATTAACAATGTTTAATTTTAAATGCATAAAACGTTAAGAAAATAAACAGAATCGTTTGAAATAATCCGCCGAAAAATCTTAACCCTAGCCTCATTACTGTTAGGAGAAAAAAAGAACTAAAACCTAAATCATTTGGCGTTGGGGAAAATGGAAGATTATTTTGGCGGAAAAGTTGGCGGTGGGGAAAATGGAAGATTTTTTTGGCGGGAAAGTTAGTTTTTAATTAATAATTAAAATTCTAATTAAAATTTCAAAAAAAGGGACCCCAGGTGCACATTCCCGACCTCTAAGGTATACATGTACCAAATTTGGTAGCTGTATGTCAAATGACCTGACCTGTAGAGCGCCAACACACACACACACACACACACACACATTGAGCTTTATTATAAGTATAGATTATTTCAAATCAATTTAACAATTTATAATTTAATTAATATGTTTTTCTTGACTTATGCAAAAATGAAAACTTAATCATATAATTATTGGAACAATTTTTATTTGTTAGACGAAAATATGAATGCGTTTCTTTTAAAAATGTTCAAAATTACTTAAATTAAATAAAAAATTTAAAGTTTGTTTCAATTAATGTGTTATTTTTTAATGGAAAAATAAAGTTATTTTTTCTTAATACATTAGTTATAATTTGATTTTTCAAAATAAAATAATTAAAGATATGAATGCTTTTTTTTCTTTGAAATAATAGCAAAAATTGTCTCACAAAAATTGCAGACAATTTTATATAATAGGCATATCTTTTATAGTGCAAAAATAAATGTTCATTTTCCCAATTTAATCATAGTTTTATTTTTTAAGCAAGAAAAATAATCACAGGCATACATTAAATGATGATAAATGTTAATTATAATGATTGGAATTATAAAAATATTTCATTAATTTTATATTATATACTAGAACCAGAATGATAACTATCGTAAAACCATTGGAAAATAGGTAGATATATTTTGACATCTTGAAAAATTGATAAATAATGATTATCCACAAAATAATTTTGAATGGAAGAAATCTTGAATGTATCAATTGAAAAACAAATTTCATTTACCTCCCAAAAATATTGGTCTTTCTTCACAAAATCGGGTAGGGTAGGAAGAATACTTTGTTTTCAATTGAATTTTGAACCATTTGCTTATGCATTCCATAACTTAACACCTACTTTCAAGTTTTTCTTTTCGATTAATTAATACGATGGAGAACGTTTGCTTATATAGATTTATTAATTTCAGCTGCAATTTTTAATTTTTGATGAAATACAGCTTCTTTGAATAAGAACATTCAAATGCAAGAATTCAAAACTTTTAAAGATTTTTATATTGATTATTTTTATCGATAAAATAATATGTATACTTATTTTAACATTTAAAAATTAAATTATAATTATAATTAGAGCACCGTATGAACGAAAAAAATTACTTCGTTTTTAAAAATTAAGTTATAACTAACGCAATCAGAGACAAAATGTTTAATTTTGCATGCAAAAATGAGTAACATTTTTAATTAAAACCACCTTTAAAGTATTAATTAGTTAATGTATTTTTGAATATTTAAAAAACCGCATAATTTATAATTAATTTTCTTCTAAGAATAAATGATAATTCAAGAATTAGGACAACAACCGTTTATTTTTGTATAGATATGAAAATATATTAATTGAAACTATTTGTAAATTATTAAATTAAAAAATTAACAACACCAACCAAACGTTGGTGTCTGGAATGTAAACTAGAGCTTTATGGGCTGCTCTCCTCGGATACTTGACGACGATGACTTATTATTAGTAAATAAGTTAGACTGAAAGATGTACTTTCAGTTTAACTTTGTTTTTCAGTCTAAATTCTACAGATGTATTGAATGTATGTGTAGAATTTATGTAGATACATCTGTCGAAACTATTCCTTTCTAGGACACTAATAGCGCAGGGAAACAAAATTACAGATTCGTAGCAATATTATTGTTCTTTTACGAGAAGTTTTATTTTTCGCATCATATATTATCGGGAAATGCGCTTTTAATTAAAAGAGGAAATGTAAGCTGTGGGATAATCAATTTTATATTGTTTTGAACTGACATTATATTGTTGTTAATATAAATGTCTATTAAAATGTAGAAGTAGAGTTTTCTTTTGTTTTATCGACTGTGCTATTTTTGCTTCTTTGTGAAATGAAAATCACGAGAATTTAATAATGATTTTTGAAAATCAGTAAATATTTTTAGAAAAAACAAATACAAAAGGGGAAAAAGGTAGTGTATGCTGTAAAAAACATATCCCACATTGTATTATTCCTCTAGAGAAATATTTGAAATCTATCAGAATATTTTATTTAAACGAAAATCAGGAAGCATCTGCATAGTCCATAATGAAATCTAAACAGTTAAAAAAGAATTGCCTTATTTCTTCAGAAAATGTCGCACAAAATGTTTTTTTTTCCAAAATTAAAAATAAGCAATTACTTATACTATTTTAAAAGAAGCCGAAAAATCAATTAGCAAAATACCCTCTTGACTATATCTTAATATTAAATTGCGGCTTACTTTATTTTTTTTAAATACTTTCAGTGCGCACAATTAAAGAAAAGCAACATTGAAATGTTCTGTTTCCCTACTCTATGAAGAACAGAAAGAGAGAAACAAGCGCATAATGAAGAAAACCCCAATAAAATTTTAAATTTTATTTGTCAGAAGGAAAAATATGATTTTTTCATGTCTTATTCTTGCTATTAGAAATCTGTTATATACACGTCACAATTTTGAATATTAAGCATTACATATATATATTTTTTTCTTTTCTGAATAAAATCATTGTTTGTGCATCTATAGTATTTCCTTCATTGGTTAAAAAAAGATTTACCAACAAATTTCAGTTTTTTAAGGCCATTTCTAGGAAGATAGAAAAATACTGACCCAACAAATTCCACACCTTTTATTGAAGAAACTATATATACAAGAAATATTTTCCAACCATTTGAAATTCAGAACAAAAATTGGAAACATTCCCTGAACAATTTTCACAGAAAGTTGAAATAACTTCTTTGAAATGTGACAAAGATCATCGGAAGAAGAATTGAGTTTGTGTCATCTGTTTTTAGAAAGATGCATTAGGCAGTGATGATTATTTTTTTAAAAAATAAACTTAACATCTTGTTACTAAGCAATGGTTTGTGACAGTGACTTGCCATTCAAATACACTTGCCTGCCAACTGAAAAAATGGGATGATGTCTTTTTGATTTTCTCCGTTTTGTTTCTGCTTCCCACGTG
This sequence comes from Argiope bruennichi, assembly GCF_947563725.1. Lineage (NCBI taxonomy): Eukaryota > Metazoa > Arthropoda > Arachnida > Araneae > Araneidae > Argiope > Argiope bruennichi. Next base: position 111,125,018 of record NC_079151.1, on the reverse strand, counting down.
ATAAGGCATTTCAATCGTATAAGAATCAAAAGTATTCTTGACACATATTTAATACACTTTTAATAGCAAAGTTAAATAAAATACATTTAATTCTTCTTAAAATTGCACCTGCAATACAATAAAATGCTTTATTAAGGATGGAGTTACTACGAAGTTTTTATTAGGAGTTTTTAAATTTTAATTAAATTTAATTATTTATTTTATAGAAGCGGGTGATTTCTATTCAGCCATCACTTCTGACGTACTTATTCATCACATACAAATATTCTGCTGTAAACTCAATTTTCTTCCATTTTTTTTTTCAAAATATAAAATAATATGCAATGTCTTTTAGTTAAAAAATACCAATACAGTGATTTAATAGCAAGAACAAAGCATAATTTTCTTAGATGTAAAAGTTATTTCAGTCATTGAGTTTTGCTTAATAATTTAGTTAATGCAATGCGTGGTTTCAACTATTAACGCACATCAGTCAATCAATTAATATAAATGCTTCTTTTTTTGTTGTGCATTGCAAAAAATAATCAAATCATCTTGGTGTATCCATATTGGCTACATGGAATAAATGAATTTCCGTTATAGGATTTACGTCTTTCATTTGTAATTATTTACACATTAAAATTTTATTTCAAAAAGCAGTAGCTTCTAGAAATATATTATCACCATGGGATTATTGGGATATGTATTGTATTTCATTAAATCCAAATTAAAATGGAGATTATTACTTTCGATATAAATATCAGTTGGTTAATAATAGAGCCACTGACGTTGCATTCAGTCTCTTATTATATCTCGTACCATTTCGTACCGTATTATACAGGGTGTTTATAAAGTCCCGGACCCATTTTGATATCTAATAACTCATAAAATAATAAAGATAGATTAAAATTAATAACAGAAATAGTTAAATAGACTCAAAAAGTTTCATGACCCTTGTCAATGAACTTCCACGTGTGCCCCCTTCATCGCACGGAGAATATCAAGTCGATAGTCAATTTCACGCCAGGTAGCGACAAGCATGTCGGCATTCACAGAGCCATTTGCGCACATTATGGCGATTAACAATGCCAGAAACATGAAAGGATGCTTCATCGGAGAACATTATGCTCTTCAGAAAATCAGCAGCATCTTCTATCCTCCTTAGCATATATGTTGCAAAGGCCATCTTCCTAGGCCTATCGTTCGGTTCCAAAACTTGAACAATTTGAACTTTGTATGCATGCAGTCTTAATTTTTTCTTAATAACCTTGTACACCGTCGAAATTGGCATATCCAATTCTGTTGCCGCTGATCTCACAGATATTCTAGGATTGTGTAAAAATGTCTCTCTGACACGCTCAACATCAAAATCACTTGTGCAAGGACGTCTGGAACGTTTCTTATCTTCGATACTTCCAATTTCTAGAAAATTCTTTTTCCACCGCAAGATGCTGTTTTTGGATGGAGGATCTTTTTGGTAAATTCTTCTGAAATTTCTCTGTGCTTGCACTATCGATTTCATTTCTATGAACCACCATAAAATCTGTGCTTTCTCTTGTGGTGTACGCATTCTCCTTAATATCCACTCGGATAAAACATCACATACAAAAGTACTACATAGAACAAACACATCAAAAGTAAACATAACATTGCAATAGTTGCCAAAATCAAAAGAGAGAAAAATGCAATTAATAAGCAGACAATATTTAGAAAAGTACAGATATTTAGACTGGGAAATGAAATTATCTGAAAATAACCACACGTGCAGACGATATTTACAAAAGTAAAAATATTCAAACCTGAAAAGGAAAATATATGAGTTATTCCATCAATAAATGCCATAAGTTTGTTTATATATTTATTATTTTACGAGTTATTAAACATCAAAATGGGTCCGGGACTTTATAAACACCCTGTATATTGCAGGCTAAAATGGCAATTTGTGAGTTGTATTTACTTTCGATTAAAATAATATCACGATTTTGCATGTTGTTATATGCATACACATTATTGAATGTCATAATTAAATATTCGCCATAATTTATTTTCCTGGATAAAACATATGCACGGAACAAATCTTAGAAAATTAAAAATTTTTGACTTCAAGTGATGCGATTATAATGAAAAATTTAGTATTGCTAATTTTGTTAAAAATTAAATAGTTATACATTTTGTATGAAAAATATCTGTATTGTTATTTATGAAATATCGAAAGTGATAATAAGGTAATATGAGGTAAAATAAACAATAGTATTTCTTTCTCAAAAATATCTTATCATAAATCCTATAATATTTGTATGAATGGCGATTTATTTTATTTGTTTAAATCGCGATTCATATGTCGGTCGAGAGTATTTTGGTAATTCAACAATTGTTTTTTATGGAATAAAATCTTCTACCAATCCATATTTTCCACTTTTAATAACGTCTGCAAGTTTTCATTAATTTTGATCATTTTATTTTCGCTTTTAATATTATATCTCATTAAATTATTATTAAGATTTTAAAGAAATATTTTTTTTACAATTTATACAGTTTATTCGAATTTCTATACTAATTAGTTAAGATGATCTATAAAATTATTTAAATAGGGAAATAAGTTACTTCAACTGCATCTATATTCAGTTCAAAAATTAGCTAAAGCTATTCAGTTTTATAGATGATTTTAAATTTAAGAGAAATAAAATGAGTAGAAAAATGATGACGACAAAATAATGATAACATATCCTTCCTATGACGAAACAGAAGATTATTTTATTTTATTTATTTATTTAAATCTTTGAGATTTGGAATTGAAAGAAACATGAGTTAAGATAATCCCTAGTTTGAATCTAAAGAATTTTACTGTCCCACGTCTTTTTAATTTGAAAACTAACTATTTTAAAGAAGAATGTCACCAAGAATTCTTTTTATTTGTAATTCGATGCATTTTTTTAGTATGTTTCTTCTACCAGATGTAACATCAATCATTATGTTAAAGTCTTTGTTTTTTCAAATTTTCACTTTTATTTAGAGTAAATTTATCGTTGAAATCGTATTAGATTCTTTTTTTATTTCAATAAATTCATGTGAAACATTCCTCCATATTTATTCAGACTCAAAAAAATGGAAGAAAGTAAATAAAAAGTAAAACATTTATTGAGACTGATTTTAACTGAAAAATCTCTATTTGTATTGATCCAAAGTGTTTACAATGGAAAACTTCATAACAAAGATGGATAGTAAATAGAAACGAAAGTATGACGAAGCTAAAAAGCATAAAAAGAAGGTATATATATATATATATCATTCTGATCGTCAATACGAAAAAGACAGAAATTCAATTTATCACATTTATTCAAACAATTATTCTATCCACACTGGTTTTGATAAAACATATACGTGCAAAAAAAAAAAAAAAAAAAAAAAAGAAGAAGGAAAAGAAGCAACAACAGAAAAATCGTCTGAAATAATCATTTTTTGCAGTTTTTTGTGGTATTTCTTTTGCTGCTAAATTTATTTTGTCTAAAAAAAGCGATTCAGAAATTTCTTTGAAACGAGTAACTTATGCGTGCTTCATTGTGCTTTCTAATTTGTGAAAACTATTTTCGATTTCACGTAATTGCATCAAACATGCTGTTTCTATCTAAAAGCGCATCGATATTTAACTGCTCACTTAAAATATTAAACTACACTCTTGTCCATAAATTAAAGATAATTCAGAGTCACGCGGTAATCGAACTCTAAAATACATATATCACCCGTAAAATAACTACAAACATCTTCAAAAATCATATGCAAATCGCAGGAAGCCACCGGATGACACCGATAGTACGTCACAATGACGAGAGTGTAAGAGAGTGATGTATAAGGAATACAGACAAAGAAGTAACATTGTTCGCAAGCGCTTTATAAGCCTTTCAGTGCAATAACCGCATAGTTATGATACAAAGGACGCATTTTGATGATATTTTACGTCGTAGAATTATCGACCGTCTGGGATGTGGGTGTATTTCAATGATTTTTTACGTGGTATGATGACTTCGTGGTCGTATGATTTCGATGATTTTTTACAGTATCCGAGAAACTTGTAATCGCACAGAGTGTCATCTCCAGGCTTTGGTAACGATTCCAAGAAGATGGTAATGTGAGTAGATGTTACAGCACAGGTCGTCCCCGAGTTACAACGCAGAAATGAGGACCGGTATTTGGCAGTTACTGCCAAAAGAAAAACAGACGGAACACAGCATCAGACTTGTCACTTCAGCTCTCTTCAGCCACTGGTACGACAGTTTCAAGGCAGACCGTGTGCAGATGCTTAGGGCTGATTGGTCTATATGTTCGCATGCCTGTGAGATGCGTTCCACTTACTGGAACTCACTGTCGCCATCGGTTAGCCTGGAGAAGAGAGCAAACATTGTGGACACCGCAACAGTGGGCTTGTGTGATATTTTCCGACGAGTCCAGGTTTAGTTTTCAGTCTGATTCTCGCCGATCTTTCATATGGAGAGCCACAGGTACTAGTTACCACCAAGAGAACATCATTGAACGACACCGTTACGGTGGTGCAGGATTGCTCGTTTGAGGAGGAATTATTCTGTGTTTCAGAACTGACCTGCATGTTCAAATTGGAACCATGACATTCCAATTTGCTTCATGCTTGCTAGAGACGTTTTGCTTTATGGCAAAATATTCACATATTTTGACGTCATCTGATACATTTTTTACATTTTATATAAATATGCAGGGGGTGTCAAATTCGTCAAAAAGAGCTTCAAGATAAAATGTGGTACTTAATTCTACTTTATGAAAGAGGTTTTTATCAAAGAGTTCAATTTATTTATTTAAAACATTAATGAAAAAGAAAAGAATTTATTTATCTAAAACATTAATTAAAGAATCATATTTTTTCCTTAAAATATTTTCCATATATATATATATATATATATATATATATATATATATATATATATATATATATATATATATATATATATATATATATATATATATATATATATATATATATATATATATAATATTTTTAAATTCCATATTTTTTCTTAAGATCCAGTGCAAGAAATTCTTATAAGTCCGCATCTAATAATTCCTGAAGAAAGAAGTGCTGTCTGAAAATTTCCAGCTGATAATGGAACTGTAAAAAAAGACAATGGATTTTAGATTTCTATTTATATAAATTACAGGAGCATAAAGAAAGGTAAAAAAGTAATTAGATTTTTATTTATATAAATTCAAGGAGCATAAAGAAAGGTAAAAAAGTAAAAAGTTTATTTTTTTCTAGAGATTCTAACATTTGCTGCCAAAAAATTATCATGTTCTTTCCGACAACGATAATTTTTCATTCAAAACGTTGAAACGAATGTTATAAAACAGTTTTTCTTTTCTTTTTCTCCTTCTAATATTCCCCAATGCAGTTTCCGAAAAGACATTTGAAGAGAGAGTTGGAAAAAGACTTCAAAGCTTTCCTATTGCCTTTTAGGAAACATCTTTGTACTGTGAAATAAGAAACCTGATGCGAACGCATTCAAGAAAATATATGCAAAAAGGACGACAAAAGGAAAGAAATAGATTTTAGGAACACTGTATTCGATTTGCGTAAATACGTGTGAATACGTTATATTGATTTTTTTTTCGCTACTGAATTTCCATTTTGAATTCTTTTGGAGGAGGAGGGGAGCGGAGAGAAAAACAAATCTAACATTTGACCTTTTTTCAATGAAGAAACCTATTAAATGGAATTATATTAAACACTAATAAGTAAACACTGTGAAAGGATTTAATCACTGGAACAGTGATTAAATCTTTTCATAAAAAATTTGTATTCTGATAGCTTTAATTGTGTTTATTTTTTTTGTGTGTATATCTACTTTAATGTGATAATCCAAGAATGTCGTCAAGAATGTAAATGTCGCCAAAGAAATTGGTGTACAACTTACCAAGGACAAACATAAATATTCAAATCAGAAAAACCGGGTGATAGAAATATTACATCAATGGGATTTTTTTATCTACAGTATTGGCGACAAAATCAAGGAACTTATTAAAAATTCGCAAAAGATTTCATCGAACGCTTGAAAGAATTCTTAATTATGCTTAATTTCTGTATTGAATCATTGTATTATGAATGATTTAATTATAGATTATATCTTCAAAAATACTGACATTTGATGCTGAAGCCAACTCCGGCACCATCATTCAAAATGCAATATAGCATGAATTTTAGATATACATGAAATGTTTATAGCTGGAACTTTTGTTACAGTTTTCCAAATAATTAAATTTAAAATATTTGAAATGTTCATATTGATTTAGAATCCTTCATGATATTTCCTAAATTATTATACTTTTGTCAATCTTATGTCTAACTATTATTGAGTGATATTTCACAGCCCTATCTGTAGAAGGAACAGATTGTGCTGCGAGTTTTTATACTTATTGAAAAATGGACTTTGTGAAGGAAAGGCCTTTTCAGCTGTAAAGGGAAACGAGTAGATGGGTGCTTTTTTAACATAAAATAGTCCACTTTTGTGTTAAAAAAAAGATTACAGTAGAAAAGAAGTTAAAATACACAGCAAATGATTTATAAAATTAAGCAAACATTTTTATCGTTTCTTTTCTATTCGATCCCTTTCATTAGCATGTGTTCTTTCAATCACTAAAAAGGTTTTCTTGTCAATTTATTCAAGTCAGTATAAGTATGATATTAAACAATGTAATGACATAATACATTTATAAATAATATATTAAGTAATACAATAAACACAATTGCATTTCAGATTTAATTCATTTGATGTGAAAATTATTCGAAAGCTGTCAGATATTTTGATATAGATAGTCAGATATATTTAAATGCATGCTTTATCAAATATTAAAGTATGCATTTCACCTCAAGAATCACAAATGAAGTAAGAAATAAATATTTAAAAGACCTCGAAAGAATAGTTAGTCATACATATTAACATTCCATTTGGAAATATTCGATCAAGCTTCGACAGGTAATCACTGTAGAATTTTAAGCTCTTATTGGGATAAAAAATAAAATAAACAATCAGAAATTCTTCAAAAATTCTGAATTTGCTCTTTTCCTTGAAGTATTTTGATTATTTCAGCATTAGATATTTCTAATGCATACTCCTTTCAGTTCCTCTGGTATTTCCTGTATATTTGCAAAATCATGGCTACTATATGAAAGCCTTTTAAACTACTCAAAGCACATTTTAAAAACTATGAAATATTTCCACAAGAAAAGTCCATCCTTCTCTTTGAAGAAACATTAAGTGCATCCGTAACGTATCCTATCTTATAGGATTTTCCGGAATTATCAAAAATCCTTAAAGAATTATGCCTTTATTTGCATTTGATTTGATATAATGCATAATTATTGTTAAATGTGCTTATAAAATGCGTGTTAAATAGTCCGAAGTCTTAAATAGAGTCAAATTTTGAGTTTTTAAACGCGATATTTGGTTCGATATATGATATGATGTGGTTTAAACTCAACAGAATTTATATAAGATGGATATAACCAATTCACGTGAGTAACTCGTCACAATCGTTGCTTTATTATAATTTTGGAATCAGAATTCCATCAGAAAATCGTATGACAGAAAATTTATGTTAGAACACAGGCTAATTTTGCTTTCCGATTTGGACCTCAAATATGTCAATGAAATTAGAAATTTTCCAAGAAAAATTTAAGATTATATTTTTAAAAGTAATTCTAAATTTATTTTTGTAATGGTTATTCTGTGTTGATAAATGATTTCTATTTGACACATATTTTTTAGAACAAGTAAAAATGCATGAAATTTTTTTTATATCTATTCAGTCCCATTTTTTTCTACAGGAACGAGAAATCAGCGATTATTTTACAGTCATGCGTTTATTTATATTTTATTCCATAACCAATTTCTCTACGATACTAAAATGGAATTTCGCTTCAAAAGCGAATATCTTGTTTTCTACTTTTCGCCGCAGGTAATGGTTCCGAAATCTGGCATCAGCAAGACAGATGTTTGCTTAAAAAACAGATGAATAGCTGCAATATTTCCAGATGCCCTGACATGTTTGCTTTGAAATAAAAGAGGAAACGCTCGTGTTTGTTTTCCATTACAATTTTTCATGGAAAATTTAACAGCTCTAGCGTTTCCTTAACACATATTTTGTAGAAATATACAGATTTGTTTATGATTACAAACGCAAAAGTCAATTTTTTCAAACAAGAATTTTTTTTTTTCTTTAACCTGTAAATTGAAGGCTACCATTTCGATTTGAATCAAATAAATTTTTGATTCCAAAGCTAACATGGAGTTTAGGATTTCATGGAATAATAAATGATAGACGAACGGATTACCATGACTATTGTAAAGAAAGAATATCGAATGCATTTTTTCTCTCTGAAATAGTAGAATTGTTCCCCTACGAAACTAAAATCTGATTTACAAACTGTGCTTAGAATCAATGAATTAGAAATCGGTTATTTCGGTTTATAATCAGAGATTCCGATTTATAAACATTTTAAATTTGTTCTATAAAAACCAAATTGATTTTGTTACAGCTGTGCCACAGAGAGGAGTACAGAAGAAAAAAAATAACATTCTTTTCTTGAATCAATTTTACATCTCATTTAAATAATACACTTGTAAATTTCTGATGCCACTAAACAAAAGTTTATCTTCTATCCTTTTGGAAATATGTAATATCTCTTTACATTGCAATTTTGAAAAAAGAAACCATTTAAAAGGCTGTTTTGTCTTAATCAGCTGACAAGGAAGTTGCCTGGGGATCCTCCTCTCCAAATTACAAAACGATATCAACAGAATGATAGCTGGTACCTTATGATTTAGCATAAAAAACCTGGAAATCGATTCAAAGCACGATTTGTTGTATATTCGTTTATATGTTAAGAACCTACCGATTTCGCAACCAACATTCTGTTTTTACATCACTCCGATCTTGTACATTTGAATATATTATAAATAGTGCATGCTAAACTACATTTTAAATAAATGTTCTCCATATGATAAGGTAATTTTAAAAACGGTCTATAATATTTAATATTTTGTTTTATTTCGTAAAAATAATAATTCAATTTGATGGATATTATTGCCTGCGATATCAAATTTAATTGAATGTATGGGGTTAATATTTAAGAAAAATCTTATTAAAAATATATTTATTTCCTATATTAAATACAATGCAGGGAATAAAATTTAAAGATATATAAATATCTTTTAACTCTACTTTTTGATTCATTGATAAAATAAAAATCGAACAAAACTTTAAAATAAAAAAAAAATATTCCATCTGAAATAATTTACATTCATTTATGCAATTGTGAACTATATGAATATGAATATAATTCATTAGTATTAATTACTTTATGTAAAAAAAAACTGAAAATATAAACCATATATTTAACTTTTTTTTTAGTTTCTTTTAAGCAGCGGTTCGTGAATTATACAATTAAATAAAATGAACAATAAGGAGTAGAGAATTCTACTAATAATCAAACTCGATAAATCCTCACACAAAGCCAATACACCGTTACCCAGTCGTCTGTATTGCTTTATTCAATTTTATGCAATATAATTTTCAATTTAATATCTGCAAAATGTTCTGCAGCAAAACGACTAATTTTTCTTGGTTTTTCAAGATATGAAAATTTAAAAAAAAATATGTTTAATTAGAAAGTACGAAACTATGCATATCCAATAGCGTGCGATAGAATTAAAACTTTTTTAGATAGAAACCATTCATTACTTTCGTTATTAACTGGAGATTTTTTAAACGTGTGTTCTGAATATTGCATGTCATTTAAAGTATTTGCATGTTGTATGTGGAACTAAATTAGACACCATATTTGCTTCTAGATGTGTTCATTCAATGAGTTATTGAATTTACATTATATAACGGTCAGCAATTAAATTTAAAAATTGCATAAAATTTCCTTGTGCAAAACCAATAATTTTCATAGTTAAATTACCACAGTTTAATTAATGACTCATATACGCATTGCTGATTATTTAATTTATACATTACGTTGTGTACAGCTTGATTCGTTCAAATGAAAGTACAAATTGCAAAAAATATAGAACATCAGACACTCAACCTTCCTATAAAGTCTCATGTTGCTTCGAAATACTATCGAAATTATTACGAAAGAACCTGTACAACACCTCTATTAACAATTTAATGTCATACGTGGAAACAGAGATATGTAGTTTCTCTTAAAATTTGAAAATAAATGTGAAATAATTGTCACCCAAACTTTCCAAAACTTTCTGATCCTTTTGCGACTTGGGATTAACAATAAAAAGGAAGATTCTAGAAAATATAAGAATAAAAGGAAGATTCTAGAAAATATAAGAATAAAAGGAAGATTGTAGAAAATATAAGAATAAAAGGAAGATTCTAGAGATATTATTTGAATGAGTAATCGATATCTATATATTCTTATTTAAAATTGTATATCTGGTCATATATGGCTATAAAAAGTGAGGCGTTTATGAGAGAAAAGATGAAAAGAGGGGATATTTACATTTAAAAATAAAGTAGACTCGGATTATTGGCAAACTTATGAAGCATAAGGTCTGCAGATATTTCACAATATTATTGGAAAAACATATTAATTCACAATAAAATATTTCAGAGCAATTTTTATTTACGGTAAGGGCATGAACATTGAATTATGACGAATAAATGGAAAATTTTTGTTTTTATAATTTGGTAACTTACTTTTTAGAAAATAGTAATGATATTTTTAATGTTAAAATGTTTCTTTTATGCTATTGAATTTTTTGACAATATTTTGAGATAATAAGCAGTTTACTTATTTTTTTCCCCATTTAAACAGTTGCTATAAATATGGAACATTTTAAAAATGTTCTAAATATCATTTTTAAAATATAAAGTATTTTTAAATATACAATTTAATATTTTTTTAAAAAATATATATTATAAATGATGCTTTTTTTACATAAATATTATTATTATAAATATATTAGATGAATAGAAACTATATTAGAAAATTTGAACCAGCACTAGAATTAGCCATCTACGCAAATAATATGCATCTTTTAATTAAAATAAAATAATGTGTTATGAAACGACGCTTATATCCGTAAAAAAATGAACGGAAAAGAATCTAATGAGGCGGAAATCAAGGTCAAAGAGTGAAGAATTCAGGAAATGTACCCATCCTTCCTCGTTTCACCCCTTAGTGAGATAGAATCGTCGAAAAGTGGTAGTCTCAGAATACTGAAACAAACAGTACATGAAACACGAAATTACTATTCTAAGGATATGATTTTGACATAGATTTTAATTTTGTTTATAGAAGTTTAGCAAGAAGAAGTTGATATACCAAATGAAATTTTTCGTAAGACGTAGTTGATTAATAATTTCAAAACGTTCGATTAACCCCTTCACTACTGGCCCGGCGCAACTGGCATCTCAAATTCTATCCTGGCAGGCTGGTTTGTGTTACCAACAAGGATGTAGGATGTAAGACGAGTTGCTACCAAAGATGTCCTCACTTTACATCCTGCGCCCCTCATTTCAAACAGATATCGGCCCACCAGTATAAAATTAACACTTCGAATCGTTGTTGTCGACCCTTTGTGTTTCTCTAAAAATATAATATCATTTGTCATTGCCTGGCGTGTTGTATTAAATTCCCATATACCCACTTTGGGGGGTATATGGGAAGTATAAATATACCATATAAGTATAAATAGACCTACTAATTCCACTAAATAGCGCTATGGTAAAAAATTTTGCATAGACATTTGTACATAAAATGCGATGTATTTTATTTATTTTTTTCGGAAACTGTACACAAACCATTGCAAGCTTAACAAATGTGACTTAGTGGAATTTCTTTTTTTTTGGAAAGTTCCTTAAAAAAATTCTCTAATAATCTAGGGAGATGAGAATCAAAAATGTTTTCGAACTACAAATCTTATAGGAAAAAAATATATTAGACACATCAATGTAAAACCAAGTAGAAATGACTAAAATTGAAAATAGTAAATAAAAAAAAATTCTAAAGAGTGAAATAACAGGATTACACTTTTTTTTCACTTGTAGAACAAATGTATGAAATCTCGAACACCTATTGAAAAATGCATGTATATGGAATTTCGAGTTGATAAATGAAACGTAAAAAAAAAAAAAAATGAACAGGCTTTTTAATTCTTTTGGAAGTAAATTCTCCCTATATAAAGAAAGGTACAGAAGAAATACGATTTTCCTAGAAATGCGAACATTTCCTACTAGAATATTTCTTTCAGAATAAGATAATTTTTCATCGGAAACATAGAAGCAAGTACTTTTCTTCTTCTCAAGTTTCTCAATGTATTTTCGGAAAAAGCATTAGAAGAGATTCTCTTTTTTTGGAATTAAAAAAAAACTACAAAGTACCTGCATTGCCTTTTAAGGAACACTTTTGCATTGCGAAGTACGAATCTCAACAGCAGAAAGATTGCTCAACAAACTATAAGCAGAAGAGAAAAATCAATAAATAGAATTTAGTAGCATTATATTAAAAAAAAATTACACGCTTAAAGTTGTTTAATATGGATACTGACTTTTTCAGTTTTAAATTATTCTCGAGCTACGGAGATAAATATATTCTATTTAGATTCATTAAGTAGCTTAAAATTGTTTGATTAATTAAACAGTTTCATATTCCAGAAAGTTGTTTTTATTAAACTTATTTCTCATTTTTTTAGATGATTACACACACACACACTCACACACACACACATACACACACACACACACACACACACACACACACACACATATATATATATATATATATATATATATATATTCAAAATTATTGAAACAAATAGTCAAGATCAATTTTAAAAGAATTTTATTTTATAACTATTTGGATTTTATGAAAACATGGCATTTCAGTACCTTCTTTTCATTGAATAGATAATAAAAGTAATAGAATGTTTTACGAAAAGTAATGCATAAAAAAGACGACAAAGCATTGCAGTATATACCAAATTTTAATAAATTGGGACAGTTTTTCTTTCTTTTTCTCTTGATAGTTTTGTTTTAGAAATTCAAAAATCGTTTGGTTTTTTCTTAAAATTTGTAAAAGTTTGATGTGAGGTAATTTAAATTAAAGATTACTTATAAACGCATGTTATATTTTATAAATCCATTTCACAAGAAAATTCCACGAAATAAGACATATATTTTAAATTTAAATTTCAAAATTTTTCGTTTTGTCATTTGGTAAAACAAATCAGCTCTGTCTTTTTCATAACTCAACTTTATTACATTTCTTTAGAATTAGTTCCTATATTCTGAATTAAAAATTTGCGAAACAAATAGTCAAGAGAGATTTTAAAAGAATTATATTTTATATGTATTTGCACATTTAATTTATACAAAAGCTGAGTATTTTGATGTGTTTTGGAATATTATATTTTTTCTTAGAATATCTTCATGAGTTTAAAAGTAAATAGCTAATATTCTATATAATAGTTATAAACAAAGATATAAACATACTGTATAATAGATATAAAACAATTTATGGTGACTAATTTTTCTAAGAACAGAAAAATATGCTGATTTTTCCCGTACTCTTTTTCTCTTGTTGAAAAAAAAACATATTAAACTAAAACATTCCGCAGTAAAATACAGCCACTGTATTGTTTTAAAATTTGTATTCGAGCAGATGAGGTTAACTTTAGTTGTTTTGAGTCAGAGGCGCCTTTCAAGATCATTATTAAACATTTAGGTAGTAACATTTTGATTATTTAAACATTTTATATTCCTCAATCGTCTTCATCAAAGATTTATTGCGGTTTTTTGTATATTCGAGAACATCCTGATAGCTGTTCCGACCTGTCAATGTGCTGCCCTCTTGCGGCAAAAGGAAAAACGCTTCAGTGTATCGTGTAGCGTTAGTGAGAGTGTATGCGGTAGCAGGGCAGCTCCTGCTAAGCAATGATGACCACAATAAAAGAAAAAAAAGAGTCCAAAATTATTCTTGTGTTGTGATTTTTTAATAATGTGAGAGCAATCGACATATATTTAGTGCGTGTGTGTTCAATAGCCTTTACAAAACTTGCCAACTACTCAAACAAACATAAAAAATGTGAAATATTCCAGCAGTTCATGTTTCCAGTTATCAAAGTTTCTTTCTCATGAAGAAACTTTGAGAAACGCATAAAACATATTCCAATTTTCTTGATTTCCGGTGAAAGAACGGAGATATCTCCCATACAATCATGAGATAATCTTCTAGAAATCTTTCCACAAACTTCTTCCGTGAAAGTTCATCGGAAGCAGATCCTCAGAATTGAATTTGGGCCATCTGTTTGCTGAGGGGTTGTCAGCAGTAAACTCAATTTCACACATCAAAAGCAAACCAATCAGAGTAGGATGATGATGATCATCAGGGCGGATGACATTTTCCATATTCTTACAAAATGGATAGATTTTCAGTTATTTTCTCTTACAGAGTATTCAATATATAGATAGATAGATAGAAATTATTTCATCTTGCTTAATTTTTTATTGGAGATTAAAAATTTTACATAATATTTGACAAAAAGTTTCTAGAAGGAATTTAAGTTCCTACATCATTATTTTGAAATACGAGATAATATATTTTAATCAATTTTTACCATATAGATAGCACTCCAACTGCAGATGAATGATATACAAAAATGGTTTTTATTTCTGGTTTGAATGCGTTTTTAATGAAAAAGAAATAAATATACTTGACTAAAATTTGAATTAAACTGTTTAATTTTATATGTGATTTATTTGAGAGAAATATTTAATTACAGTGTTCCGAGATCAAATGTTTTTTTATAACCTAAATTTTTTTTTAATAATATTCTTTGTCATGTTCTACTTACTTCATACTTGATTTAAATTCGAAATAAACTATTTCATTTCATACGTGATGTTCTAGATTCGTTTTAGAATAATATCTTAATTCAAGAGTTCCCGAGTTTAAGTTTATTTCAATATCTAATAATTTTTCAGTAATACTCTCAGAAATTTTTCCCTCATATATTCACAATGTTTCCATAAAAGTATACATTTAGCTGAAGGTGTAAATAAAATTTATTCAAATAGTAAAGAGGAGATATACATGTCCCTACGTGCAAAGAAAATAAATGTGTTGCAAATTTAAAAACTGCAACGTAAATATACGAGAAATATCCGATATGGGACTATGCTTTAATTAACTTATGCTTCTTAACTAATATGTACTATATTTAACATTATCTTTTTCAATAAACACCTTTTTGCATTCCGAATTGATTTTTAAAATAGCTTTTTTTACAGATTATTGTTTTTTTTTTTTTTTTTTTTTTTTTTTTTACAAATTGAATTTTTTAATAGCAATTTATAGAAATTTCCTATTATAAATCTTAAAATTAACTTTTTTTAGATTAATTAACTTTTAACTTTAACTTAACTTTAAATTAACTTTTTTTTTAAAAAATTAACTTTTTTACACACACGCACACACACACACATATATCTATACTTATAATAAAGCTCAATGTGTGTGTGTGTGTGTGTGTGTGTGTGTGTTGGCGCTCTACAGGCCAGATCATTTGACATACAGCTATCAAATTTGGTACATGTATACCTTAGAGGTCGGGAATGTACACCTGATGTCCCTTTTTTTTGAAATTTTAATTAGAATTTTAATTATTAATTAAAAACTAACTTTTCCGCCAAAAAAATCTTCCATTTTCCCCACCGCCGAATTTTCCGCCAAAATAATCTTCCATTTTCCCCACCGCCAAATGAGTAAGGCTCAGTTGTTTTTTTCTCCCAACAGTAATGAGGCTAGGGTTAATATTTTTCGGCGTATTATTTCAAACGATTCTGTTCATTTTCTTAATGTTTGATGCACTTAAAATTACACACACGCACACACACACACATATATCTATACTTATAATAAAGCTCAATGTGTATGTGTGTGTGTGTGTTGGCGCTCTACAGGCCAGGTCATTTGACATACAGCTATCAAATTTGGTACATGTATACCTTAGAGGTATCTAAAAGATAATTAGAGGTATTAAAAAAATCTTCCATTTTCCCCACCGCCGAATTTTCCGCCAAAATAATCTTCCATTTTCCCCACCGCCAAATGAGTAAGGCTCAGTTGTTTTTTTCTCCCAACAGTAATGAGGCTAGGGTTAATATTTTTCGGCGTATTATTTCAAACGATTCTGTTCATTTTCTTAATGTTTGATGCACTTAAAATTACACACACGCACACACACACACATATATCTATACTTATAATAAAGCTCAATGTGTATGTGTGTGTGTGTGTTGGCGCTCTACAGGCCAGGTCATTTGACATACAGCTATCAAATTTGGTACATGTATACCTTAGAGGTATCTAAAAGATAATTAGAGGTATTAAAAAAATCTTCCATTTTCCCCACCGCCGAATTTTCCGCCAAAATAATCTTCCATTTTCCCCACCGCCAAATGAGTAAGGCTCAGTTGTTTTTTTCTCCCAACAGTAATGAGGCTAGGGTTAATATTTTTCGGCGTATTATTTCAAACGATTCTGTTCATTTTCTTAATGTTTGATGCACTTAAAATTACACACACGCACACACACACACATATATCTATACTTATAATAAAGCTCAATGTGTGTGTGTGTGTGTGTGTGTGTTGGCGCTCTACAGGCCAGATCATTTGACATACAGCTATCAAATTTGGTACATGTATACCTTAGAGGTCGGGAATGTGCACCTGATGTCCCTTTTTTTTGAAATTTTAATTATTAATTAAAAACTGACTTTCCCGCCAAAAAAATCTTCCATTTTCCCCACCGCCGAATTTTCCGCCAAAATAATCTTCAATTTTCCCCACCGCCAAATGAGTAAGGCTCAGTTGTTTTTTTCTCCCAACAGTAATGAGGCTAGGGTTAATATTTTTCGGCGTATTATTTCAAACGATTCTGTTCATTTTCTTAATGTTTGATGCACTTAAAATTAAACATTGTTAATTAATCCATGTTTCAGATTCATTCTGAAGTACTTTTGAATTAAAATAACACAGAATAAAGGAAATTAAAAATGTATAATCTGCATAGCGTTTCCCCAACTGGCGTAGAAAAATCCACGCATTTGCGTTACCTAACTGGCGAAGAAAATTCACGCATGCGCATTGTTCTGACTGTTGTCATGACAACCACTATCAACGGATGATTTAAATTATTTTTAAGTTAGTTGCATGCTTTTGTAATTAAATTGTATTTATGTTAGTTATATATTTTTTTGTATATGCTTATAGTTTTAAGTACATCGTTTTTAAGTAGTTTTTTTAAACCTGTTTTAGACCGATTATTTTAAACGATTCATTTTATTTTCTTAGTGTTTGATGCATTTAAAATTAAACATTGTTAATTAATCGATCTGTTCATGATGAATCTGAGAAATTTTGTTGACAAATTCTTGAGATATTACATAAATTAAGAAAGATATTCTTTAGTGCCCATAAAGTTTAAACGCTCAGTGACTCTATTATCAGTAATCATATTATTAAAAAAAATGCATTGTTTCAGTAAAAAATATTATTATATTAATTGCAGATTAATCATTTACACTTTAATTTAAAGCATAAATTCTACGAGGTGTAACAGAAAATTAGAGAGATACATATCACGTTATGACAGAAGTCCTTTATATTATTATGAGTGAATTATATGACTATCAAAATTTGAAGTTTTAAAATATTTTGCTGAAGAATCTATTAAAGTTGGAATTGCAAAAATATTTAATTATTAAAATTTTAACAAACATTAAGATTGGCGAACCGGCTGGTCGCCAAAGGCGGCTAGTATATATATATATAATTTTAAGATTCATACAAATGTAAATACTGTTGTGGATCTGTAAAACTTACTTTTATTTGGTTCTCGAATACAATATAATCTTTTAAACTAGTTCAGTAATTAAACATTAAACATGTTCTTCATATTTAACAGACATAATAATTAATATTTATTTAACTATTTTTAATGATATTAAAAAGAATATGAGTCCATTGCAATTATTAAACATCCATTGCATATTTTATTGTCCCGGGAAAATGTATTTATCCATTGCTCTTTCTTCTTTTTTTCATCTGAGCGTTTTCTATCTGAACTTTTTTTATTTCATTAGAGCTTTTTGTAGAGGAGTTCTGTTATGAATTAATATATAACAGACTATACAAATAAATGATATGAATATAAAAACAGTACATAATTTTTTTACTACAAAAGAGTCATAATTTCATTACGTTTCTGCACAATGTCTTTACTTAATATAATGCATCATACCGTACCAATTTAGTTGCTTAGATAAAATTTCGATAATGCCTTTGTTGAAGACAAGAGCAACTTTTCCTCAATCGTGAATCATCGATTTTTTTAACTTGATAAAGATCTGACCAAACTTTATGATTGGATTAGTGAGGAAGTTTGTTTTACTAGTTATCACTCCATTACTATCATTACTACTACCATTTTATTAGTTATCATCATTATTATTTTTATATGTATGTTTCGACTGTAAACTCTACAAAATATTTCAGATAACCCTGGAAAAAATCTAAAACTATCTTCCAAGGGCGAATTATTGAATTCTTCCTTCAAGTTTATAAAAGAAGCAGCTCCTCAGAATTAAATATCTGCCATCTATTTATCCAGGGAGTGATTGACGGTAAACTCAATTTTTTCACATCAAACTTGACCAGGCTCTTAAGAGTTCAGGTCATGATAGTTCTCATATTTCAGAGAAAAAAAATGTTAAGAAATGTTTTTTTTTTCTTTTCCTTGTCCAATATTCAACTTGTACGTTTAGTTTAAATTTTTTTACTTCAATTTTAATCCAACGTGGGTGAAAAATAATACAAGCATTTTGGATAAAAATTTAGGGAATTTTTAAGCATTCATTAAATACAGTTGATTCTTTTTTTTAAAAAAAAAATGCACACAGTTTTATAGAAGCTGAGACTTTTATTTAAAAAAAATCATATGTATATAATTAAAGTACACTCCCGAGTACTCAACCTTGGTGGAAGGGTAGGCCTGATAACAAAAATGCCGGATAGGCCGGAGTTCTATGAATTAATTTCTTTGCCCACCAATACCAGAAGACAATGTTTTTATCTCAAATTAACTGTTATAATGCATATTTTTTTCCTTTCTTATTGAATACTAAGCTTTCCATTTATCTCAATGTGAAAATGCAGCCGTGGTCCAGTGAATCATAGATTCAACTGCCGGTAATGTATCGAGTTAAAATAGAAGGCTCTGTACTGGTATTTTATATATATTTATACACTGCAAAGCATGTTTCAAGAATTTGTTGTGGAGAAAGTAAGTTAAAGGATATAAATAGTTCACATTTTAACATAAATTCTGTAATATCCAACTTAAATACAGGAAACATAAACAAAACATTAACGTAAATCATAGGCCTAATTCCTAAGTAAAATGGCTCATACTAATTTTATTTTTCACTGATAAATGATTACACAGATAAGAAAAGGTAACCCTAAAATAAAGTCGAAACTTACAGTTTTTATTTTTTCAAACTGTCTGTCATTTCTTGTATCTTAGGTACTATCTACATTAGCAGTGACTCTTTTTTTTGCCACAAGTATTCAATTTAGTTTTCTGTACTAATTAATTTCACAAAAATTTGTCATTGATTGTGTAAACATGCATTATATTCTTGATTATAAAGAAGATTTTTCACAGCAATTCGGTTTGGGCTCCTGGCATTTTTTTTTTTCGAAAAGATTGTCTGCTGTTCGTCTCTGAAAAAATTAGGCTACCTAGAGATGATTAAAAAGTTGAGAAAACACATGATTTGGATACATGCATTAGTAAATACAAATAATGATTGTTTTCAATAGTTCATTTATTATTAAAATAAGTATTAGAACTTCTTTTAAAGTAATATTCACTTAGAAATTTCAATTAAGTAATGAATTTTTTATATAAAAGACAAAAAAAAGCAAAAGTTAATTAAACACACATACAAAAAATGGTACATACGAAAATAATTGCTACAAATAATGTTTTAGAAACAATAAATTTTGTTTGGTATTATTTACGCAGTTATTAGTTTTAGTTTAACATTATATGCAACTTATCTCAATTATTTAAATAAAAATGAAAACGCTTTCTTTTCAAAAGAAATTAAAATAAGCATCATAAAAATGAAATATTATTAGCAAATACATAAATAATGTTTTAAGTAAACGTAAAAAGGAAGTGTTTTTACTTTCAGTTTTACACAATTTAAGTTAGATAAATTATTTCTGATATTTTTACAATACAAAATGAAAAGAAAACAAAAGAAAGCATGTCTGGAAGAAATTTTGAAATGTCTCAAAGAATGAAAGGACTGAAAAAAAGTATCTGGATTAGTCGCATTTTTTTATCTTTTTTTGATATTCTTTTTATTGCAATCATTTTAATCATTTTCGAAAACGAAATTAATTCTTTAATTCAACATCAGACATAATTTTTCATATGAAAATATTTTTCTCTTAATAGTGTAATATTTTTATATGGAAAATGACATGAGAAAAGTAATACAAATTATTTTACACCTCTAATAAAGTAAAAATTAAGAAAATTGTTTTTGCAATTTTTAAAATAATTTGTCACGGAAAAAATATGCAAGCATAATTTTGTTTATTAATTTTACATTTCTTATGAGAATACCTATTAGTTATTATCCAGGCGATAAATGTTTTGATTTTTTTTACAAAATTAATGCCTTTCTGTTGCATTAATTGACATTACATGAATAATTTATGATATTTATTTATATTTCTTGAAAAATGGCAATTAGTAATTTTATTTTTAATTTTGTATTATCTTCGTCCTCTGGGAGCAATTAAGATGATAATCTTCATTTTGTTGAAAAATTATGTCCTTATTTTATTTCTGAATTCAGTACATAGAATTTATGATATAGTACATCTCTAATCATTTATGATGGGAATCTCTACAGATGATGGCAGCACATTTCCTTTCTTTCCAGTTAAAAAGTGGTTTCATTATTTTTCTTTCATATTTTTAAATAAGTATTAATTAGTAAATTTTGAGATATAACTTTTGCAGCAAATAAAATGTTTTCTTATGTCTCATAGATTTAGAATTATTTTCAATGGTTATGTGTATATACATATTTTAAAACTGATATTTATGTATTCATTTATTATTATTTATAAAAGATGTCTAAATACTAAAAATGCCGAACATTATATTCATCTTATCTCTTTTTACAACACAAAAACAATTTCCTTTTCTTTATTATACCTATTTGTTTTATATTTTAGACAATGTAATGGTAACAGAAATTGAAAGCACGGTTTTTAAAACTCACCAGAATATTTGATATCTTGAAGAATTCCACTCCATAATAATAAAAATAATTTTATAATGATTTCTTTTCGAATTAGGGAGATGACAGTGTTAATTTCTTTCAGGTCGTAGTATTGTTGTGAATTTTTAATATTGTAACCATGCACAGTCAGTTACAGGTTCGAAAGAGAATTTACAGAGATCTGTGTCAATGAATCCTGCTTTAGGGATAAATTAGTCAATTTGAAGACGAAAATTACGACTTTGGTGACAAAAAGGATAGATTCTGAATATTCGAGAAGTTTGGTGATAGCTTGATTAGGGCTAGATATTTGAGGTATGTGCCTGAAAATTCAATGCTACTATCATGGGACATATAAAAGATGGTTGTGCACAGATGAGGCGCAATAGTAGTAAATATATGAAGTATTTGAGATGAGCTCCAGCAAGTGATTCAGCGAATTTTCACTTATGATCGTTGATCCCTGATTAGTTCCGTCTTCTCGCTTTATGTTGTTTCTGTTTTTTAAAAGCGATTTGTTGCCTATGTTGGTGATTTCTGAAAATTATGTTTTATGTACACTTTCTTTGTGATTTGTTACACATTTATTCGTGTATAATAAAATGTATTTTTATGTTTTGAACATGTTGGTCTTTTCATCGTACAGAGTGGTTTGATTTTTCTGTACGTATATTATCTTTATTTTTTCTGGGGCGAAGGATCATGAATACAGGTGAGAGAGTGGATAAATTTATGGAATGTTTCAATTGATTCAAAATCATTTAAGTTTATTTCTTTCTCAAAGCATGAGCATACATCAAATAAATAATAAATATTTTTGTTGATTTCTGTTTATAGCTATTATTTCGTTTTAGTCCAGGTCATGGCTATATCTAGTGGGTGAGTACATTTATGCCATTGCTCTACAAAAAATATTTATTTCAACTCACTTAGTGATGCTAATCTTATTCATAATGTATTTCATCCAACTTTCGGTTTGGACTATCCCAAATGGTTAGCTTAAAAAATAATGGAGATAAATTTAGAAATGACATCAAAACGTTTTCACTATTTTATTATCTTAGTACTTCATCGGTATCCCATCTTTCATTTATTGATGAAATTGAGTTGCTTTAATTCAATCATTAAAACTTGCTTGAAATAATGGGGAAAAAATAAACTTTGGAATGCCTGATCTTTTTATTGTTGCTACTTCATTTTTTTTATAGGATTGTAATACTAATTGCTTAGTACTAATTGAGAAAATTATCGTTTCTTTTATTTACATGCTAGAGATGGTGATGCTTAAAAAATATATCTGGCAAAAAAATAGATATTAAGTCATATTATTTATATTCGAAAAAGATACAATTATTAATTTTGAATTTTTGTATTCCACAGAATCCCTCATATGTTTATTAAGGTATATGTTACCTCAAATTCTTCATTTTTATGACAAATTTCCCTTTTTTAAAAATTTATTTTTGTTTTTATTTTTTATTATAATTTTGTGTTGAAGACCATACATTCATAGTACTTATATTTTAAAATTTCAGCAACTGCATTTTTGAAATATAAAATGAAATGCACTCATAATTGTTTCGAGAAGTTTAATAACATTCTAATTTTGTGGTTTATACATCACTGTAATTTTACACATATTTTTTCATGAAAATGGGATTTTTTTTAAAAAGCACCTTCACCAAATTCAGACATGTTCCTTAAGAGTATGTATTCTATTTTTATGAGGATGCTTAAAAATTAACAGAGTGTTTTTTTTCCAAAAATCTGCTCTCTGCAAGCCACCTTGTTAATATGTTAAATAAAAGACAGGATATTGTGCCAGATTAAAGTATTTAGCAAGAGTCATTGGTAATTTCTGCGTTGTTAGTATCATTAATTAATTTTAACCAATCAATATTCTGATTTAGTTAGTATCAGTAAGTAGTATTATTAGTATCAGTAGTAATTAGTATTAATTATTTAATATTCTGAAAGTAACTCTATGGTGGGGAATTTATTACTGAAATTCTATTATTGGTTGATATGTTAGCAAAACATTTCATTTAAGACTTGAATCTTTCTAAAAGCATCTCAATCAAAATCATACATTCAGTTACATTTACTCTATACATCATCCTTTTGAAATATACAATTAATATTTATGTTCCTTTGTTCTGCTTTACTGAATAAAATACTGCGTTATTTTATGAAAATCATTGATAAATTTAAATTATGTATTCCGTTACATTGCTATTATGCTCTAGTATCCATGAAGTATTTATTTTTGTTAAACCAAAAAGATAAGTACTTTATGGACATTTATATAGTAACTTTCTGGATCCCATTCTTCTTCTTCTTTTTCATCCATTTCATCATAAAGTTAATAGTTGAAATTGAAATAAAAGATGAACATTGAATTTATGGAAAGATGAACAATCGACTATGAAGTATGGCATTGTTAATAAATAAATAAACTTGTGAAAAGAATGGTGTAACATCAACTGATTATTGGTGAAATATTGCTATCTCATAGTTAAGATAAAATGTTTTCTGTAGATAAGTTTAAGGTTGATTCAGATAAGTTAACGTTAAGGAATGTTGTTGTTGTTGCTTACGGCACTTGAAAGGGACAAGCCCGCTGTTACGAAGACAGCGATTTTAAGCTGGTGGGGGAGCGCCGTCTATGTCCAAGAGAACAACTTAGCTACACACACGTCACAGCGCTATTTACGGGCCGGACTCCATTCACGTATTTCATTCACTCATCCACAGATCGTAATTTAGACCTGAATCAGAGAGCGATCACCCCTGATCCAGTACTCCCAGTGGTATTACTGTTGACATGGAGGACCTAGTGACTTTGACAGATTTATACGCGCGTCAGCCACAAAGCACGCGGGGAATCTTCGGCCGGCGGGGTTCAAACTCGCAACCTAAGGGACGCGAATCCAATGCTCTATCAACCAGGCTATCTCGGTCCAGGTTAAGGAATTATTTAATGTAAATCGAGTCAAAATTTAGTAATTAAAATCGCGGATTTTTAGTAGAAAATTGCATATAGAAAAAAAAATAAACAACATATTTTGATAAAATGAAACTATTATTCATGATTTTTTTGTTATGCAAAGTTTTAACATCATAAAGTAATAATTCTCAACAGCAAAGCAAAATGTCTAACCATACATCATTTTATTTCCGAATAAACAGGACAAAAAGCAAAAGTGTTTTTCTTTTATTGAACATGAAAACGACGATATCTATAGACATAAAAATGTTATCTAAGGATAGTAAATCATTTATGTTCTATGTTATGTTAACAGCCAACTAATGTTAAATTTGAAGATTGTGTCTCTGTTTCAAAAAGGTAAAAGAATAAAGAAGGAATGGTACAAATTATGAAACGTAATCTTTAGAAAAAGAGGATATATAATTTATATTAAGGATACCAAACATAATGTATTAAACATGCAATTATCATGTTTCAAAACCAGTGCGAAGTAAAATTATACATAATTCACGTTGGATTTGAACTATTCCTGAACCACGTTTTAGAAACAAGACAGATGAATAGTCTAACGATAAACAAAGCTGGAATCTTCAAGCTGTTGTGACGTCACAGTTGTAGAGATTACACCATTGGAAAGCAATTGTATACGATTCTTTGCAATAATGAGCAAAATTTATTATTATAATAAATCAAAGAAGCTCTATAATTCATATCTGATTTTATACTCATATCTCTATAATTTTTCAAGATAGACTCATATCTCTATAATTTTCATTATAACAAACACATTCAGATTTTATATTTATGTTGCATTATAAATTGATTCATTGCTTGCATGATTTTTCCACATTAATATATCTGGGGGCACAAGCAAAAACAAGCGGCCTTTTCGACCATCCTTTTCTGGAAACAATTCGGGCCATTTTCGACCTCCTATAACTTTGTTGTGGATAAAACTAGAAGCCTGAATTTTTAGTACCCAAGCAGGCATTATATAAAAACGGTATATTTCAAATTTGATTAAATTTGAACCAGTAGTTTAAGAATTATAATTAGTCGAAGTTTGTGAATTTTGTCACTGACTGACTGACTGATCATCAAAACTCTTAGGCACTTTTAGCAGGCATAGAAGCTTCAAATTTAGAATACATTTAGTATTTAGTACATAAATCAAGGAAAAACTAAAATATGCGTGTAATAATGGACGGATAAATAAATTTCTTTCGAGCATTATCCATTTTGTCGGCAAACTCGTCGCCAAGTTTGTCACCAAGATCTGGAGGTCACTTTCTCGGCATCGAACAGCATCTAATACAGATTACTGTAAAAGGTCTTTCTTATGATGACACTATTCGCGCTGGGAAGCAAAATTACAGGTTTGTAACAATATCTAATTTGAAATAATTCAATTGGAAGCTGTGGAAGCTGCAAACGCAATGGGTGACTTTCAGAGAATCAATCTGGCAGAAGAACATAAATATATATTACAAAATATGTATACAAGTATATATATACAAGTATAATATACCTATATGGTAGGAGAATATAAATATAAAATATGGACGGCTGACATCGAATAAATGTCGACTTTGGAAGTATTAAAGCGCAGGAATCCTCAATTTGGGAATACAACAGACTAAGAAACATTTACCGTCCAGACTTGTCAAAAATTGTAACATCAAAGCTTACGAGAAAACCCCATAAAGACAGGGAATGGGCTTTGAGAAAAACTGTAGCTGAAGCTCAAGCAGTAGTAACGGAAAAGAAAAAGAGGAAGACTACATACAAAAATAAGAAAAGGACTATAAACAAAAAGAAATGAGATGCCATCAAAAACATAACTTGTAAAAAAACCAAGTCCCGCAACTCAGTTCTTCTATTGTAAAAAAGTTGGGAGATCCATGCAATACCAAACGGTCCATTTATTCAGTCGCTACTTAAGGGTCCTTCTGTTTTAAGTTATTACGTAATTAGATAACCTAACAAAATTTATAGTGACCATATCAATATTAAAAATCTGTTATAGTTTAAATAAACAGATTGACTTGGAAATCGCACTAAACAATCTAATTTAATATAATATGTTAATGTAATCTAATTTAATATAAAGATACTTTGTGTTTTCATGCGATCGCACTAAACAATCTAATTTAATATAATATGTTAATGTAATATAATTTAATGTAAAGATACATTGTGTTTTCATGCGATGGCCAAGTCAATCTATTTATTTAAACCATAAAAGATTTTTTAATATTGATATGGTCACAAGAAGATGTTGTTAGGTTAGCTAATTGCGTAATAACTTAAGACAGAAGGACCCTTAAGTAGGGATTGAATAAATTGACCGACTTGGTATTGCATGGATCTCACAACTTTTTACGATAGAAGAACTGAGTTGCGAGACTTGGTTTTTTTTACAAGTAATGTTTTTGGTGGCATTATAATTACTAAATCATAGTCAGTTAGCGACTCTGTGGAAACACATTCATAGCTCATATAGCTTTGAATGGAATTTTTTTTTAAATTTAGGGGTTATAGTATCTTGTTTAAGCGCATGTAGATGCTGAAGTATGTAAATTAAAAATTTTAAAAGTTAAAATGTCTTTGCAATTCAAGCGATTAGAATGCTGATAAATTAAAATTATTTCATGCATTTAATATTCAAAATTAATTAAGGTTGTAGAATCATCCAAATACTTGAACAAAAAATCCTACAAATTAAATAAATTCTTAAAAAATTTGACAAATTGTAAAATTTAACAGAAATTCTTTCAAAAAGCGAGATATAAAATAATATCTTAAGTTCTCAAATATAATGTAAACTTTGCAGTATATTTACAAAATATTTAATAACCATATAAATTCGCCATGATAAATGTTTCAAAAAATGTTAGCCATATGCAGAAAATACTCTTAAAAGGTGTCATAATATGCACGCTATACTGTTAAATTGCCTCTAACTCCCGCCATATGAGCTTGGGAAATATCTCCAAACTGTTTCCAATTTGGCTCTGAACCAGAAATATTGCAACTGAACTCAGGACTATTTACTTCCAAGTAAATGCTACTGTGGCACCTAGACAAGTTACAGGCAAAGAGCCAGTTTTCTGCATTAAGGCGAGAAAAATCACAACTATGAGGAAAGAAAAGGTAAGCAGAATATAAAATGGTAAATTAAAAGGAATTATAAGGGAGAAAAAATTTAAATAATTTAAATAGTCATGGATTCGAATTTTATAGAGGCATGATGTAAATTACGAAACTTTGACCACTCAAATACCTTGCAGCAGAATGTATCAATGTTACGAATTTGCAATATAGATTTCTTGCTGAGCTACTTTTATAATAAAAACATGAAGCCTGCATGGATTTTTTACTGGAATTTCCCGAATGTTAAGTCAGTAAGCTTGACTTAAACAGAATGACTAGGGATATATCAAATTAGGAAAAACTGCTAATCTCGGATGCTGCAATGTGATACAGATAATTTTCCACCAATCAAACCACTTTTTAGATTTCAGCCACTTGGAGAGAATAAATCTTCGTGTCATTAATTTGCCCTTTTTGTTCTCCTGCTTAGCTCCTAAAAGAGATAGATCCATAATTCTTGGATTTTCCAGAGCCTTCACTTTTGCATTCAAATTCATCGCTAAGATCAGTGTCCAGTCATCTGGCGTCCACTAAGCGTATATTAATTCGAGCTCCATGTATATCTCACTGTCATAGTAAATGTTCAACTTAGCAGGAAACCTGTTTTATAAATTCATTGTATCATAGAGCAATGATCCTTATTTGAAGTATTTGAATATACAGGATTCTAAATTTTTTTAGGAATTTAAAATTGAACTTCTATCTTATGAGCTTTAGATGACTAATATGGAAATAACTATTTTACTTTCAAAATGCGATTTTCTGTTTGTGATTGTTTTAAAGCGCTAGATCATTTAAATGCTATACCACACATCCTCTTATAAATGAACCTCTTACATGTTTATTTATTTTTTAAAGTTTATCTTATATATTTCGAATGTATGCAAAATCTATTTTGTCCTTTCCGCCGTAGCACTATATCTTGTGTAATTTATGAAAATGACAAATTAATTAACTAACTCCTCTCCAATATCTACGCCTTGCAAATGTGAAAATATTTAATGACATATTTAACTACATTTGCAGCAACTTATCAGTATATAAGGCATATTTTTTGAAAGATACATCTTGGGCTCTAATTCTAATTTCTTAAAGGTACCGTAGAAGTATAATCAACGTTTCGATAATTCGAAAATAATCAAGTGTATAAAAATATTATAAATATCCTAAAATGTTGTAAGTATTCAATATATCAGTGCTATCGACGATGCTTTTGGCCTTTTATTTACAATTAAATGTTGTTTCTTTAAGTATTCGCATTACGTTTTGACATTCCATTCCATGTTAGATTATTATTAGACCTAAGACTTACATTATTAGACTATTTTATTTATATAACATAACTTTCTTTATTTGTCTTATATCAGACTTAAATTTTTCTGAGAATTGTTTATCCTTTTACTATTATCATTCTTTTCTAAATGGCAAATTTTATTGTTTTCTTTTTTCCATGCCACAACGGCAAATTCCGGTAAAAACAGGAGCCACATTTCAACCGGCAGCAAATAAATACGATTGAACGGAAGTTTCGCTGCATCGCTGATTTGTGCTACCGGTTCCTAAATGAACGTTAAGCTAACAGAGAATCGCTCATTCGATAATCTGTCGGGAAACGAACGAATTAGAGAAGCTAAATGTATCAAGTCAGAAGAAGATATTCTTAACTTCTTGTTTCCGAAAACATTGTTTTCATTGACCGCCATAAACAGAAGCTGGGTTCTTAAGCCTTTCTGATTGAGCTTTTATAAGACCTACAGTTTTGTGTTTTTATTAATTAATTTTTTAACTTTAATCAGTGTTGAAAAATCACATTTTGATTTATGTTGTATATTAATTATAATTCAAAAAGTAAAATATATTATTTCATGGAAAGAAAAATGGTATTCAATTAGAAATTGGAATATTTTTTTTAATTGGAATAATATATTTAATTTTATCTCGTTTCATTGGAAATCTTTCATTTAATTTAAATCAAAATTAAATTAAAATTTATAATTTATTCGAGAAATTAAATTAAGTTATTAAATTTTAATTGTGATATTCCAATTAATATTGAAACATTTTAAGATATTTCAATGCAATAATTGCTTCAATATTATGCAACATCAATATAATTCAATAAAGTTTGCAATATAAGTGAATATATAATAATGATATATTGCTCTTTACATTCACTATAAGAGGCAATTTATTTGAATATAATTTTTTTTTAACTTTCTTCATGTAGGGTTATTTTGGAAGAACAAAAGCGAAATATACTTTCACAATCTACTTAAAAGGCTTCCAATTTTTTCTGGTATTTTATAAAATTATCCATTTTTCTCTTTAGATGAAAAATCTAATACATTATTAGGAGCATTAGCGACTAATTAGAATTGATTTAAAGTAGTAGATCTAGATGAAATATAAAAATGTAATTACATATCTTGAAGTAAATATTTTGTTATTTAATATGAATTTTCAAGTCTCCTGTCCAGGTGAAAACTCTTAATTGATTATTATTAGCCAAGAATTAAAAATAAAATAACGATTTGGTTAATCAGATATTCATGATTTTTATTCGCTTTTTCTTGCTTATTTATTATTAGCTAGAAACAGCTGGTTTGCGAAAATTATTAGTTCCATCTAAACTTCTTAAATATAACTTGCTGTTGTTACACCAACAGAATATTTTTAAATATCAGAGTCGCGTACATTATGGTCGTGTTATTTTAACAACCTCACAATTTTTCTTTTTGTTGTTGCATATAAACAGTGTTAATAGAATCTAGGTCAATGACATCAGATAGTAGTTAAAATTAATTATCTTCTAATTATCTATATTGTCTTTCGAGGAAACAGGATTTAATTTGCTGATTTTTGAACTGCCAATAAAAAAATATCGATCCTTTGGCTTTGAAAAATGCACATGTGGAAAAATGTTAGAAAATCGCTTGATGCAGCGATGATTTGAAAGCGATTTGAAACATCAATTTATTGTTAAAAAGTATTAAAAACATTTTTTAATGCGGAAAAAATTTGTTCGATAACTTAGTTGGAATTCTCATATTTTTTTTTTCTAATTTAAAATTCTTTTTTTAAAAAATAATATATTTGTAAATTTTGGTGAGAAAACGGCAAAATCTCATTTATTTTTTTATTAATTAATCAACAATTAAAAACACCTCGCTTCGAAATGAGCATTTCCATTCCCCAAAGTTTATTTGTGCCAGACAATGCAGTCTTAGATATAATAATTTGTACTTTAGAGCGCCAATGGACAGACATATGCTCATCTTACTTTATTATTAGTACAGATTATCAGTTTCATTTCCTTCATCTTTTTATTCTAAATTATAGCTCGTAATCGGAATGCCGAAAATTCTACACGTGTTATTACTTCATAGATAAATAATCATATTTTTGATATATCGCTGATGGTGTTAAACATCTAAACAATGTATGTAAAACTCGTTTAAATGGTTAGGAACAAAGAGGAACCAACAAGGATTCTGTCGTGACACTGAGCTACTGATACCTAAGGGATAGTTAAGAGGCTTAAATGATAGTTAATTCAATAATTTAAAAAAGAAAAAAACAGATTATTGAAATTAAATGCTTCCAGTCAGCTAAATATTACGCAATTTTTATCTTCGTTGCTAGGATGATTTAATTCCTTTAACTTGCACGAAATAATACTAGGCATGCTATAAAATTTCACTGAAAACTCACAGGAACTTCTTTAATTTCAAACAAGAAAATCTATTCTTTTTTTAAGATTTTTATTAAATGGTAGAATGTTTGAGTTTGAAAATGAAATATGGTATTACACATTGAGGTATTATTACAAAACTGATACACATTTTTCTGATCGCATTAAGGATTTATTATGAATTTAAACACTTCTTTCTTACCTAAATAATGAAATATGGTATTACACATTGAGGTATTATTGCAAACTTGTACAAATTTTTCTGATCGCATTAAGGATTTATTATGATTGTACAAATTTTTCTGATCGCATTAAGGATTTATTATGAATTTAAACACTTCTTTCTTACCTGAATAATGAAATATTGTATTACACATTGAGGTATTATTGCAAACTTGTACAAATTTTTCTGATCGCATTAAGGATTTATTATGAATTTAAACACTTCTTTCTTACCTGAATAATGAAATATGGTATTACATATTGAGGTATTATTGCAAACTTGTACAAATTTTTCTGATCGCATTAAGGATTTATTATGAATTTAAACACTTCTTTCTTACCTGAATAATGAAATATTGTATTACACATTGAGGTATTATTGCAAACTTGTACAAATTTTTCTGATCGCATTAAGGATTTATTATGAATTTAAACACTTCTTTCTTACCTGAATAATGAAATATGGTATTACATATTGAGGTATTATTGCAAACTTGTACAAATTTTTCTGATCGCATTAAGGATTTATTATGAATTTAAACACTTCTTTCTTACCTGAATAATGAAATATGGTATTACACATTGAGGTATTATTGCAAACTTGTACAAATTTTTCTGATCGCATTAAGGATTTATTATGATTGTACAAATTTTTCTGATCGCATTAAGGATTTATTATGAATTTAAACACTTCTTTCTTACCTGAATAATGAAATATGGTATTACATATTGAGGTATTATTGCAAATTTGTACAAATTTTTCTGATCGCATTAAGGATTTATTATGAATTTAAACACTTCTTTCTTACCTGAATAATGAAATATTGTATTACACATTGAGGTATTATTGCAAACTTGTACAAATTTTTCTGATCGCATTAAGGATTTATTATGAATTTAAACACTTCTTTCTTACCTGAATAATGAAATATGGTATTACATATTGAGGTATTATTGCAAACTTGTACAAATTTTTCTGATCGCATTAAGGATTTATTATGAATTTAAACACTTCTTTCTTACCTGAATAATGAAATATGGTATTACACATTGAGGTATTATTGCAAACTTGTACAAATTTTTCTGATCGCATTAAGGATTTATTATGATTGTACAAATTTTTCTGATCGCATTAAGGATTTATTATGATTGTACAAATTTTTCTGATCGCATTAAGGATTTATTATGAATTTAAACACTTCTTTCTTACCTGAATAATGAAATATGGTATTACATATTGAGGTATTATTGCAAACTTGTACAAATTTTTCTGATCGCATTAAGGATTTATTATGAATTTAAACACTTCTTTTTTACCTGAATAAATATATTGAAGAATAGGAGAACAGCTGCAGGATTCTATATTTTATATGTTTATTTTTTTTTTAATTCTCCTTCAAACGTAATTCTGCAAAAGTTGTCAGGTATATGTACAATGTTGAATCTCTTTTAAGCATGACAGTTAACACTACATTGAACATGATAATAACTGCTCTAAATTGCATGTTTCTTACATTCATTAATCAAATGTAATATTTTTTTTGTATATAGATATATTATTATTATTATGAATTTTGTTTATATATTATTATTATTTGTATAGATAGTATTATTTTTAACTACAGTATATCGTATTGTGTTGATATACTATAATCAATGGAAATAGTCTAATCACTTCAGCAACAATTATGAGATGAAATCTATTATGTGAATGTTAATAATTTTGGGGGTATATTTAATAATCGATTTCTAAATTAGAAACGACTTAATTTATAATTTAATAGTTTATTTTCAAATTTAACATTCCAATTTTAACAACTTACTTATTAAATTAGCCAGAAAGTTTTTAATTTTCATATGAAAATCTTTTTTTTTTAGTTTAGGCTTTTTAAATTGTATTTTTACTAAAAAAAATATCAGACAGTAGTATTTAATGACCATTTAAAAACGAAATTAAAAAATGATATCTGAATGATAATTTAAAGAAAGAAACATTTGTTTTCATTCAAAAATAAAAAAATAAATATTTTTTGTAAAATTAAAAAATACTATATGCACCATTAAAAAATAGTAAATGAATGAGGAATTTTCATATTAACCCTTTATTTACTGACGATACTTAAAAGTACCATTTAAATCTGGCTTATATCTCCGTAATATGACAATTTTTGCTCATGGTATTCTAAAGAATACGGAAAATGTCACCCAAATAGCAAGAAGTTAATAGAAGCTAAAAGTAGGAATTAAAAATATTTAATTAATAATTAAATTAATTAAGATATTTCTATTAATTAAAATATGTTCTTGGGTTCCCTGGAAATTATTCTACAAGAAAATTTAACTACTAGTGCAAAATGAAGTTGAAAAATTGATGGTAACATAATTCGGTAAATAAAGGATTAAGGGGCCAACTTGTAACTGATGTATCATAAATATTTTATAATTCATGAAAAAAATAATTCAAATTAGGTCCATTTCTTCAATAAGAGGAAGTAAAAAGAGATCACTTAATGTTTTTTGTTTTACATTTTTTTTTTTTTTGAAAAACACTGTTCAGTCTCACTGTTTTGTGTTTATATCCAGTAATGTTTAATTAAAACATTTTATTTTTCTAAATTTGGATGAATGCTAGTCATAAATGAAAAATTATTTCTTTTATTTTAGAATATATCTCTTCTTCAAAAGTATGAAGTACGTCTCTTCTTCATTGAAATAAACACTTGTTTATTGTTTAATTTGCTTAAAAAATGACAAGCATTTCTTTAAAAAATATAAAATTTTGCCTGTAAATCTTATATAATATTTTACTTCAATTAGTAGCTCCGATATATATATTCCCAGGCTTTAACAATGCGTTTATTCCCAGTTCAGTCATATAATGTCAACCTCAAGTGTAAGGTCTGATAAATTACTTCATGTATTATTCTGTGCTCCTTTTTGTTGTTCTTCTTCTTAATACACATTAAGATTGTATGAGAGACATACGAACAAAGGCTGGATATTGTTGGTGGTCATTCTAACAGTAACAAAAAAAGTTGCTACCTTATAACAAGTAAAACTGAAAGCAAAAATAATAGGAACTAGTGATATATCCGGTTTGTTTTGTTAGCTGCCTTATCATGATGTAACACTTTCACTTTCCAATTCTGGATCCTCAGTTGGTCTAAACAGTGAATGGGAAGACAAGAGAAGAAAAAGAGGAAAAAGAAAGATTAAGCTCTCTTCTCTTCCGATTCTTCAGTAGGCATGTCTAGACGTGTCATCTCGACACTGGGTATCTTTGTGTGTTTTACTTTCTCATAGTTGCTTCTAACCAAAATAAATGGAAAACTACAACAATCAAGATCTTTGATAACTTTTCGAATAAGATGCTGTTATGCCATTGTAACATTTGTTCTTGTCACTAGTATCGAAGCTTTTAGAATTTCAATGATCTTTTCTACTTTTCTATCCTACTTTTCCGATTGGATTTTCTACCTTATGAAATAAAAGAGTATTTCATACCATGTAGAAATTTTTTGATAAATTTATTTCTTTTAATTCAAAATAAATATGATGTTTATTAGCATTGTGTAACCATACTCATTGGCTTTTCATGAAATATTTTGTCAAGGTAACATCAAAATGATGAATATGAATAAATTATTTAACCAAAAACTGAAAGCTTTATCATTTTATTCCATTTATATTTGAACTGATAGTATAAGAAGTTTCATATTGATAAATATAGATTTCTTTACATCAAAAGATTCTGAAATAGCAATACATAGCAGTTGTATCATTTATAAAGTAAAAAACGTAAGATACGCATCACTTTGTTTGCATTTGATCAAGGAGCTCTGATACATTTTTCTTATAATTTCAAATATAATAATATATTTTCAAAAAAAAAAAAAAAAAAAAAAAAAAAAAAAAAAAAAAAGGTTATCACTCTCTTATAGTTCGCAAAGCTTGAAACTTTTTTTGAAATTACTTACTACACAAAATTATTATTGTAATTTTTAATCGAAATGGACAACATTTTGGAACTTATGGATAATTTATCAACGATATCAATATATTTTTTTACACTGAAGTAATAAAAAATTTCAGAGAAAAACACTTTACAGAGATTTGCATAATGTTGTTATATCTGTGACTAAAAGAAATGATATCTAGTATTTGCTGAAACATTTTTTATCTTTTTATTTTATTTTAAAACTCCAACCTAAGAATATAGGTGAAATGAAATAAAGATATTTTTCATACCCATTTCATTTATAAGTAACGAGTTTCAAAATATCTATTATCTACACAATTTTTTCGAGAGGAAAGTTATATTTCAATTTTCATTATTTCATTTAATTTGCAAAAGTTGCTATTGTTTAGCAATGACATACAATTTATAATAGAAGTATATTTATTACTGACTACACAAGAAAATTTCAGGAAGACCAATCCCACAAGTGTTTAAGAATGCAAAGATAGAATATGAGTGGACTTACAATTCGTCGCTTTAAGACTACTATGCAAGATGATTGGACTAATTTTTTATTTAAAGAAATATACAGCCATACATGTCTTCATCCAAATAGGTAAATTTAGTGTCTTCCAAACTTTGGATTTAAGTGAACAACGATATATATTTAAATTAAACAATGAACAATCAGTGTTGAAATTTATTGGATATGAATAATGACTGTTTTAAAATGCATTCAAGCTTAAAATTTATTAATTATGGAATAAAAATCCATTAACTAAACATCTTCCAAATGAACACATCCAAGAACCGCGATTATTTTCCTTTAAGCACAGAAAACAATAAATTTAATCAACAAAATTACATAAAATGAAATATAATATCCTGAATACATGTGTTTAAAAAACCTCAAAATTGATGGCGGAAGTAATCAACGGTCAAAGCAACTGAAGGATTTTTCCTCCTTAAAACGCTTACACTCTATCGCTTGCTCTAAAATGCTTGTAATTTTATATATTTTTTAATTAAAAAAAACTTTTTTTTGTTTTTTTATTCCTTGGAAAACCAAGAAAAAATTAGCTTTTTTCTTACTAAATATACGAAAATATAATTAATTTCTTTTAGCTTCATCTACAAAACGAATAAATAAGGCAGTAGAGACGACTGTAGAAAAAAATACTTCATTCCATTATTATGTAAAAGATTGACTTAAGCGTGAATCTTAAAGATTGCAAATTGGGCTTCAGAAGCAGATGTCGACTCAATTTTTCTCTCATTAAGGAGAAATAAGGTATTTTTTCATCAGAAAAATTTCTGTTTTGATTTATATATTTATTTTTGTATTTTTGTTTGAGCACTTCTAGGAATCTTATGTTTTGTATAGATAAAGTCATCCAATCTTTAAAATGTCGCCCAATAATCAATTTATTTCTATAATATATTTAATTGTTGCTTTTTGCAGTGCTGTTATAAAGAGGTTTCACAAGAATTGATTCATATTTAGTATAATTTGGAATGACTTCTGTCTCATGTACGTTATCATGTGCGTCTCATAAGTGGTTGTATTGTTTTCTGTTATTAAAATGCTTTAAAATAATTTATTCCTTTCTGTTATTGTGTTATTTATCAAAAAACAGTATTAGAATTTACAAGTTTCATATATATATCCACTTTGCTTATAATATTCAAATGTATTAAATTTCAGTTATAATCTCAGAGTAGCATTTGAGTGTTTGGAAAGGTTGTTATGCAATTCGCAGAATTAAAAAAAATACCTATCTTAGCGCCCAGCTTCTGAAACTTTAGAGCAGAATCAAAAACCTCTCAGGAAAATAGGAATATATAAAAAAAGTGAAGAAAGTCGATGAAGTGAAACATTAAAATTAAATAAAATAAAACTAGGGCATTCCATCAAAGAAATAATAAAATATCATATTTAATTTGAGCATTAGGTCTGCGATAAATTTTTGAAAAATATTATAATATATTTATATTTTTGAATTTTTGCATAAAATAAATTGAAAAAGCGTCTATGAAACAAATGTTTACTTGTTAAGAGTAAAAATTGCCTAGAAATAAAAAAAAAGAATTTTGGAGTTTGTAAAAGAACTATAAAGCAAAATCTTTCTTATTCAGAGGTTTTATCAAAACTTTATTCATACTTTTGCAGATACTTTAAGGAGGGCAATATATTACACACTTCCTAAAATAGTAGGATGTATTTTTATTCACTCTTTAAATATCGAAATCGATTGCCTAAAATGAAATTTTCTCTTTTTTTACTGATTTTAAAAATTAAAGTAGTTCTAAATGCTTTTGGAACGTATAAGTTGTTTATTCTATATGTTATGAATTTCAGAACATCTTAAAAAATTATGGCATCTAGATTTGAACAAAACAGTTGAGACATACTTTAATGTACAAGATTTTAAATAAGAAAATTGTAAAAAAATTTTTGACTTGGATAAAAGAATAGTATTTAAAAATGCAAAATAGCATTAAAATTAGGATTAAACACTTTTAAAATTGTACGCAATTTGGTAAAAAAAATGAATGCACAAATGAAATTCAAATAGTTTTACAAAGAAAACAGGTGGAAAAGAAATACTAGAAAACTAAAATTCTAAATAATATTTTAGTAATATAGAAATATTTTCTATATAATAGTAATATAGAAATACTAACAATAGAACTAACACTAGAACCATAATAATTTTAAGAATTAAAACTTATATCCGTATTTTTGCGCAAAATTGAAATATTTTCAGAGAATTTCAGATATAGAAAATTTCTGAAAAAGCAATAATAGCATAAATGTAACATGTCAAATGATGCAAACAATATTATAGCTTTCAATAAAAATAAATAGATAAAATATTAACAAAAAAGACTTGATACGCTCTATTCTGTTAAACTGCTACTCACTCGAGACATATGAGCCTGGAAAAGTATATCGCAATTGTCCCTCCATTTGGTTCAGTGCCAGGAATACCCATACTCAACTCGGGGCATATTTGTTTCCAAATAAACGTTACTGTGGCACTGTGACAAGTTGAAGGCAAAAAGCCAGTTTTGTATATTAAGGCTAAACAAATCACGACCAAGAAAATGCTGAGAGAAGGGAAAATAAAGGGAGTACAATGGATAAAATGGGAGAGAATATTAAACAAACGGAAATCCATGGTCGTAACTCGTGAATGAATTATGATCTAAAGTAATTATTAGCTTCCTATTTCTCGATTATATGTTGAATGTAGCTTATCATATAGTGAAATATGGGATATTGTAAGATTACTGAATAATAGTTACTGGTAATTTAATCATCAACAGTTGAAATCTCACTAATAATAAAAATAAAATGTGTCTAATCTGTGTGTTGAAGCAGGATCGGAAGGTGTATTGAATTTTGCACAAGCATATTTTGGATGTTTTAATTGTACACCTCGGAGCTACATGTATTCATGCATGCAATATATTATACCAATATATTGCATGCATGAATGCATGCAATATATATAAAGTACACATACGAATATAATAGCGCATACGAATATAATATATAAAGTACAAATACACACACTAGCATAATATATAAAATGCAAATACACACGCTAACACAATATATGAAAACAAATACAAAGAACTTATAAAATACAAATACAGGGTGTTCATTAATTATTGTCGGAGTTTCCGTACCTCATAAGTTTCGAATAAAAATATTACGCAAAAACCGATTACGTATTCGTAAATTACAACTCAAAGAATTTTATTTATGATATCAGCTGAAGGCCATTCTTTGAGTTGTACTTTACGAATACATAATTCTTTGAGTTGTAATTTACGTATTCATAATTCTTTGAGTTGTAATTTACGCATTCATAATTCTTTGAGTTGTAATTTACGAATGCACTGAATGCCTACAAAGTGCAAATTGTGCAAGCTTTACACTTTAATATCATTAATAAAATTCTTTGAGTTGTAATTTACGAATACGTAATCGGTTTTTCCTTAATATTTTTTATTCGAAAGTTATGAGGTACGGAAACCCCGACAATAATTAATGAACACCCTGTATATACACTACAATATATAAATACACACAATGCTACAAACAAATACATATGTGTATGTTTGTGTGTGAGTATTTATTAAATATAGATAGAATTTTAGTGATTTTGAATAATAATTTTAAAAAATTTTGCTGTGCAAAAATGAGGTTATTATGTGCCTCATAGGCTATATAACTTTTAAATAAAAATTTAATTTGAAATAATTAAAAGCTAGAAAAATTTTTGGAAATTTTGGAAATTGAAGAAAGTTTTGGTGAGTGTCCAAAATAACTTTAAAATATTCTCCAACACAAAAGTGAAGCTAAAATACACGCAATAAGCCATATAACTTACAAATTTCATTTTCTTTACTGTAACGAAACATAGTGATGAAAATTACTTCATTTTTGTCCAAATCAGAGCTTCTGAAATCAGGAATTCCAACCTCAAAATGAGTTAATTATTTTCATGAGTTCTAGGGTCATGAAATTATTCATATCACATACTTTTGTGTGATTCTTCAATATCTACTGCAAAAAATTTCTGATTACAATTTTGATTCAAAACATTTCGTAAAAATGTGACAATTACACATTTCTAACTAATTATTCTTATTGCTATTTTTGATCTTTATCATATTGTATCTTTCAGCTGCAGCTTCTCCAGTTGAATGTATTTTTGTATGGTTGAAATTGTGATTTCTTTTTTCTAATATGACATAGCGCAAAGATATTTTTGGGAGTAATAGGGAATTTGTATGAAGCAAATACATAACGCTGAATAAGCCTTATAATAATTTCGATATTCCTCTATCAATAGTAAAAATAAACACCATGATGTATAATATAGAAGATGTGCAGCTTATACAAAATATTTATAACATCTAATTTTTAAGCCACATAATCTTGAAGATCAGAAAAAGAAACAGTCTACTCTAATCCAGCTTGATAAGTAAACTAACCATAAAGTTATTTCGATACAATTAGACATATATCTGCAAAGATGCTTTTAGTTAAATAAGGAATGCAAATTTAGATTGCTGTAATATTGATTTGTACTGCACAAACTTATAAATTCTAAATTTTACTCAGTTATCCCGATGTTAGCAATCAAATTTTTAACATATTCTTGATACACAAAAATTTATGTTAAAAAAATTCCCGTTTCTACTACTACAATGGACCACTACACATAGTTATATTAAGCCAATGAATAGTCAACCCCGATGAAGTAGCTACACATATTTATATAAAGCCAATCAAGTTTTTATAAAATCAATCAAACCCTCGATGAAGTACCACCAGTTTATCGGTTTATTCTCTTCGAGGCGGTCATTGAAATACTCAAAAAGCTCCTAATATAATGGTGTGTAAACTGCAGAATAGTGTAAAGATTTTGTTCAATCAGCTGATATAACATGTTGACTACTCGAAACGCCCTAAGGCACATAAATAAATCTGAATGACAGAACCGACGGAAGAACATTGACGGAAACTGAACTTGAATCTATTGGTCGCATTACAAACCCTCCATTGGGAGGTACGTCCTATTATCGATATGAGAAGGGGATAGCTGATACCACACCATTTCTGTACTCACACGGATAGAGAAAACCAATATGTCATTAAATATGACTAATAAGGTGGGAGAACTGATTAAAAGGTAATTTTTCTTACATTTTCAACGGAACATGTGTGAACTCAAGCAAACTAAAATGTATTTCATTACGAAATGAAAGCATTTTACCACTGCAAATATGTGCATGTCTCTAACTGTATAAAAAATTAACTATAAATACATGATTAAAATAGACACAATCTCAACTATCATCATGGCATATTATGTGCATGTACCAATTTTTTCTGCATATATAACAAAAATAATTTTTTTCGAAATTTATCATAGAAGTAAATTTTATCTTGAATTAATTTAGCATTTTAAATAACTATTATGTATTAATTCTGCTAATAATGGTAATTAAGTTAGGAAAATATATATTTCGGTTATATTGTTCTATGACTGCGGAATCAAGAGCAAAGATTCTTACAAAGCCAATTAAAAAGAAATATGTCCTAACTTCCAAGGTTTTGAACTTAAAAAGAAGTATAACGTGATCTCTTTAATTATGTTAAGGCTAAAAACTTAAATCTTTTCTTCCTTAAGCTAAGAATAAATTATTAATTTCCGGGCGAGATATTTAAAAAAATTCTAACAATGTCTAAAAACTCCAAAGACTGGTCTTTGTTTGTGTTTTTTAAATTAAACGCGTGCCCACATTTTTTATAAAATTTTGATTTCATAATAATTTCAAACATATGCATATATTTAAAAAGGTTTATTAAAGGTTTTAGGATCATAAAACAAAGCATTTTGTTAGAAGACATATTAAGGTAATGCTAAATTTAAACATAAATTTGTTACCTCTATTGAGCTATGTTTTGTAATTCTTTCTTAAAAGGATAAAATAGTTTAGTAAAACCAAATATCATTAATGTTCTTGAAGTATAACAGATATTTTTAGAAGGAAACGCTCACTTTGATTAAAAAACAACATTTGATTATGTTATAAATAATTAACCCTATTTATTATCTTTAGTGTAACCAACCTAATAAAATAGTATAACTTTTTTCCTGATTAAGATCTAACGCGATCGACTAGGTGCAATATTTACAAGAAATTGAAATAATATTCATTTCAATAAATTCAAGATTTTTTTTTCTTTAGAAATACTTTGTGATACTTCTCCTACTGTTTTCATATTTAACTTGACTGTTTAATCTCAGGTGAGTTGTGAAAATGGAAATTCATAATATAAAATCTGATCGCCTTATGGATTTGAGTTCAGAGGCACTTTAGTAACTAAACAAGGAAAAAATAAATAAAATCTTGGATGTAGTCATAAACAATCGTCAAAAGAAGATAAACA
Source organism: Argiope bruennichi (assembly GCF_947563725.1). Lineage (NCBI taxonomy): Eukaryota > Metazoa > Arthropoda > Arachnida > Araneae > Araneidae > Argiope > Argiope bruennichi. Next base: position 111,082,637 of record NC_079151.1, on the reverse strand, counting down.
AATATGGTTGTTAAATTATTTTTCCATACAGACATTGGATCATATGGGTTTTTTTCAATGCTAAATTCCATTTATTAATTTCATTGGAGGTTCAATTATTTCGTTTCCTCTTTTTTAGACTTGAAATTAAATTTTCTGCAATATTTAACAGCCTGCTTCTGAATTATCAGTATATATTTGCTAGTTAATATTTGTTCATTTAGAAAAAAACAAATATTACGAATCGCAAAAAGAAATTTGAATAAATAACATTTCCTCCTGCAAATATGCATCATTGAAGATAAAAACTGTGATATAAAAACATGTCAATTATTCTCCTTATATGAGAATTATGTTTATTTGGTGTTTTTTTTAGAATAATCGTTCCTGCTAATATGAGCTGGAATTTTTACATATTCTTTAAAAAAAGCCATTGAGATAGTAAGAAAATATTATTAATCAGAAAATTTCCAATCGTTTATAGAACGCTAAAAATATAATCTAACTTTGTATGTAAAACCAAAATGCGTACACAAAATTGCACAAGAACCATTATATATAAAGAAAATTATTATCATCTCTTATATACGATAACTGTATGTAATTGATGTATGATAATTATTTAGCCGTTTAGCCGTCCGTAAAAGCAAAATAATATTTTTCGATATATCTGTAGTCCGATATTTTAAATAGCAACCAATATTGTGAAGATATCGTAACAATGTTCTTTAGCTTTGTGAATTGAGAGGGGTTAGTATTTATTATGATGCAAGCCATGCTTAGAGTAAATTCACAAATATGAAATCATAAGGATTTCATGACAATTAATTGATGATAAATTATTATTAAGAACAGCCATAAAAAAGTTTTCCCCTGCAACAATTTCGAGTGTATCAGCTAAGACTTTAGAATCGAAAGGTATTCTAAAGTCTTAGCCGATAGAGGGCGACATATGGCATACAAAAAAAGAAAGACATTTGAAACTTTTTTTCTCCAGATGATGAATTTCGAATTTTCGCCTCTATCATTCTCAACAGCGAAATATGTGGCAAAAATGCCATCAAAATCAGTGATGGATTACTAGGCAAGTGGGAAGAGGCGGGTTACGCAGGATTGTAACTAGGTGAAGTAAATTGATAAAAAAAAAATACTGCAGACAACACGTTAAACATGTAATATGCATTAGTATTTTCTAAAATAGTTTTGACTTTTCATGATATTTAGTTAGCCACATAAAACTTAATCGTGAATACATCTTTATTAGTAGTAGATCGTACCAACCTTACTCTTTTAAGATTAAAAATGATTATTTTTGGGTTCCTTATTCTGGGAATTTAAACAGTGTTATATTAATTAATTTTGTTTATTCATGCGAAAATTTAAACTTCTTATGAATGTGAAGGTTCTCAAACAAGTTCTTTAGTTGCTTAGACAAGAAGAGATAAATTAATAGGTAGGTTATTTTTATCATTTGGAATAGCAAATTTTACTAAGTGATGGTCATATATTTCTTTGTAAACTACTTGTTGCAAAGTGTAAATCCGGAAACATTACACATTTGTCATTTAAATAAAGAAAATACTCATGACACTACTATCAAATGAATGACTCAATGGATAAATTGAGTTGTGGAGAGGTGTCCGCAACTGAATTTATCCATTAATCATTATTTAATCATTGAATTGAAACATCACTTTTTGTTATCATTTGTCTTTTACGATATCTTAGAAGAAAATAATGATTAAAAATTGAATGAACATTATTTTTCTTAGAGGAAAGGGATACAATGGATTACAAATATTTATTGGTGAAAATTATAAATAACCTCGGAATTATAATGATATCTTATTCAGAAACAAAAAGTTATTTCATATTTCCTGTAAGCAGAATAGTATATTTATGTTACTGATTAAAATCTTCTTTTGGTGCACTACGAAAAGTACGAAGGGTAGACCTAATCATTTAAACCAAGATTCAAGTTCGAGAAACAAATAATTAAATTTATAAAATTTCCTGAGATTTTGAGCAAACATTTTTATTAATTTCTAATTAGAAATATTTAGCTGTATAGTATAAATGATTGTATTTTTCTAATTTTCCAAATTAATAACTTTATTTGAAATATTTTTGTCTTATAATTGTTTCTAAATTGTTTTTTAAACGAAATTTTAAAAGAAAGTGATAATTAATAGTCAATATTTTAAGGAAATAATACGAAATGTTTAATATAATAAAAATCAGCACCTCATAAACAGCTTTTACATTAAACGGTTTTCTTTTTTTACTGAGTCAAATTCTATTTTGTAAACTTACTAAACACATTATTTTTGAAAAAGAATTATCCTTATTAATCAGTTTATTAAGAAACAAAGAAAATGATTTCAAAAGTTATTTATATTATTAATTTTTCAGATACATTATCATGTTTCTCTTTCGTTAATTAATTCTTTATTTGTGACATTTATTAACCAAGATATGGCAATACTTATGAAATACTTGGAGCTATTTTTTTAATGACACGTGCATACCTTGCTGCACTGCATGAATTCAGAAATGCAAAAGTCTTCTGCCCCAAAAAATGTTGATTTCTTTAAGATAGTTAGAGGATGAGTTGCTTTCATATTTATTATATTATGCAATAAACCTTGGCTAGCATCTAAATCACGTGATGGAGCAATTGGTAAGTGAGAAATAAAAATTGAACAATTAATCAAAACGGAAAGTGAGAAAAATCATTGAATGTAAAAGTAACTAAACGACGTGGTCCAAGACATAATAAAAGACTGGAAATATGCTCATCTTACTCATTATGAGTCACCCTTCTGCTGCATAATGATGATGATGTCGTGTCCGCGATACTACTTGAAGGGGGTTCAGTAGCTTCTGAGGGTAAAGACCCCCGAGCACCCGAGGGCTGAAATCTAACTTCTAGCTCATATGGAGACGACGCACACACACATTCACTTGCACAACCCGATTTTACATGGAGGGGGCACATTCACACACCTCACAGATAGAACACAGACGAAGAACAACCATGTCCGAACCCGGATTTGAACCTGGGACGCCCAGACCACGGGGAAGATGCGCTACCCCTATACCAGGACGCCGGCTCTGTTGCATAATATAATGGAAAAGAATCAACTTCGTGTTCCTGAAACGAATGTATCTAAATATTTTATTTACTTCGTTTGCAAGTAAATGAGAAATAAAATAAAATACTGGATTATGTTTATAATTATCAAGTAATTACATAATTTTATTAGTATCTGGAACAAATATTGTTAGAATTTTCTAATATATTTATTCATGAATTAAAATCTTATAATATCAATCGAAAATTAATGATTTTATTGATAATTTCGTGTATAATTCTATATTTTTTCCGTTTATTGGACATTAAAACTGCTTGAGTCATATTCGAAGAAAAGTAAAGCTACATTGGCAACACTTTTACAAAAAAGAAAAAAAGTCATCCCTTATCAAATGAAATCTAACGGCAAAAATAAAAACAAGTAATATCTGTGATCTGTCATGTTGATTGTTTTATCGCCATGTAACACTTACGCCTCTTCTTTCTTGATTGTGATTTCGTCTGTACAGGAAATAAAAGCAGAAGGAATGAAAGAAGGGGGGGGAGGAACTAGACCAGCTTTCTTCTGTTTTGTTCCTTTGTTTGTATCCTCTCTTCATTTCACTTGATTTTTCTAAGAGACACTTTCTTTTATCACTGTTGCTTTCAGGAGGAAAATCTGGAGTAACGAAAGATATGTTTTGTCTAACTTATCTAATAAAATATGTTGCAATGTCCATATAGTTGCGTTTGCAACATGATATGGAAAAATTAAGTTGCCATATTTAGTTAAGATGCCAATTTTATTTTAAAATCTTAATGAAAATTTCAGTTTTTTTTCTTAAGATAAATTAATTTAATCAACTGAAAAATCACAAGTTCACAAATTAATATTTTTAGCACTGTAAGATAAATAAATTTCATAACTGTCTGAAAAGAAATTTTGACATTTTTTTCCTCTTTTTCAAAAAAACGTATACTTTCCATTTAGTAAGAACCCATTCGTCCATTAATATTTTATGCAGAAACAATGAATTATGAAATCACTTTTACTTTATTGTGTTTAGAAATTGCCGTAAACGGAAACCCCTCAGTTCTATTAATAGAGATAAGAGTGCTGTTTTTGATCGTCTGAACACTCAGATTTGCAAAATATGGAGTTTCATCTGACTTTCCGTTTTTGATGCAAACATTATTTTAACAGATTGTCTAATTCAGCATCAACTCCGGATAGCGAAGAACTCATCTAGGATTTTAAGTGGAAACTCATCTAGGATTTTAAGCGAAATAAAATGACGTCCCTTCTAAGTTGCAGTGATTATTATGGGTGCAAGTCAATAAATAGGGGTTGTATGAAGCACTTCCGTAAAAGAAATTAAACTGATTAAAAGAAAATATAACTGATATTAATTGATAAAAAGGTGTTAAATATAACTTTTTATAAACAAAGTAATCTATTTCAAGATTTTGACGAATATGCTTGTCAGGTCATCTGCTTCAGATCATATGCTTTCTGATCATCTTAAATCCGAAAAAGACATTTTTAGAATTATGTCTGGATGTCTTTGAGCACAATAACTCTAAAGACCTTTGAACTGAAAATAGATTATGTGATATTTACACTACATGTGTTATTGTAATTAAACTTTTAAAGATATAAATGCATTCATAGAAAGTTTATCTATTTGTCTTTCCAAATGCAAATGATAATAATTGTTAAATATAAAATGTTAGATAAATAAAATTATTGCTCAGTTTTTATATGTAAAATATATGGATCTATCAAAATTCTAACCAAGTCTGAAAAATAATCGATAATCTATTGTTGTATACTTTCGCATTCAACGTCAGTAACTCAAATAAAGGAAATGTGGTATATGAATTATATTACTAAATCATGCATTTTTTTATATCACGTTTTGACTTCCATCAGAAAATAAAAAGGCATTTTTTGTGGCATGTACTTTTTATCCACATCAAGAACATACTCGATTTTCTGTACTGTAGTACGAAGAACAAAACTCCCATGTACGGATCAAAAATATTATACAAATCTTGGTTCAGAGCTTTGTCCAAGCTCCACGATTTCTTCGAGAGAAAGGAGTGAGAAGTATCTTTCTTTGGAATGTGCTAGAAATTTACAGAAATACCAATCATGTTGGTTTTTAAATAACTGTTTCTGTGTTGTTAATTCAGTTTATTAATATAAGATTATCCTGTATAATTATATAAGATTATCTTCTATAATTATATAAGATTATATATCATTATATTGTAATATAATAATATACTGTATAGTAAGATTATAATATTGTATATTAATATAAGATTATTTTATTTCCCTGGCCAATGAAATAAAATTTTGCGTACAATTTCACATGTATTTCTTTTGAGGGCTTAGTCAAATAAATTTAAAAAAATAACCAAGGGAAAAAAACCTCCTGCTTGAAGGAATTCACGAAAACAAAACATAATAGCAAATCTTGTCGATTAGAGGAATTTTGCTGATGTCGAAACGAGAATATTAAAATAAGTAATTACAAGTATACGCAAAGAAAATGGATGATGCAAAATTTATTAATGGCCAATTGGTAATAAATGAATTACATAAATGATTTGAATACTGTATGGAACTCACTGAGAATATTCTTTTGTTAATCAGCAACAGTGATAAATTTTCAATAAACTGATCAATATTATATATGATAATTGCATCAACCCCTGTTTTTATGCGGATTTCACTTCACTGTTTTCTACAACCAGCGCATGAAATTTGGTTCCGTTGCGTTTATTAGCTTATTTGAAAATGTCTCGATCGTGAAAAAACTTTGAATGAGCACCTTGTATGTGTTTAGTTTGCGTACTTTCAGTTTCCTTTCTTTTCTTTCACTGTTCTTGTTTTTTTTTTTCTTCTATATCTCACATGAATATAAATGTATCCGATCTCATGGAAGGTAAACTAGTTTTATATAACGGTGTTCTTGGTTATCTCGGTTAAATCTTATACAAATCTTGGTTCAGAGCCTTGTCCAAGCTCCACGATTTCTTCGAGAGAAAGGAGTGAGAAGTATCTTTCTTTGGAATGTGCTAGAAATTTACAGAAATACCAATCATGTTGGTTTTTAAATAACTGTTTCTGTGTTGTTAATTCAGTTTATTAATATAAGATTATCCTGTATAATTATATAAGATTATCTTCTATAATTATATAAGATTATATATCATTATATTGTAATATAATAATATACTGTATAGTAAGATTATAATATTGTATATTAATATAAGATTATTTTATTTCCCTGGCCAATGAAATAAAATTTTGCGTACAATTTCACATGTATTTCTTTTGAGGGCTTAGTCAAATAAATTTAAAAAAATAACCAAGGGAAAAAAACTTCCTGCTTGAAGGAATTCACGAAAACAAAACATAATAGCAAATCTTGTCGATTAGAGGAATTTTGCTGATGTCGAAACGAGAATATTAAAATAAGTAATTACAAGTATACGCAAAGAAAATGGATGATGCAAAATTTATTAATGGCCAATTGGTAATAAATGAATTACATAAATGATTTGAATACTGTATGGAACTCACTGAGAATATTCTTTTGTTAATCAGCAACAGTGATAAATTTTCAATAAACTGATCAATATTATATATGATAATTGCGCTTAACACCCATTGTTATTTTGTATTTTATTACAGTTGTAATTCTGGAATATTTTATGTGAAAATGAATTTCAAGTTCTTTTCTGTAAGCTACACATATGCTTTTTTTAAATATAAAATTACATTTTTAGAATAACGGAAGATTTATCAATGCATATTTAGTAATAATTTATATCATATTAAAAAATCATTAAAAAACTCAGTAATATTTGATTATTTCTTTTGTTTCTCTCAACACTTTCAAGCACTTAGTTTCCTCCATCCTAGCTTATTAAAATGGTGTTGGCGGGCTTTCACTCCTTATATTGTTCAACACACCCTAGAGCATCCATCTTGTACGATTATTTTGTTACAATAAATTTTTTGATTATGTTTCAAATAATAAGGGTTTTGGTTAATCTGACAATAGTTAACAGCAGTTTTACTATACTTTACTTTTTGATTTCAGTAATGATATATAATTATTGATTCCACTACGAATAAAATTATTACTCTAAATAATGATGATTTACAAAGTTGTTTTTTCCTTTAAAAATTAAAAAAAATGCTGTTTAAGAATTAAATAAATTATTGCAGAAAAACTTTTGATACGGCGAAATATTTAAAAAAAATTATGTTCATTAAACAGAAAATTTAAATTTAAATAACCTATATTCCCGAATTACTTCTTTTTTTATGAATAGTATTTTACCACTCTTTTATGATTGTAGATTTAGGTAAAATAATCTTATTTCAAAGGGAAATTTTTTTTAGTTAAGCTAATAAAGTAAAACAAATATATCAGATTCCGACGAAAACCTTTTATCGCATATATATGTATATATTTCTTGTTATTCCTTTAAAAAAATGTGATGACGCCCTAACATGAAATAAAAATATCTTTTTTTTTTGTAAGCTGTTTCAAATTCAATTATTTTCATTTCAAGCAATTACAAAAATTTCTTAACTTTAACATTTAAAAAAAATCAATTAAGATAAATTTTCGTATTTTAATCTATTCTAAAAAGACTGATTCTTTTTAAAACACTATCAATTAGAGAATAATTTCTTGTTTTTCTCAACAATATATTTGAAGGTAGAAATATTTTGAACAAGTGAGGAATTTTTTGTAGTCAAACTTTTTATATACTGGTAAGCATTGGCATATTATGTTTTCTTTAGAACTATCTAAATTACTATAAAAACCATTTTAATCTTTTTTTATGTTTGATATATTATAAGCTAAGAGGCTTTATAAAGAATAGAAAATTAATGTCAATGCTTGATAATTGAAGCAATTTTGTTTTCTTAGAATTAAAAACTGAAACTACAATTGAAGAATATTATCTAAATGCATTTTTGTTAAATGTGATTTTTAATTTATTTCATTTAAAATGAAATAAATGCTATTTGTTTTCATTATTTTTGAAAAATAATGCTCAAAACTAAATAACAATAAGTACTTCGCAATAATAATTAATTCTTTGATTAAAAGTTATCATAGTATATTAACTTATTTCAGACAGCAAAAAGAAAAATTCTTATTTTAAGTTATTTGTTTAAATAATTTTATTAAAAATTTATATTGAATGAAGTAAGTAAATGTCATAGTATAAATATATTATTTTAGTTCATGAATTCTTTTTTTAAAATTAAAAGTTAATTAAATTTTTTGTTATACTGATGGAAAAATTTAACTATTTTCTTAGAGTTATAAATTTATACATTTTATAAATATATAATCCATTTACCATGAAACTTTGGAACATAATTACATTTTAACCCTAAATTTAATAACTTGAATGCAACGACGAAATTAATTTCATAATGTAAATACCTAATTTATTTTTATTCCAAACGTTCAGAATATATAATGAAATGGTTAATGGAATTGTTTCCATTTAATGTAAGTAATACGTCAGAATTATAAAAACAATTGCAACACTTAATTAAAATGAAAATATTTATTGAAATATAAAACGATTTTTCAAATATCATAGAGATTATTATCAATGTTTACTTTAATACATTACAGTATAAATATTTAATCTATTTCATATTGGTTAATATTTAATAAAATTCATTGAAATTTAAGATTTTTTTAACAATGTTTTATTTCAAAGATTTTAAGTAATTTTACTGCAATTTTTTTTTCTAAATTTATTTCATTGTTTAGAAACGAGCTTCAAATGGCTTCCAATCTTAAATTTTCAAATGTTAATTTCCGATTGTTTTTAAACTTACTATTTTACATTTTTTTTCCATTTTTGTTTGTTATGTTACTTGTGATAAATTTATATATATATATATATATATATATATATATATATATATATATATATATATATATATATTTTCAAAAGCTTTGCTGAGAAATATGCCAAATATTTCCAGAATTAAGATGTATTTCTAACAACTCTTTTAATATCGGGGAAGAATATTATGACAATTTTTTTTTTAATTATGAGGTTTAAAAAAAATTCTTAAATGCTTAAAATCATCAGAATATATATTTTGCATTTCAAGAACTGCGTTATTATGCAACATTTAAATAAATAAAAATAATTAAATACTGACATTTAATGCTTTTGACATTTTTGCTTATGACATTGCCATTTTTCAGAAGATTTTACAAAAATTGGAAATACCATTAGAGGTAATATTATTTAAATGTATGAAAAAGTTTTAAAATTCAAATCCTAGAATCTAATAAAGTTGAATGTAAATTCGCACAAAATGGAGATAGAAACAAACTCGAATGGCTATATAATGAAAACTTTAAGAAATTGGAAATTGCATTGAAAAATATTTGATATATTCTCCAAAAATCAATTTTTCTACTTAGTCATTTGAATTAATGTATTAATTAAAACTAGAGCTCGTGCAATGCTAGAATCTTGCATTGCGTAAAGGCTTTGGATAATTGTAAATGTAATTAATTTTAATTTTCTTTCATAAATCTTCCATAAATGAAATATAAAATTATTAACATTCCAGATAAATTTAATAATCTTCGATTTTTCCTTTGAAAAATTACTTCTAATAATGATGAATACATTTTCTTATGTTAATTTACTAAAAAATTGTAGAAAGCTATATATATAATAGTATATATATTGTAAATACTATATTGCTTTATATTGTAAAAGTTATATATAGTTAAGTTAACATAATATTCTATAGAAAAAAAGTTCTTTTTATATACAAAAAACGGAATTTGTTGTTTCTTTAATGCTTTTGCTTTATTTTTTAATTATTTATCTTTTTATGAATATCCATACTTTCAGAAGTCTATTTTTCGTTTTCTCTATATTTTTGAGGTTAAAATATGTATATAAATTTTTGTTTTGTTTGTATATAAACTGTCATTAATCAAAAATTCCTTATTTCAATCATTATAACTTTAATTTCCTTTTTTTGAATGAGATATTGACAAGTCTCAAATTATGTCTTGTTCTAATTTCTCACTTTCCAAATTTCTAAAAGAAATCAGGCAGATGACACAAACAGCTAACTAAAAACTAACACAATAATAAATAGACATTCAAACATTTTCTTAATTTTATAAGATTTTTTAATATTATTTTACAAAACGTCGTTCTGTCGATGAATAGTGAAAAAAATTTGACGACCTGAATAATAACAAAATGACATATTGTTCTAAAAGAAAACACTATGTACTAGGAGCAAATATAGAGCTCAGATGTACACAAAGAACAGTTCCTGTCAAAAATAGCAAGAAACGAGTAAACAGCAAATCGCTAGTTAAGTAATAGCAGTAGCGTAAAGACACTCAGCGTCAGAACATGAAAAGCTGGCTCCACTTACACTTCAAAGAGGCCAAATGATTTTACCCTTGTATTTTTATTAGTTCCAAAAGAATATTACATTTTCTAGAATATTCCCCAATTTGTAAGAGTCATTTTTAATAAAGATAGTATCAAGACTCTTTAATTTTCTAGAACTTTCAAACGTGAGATTTCCATCATTGATAAGATCGAGAATATATATATATTTATATTATATGTTTATATATATATATATATATATATATATATATATATATATATATATATATATATTTAGTGAATAACTCATAAATCAACGATTAGATTATGGTTTACTTTTTAAATTAATGATCTGTTTTTATATTAGCTATAGAAGAATAATTTTGGGGTAAAGGGCATTTCCAATTCGGCACTTCCTCAGATGATGGAATGAATTATGCCTTTTCCAATTCTTAAGACTTTAAATAAACGAATAGTTCTCATCCCTTCTCTCCTAATGATTGAATTTTAATCTTGCCTTATATAATTAAATCAAATCGCACTTCTGCAATATCTGTGGTTACAGTCTTCGAACTCCAAATTACAACTTGCATGCTTACTTTAGATTTTGACTGCTATTTTTAATACAGATTTAGCCTAGATTTCTGATGGATCTTGTATTGATAAAATTTCGTTAAAGAGTCAGAGTTGCATTTAGACATCTTGAAATTTCTATCAGTAAGTTTAGACAATATAATCGAGCCATCATACCTTCTAGATTCGATAAAAACTGTTATTTTATCAGAAAAGTTATTATTCTAAATAATTTAATTATATTTAAAAGTTGTATTTTCTTGCGATATTCGATTATGTATTTCTCTTACTTTGGCAAAAATGATTATTTCAATTCCCAGTTGATCTATCTTCTTTTTTTTCAGTTATTTCGTTTCCTAACGGTTACTGAAATGGAAAATACATCTGTCTATATGTGGTTTTAACTCTTTGTGTGACTACGAAGGGAAATTATCTTTATAGAGACCCATTTTCCCATGTAATTCCTTCTACGTTATATATGACTATTCATTTTTCCTGAAATCATATAAAGCTATCTTCTTCTATTCAATAAAAATTAAAATAAGCAAAAATCAGAGCAAATCTTTTGCCGTAGAAAAGTTTGGAACTTTCAACAAGTAACATATTCCTTTAACGAATTAGATAATGAGACATCATAAAATATGGTCGCTGCATTACATTATAACATAGATCATATTTAGTTTCAAATAGTTGAATGCATTGGTAAATTTATACGGGAAACTATCATAAGGAAGATGCTATTTTAAAATTACATCAGTCATCCCGTTACCAAAGAACTGTATATACAGCCGCATAAAGAGGAGATAAGTAATATAAGGAGATAATGATAATGTCATTATAGGATGCAATTTATAGGTATCCTATAATCATCCGAAGAATAGAATATAGAATAGTATAAGAATCCTCCGAAATAAGATGAATATAAAATATACTGTAGATATAATATATATATATAATAATAGATATAAGCATACTCTGTGGATATAATATAAATATATATAATAATACATTGTAATTTTAATGTAATTAAAATCATGTCTCAATTTTTTAATTTTTGGCAAAATTGTTTTGTTAATTGATTAAAGATTAAACTTTAACCCTGAAAATGAAAAAAAAAACAACATTTTTATATCATAGCAAACAACTGGATATTAGTATTTTAAAATCAAAGCAAGGGGATAAAATGCAAAAGCAATCATTACAAGATGAGTAGAAGCAAATTTTCATAGATATCTATGTTCAAAATTTAGAACCAATGTTCACAATTGGTGTTGTCACAACGCCAGAGAGCTATCATGTACTTAGATCCTGTGTTTGCTCCTTCTAATATACAATTGAAGGCCAAAACCTTTCAACTGGAACAATGTGAAAATTTTAAATTCTTCCCATTTCAGATGTTGTTCTTACAATGTAATTATCCCTGAAAATAAGGACATTGGTTTCAATGCAAAAACTTAATTATTTCAACATTTTATGTTAATTTATTTATAGATCAGCCTAGAATGAAAAATGGTTTTTCGTTTTTCTTCTTGAACTTTACAAGCTCGATCTTACACACGAACAAATCAATCAAAGACTGCCTTTTCTTTTATATCTTAATACAATTTTAGTTCATTATTCTTTAGTTACCTATTATTAATCCCTACAAGAAACAATAAAACACTATATTCGTAAAACTAAGATGGTACTTCCAGATTATGACAACATTGCAATTCCTACTTTATTTCCAGCAATAGCAAAGTCTAGAGGTTAGGAAACATTGAGTTGAACTCTCATCACATTGACGAAAATCATTTTATCGATAATTCTAAGCCATATTAATCAAATAATATCGAAAATGTATTTTGGTATCACCAAAAGAATAGTTATTAAATTTTCTTTAATGGCGTGCATGAATTTGTGAAAGTTGATTTATCTTTTCGGCATCCATATACAGCTTTTAAGTTGAAATGGTACATCAATTCGATAGAACATTGAAATTACTCTTCGGAAGTCGAACAAAGCGCTCAAAATTCAGTATTCGGAATTGTTTACGATGCAAAAAAATAAAAACTTCCTAAAACTGGACATTTAAAATAAAAAGGTGAGCACTCATGGCGTTCGCGGCTTTTTCCATGGTCCACTGTTTATTGCAGAAAGAGGAAAAATAACACTTTTGATAGATAATGGATAGAAATGTTTGGGGAAAACATCGATGGTTTTTCTTTCTTTTCCCTCCATATTTTATATATATATATTTTTCATTTAGCTACTTTTTTTTTTATCCTTTCTGACAATCGCTTGGATTTTTGTTTCAGTTTGGTTCTTTTGTAAAGATGTTTTCACAACAGAATATTATTGAATATTTGATTTCATTTTAATTTTTTACGATCATTTTTAAATGCTTCAGTTTTTTTTTTTTTTTTTTTTTTTAATACTTTGGTTCAATATATTATACAAATAATTTGTTAATTTCTTTCGTTAATTGATGTTTTACTCATTTTTGGAGAATATATGTTCAGAAATTTAATAAATTTCATTTAAAGGATCCCCCTGTCATAGTCATAATCTTAAATAACTCATCTAGAAATCGTACTCATAAAAATCCACTGAAATATGCCGACACGTTCAGTGTATCATTATCATATCGGAACATTACTGACACTTATGGTAATTCTATGCATTGATTAACTTGCAGACGATAACTTTAGCAAATGGATAATTTCGAATCAATGATTTCCGAATCTCTAACGAGTCTTTTAAGTATTTGGCAAAGTAGCAGATGGCAGCCTTAATCGCGTCTTAAAACAGATAATGCAAGTGTATAGCTTCAGAACAAATATTTTGCATTGTTTATCTTCGCCTAATCAAGGTTTAGAAAGCTCTGTTTAATGACCGGTGGGATATTATCATATTTATCACTTAGTTTTGGCATCGCTTAAAGGATAAAGATGGCATTAGGGACAGAATTATTCTTTGTAACTCAGTTATTGTCTTTTGTTTTATAAATGCAGTCGGTTGCTTTGTTAAACATTTCTCTATTCATTATGTTAAGCGAAGAAAGTCTTAAATCCTAGAAATATTTAATTTTGTTAAATGAATCATTTTCGTGAAAGTTCAGTTATTATTATTTTTAACATTACTTTTAATAATAGAAAGTGTGCAATAATTTGTTATTTAAAATGTAGGTTTTTATCAATATTGAATTTAATTGTTATTAATGGCTTGTATTCGTGTATTTATTTTATTTTCTGTATTGTTTAACTCTAGAAGGAATATTTATCAACAATTTATAAAATTCCTTACATAAGCTTAATTCTCCACAATAAATTTTAGCGCAGGCGTCCTGGCATAAGGGTAGCGCGTCTTCCGCGTGATCTGTGAGTCCCGGTTCGGGCATGATTGGTCCTCTTCTGTGTTCAACCTGTGAGGTGTGCGAATGAAACCCCTGTAAACAGGGATTGTGCAAGCGAATGTGACGCATGAAGTAACTAAGTCTTACTCTTGACCCTAGATGGCGCTACTGAAGAAACAAGAGACGCTCACTCAGCTTAAATCGCTGACAGAAAACTATCGGTAGACTTGTAAAGTGTCAGAAGTCACAATAATATAAATTTTAGCCAGTGCAAATTATTGCATTTGCGCATGAAAATTTGACAAACAGTTTGAATAATGAATAAAAGAATATTATTTTAATAAATTTCTTAATTTTCCCAACCATTATCTTAAATTACATTGCATTGATACATATAGAGCTTAACTTATATTATGAAATGTTTTGACATCTTTGGAAGCATAGAGATAATAATTTTATCTATTATCTTTCCTCTCTATAACAACATCTTTACAGACTATCAAGCCATATAGGAATTTTTCAGATGATAGACGTAAGTAGTAGTGGATTCCTATAAAGTCATCGAAGTAAAGCTTTATGTAGGTTAACAATTTTTGGTGATCATTTGATTCCCCAGTTATTATAATTGCTAGAAAAATTCAATTAAATATTTTGTGTAATTTGGTATTAATGGCTTTCTCTGCAAAATAATTTTGACCATGAAATTTTTATATTTATTAATGAAATTCCGGTTATTCTTTTAAGCCTCACAATGTTCTATTTATTGTGCTATGAATTTTCCATCCATATGTTTATAAACCCAATAATATCATTTAAAAGAGTAGCAATTTTTAAAAATAGATGTACTCTAAAACACTTTAACCATTGATTGGTTTTGAAATTAAACTTTAAATGCAGAAATAAAAAAAATAAAAATAAATATTGAAAACAAAATCTTACTTTGAAACCTATTAATTATGAAGAAACAAGCCAAACCTTCAGATCTTAATCATCAGTAATGAAAAAAAAAAATAAATAAAATAAACACGAATGGGATATTTTTAATAACAATGAAAACGATTTGAGTTTCATTGAGTATCAGTTTAAAATAAAAATTATTGTTCAAATATTTGATTAAAATAATTTTGTAAATAATTAAAAATTGAAAACAAATTATTCTGCAATAAAATGGTTTCAATGGAAAGATAACGTATTTATTTTTAAGATGATAAAAAAAAAATTATGCTAGATTGTTTTCAGAATTTTGGGTGAAATATTGTTATTGTTATCTTTTTATTTAATTAAAATTTTATTTGAAAGTTTTAAATAATTGCTCAGAGATGTATCTCTCTAGCCTATAAAGTTTTCATGTAACAATATTAATAATTCTACGTGTAACGGCTTGTGGAAATATACGCATTCGCCTTTATTATTAGTGGACATTCATAACAAAATATTTTAGTAAAATGAAAGAAAATTATATGTTTCATTACAAGATAAATATTAATATTGATTTAAAGAAGAATAAACTGTTTTAATATATTAGATAAGTTGAAATAATGTTACAAAAATTATTATTGCAGGAAACTAACTAATTAGTTTAACCAATTAATTTTCCACTTATTCCAATGTCATTAAAAATTCCCACTCTTTTTAATCGAATCATTTCTCAGCGAATTGTATAAAATATTATCTAAATTTCAAAAGACAGTTACATTTCTTTGGAATTAAAATCGGTGAAAACTGTTTAATAGCCATTGGAAGCCATTGTATAAATTTTATTAGTTCCATTTTGAAACTATTTAAGCTGGTTTCTACTGGTTGAACAAATTGCTGTTTTCTTTTAACCCAAAGTATGAAACATAGGCAGGATCATAAAAATGGCTCAAACGATTGCAAAATACCACATTTTCTCGCAAATTCCAATTTCGGGTCTTGATCGCCGATTGAACCGACATAAATGTCAATCTGGTCATCCATGGAATGCCATAAATCTACTGTCAGTCTTTAAAGTAGACCATAAAACCGCAACCGTCACTTTCCTAGCTTACCTACCTTCCGCTAGAGGTCGCTCCTTACACGCCTTCCACAATTCCGAGCAAAAAGCAATTTTCGTGTTCCTTGGAACATATTTGGAAGGCATTTGTTTCTAAAAGGGTGTACTGTAAGATGAATACAATATTTATATCAGATGTGAAAGTCATGACGAAACTTTTTATGCATATTTTAAATGAAAAATTGTTTTGGGCATGACGATAAAACCGCATTTTTAAAAAAAGAAATAAGGATAAAAAAAAAAAAAGGGTGAAATATGGTAGAGGAGATTGCAGTTTTGAACGACTTATTTCTGTAGAGAAATTTTCTCTTTATAGCACTGTATGATATTTTGTTCACTTTTCAATGTCATTGTATTCAAAATCTAAATATTTATATAAATTTTAATAATAATTATCTAAAAATTATTCGTTGAATCTTGACAGCTTCAAATTAAATTTGAAATATTAAACATATGTCTTTATTAATAGTTATAATCAATTACTTTTTAATATGGTAACTGTATTTTATATACTTCAAAACTAATGTTTGTGAATGACATTCTAAGAGGTTTGCAAACATAACTTGGAAAATGTCTCCAATTTTGATATGTAAATTATCCACTAAATTTCATGTATCTAGCTTATTTTGTTTTTGAATTTGTTTATCGTTCACATACGCAGGAATAAGCAATCCAAAAAATTATTAAGTTGTTAATGGAGTAGATTTAAATATGGAGAAACATTTTGAATTCACATCTTCATATTACAATCCGCCAAGTATTATTTGTTTCATTTAATATTTTATATCAATTGGTCGATAGGTTTTTAGGTAAATGCCTTCGTATTCATGTGGAGGGAGAGACTTAATATCTTCTCAATGAATTGATATAGTTAAAGCATTGAAAGAATTTTAGTATTAAATCTGCGTACAAAATTGTGTTTTTTTATTTAATTTTTTTTTCTTAGGTTTCAGCTAAAATATGGGGATTAAATATTTTTAAAATAAATATTTTACTGTTTCACGCACTTAGTATACAAAATTGAAGTAAGTGAAAATAAATTTAAAAACCAGTTTGATTCCTGTTTGAAATGACCATGAAATGTATGAAAATAGTGCAAACGATTATCACACAATATTCATATTTTTTTATTATTTTATAATTATTTTGAATTATTATTGTAATTTTGATTACTTGGAAGTACTAACATAATATTTTGTACAGGGGATCGTTGATTACTACCAGAATGTTTGAGCATTTGTGGTGTTCTCAATATTTGATTAGTGGCCTTCTCTCTAATTTAAAAAAAAGTTTAAGGGGTTTTGTTTTGTAATGTAATGGAAAGCTGATTTAATTTCAATTTTAATTTAAACATTACAAATTAATTTAAATTTTGTTATCACAAACAATACAGAGATTAAAATTTATTTTCAAACCCTTGATTTTATTCTTCCTATTTTGTACAATTCTGTTATTAGTTGATCCAATTCATGTTACAGTCCACAGCATGGTAAAACATTCCATAATCAGAATTACATGTGCACCAAAATTCGTATTGATATTGAATAGAAATGTATTTGCTGAAAAGAATTTGGCGGATATATTTTTTTTTTCATTTTTTGTTTCTATTTACTATTTCAAATTCAAAATTCATAAAACATCAAATTGACGAATTAGTTTCAACTGTAATTTTAAGCAATTCTTAGAAACAAAAAAAGGTTTATTATACTTTTAAACAATTACTTCAAAAAATGCTTGTATATTAGACAATAACACAAATAATAAATATTGTGAGATTAGTTTATTAAAAAAAATATATTTATTTAAATCCAAATCACAAATATATCAAAAAATAAACCATTTAAAATTAAAATCTTTTTTAAAAATGATATTTAATACTAAAATAAAACGACAGAAAAATAAAATGAAATAAATTATAAGTAACAATGTTTATGAAAATGGCACAAGTTAATCTATTCAAGCATTTCGGAATAATATATTCAAATTATAATTTAAGTATTAACAAATAACAACGGCATCTTAAGACCTATAGGTTCCTAAAGCAATTGAAATTTCGGCCCTATCTCAATTTTTTAATCGAGAGGTTTTTAATTGACTTTAATTTAATAACATTATAGGCAGTTTTTAAATAAATAGTTTAATAATCTGAAATAATTAAACTTTTAATAATTGTTCACATTCAAAAGAGTTAGTTTGTTTCTTTATTAAATAGAGTTTGCAGAAATTTCAGTTCATAAGCCATTTTAAACTGCATAAGGATAATTTAAAAAGAATTATCTCTATGTTTTTATCCCTGTTGATTGATATCATCAAAAGAAATTTTTGAAAAAACGGCATGAATCCGGAATACAAAATTTGATTCATCCCAATTAATCAAAAAATAATCCATATTGTTGACTTGTCCATGTTGGCGACAGAAAGACAACTATAATATAAATTAGACCTGCTGAAGAATTTAAAGGCATGACAATAATCTTAAGAATAATGTTCTCACATTGAAATGATGATGACATATAACTTGATTAATTTCGAGTAAATCTCTCTTCTAAATAAAATGCAAGCAATAAATAAATAAAAAATAAATAAATATTCCTGAAAGCAACACACACACAGAAAAAAAATCTGCTCCTCGAAAGCAACCCAAAATTATTAGGTCCCTAGATAGTTATCGACTTTTTCTACTTAATAAACCATTTCTGCTACGCAATAAGCACTATACAGCTGTAGCCATTAAATTTTATAAAAACTAGATTATTACTAGTGGGTGAAAATATATTCCTTATATGATATTCAGTTATTCAGAATTTTTCTATTAACCTATGGGGATACAGTGTAACTTTACAATTCCACAAATACAAAAATAGGACAATTATTTCTCAATAAAAAAATGCAGTTTTTCATTGTCTGAAACAGACTTAAGTCACTTTCCAAACATTTATTCATAAAATCAAAGGCTAAAAGGCATTCTTTGATTCGATTTGAAATAACTCCAATTTTCCTTCCCGTGGTCTACTTGAAAATTATATCGATTATTTTTCTTCTTCTTAATCAAAATCTCCAATGTGAGAGAAAAATCTTTTGTTCGAATTTCAATAAACTCTTTTAAGTGCCGCTAGGTCAATAATTTTAATGAGACGAAACCGCTTTACTTGGAAAAAAAAATGAAAAAATACCCTCCTTTTTCTGTCGAACAAACGGCATTTGAAGTTCCACCCTTCATTCGGAAAGAAAATTAAACTTTAAAATAGTTTTTTTTTATAAATAATATAAGAAAACGCCAAAGGAGAAAAACCCACATTATTTTTCGAAGAACTTTTTTTTTTATATCTAGAAACATTTCTTATTTCGGTTTCCGCTTTTTGCAGCAAGACTTCAGGCGGGAACTATTGTATTTTGGAATCGTTTGCAATGTGCTGTGAGAATAAACAGATCCCTATCCAATTACACAGACTTCTAGAATCGATGAGGCTGGTCTTCACTTTTTCTTACACATCTTATTCCCTCCCTCCTTGAGAATTCTTTATTATGTTGTCGCCTTGCGAGAACACCCTATGCAGCTCAGGGTTTTTCCTTTGTTATCTTGGTTAAGTTCAATTGATATCGGAGCTATTTGCTGGACAACGAAATATTTGAGGCAACTTTTGGATAACACTTTGGTTAAATTTTAATAGAATTCCTTCCACAAAACGTACTTAAAAGTTGATCGAAAAAAAATCCTTTGAAATTTCTAAAACAAAGCTCAAGGCATCATTGTGTTCATATAACAACAATTGCTTCTAGAAATCTCAATTCAAAATTGTAATTTTTTTCTTTCAGCTTAATGTATTAGTTTTCAAATTTTTCCATTTCCATCCATTCTCTATGCAAAAAATTATAAAGGTGGCAAATGCTTTAATGAATAATGACTTCATAATAAACTGCAATTTTTGTGACTCGACTTGCATATGGATACATATTTTGATGGGAATATAACTATATTTTAAATTTTAAACTTTTTTTTTCATTGTAACAATTAATATTATATATAGTTGATTTATGATTTACTTAAAAGATTTATTTAATATTCTCTGAAAAACTCTGAGTGCTATGAATGTATTTGAACTTGGATGAAAGTTTCGCTTTGATATTTGTTGATAGCAGTCGTAGAGGCTGGTTGACGAAAGATCTGTCTCTTTGACAATATAGGAGATTTTGTTACAATAATTTACTCACATCTCTCTACTTGGCTACATCTTCTGACGCCTTCTCGTTCGTAAACTCCTGGTTTTTATAGCTCCCGTGATATAGCATCAAATGTTTTAGAACAAATTTTCTGAAACTGTTGTAAAAAATACTGAAATTATTAAATAATTAAAATCTCAAATACATCCCTTCTACAGCACATTCAAAAAGAGTTCCGAACTATCTTACATTTACTTAAATTCTGTCCGTCTAAGCTGCACGATATCCGTTTCTACAAGCTACCAGAACAATCGTTTTATACTAACAATGGACATATTATTACGGGCATTGGATCTTACTGGAATTGAAATGATTCAGCCTTTATTGTTAATAGGGATGTTTAATGCTTGAATAATACTAGATTTTTCTATATTTTTCCTGCAAATTTTTGTGAGATATTTGGGTATGCCAATTTATTTTTGATAAATAAAGGAAATCTCCGAAATGAAATTTCATTTGCAAGTTTTGGCTTTGATAACTTACACTCTTTTAACGAATATTTTGAAAACACGTTCTATTAATTTCTCTTGCAGGGATTCAAAATAAAGAGGAGGAATATTGTTAACTTTTATAAGAAAGGAGCTATATATATATATAAAGAAAATTTAAAACTTTTTTGAAAACTGAAAATGGGCTGTGAGTGTCAATTAGAAGTACTTTCTACTCCCTTCTTTAATAAAAGTTATTATGTCTTCTTTTTAACAGGTGTTTGGAATATCGAAATTTTCATTCACTTATTGGAAAAAGCAAAGCGGCAAAAAAAAAGCACATTTCTTTACAAATTTGAAAAATAATAAATTGCAGAGGGCATGCTGAATGAAAAAATAAATGCTAAATGAAAAAATAAATATATAGCACCTTCAAGACTCACAGCGTGAAGTTTCATTTGGAACATATGGCTATTGTTTTTTTTAAATTACTTTTAGATATCATTTAATAACCACTAAATACTTCAAAGTGTCATTTCAAGCACGTGAATCAAACTATTCATCGCAAATGATGAAGGTTACTATTTTTTCATTCCTAAAGTAAACTAAATCTTTCAGTTTCTTTTATAAGTCTTTTCTTTTTTATGTCGACTTTTTTCTTTATTCCATCTTTTTTTTCTTTGGTAACGGAGTTGGTAAAACAAATTATATTTAGTTGTACCCCTTTTTCCGTGCCATGCTTTCAGCGAATTTGGTCTTTATACAGAAAGATAGCATTTATTTTAACTTTGAGGCATCTTTCAGAATTGATTAAAAAATGCAAAACATTATTCAATTTAGTAACCCACGAACAAAATAAATACTGGCAATTATTAAATAAAAATTTTGTTTCTCAGTTTCTAAAAACCTTTTTTTTTCAATAGAATCATCATTTTTTTTTCATAACATGAAATTCAAACTGAAATGCTTGTATTGCTAAAACTCATTCAGTGGCAATAATCTCTAGATTATTCATCAATTGCTCAATTGTCCTTGTTATGTTGATTACATGGGCAATCAATTAATCATACACGATATATTTTTTTTTATTCTATCCGGTTTTACTTTTGTAGAAGTAATCAAAAAATAAATCTGCATGAAATTCTGTATGCGAGAGAGCAATCAAGGATGTAATGAGATATGCTTAATCATATTGAGTAATTATAGTTCTTTTAATTTTGATTTTTATTTATTGAGCTATTAATCACATTGAGCATCAGCTAATAAATCAATCTTAAGTACGATGACCTCCATTTTAATCAAAATATCATTGTCTTTTTTTTAAGAGGTTAAAGTTTTGAACATTTATTTCAATAAAATAAACATTTGTCTATGTTAATTTTGATGTATTACTGCAACAAATTATGTTTAAAATTTCAAATAAATTACTGAACAATTATTAAATGAAATTATAATAATTCATATTTGTCCTTTAATGCAAAGTAGTAGAACTGACAAGTAAAATAATCAGTCGAAAAAATATTATGACTTTTTTTTCATAAGTAAAGAACAATACTTGTTTAAATATTTTATTCTTCTAGAGTTTTGGAAGAATAACAACAACAACAACAAAAACTCAATAAAACAACTCAGAGTAGAACTGAGTCACTGGTTTAAGAAGAAGCCAAACAATAATAGCAGAAATACTCCAGAATCGAGAAAATAAAGGAAAAGCTAATTTTTAAATTAAAACTGATAAATGAGCATTGGTAAATGTTGAAGTTTCGAAGTACTCTTCAACTGAATAAAAAATATTCTAACAAACTGAAAGAGGTTTGGTAAGTTATTGATATCCTTCAGTATATCATAAAACGACTATAGTGCTAGACCAATGTTTGATGAGCAAATACTTTATTTTTGGAGCTGGAAATTCTTTTTGTATTTGAATTTCTTAATGCATAAAACGATCAATAATTATCTTAAAATTAATTATTAAAGCAATATTAAATATTTTAGCCTCAATTCCCGTGACCTAAAAATATAAGGTATTCTTCAGAAAACCTTATAATATGAAATATCAATGTTATAAGATTAAACATCATCTCATATTATTTTTTACTTATTCTTTCTTATCATCTCAAATATTCTTTATTTTGTCCTAATAAAGGTTTTTTTAATGCTTTAACTTTCTGATTTATTCCAGATTACAGGTTAATATGCAACAAATTTTTATTTAATAATGTTTAATTTTTTAAATTTTTACTAAACTAATAGTTATAAATAATATATGAAATAATAAATAATGTATACAATAATATAATTCATAAAATAATAATAATATATATAATAATTTTTATAAATTAAATAAATCTGAAACTTAAAGTTTTAGGGAATTGCTCTGAGTATACTAGAAAATTCTCTGATATACTTAAATTTGAAAGAATTTTCGAGTCCTTAAAATCTTAGCATTTATAATATCAAGCTTTTTGTACTAATAGGAGTTACTTTCAAAACCTATCTACGAATTCATTTTCTTAGGCAGGCAGTGGTCCCATGGTGGACAATTTGAAAAAATACATTTTCTACTTTTTTATAAAAATAATAGATGGCAGCATGAATGCTACTCTATTCATATGAAATTTAGTGCAATTTAATTATTAATAAAAATTGATATATTGGATGATTATCTTTGCTCATTTCAAATAAGCCAATGAAGAATCAACTAAATACAAATGACTGAAAAAATTTCGCAAGGATTTCGCAAGGATTTTATTACAATCAAAATTGAAGAGCATTAAAGTTATTCCATTTTATAAAACTGGAGAGTATATTTAATGAATATTTCAAACTGGGGAAGGATAACTTTATTTTTTTAATGAAAAAAATGAAATGAACAGGAACTTTCGGATTTGGAAATGACAATCAAATGTTGTCAAATATTGTCTGGTGATCAAATATATGCCGAATCTATTTTTAGATATAAGTACTTAAAATGCTGTATTAATATTGATAAGAAATAAAATAATGGAGAAATGATGTTTTGATAGAAATAACCAATTTCATTTATGAATTTTTGTAATAAAGTAGAAATGAATGAAGCTTTCATTAAAAGGTATTCATAAAATAAGAAAAAAAAATAATAATTAGACTTCCCTATAATAACTTTTTTAAGATAAAATGTAGTGAAAATTTATCTCAATCAAATTCACCTTTTTCACAATTTATTTTAATTTATTATTATTATTATTATTATATGTTATCAACAATTGAAGCAAATCTGTTTGCTATACGTTCCAACAAATATCCTCATGTAAAAATTGTTCTAATTTTTCATCTATATAAAAGTAAATACCAACATGCCAAAGTACCAAAATTATTATGGAAGAAACAAATGAAACCATTTTGTAAAGAAAGAAACAGAACTAAAATTTAATATTCTGAAGTTTCAAAGTTTGATAAATATAAGAATAAATGGATACTAGTAAACAGGTTTCAACTGCCTTTCTTCACCCCTTCTGAAATTGTTAATATGTTACATCTATCCCATCTGTCCAAAATTCGAACAAAAGTACTCGAAAAGACGAATTCGGACAATGAGGAAACGAGAGATACGAAGACATTTCTTAATCGAGTTTGGAGTGTTTCTAACAAGAAGAATGTGTTCTCGAAATGTGCTGATGTCTTTCCGATTTATATCGCTTCCTCCGAATGAAAAGACTTTGTTGCAAACTTTTGTTATCTGTGACTGAATACTAAGTATCACTTTTAAATGCGAATTGCTTCTTAAAGATTTCGAAACGAAATTTATTTACCAGTAGTTGCAAGAAATTGTATTAACGAAAATCAAATTGCAATACTTAAATTGAATAGACCTAACGAACAGATTAAATTTGGTACAACGGAAGCGATTGATACTATGCCATATATGTTCAACAATTTACATTTTCGCACTCATAAATAATACATCATGCATCAAAATGAGTTTGCGGCAGTCATTTATAACTCAGGTTTTTAGTGTAATTCTTCAGGATCGCGGTGGCTGATGTTAAAATCTCGGCTTTGGAACTGGATCATTTTAGGCTCGAGACCCGATTCCGCCAAAACATCATCGTGTAATCGGGTCTGGTGCAGGCTAAATACGTTAGGGTCAAACGTCATCCCGCTGGTGTGGTGTGGAAGCTTGGAGAGAAACAGTTGACATCCTTGTCAAATGACCGCCATTCAAGATTTCGAGGTCAATTGAGATTAGCCTTCATGTTGCTTTAAAACGTAACATTAATATAACTAAACTAAATAATGTAACCGGTCTGAACAAAGAAAATGAGTCATGTTATGACAGGAAAGAGAAAGATAAATTTGCATTAATATAACAATATTTACCAAAATCAAATTGCAATTATTTAAATTGGTTAGGCCTAATGAACAGGTTTAATTTGATGCAATGGAAGCGGTTATTACTATGGTATAGACACACATACATAGTATCAACTGTATATAGGCGTGTATACGTAGTGCGTCTATACATAGATCTATGTTATAGACGTACATACATTACGCATCGCAATAAGTTTCTGCCAGTCATTTATCATCAAGGTTTTATATGGTTTCCTATAATCTGTCTGAATATTGAAAATGAAACGTGTATAGGCTTTTATAGTTTCTACTATGAGAATGAGAAAGATTAATCATTATTAATAAAACAGTCTTTATTAATATCAATTTAAAATATTTAAATAGGATGGGCCTAACGAACAGCTTCAGTTTGATGTAACGAAATCGGTACTATGTCGTAGATCCGTAGCAATTTATATTTGCATAAATACAAATCATACATCATGCATTACAATAGATTTATGCTAGTCATAATATAATTCCACTTTTATGTGTATTTCATGTAATTCGTCCTATTAGAGAAAATTAATAATTTTTAAGCATTTTTAGCTCTAATGGGAAATAGATTGATAACATTATTCTTGAACGTTCTCTTTCATGATCTTCAGTTTATAAAAGCAATATCGGTAAAAACACGACATACATGCTAAATCAAACTGATGTCAAAGTTTGTTTAGTCAAGTTCCAACTTCGAAATAAGTTTCCACCCTATAAAATACGTCGTGTATATGGGTTTCATACGGATTAAACCTGAATTACAGATAAACAGATACATGTTACTTCTGTATGGAATTTGAATACACTATAACGCATAATTTTAACACGCTATCTGCATGTCTTCCAGATATTCAGATCGTAGGCTCAAAACTAAGAGATCCATCCATCCTTAAATCGTCCGTCTTTTGCTTCAGACGGTTGCGTTAGTATTACTATCTTAAGGCGGATTGATTTCTTTTAAGTTTAAATTCAATAATATGAACTTATATATCAATATATATATTTATTGATTAAGTTCGGAAATATATGCATAAGAAGCTTTAAAAAGCGATACAGTATTAAATAAATATATCATAAAATGTCCTAAATGCCCTAAGATAATTTACATAAGACCTATTTTAATGATGACAGAGAAAACAGAATAGAAAACAGAAATCGAGACAAAATAAATTGCAAAATGCTGGAGAACCGATAAAAATATCAAAAAAAAAAAAAAAAAAAAAAATTAAATATTAAAAAAATTCTTTAGGAAATTCGATTAATCTTTCAATCTAAAAAGATTGTTCTTAATGCTTAGAGCGGCTATTACAGAATGGTCAGTAAACTGAAAATTCCAAGTGGTGTAGGACGCATTATCATCAGAGCATAAATTTATTCCATTGATTAGAAAGCAATGAAAGAAAACATTTTCGGTACGAAAAAAAGAAAACTATTGGGAATTGTCTTTGCAGAACTTTCTTGCATAACCCCACCCCCTAAAAATGCCAAAACTTCCCTCCGCATATAATTGAGAACAACGGGAGTGTACAAAGTTTTATTTTCAAAATCCCTCAACAGTTTGAGCTGCTAAATATGATAAACAAAGTATATAACTTAGACGCTTTAACGAATATGAAAAAATGATATTTCTTAGTGTTCTTTAAAAATTAAAGATATATAAGACACGTGATTATAAAATTTCCTTTTGCTTAATGCATTTCTATAAATACTTATTGCTTCTAAAAATTATTATTTATCCTCAGTATTTCTATAAAATACTGAGGTAAAATTATCCGCATAAGCTAACAAACACATGCTTTTAAAACCATTTTGCAATAGCCGAGTAAACTTAGCTTCATGATCTCCGCACATTCCTTTTATGACTCAAAACTCTTTTCTCTTTCACCGCAGTTTTAGCTAGAAATCACCTGCAAATTTTCAGCGCAAAATGTGTCCTCTACAGAGATTATATGTTGTACGTGCAACTCTAAACATCCCCGCGTGTGAAAGTGATGTCTTAAGGTGCTGGAAAATCTCCAAAATCAGGATACAAACAGTTTTGTCACGTATTCTCTGTTTAGCAGTAAAACAGAATAGCCACAAGAAAGTAGAATGGAAAGCAAAGATGTAATGTCCATTTTATAGATTGAAAAAGGTCTAAAAGTTAAAATCAGTGATATGATTCTGTTACCCACGATTCGAAGGGGCCTCTGAAATAACATTTGGCACTATTATTTCATTCACTTCATTCCTTTAAAGCTTTTTTTCTGTTTTTACTTTCTCGTATACGAAGTAAAGAGAAAATATTTTAATCATGAAAAAAATTCCGAATTTGAGATATTAACAAATCGCCACGCATTAAACTTTCTTGAGCTTAGAAAACATGTTTGGAAAATGTCTGCCCGAGGCTAAGATAATTCAAAAACGCTTTCAATTAGAAGGATAAATTTAGGCATACGATCTTTGCACTAAATTTGTAGATTTCTATCAAATTTTCAGTATTTTTCGTTCTGAGAAAGTCAGTCTGTCTGGCTGTCCAAATATATGTAAACACTGTAGCTGCAAAACGAAGAGAACTAGATAGATAAATTTAGATAAACAGATCTATCATATATAATGTAGACACTTATCAAATTTTGAGCCAAATTACTGTCTGCAGATGTGTACTTTCAGACATAAATTTCAATAAACAGATCTATCATCTATAATGTAGACACTTATCAAATTTTGAGCCACATTTTACTGTCTGTAGATGTGTACTTTCAGAGATAAATTTCGATAAACAGATCTATTATGTATAATGTAGACACTTATCACATTTTGAGCCAAATTTAACTGTATGTAGATGTGTACTTTCAGAGGTAAATTTCGATAAACAGTTCTATCATCTATAATGTAGACACTTATCAAATTTTGAGCCACGTTTTACTGTCTGTAGATGTGTACTTTCAGAGATAAATTTCGATAAACAGATCTATTATGTATAATGTAGACACTTATCACATTTTGAGCCAAATTTAACTGTATGTAGATGCGTACTTTCAGAAAACGGCATGCACGATAATGAAAAACGCAATGATTTAAACATAATAAAATTGGTAAATAATTTTTCTGTCTACAGTTGTATTTCTGTGGCAGATTTTTGTTTTAATTTGACAGAAAATATGTCTAAAACACAAATTTGATTTTCGGGTAATGTTAACCAAATGACAGGGATTCATCGTAATAAACTCGGAAAGTATCACATGGTATATTCAGTAAAAATCTAAATTCCCGTCGAAGGTTAATATTTCGTAACTATTATAAGCCAACGATACATATACAAGTCGTAATCTGGGATAGCGCTTTTGTTAAAGAGCATGCGAGAAAATTTTAAGGAGACAACTCTCCCTGTCTTGCATGATGAAGGAAAAATTGCAATATTAATGACAATCTTTTTCTGGTCTGAATAGTTTTATAATTATGAATCATCACATTATTAAATTTTACAGTTACTTATTTCTTTTTATATTAATGATTGATCATTCATTAATAGGAATTCAATGACTATTACGTATTCCTATTATTGAATGATCAATCGATAGTACGATCAATTCCGCAGCCCTAACCACTTGCACAAATTCTACAATTTTTATTTTATTTAACCAGCCTTTCGTGAATAGTTATTTCGCCAAGTATAATGGTTATGTTCACTTTTAAGTGATTTTTTTTTTATATTAGTGATTCTCTAAAAAAAATGTTTTTAAGCAGAAAACTCTTATAATTTTTATAGCTTTACTCCGTTTTTATTATTCATCGTGTATGTGATACATACTAATAGAGTCAATCTCTATTACAATATAGTGCTACTAACACTTTACCAACGGACTAACCTACATACATCCGAAACAACTAAAGCAGAAACATTGAAAAAAGTCGTCTTAAATGCAGATGAAGGTGTAAAAGTGTGTAAACACTACTGTTATATCTATTGGCAAATAATAAAGTTGAAAACATGAATTGTCTTTCAGTGATTACTGGAATTCCAGATATACATGAAAAATAGAATTTGACGGCAGCCAGAATAAAAGAATTAAATATATAGTTATCTGAATATTTTAACTCCTTTTCGTGATATTTGTACTTCATTTTCTTATTCCTCATGCAAACGGTACCGATGTTATCTAATATTTCTTCCTTAGTTTACAAAGATGGAATAAAGCAATTACATATTTTAGAAAAATAAATATTGCTTCAATTTCGATTCAACAATGAAATCTATTGTAAAAATATATATACACAGTTATGTAAAGTCACACTCATACATATATCTTTATTATTAATTACACATAAAAATTCATAAAACCTAAATACGTAATCAATGGTTGCTTGTCCTTTCCCACTATTTCCATTTTCAAAGAGAATCTTCACCTCGCATTTCATATGGAAGAAAACTGCATTACCCCATTTTGCAAGCATTGTTCTGATTTTCAAATGCTATTAGATATGTGGCAGAATAACTGGTAGCTGATAGCAGCAACTGAAAGAAATACCTTAATTTGTAAAGTGCTAATAAACATAATTATTGATTTTTGGATTTCAAAAACCTCTTATAAGATGATAATCAAAATTTATTTAACAAGAGCAATTCTAATTATTCCTAGATTGTATACTTAGTTCTGCCTTCATATAAACCATAGTTTAAAAGAATTTTGTCAAAAATTAAGTTTGGTTAAAACTGAATAGTCGATGAACGTTTACATCGCCAGTAGACAAACTAATCGCAAACACATTCTGACGCTCGATTTGGCCTCCATTGCCAATATGAATGTGTACCGATTGTGGCCAATAAAATTTAACCATTAATTTTCTCGGAAGTCTTATACTAACAAATGGGTCTAAAATGATTTTTTTTTAAAACTGTCTGATCTGCCTGATAATAAAAAAGAAAATTGAAAGAGAAGTTAAAAACATGTCTGAAGCAATTAGATTTCAGTCTAATCTTCGAAGTGATAATCCTAGTACCCACCCTTAAATTAGCACAAAATCTTTCTTACAATATTATTACGGTATCTTAACGATATTCCGTGGTATTCAAAATATCTAACGTAACACGAATGTATCAAATATATGAAATATAAACAATTTAGAAATCCATGATTCTTGGTACAGCTGAATGTCATCGTGAAAAATCATCGCTTAACTAACTGATTGCTATTTCAAAGGATTAATTGAATCTTTAAAAAAATATGTGCTGATATATAGATTTTATATAAAAAATTTCAAATGTACTTCTGCTAACTTTTGTAAAAATTTGGAAATTTTTTACAAAGTGGGAATTTGAATTTGTACTACTGAATTTTCGCCAATATCAATGAAATCTTGGAAAAGGTCCAAAACTCTTCTAAGATTTTAGGATTTCAGCAAAAACTTAACCACATTATTGGATGGTGATCGTAACAGAAAAATACTAGTTTGGCCATATGGTACCCTATATTTGAATTCAGCTGGAAATGTAATCATAAACAAAATAATTCATTGTAAAGCTGTTTTCAAGAAAAGTTAGTTACAAAAACAGTATGCTTTAGTTTAAAGAAATATTTACACTACGGCACCAAATACCAAATTTCAAATTATTGATACATTCTTTTAGTAAACGTATGTGAATTTTCTATTTCCAGGATGTTTGGATTTTTTTTTCTCAAAACTAAGATTGAATCCACAAACGGTGTCTACAGCAATACAAATGAAAATATTTTGGCAGTACTGTACAAAATCATTTTTTAAAAGAAAATAATTAAATTCAACTGCAAGAAGAAATTTGAAGACATCCAAGAATATCATACATTTTTACAGTGTTTTGAAATCAGAAGACTTGAATTCGATTGCATTCATAAATTTTGAAAGAATCAAAGAATATTCTTCAATCCTTTTTTTAATCACACAATACTGAGAAATATTATCTGTGCTAGTGAAAATAAATATTAATTTTCGGTTCTCTGGGTTTACTATCAATAAATTTAATGCTTCAAAATCAGATTTATGTTTGAATCAGAATATTATTCGTGGTGCCACTTCAGAAAAGTAATGATTTATATTTCACAAATTTTATCTTTTCTTGAATCAGTGTAACAGCAAGATTGATAAATTTTATTTTGCTTCTTTTATCAAATAAGAAAATTTCGAAAGAATCGGAAGTATATATTTTTATCTCGAATACTGCTATCTTTTTAAACATGTTAATTTAAAATTTTGTAATTTAATTTTCGCATTGTGTATTATTAATACCTTATTTATTTTTGTAAAAAATTTCTTTAATGCCAATGCAAACGATTTTGAATTATCTTTTGTGTTCTTAGATTTTGCAAAATATATATATTTACTTATTTTGGTATGTTAACGAAACTCTGTATATTATGTTTTTAAATGTAGTCTGTTTTCGTTGTTTCTTATGGCACGAAGTCAACGACTTTAAACCGAGAAAGCGTCTCTTGTTTCAGTAACGCCATCTAGAGCCAAGAATACGACTTATCTACTCATGCGTAAAAACCCTTTTTAAGGGACGAACTTCATTCATACATTTCATTCACTCAACCAAAGTTCGTAATTTAGACCTCATTCAGAGAACGGCCATTTCTGATCCAGTACCCCAAATGGTATTGTCTGCACTTGGAGGAATTTATGACCACCACAGATTTATACATGCACCAGCCACAACATACACAGTCTTCGACCAGCGGGGTCCGAACTCACAATCCGAGGAAGGCGAATCCAACGCCTTCCCAAACAGGCCATCCAGGTCTCAAAGTTTATTCTACGAAAGTTAATGGGATCAAAACCTCCTTACCTTATAACATGAAAAATACAGAATCTATAGTGTTTGGTTGATGAATTAAGTGTTCGTACCTGTCTTTGGACAATCTTCAAAAGAAAATTTTCCAAATACATTTCTTTTTAGCTATGCTTAAAAATTTGGCAAAAATGAGTCGCAGCATTATCTTTAAAGGAATTTTTATTGAACATATTTATTGCTTTATCAGGGTAATGTTTCTCAACTTACGATGCAACATTTCTCTTGCTTTCAGCAACATTTCCTTATTCCCTTTTGCAACATTCCCTTATTTCAATGGAATGTTGATTCTCTGTTGAGTCTATAATTCCTTCTTTTCCTGGTCAAGTACCTCCTGTAGTTGTTTGATGTGACATAGAATGCAGCATCATAAGTTCTTCGGTAGTTCTTGTTATGTTTTTTCACCGTCTCATCGATTCACTTCTAGTCACATAGTCTTCACCAGAGACAAAATCTCGTCAGGCTGTGCTGACATTTACTCAAATCCCTTAGAGTCCTTTTCAACAATGTAATCCAACCAATACTTCTTATAAGTTAATAAGAGAGTTCACTCCACATAAGCGCTCAATACAGACCGATACAAGCCAGTCCAGCATGTGACATCATCGTGTCTCCTCACCACTTGGTAGGCGTCACTTATTGACATTTTTTTCGCTCTTTTTGTAAGGTGCTCGTTAAGTGGGGTTTGATTGTATATGGAGAGTGGAAATATGATTCGCGGAACACTTTTTTTATGTTTCTATTAGATATGCACATGAATTAAAAAATTAAGCAAATTTTTATTTTTCTCTACAAAGATTTCCGAAAATATCACAGAACAAAAAAAAAAATATTTTACATGATCTGAAAATACAAAAAATTATTTTTTCAATGATAACCATTCTTTTGAAATATAATATTTTTCTATTTTTAATTTATTTTTCTATTTATTTATAATATTTTTATTTTAAGACTAACTCAAAGACTTGCTCAAGTCAAACTCAAATAGTTTTCATTGTTGCCAATAAAATTTCTCTTCGGTTATTAATTTTCAAGATATACCCATGATGAAGAAATCTGACCAATCCACGGCAGCTTTGCAGAAGATTACCATGCCATGAATATTCGAGGTTTTTTTTTCTTCATAATTTTCAGAATAAGACATGTTTTTAATAAAGTTTTTAAATTTTTATGGTAAGAGAAGTTCGAGGGAATAACGATAGGCGGAGTAATGTCATCATGTCAAGTGAAGAACATATAACCGATAAGGAAATTCCAATATGTATTGTACTTTAGCAAAAAAATTGGAGGAATATCTTAACAATACCAGAAGTTTGATTAGATAAGTGCATTTTTTATTGTGAAAAATATTTTTTTTTTGTTTCTCCATAATTTCCAAATTTTGCTAGATTAGAAATTAATACATCTATAAGTAATTCTATGTTTTAAAGCTTTAATTAATACATATAAATATTCTGCTAATATTTATTTCTATTTCCACATCATAATGTTTTTAAATAAATGTTACATTTGTCTAGAATGAGAATCCTCCACTACATCGTTCTAAGTAATTCGCCATATCTTTCTGTAGCTATGTAACCATGGTAGAGGTACAACCTAACAGAGGTGAAAGCATATTCATTTACTTACTTTTTCACAAAATTCTCATATGCGAAGATTTGAAAATAAAAATCGGAATACTCGTGACATGCATTATTTTAGGGAAATAATATCCTTATTAGAGACTATACATGAAATTCATTGATAAGTTTGGTTGTATTAGTGAGCCGTAATTATTTTAGAATTTTCAGTAACAATCAGTCACCTCACCTAATAAAAAAAATCAAATAAAAGCAACTTATTAACAAATAAAAAGATATTACTGCGATTCATTTTCATATGAATAATGTTAATGTTAAATCCAAAATTCAGTTCAATGAGTCAGAGATTTTTATTTATGAAAGCCAACTCTAGAATCAAGTGAAGCATTAAATGACGCAGCATCTATAAATAACTCCCACTTCATAGTTCCCACGCATTTAGCCTACACAAAAAATCAACCTGTATTGAATATAAATGAATCGCCCCCACTCACTATTCGAATAATTTTCGTAAAAGGAGAGATGCCATTGACATTAATTATTGCGAAGAATGAATGCTGATGTGTTTACAATTTGAGAAGATCTTAATTATCGTTGTCTTTGGAATATCGATGAATTTCGATAAGAAAGTGAAATAATTGTTGCTTTTTACTTACTCATTATTTTATGAAGTATAAAGTAAAAATATTATGATTTTCAAAAAGAAGAAATTTTAGTCGAGATTTTGGAGAATTTTTATGTTTCAGATTGAAAAACCGACTTTTGGAATTCTTTGTCTATGAACGTAACTCAACACTGTTTTAAATATAGATGTATGGTATATTATATGTGGTCTTTGAACCCTATTTATAAATTTCTGTCAAATCGTGAAGGAAATTTAATAAGAGGAAGAATGCCTGTCCAATTGCCCTAGAAATTTGTTTGAGAACAAGAAAACTAACTGTAGAATGTAAGATGCTAGACAGATTAAATTTGATGCAACGTTTTTGAGTCAAAAGTGCCAATCCATATCAAATTCTGAACAAGTGAATTAAGTGGATGTCTGTTTATCCATCTTTGCATGCGTGTAATTATGATAAATTTTAAGAATAATGTAAAGGTTTTCAGTTACATTATGTTAGTGTCTGTCCCTAATTCTATTTTGACGTATATTAAATATACAGGAAAACTTAATCGACGATATTAAATTAAAAATTTAAATTTTTACTATTAAAATTTTTGGAGTGAGTTTAAAGCATACTGTAAATAGATTTGCTCTCTACGTCAGAACGATTGAAATGAGAGGATGCATTATCTGCTTATCATCTTTATTGACATGGCATTATAACACGTTAGAATGCTCCATTCTGTTGTAATAGTAATCCTTACAAATCTATATTAAGACTTCTAGATTACGCACAGGATAGACGGTCAATATAAATTTTGTACAATGCCATACTAGCTGGTGTTGTTAAACACAATGTCGCTTACCACATTTAAGCCGCGGTCCAACGACCGGAGGATCTTCACAGATGTGATCATAAAACTGTCACCCTTCCTTCGTGGTGCCGCCTGTGGCAGCGGACCCACGACCAGATAAATCATCAGACGGCACGCGTTCCCCTTTCGACCGCTCAAAACCCTCAGTTTCTTTGACTCCCTAGGCTAGGACGCCGACAGCCCATCTGTTATATACCTTAATTAGACATATAAAATAAATTTGTATCAGAACTTGAACTGATTATGGTGTTTCTTGTTTACGTAGGAACTAAATTCTGTGAATAAGAGTACATTGTAAATAACTTTGCTCTGATGGAAACAAAATAAACTAGCCTAAGACTTTTCTACATCATTAAGATAATTGTATAAAAAAATCTATATAATTAAGAGAACTCTATATATTTAAAGAAATAAGTCTGCATTGTTAAGAAAAGAATCAGCTAAATCAAAAGCCTTCCTGCTCTTTAATAGGCATGTTTTGATAACATAGAGTTACAGAAAATTTGAACTGAGTTTACATCCGAACTCAAAAAATGTTGTACTGCTCATTGTCAAATGGAAACTTAATTTACAAACCTTTAGTATTTAGATTTTTCGAGTAAGGCAAGGATAGTCTGATGGTAGAAAATAAAGAACAACATCAGAGAATAGCAAGAACAATTCCATTCGAAGTGCCTTTCAACTGAATATCCATTGTGTGCTTGGGTTAGGTGCAAACTGAATTTGCATATGCCTGCCCAGTGAACTGGGGTATCGGCTCAAGTTTTGCTCTTATCAATCTTATCGTCCTACTAGCATCATTTGTGACATTATGGTATTTTGGCACAACAAATGTCATTATGCCATTGTTTATAATCAAAAGCCATTGAAGAATTCTTAGATTAAATTGAAAATATTTAAAAAAATCAAGTAATCATATTGTACAGAATTTTTAGTTTTCATATCCGTATCTCACTCAATTTTCGCTTGTTTTTTTTTTATTATTATTATTAAGTGCCAAATATACAGTCACAATCATTATTTAAGCAAATTAAATAATGAAAATTGATAATTGACTTAAAATAGAATTAATTGCTAAGCTAACAATATCACTAATACTACAAATGTCTCATCCTTTTATAGAATATTTTGAACACATATGAGTAAATTCCCGCGGCCTTTCAAATGCGTGAAGCAACAAGTGGCATCTTTAGTAAAATCAATGATTTTTGCTATCTTCAAGTTTGAAATGGCTAGCCGGAGTATTATGTGAATGAGTTTCATAATACTGATCTATGTCTATACGGTCATTGGAGTGAAAGTGGAATCCTTAAGTAATTCAGGATAATTCGTGGTAATCAGGATAATAGTATCATTATTTTAAGTGTTTCTATGGATTACATGTATAAAATATAGAATTCTAGGAGATACAGCCCATATTCATAAAAATATCCTAAAGATAGTCATCAATTAAAGTTATGTTAGGAAAATTTGGTGAATATTTGAACAGGAGGAGAGCAAGTAGTAAAACCTATTTTATGAAACTGACCGTGAGTATCTCTTTATCTCGTTTCTCTTCTTTTATTTTGGTTTTTATGGAATCAAATTTCATTTGATTTGGTTGAATTTCATTTGAATAAATTAATACAAATATTTATTAATAGAATGAATATAAAGGATCCATTAATATATTCGTAATACATTTGGATTGTGGGGTTCTGATATAATATTGGGATTGTGGCGCAATAATACACAAAAAATATGTCAAGTTTACCTAATTCTCAAATCCTTTGTGCATGTTCCTGAAGATGCCCAACAAACTAGGGGGGAGGAGAGGGGTATGTATTAAATATAACTGCATATAGCTACATAAGACAAGCAATTTGCTGAATGTTGCTGTAGAGCCTCTGCTATACATTTCACGAAACTATAACGTGTATCTGTTAATATAAAATTAAATATATATACATATTTTTTTTATTTTCAACACTCAACAAATAATATTATTATAAATCTATAACAGTATTCCTTTGTACAGTTATTTTCATAGTAAGAAGGGTATATTTGCAGTGAATTTTAATGGATATCACGTCAATGAACCCAAACTCTAACTACCATTTGTTGGCGAATTTGGCGGTCTTAGAGATAAAATGTTTCTATGAAATGCATTAGTTTAACTATATGTATCTATATTAGGAATCGATATAAAGAATAATTACCAAAAATTCATAGTATATGGAAAATTCCATGCCCTGTCGAAAGAAACTATATAAATTCGAGGTGATCAACCGTTACATTTGATTCTGTTTTTGAGTATTAATCAGACTCTAGTTATTTTTGAGGAGAGCTATTATTGTTCGCAATTGAATGAATTGTTGCCTGGTTGCATAGCAACTGCCTACAGTTTAGTTTTGTTGAACTGACAAACAATATTGAAGCAACACTATTGTTAATTTGGAGTTAACATTTATGAATACAGGGATTTTGAGCTTAACTTGGCGGTGTTTTATCTTCTGTGGTCCATGAGTTCGGGAAGATTTGTGTAATAAATCGTCATCTTCCATCATCTAGCTTGTTTTATTTCTTCTTCCGTACAGTCACCGAACGGTTTCGGCAAAAATATTTATATTCATTAAGTTGAGTTTCACATTTGTCTCGAATTTATAATCTGAAATTAGATTACGCATGAAAATAATACATTTTTTTAAGAAGGAAAATTAAGAAATATAATTGGTAACAAAGTTATTTATATTCCAAGCTCTTATTTGCATTTATAAATAATACTTTGCATTTTTCAATATTTCATGATACTTTAATTTTCATGCAAACTTAAGAAATAAAAATTAAAAAGACCAGTTAGTTAAAAATAGCTAAGGAAAAACACAGAAAATACATTTCTATTCTCCAAGAAAGAAAAAAGATTACTCCCTCGAATGCATTGTTCACGCATTTAATACGCTAATAATTTCATTAACCTCAATATATAGATAATTTGGCCGATTCTTTAGACACAACAAAACACCGCGGAAAGAAATTTTCAATAAAAACTGAATGAAATGAGACAATTATAACTACATATTCATAGATACTTAAGCGAAAAATTGCCTCTCAGTAGAATTGTCCGAAAAGCAAACTGTAAAAGACTCTCCTTCACTTATTTCTATAAAGCCGTAGTCTAACGTCCTCAACCCTTACAATAGTATTTAATTTACAGAAAAGCAAAAGTTTCCACATTAGTATTTCTAAGCACAGACAAATTCACAAGAAAAATAGATACAGTCATCCAATCCAATCCTATCAATATTGGCTTCGTTCCATTGTTGAAGGAGTGATCGGTTGTACACAAAAAGAAGAAGTCATCCAATCCGTATCACTTACACGCTTCATGGAACTTGGAAATTATAAATATCTTTTAGGTTTCTCGAGGTCATCAAACCGAATATTTACGAATATTTGGCATTTTGAACCTTAAGACCTAATTTAAAGGGCTGATTAACCATGCCAAAGTTGTAATTTCTCCTTTTATAATGCAATCCTTTAATAACAGAGAAATCATTTTGTGATATCCCTGCATATTGACGTGGCGTTTATAATATATTATCATCAGAGACAGAATTTTAATCCCCAAGGAAACTATTATTCTACAGCTGAAACAGTGTATCAGAGAATAGCTTGATGTAAATTTTCATATACTGTATTAAGAGCATTATAGCAGTGGCTTCTACGTTTCTAGTAGACATAAATATACAGACTTGTAAATGAGCTGGAACATATATAATGAAATCTGCAGTATAAATTTTCAACATGAGAACATAAATTAGTGGAATTATGATATATGAGGAGGCGTATTATGTATGTAGTTATATATAATACCAACATTGCATATAAGGTATATACATTTAATAACACGAATGCAATTATGATAAATAATTTAAATATCTGATTTACTTTTAAAATTTAATTATTTACCTTCTGCAAAGAATTTGGAATTTCAAATAGTTAATATCGAAATAAGTTTTGTTTTCTTATTTCCACTTGTATTTTTAGTGTATTTATTAAATTTTATAAGGATGCTATTCTTCTTATTTATTTGTTTTGATACTAACAAATTATTTTTAAATGTTTTACTTTTATTTTATAAACTATCTTATTCCTTATTCGCTTCATCCACTCATGGATATATAATAAAGAATACAGATTAGGAATCATTGTTTTATTTCATATTTAAACTAGTAATCAGCAAATATAATATGAAATAAATAAGCAAATGTTTAGTTTGGAAGTTTTTTTTTTTTTTTTTTTTTTTTTTGCAAAATTTTGTTTTATTGGAGAAAATGTTTAGATACGAATTACAATCTGATTATATAAAAATATTTTTCCATCTTACCTATATATGAACTGGTCGTTTAACTCAGAAAAATCCTTAATGGACCATTATCCTGTTATTCGAAACTATTTGCTATATTACAATATTCATTTTTTTTTTCAGGAAAGACCTATACATATAAATTTAAAAAGCAAACCCTTACCTAAATATAAAATATAATCCAATTAGACCCGTTTCTGAGATATCGGAAACAAATTTTCGTATATGCAAGAACAGTTCGTTTAAATTTATAAGAAATTCGCTCTATGGCATTGTCAGTATGAGAGCAGATCGAAAAAGGCTCTAATAGTTATAAAAAATGTTTTTTGTGTCAAAAATCGCTTTTTTAAAGATGGGCACCTATATAGATAAACTTAAAAAGTGAAACCTTATCTAAATATATAATTTGATCCAAATCGTTATAGCCTTTTCCGAGATACTTGAAAAAAAATTTATAGATTTACAAGAATTGCTCGTTTAAAGTTATAAGTTTTTATAAAATTAAAAGATGCATAATTATATAAAGTAAACGATTCTGTATCATAATTATAATTATTTTTCATAAATTTTTGTTTATTATTATACCCCCTGCTCTTTATAATATTTAAAATCTACTTTGGTTAATTTATTTTCCTTATGCATATCCAGAAACAAAATATTCTACAAAAACACATTATTTCTTTGAATTTAGAAATTATATTTAAATGAATTTGAAAAAGCATTTTAATATTACCATCATCAGATTGCTCATGAACAGAAAGGAATCGGAAATTTGAACAAAATTCATTTTATTAAGAGAAGAGTATAACGCTTCAAGAAATTTGGTCTCTTGAATATGAATGATTCTTTTCTGCATATTCAACCTAAATGAAGGAGGAAGCTTCCTTTCTGTGTAACTTTTTAAAACATTTTAGAGGGTAATTTTTAGTAATTACTTTTTTTTCTACTCTCTGCCTTCATTAACTGGAGGACAATTTCACGAATCAGTTAAAGAATGTTAGTCACCTCCATCGATCACAGTTTGAGAAAAAAGTTTAACTCATTGAAGGCAATTCTTTGAACTTCTTCACAATTAACTCTCCGAATGAAAGTAATTGTGACAGCACAGCGTTAAATCAAGAGAATTTTTCCATTTCAAATTGTAAGAAAAAATATTTGGAAGTCAATAATTTTTACAGATTTCATGATACCACAATATTTCTCACTCTTTTAGCTATTCTCTGATAACGTAGAATGCTCAGGTGTGTTGCAACGATATCTTCATCATTTTGAATGGGTTTTTATAATATCAGACAATATCTTGCGAGAAT
This sequence comes from Argiope bruennichi, assembly GCF_947563725.1. Taxonomy (NCBI): domain Eukaryota; kingdom Metazoa; phylum Arthropoda; class Arachnida; order Araneae; family Araneidae; genus Argiope; species Argiope bruennichi. Next base: position 111,041,667 of record NC_079151.1, on the reverse strand, counting down.
TGAGCAATACATATCATTATATATCATATTGAATCGTGTGGAATTTTTTCAATATTAAATTGATTTATAAGTAATTAATTAGAAAATTATTTGACCATTTATTAAATTTTTTTTATGTACTTCTATTTCTCTTTAGTTTTAAATGAAATCAACAAATCTTTATCTGATCAGAATAATTAATTTTTAAAATTATATCAAATTTCTCTTTAATAACTTTAAAATCATTTTAATTCATTAAAACATTTATAATACTTACATAGAATAATATTACTTTATTAGGACATTTATTATATTTTTCTGAAAGTTGTAAATATTTTCGCGTTTTATTTTGAACTTTATATACATATATATGTATTCTCTGTTTTATTGAACAATATATACATATGAAGTATTGAGGACTGAAGGATTGAGTTATACATACATATTATGGCTTACGCCTACAGTAACGATTCAAATTAATGAATGGACCTCAAAGAAACGGAGTCATCAAAGAAAACAGATTTTGACTATAGAGATATTACGATAGGAAGATAGACAAAATTTAGACTCCAGGAGTTGAAAATTCAAAAGGGGAGAATATTTCACACATTCCAGCTGTGCATAGAATAGGGAACAAACAAATTTCCATCTTAGTTTTAGACTATAATAAGAGTATTAACTATTTTTATCATGTGAGAGCATGATGTTGTTTTGGTTAGGAGGTTTTGAAGCTCGAAATCGCGTAAGCTATGAATAAAGCATAAATGGCAATTTTCAACAACATCTTTAAATCGCATATATTTTTTATCTACTTTTACTAGTATTGCATTATTATTTTGTACGCATCTTTTAAAACAGATGTGGTTTAAAAAGATTAACCTGTTTTACCAGTAATGCTTTATTATTAAGAATACTTCTTTAACAGCAGATGCATTTTTAAAAGTTTGACGTAGAACTATGACATCATAGCTGATATTTCATCTCAAAATCGGTCCAAAACTTTGTTATATATATATATATATATATATATATATATGTATATATATATATATATATATATATATATATATATATATATATATATATATATATATATATATATATGTATATATATATATATATATATATATATATATATATATATATATATATATATATATATATATATATATATATATATATATATATATATATATATATATGAGACAGAGGAATAGAGATGTCTCGTGATTGTTTCGAACCGGTTAACGACTTAATTTAATTAAGACAAATAATGACTTAAAAAATAATAATGTTCTCACATGATAACTTGAAATTTGCAATCGCAGATTTCATTATTTTTTTTTATCTTTTTTTCTGTTCTACTTTTATAATTATTATTTTTAGATTTGAAAACAATATTCATAGCAGGGTTCAAAAGTGGGAGTTTTATTGGAATAAAAATTTATCTTAGAGAAAATGTAACAAGAAAACATTAAATAAAAAATAAATAATATAATAAAAGTAATTTTTGCCAAGAAAATATCAATTTTATCTGTAGTTAGTCGCATAACGTTTTGTCTGTGTTTATAACATGATAATTCGAGTAATTTTGATTGGATTTTATCTAGCTTGGGATATGCAAGATATGTGTAAATACCTTGGGATATGTGTAAATACCTCAGATGAATTTATAGATGAGGCATCTAACTAAAAGGAATTGGAAATGATAGGAGTGGACATTTTCATTTCTCAATAAGTCATTTAAGATTGAAGATAGAAAAATAAATCAAAAGATGAGAAAAAGCTTCTCACTAAGATGAATACATTTTATTCAAACATTTTTCATAGCATCATTTGTTTAGAAGTCAGAGGTTAAAAATTAATTTTTCATCCCCTGATTTTGACCGTTTTCAACATAAAAAAATTAATGATGATTTCAATGATTTATTCATTTATTATTTCAATTTCATTCATTCATTATTCAATTCATTCATTATTTCAATGATGAATTCAAATGATTTAACAATTTCATTCGATTTCATCCATTTTCTCACAAAAACGTGAATATATCTAATTAATGAAAATTAAAGGAGGGGAAAGACAACATTTTTTTCGACAACATTATGCAAAAAGGATGTTAAAAATATTCCAGAAATAGGACATGTTACTATTGTTTTGAATGTATTTTATTATAATTTTTATCTTGGGAAATGAGTGTGAGTATTTGCTCTATTTCTTTGATTAAACAAGAAGATCGTGTGATAGCTTTCTCACAAGGACAGAAAAAATTCTACCCAAATCTATCCAAACTAACTAATGTAATAAGAAGTTGAGAAATAAGATTAACACATTTGACAACTTATCATCTTAAAACAGTTACAACTTGGCACAATATGTCACCAGTTCTCGATTCTTCACTATGGCTCTTTGTCTTAAAATAAATTATACAATTTTCTAAAGTTGTATTTTGATTATGCGAATATACGTACAAGTGAAATATCACTCACTTACTCTCTGATCAAGGAATATCTTAATTCACTAACAATACATTTGAAATTTGTCAGGAGTTTATTTCTTGGAAGTATATTTTTTTCTTTAATTTTTTAGCAATGTCAGGAAAATGTAATTAATACTTTGATATTCGAAGAAAATCATTTTTATGAATTTGATTATTATTAAGACCAACCAATTTACAAACCAGGTGTCAGTTGCCTATGAGTAAAATAAGTTGCTGTTCAAATTTTTAATTATATTTTATAACATTCAGTATATAAAGTATAATCTTCCATACCATTCTTCATATTTTGTGAAATAAATTTAAAATTTTTAATTTAAATACATTCTTTAAAATTAGCTTTGTTATTTCGAAGTTTTTCTTAATTTGGCTGTCGTTTGGTTTGATATCTGATGCGCTTCTAAGAATATATGGTATTATAAAAATCACATAAATTTAACACAAGAATGGCTATTTGCATCAATTGCATATCAGTGACTAGTCGCCAAAGATAACATGTTATTTTATTGACTGTTTTCGTCAATGACATGTGGTTAAGCCAAAAGTTCGTGAAAGGCATGAATATAATAAATAAATACCGAAGCATATTTTTTACAAACTAACTTGATAATATATTCTCTTTCACTCCAATTAATAGTTTCAAATGAAATATTTAAAAGCATAAGTTCCTAATTCCAAATTAATTTAAAAAAGCAGACGTTTTTTTTCAATATAATTGAAGAATCATATTCGTACTTTCTAACATAAATTGTTATTCTCTGTTTTTAACTTAAAAAATATTAATTAAATAATTAATTTCCTCAGATTTATAAGAATATTAATAAACTTTTTGTCCCTGCCAGCTGATACAAACTTTTGATAATTGCTTAAAAACTTCAAAGATTTTCAATAATATAAAATTCGTAATAAACATATATTTGTATATTATTTTTTATTACATTTCTTGACCAAATTTTTTTTCAATAAATACTGAACTACTCGTAAACAATAAAATAATTATCTACGGTTGCCTCAATATGTAATATTTAATCGTTTTTGGACTATTTGTCTAATGACTGCAAGGAAGTTAAAAACAAAAAGGTAGATAGATGATGAGAAATCTATCTTTGCTCATCATTTTATATCTTTGCATAACACATTATTCTTCAATTCTTTCTTTTCATAATTTTTCAATTTTTAATACAATTGCTGCCGAGAAAAATTTTAAACAAATACATTATTTAATATATGGCAACTACATACTGTTTCTGGAATTGAATTAATTGTTGCACTATGTAGCATGATACTTCTCGACATATACTAACGCATCCGTAACTGTAACCTTCACTTATATCCCACGATACAAATTTTTGCGTATGACTTTTGAACCATTCTTTTTGCATTTTTTAAAAATTTGCTTCCTTTTTATAATTTGTATGTACCCCCAGAGGCACCTCGATATAAGGATGAGAAGCTTCCGCCATGGTGGTTTGTTCTCGCCACCCTGGAGAGTTCACGAAAAGGCGGGGTTCTGGCTCCTCCAATTGATGATTGGGACCACTTTCTTAGGGAAGGGTTGTACCGTGGCCGGTAATGGCCCTTATGACTCAACCACAGTTCCCGCCAGTATTGCTGTAGCGGCGGCACGGTCATTCAGTTATTTGATCCGTGTGCCTTCGGACGGATCGGAGAGTCAGTGACATGACTTATAACAGCGCTTCTCAACCTTTCAGTATCCCAGTTTTCAATCACAATTTTCATCGCGCCCCTGCCCCCGCTTACAATAAGATGTATACAACAATAATGTATATTGAGTATTTTGGATTCTGTTTTTAAATTATTTTTAATTAACTGCCAAAACAAGAGAAAAAGCGAACCAACGTTGGCGAGAAACCACATCTTACATTTTGGACAAGCGGGCGGTAAACAGATGAAGCAAATGAAAGCGGAGAAAATTTAAATATTATATTTGAAATGAAAGCCAAATAGGGAGATAACGTAAAAAACATATGAAAGTAGAAAAATTCGTTAATGAAAGTTAACCTAGACGGGATGAGCTAAATTTAGAAACTGGGAATACATTTTTTTTAATAATAAAAGAAATAAAACAGAAGTATGACCAAACAAAAGTGAAAAAAATAAGCAATGTTTGTGGAATGGAATCCACACGACCGATGCCGTCTCGAGCATGCGCGGAGCAAATGTTTTCTCATAGGAAGAAGGAAAATGTTCGATAACGCGAGTTTTAATTCCAGCCAGTCTCATTCGAATCTATCCTTTTATCGCTATCGAATGTATCATGAATGAGTATTTTATATATGTTTTCGTGTTAATTGCATTTCACCATATTAATTATTCACGTCAGCAGATTTATGCAGATTCATGAATAAATTTTTAAGCGGAAGTAAGCAAGCATTAGACGATAGTCAAGCATCAACGAGTACAGATGAGCGTTGTTCCGAAAATAAAATGAAAGAAATATTCTCAAGAATACTTAAATTTTGGGTTTACCAGTACTGAAGTAAATGAAGAAGAAAGGCCCCTGTGTATCATTTGCTCAAAAATGTTGGCCGCAGACAGCATGAAACCTAATAAACTTAAACGACATTTGGAAACGCTTCATAGTGAGAATGTAAACAAACCCAGAGAATTCTTAGAATTAAAATCATATAAAAAGCAAAAATCATTTTTTTAAAGAAACTTTGTTTGTGAATAAAAAAGCTTTATTGCATCTTGCAAAGTTCATATAAAATAGCGATATGTAAAAACCTCACACCATTGGTGAAGAGCTTATTTTGCCAGCAGTAATTGAGATTGTAGAAACTATGTTTAAAGATAATTTTTCAAAACAATTGCTGTCCATACCTCTTTCAAATGATACTGTTGCTCGTCGAATTGGCGATATAGCTGAAGATGTACAGTATCAGCTTTTCTCGAAGTTGCGTGACAGATTGTTTTCAATACAACTTGACGAAGCAACAGATTGTAATAAAGATGCTAATTTAATTGTTCGAATTTGTGATAATATGTCAGTAGTAGAAGAACTACTTTTTTGCAAATCAATAGAACTCAAAACATCAGCGCTAGCATTATTTGCTATTTTAAATGATTTTATGAATGAGGCAAACATAGAATGGAAAAATTGCATCGGAATATGCACCAATGGTGCTCGTCCAATGTCCGGAAGATTCCAAGGTATACAAACACTTGTAAAACAAAAACCGCCTCAGTGCACACATTGCATGATCCACAGAGAAGCTTTGGCTTCAAAAGAAATGAGTCCTGATTTGAATATTGTATTAACTACAGTTGTAACCGTAGTAAATTATATAAAAATGAGACCCCCGAAATCGAGAATCTTTTCTGCACTTAGTAAAGACATGGGTTCAGTAGATTCAGCATTACTATTTTATTGCGAGGCAAGATGGTCAACACGTGGGAAATTTTTGCAACCTGTTTATGAATTAAGAGAAAAAATCGCCATTTTCATAGAAGAAGAAAACAGACAGGAGGCCGAGAATTTTCTCGATGGATTATTTGTGAGGAAATTGAGGTACTTGGTCGACATATTCGAGAAATTGAATCTTCAACTCCAAGGAGCAAATAACATATGTTGGATACGAGTGATAAAGTTAATGCTTTTTGTAAAAAATTGGAATTGTGGAGCAGAAATTTAAAGCAAAAAACCTAACAATGTTTGCAAATGTGGACGATTGTACTAAAACTTATAAGGCTGAAGAAGAACATGTAAAAGTTGTTTTTGTAACTACTGAAAATCATTTAGCCATGCTGGCGAGGAATTTTAAAAAGTATTTTCATGCTGACGACAAACTGATAGCAAGTTACGAATGGATTAGGGATCCATTTCATAAGACCTCAACTGAGGAGGAAGAAAAATTCATAGACTTCACGACAAGTGGCGAAACTAAAAGACAATTTAATAATAAATCACTATTTGAATTTTGGGCAGGGGTAAGGATGATTTCTGCTCTAAAAACAAGGACATTTCACATTCTACTACCATTCAACATCCTACCTTTGTGAAACTCTATTTTCTGCTGTGTCTTCTTTGAAGAGAAAATACAGAAACAAAATTGAAATTGGCTATTTATAATATTAAGGCTTCCTTCGAAAACCTTTGCTCTGCAAGACAGGCCCAAGGAAGTCACTAATAATTATTAAATTGGTTTTTAATTTAGTATGTTTTGATTAAGTAAATTTTGATTTAGTAAGTTGTTTTACTTTAATAAGTTATTAAATATGTCGAAATGTATTTTGTTTTCTATATGTATGTGTGCTTTCCTTTCAGTCAGTTAATCAATTATTTGAAATATTTTATTTTGAATATTCTCGCGCCCCCCTTCTAGTGTGCTCGCGCCCCCCTAGGGGGGCGCACCCCACAGGTTGAGAATCGCTGACTTATAATGTTTCTGTTTGGTTTTTCAGTTTCTTTAATTATTTATTAACTAAGTTATTATACTTCAAGATTATTTTTATTTCAACTACATTGATAATGTAATTACGTCTTTTTAAAATTATCCATTAACAAGAAATACACTGCGATTTTTTTCTAATATTTTTAAATGAAAGGGAATAAATTTTAATGTTTAATTTTAATTAGAATGCTTGTAAAAAATATAAAATAAAATTTTCTTTTTCTTTTTCATTTCACATTTTATAGTATCAAGAAAAAAAAACAGGAAAAAGAACACTTCATGAAATAATATTGCTATTGAACTTCATTATAATAATTATCATTTGAATGCTCAATGGATAAATTAAATAAATTCTATTGACGATATCCTAAAAGCACCTACAAATTACGCCTACAGCACTTACCTAAAATAGAGCTGTTTTGATATCAAATTTCTTTCTAAATATAAATCCCATTGAAAATGCATTTCAAATATGTTATCTGAAAATATTAATGAATGCATAATTATCATTTTCAAATTCGCAAATAGTTCATTCTGTGATTTTCCGGTAGAAATATTCCTTTAAAATGTCAACATTTTGTGATAAAAGCAGTTTAATTTACGTAAAAATCAAATATGCTTTGTGTGCAGTAAATAGAATGCTTAATTTACTGTCATTCAAAATAGTTTTGTGTAGCTTACTTCCAAACTATTAGTTAAAACTACAAAAATTCTCATTAAATCGCTGGTATATTTTTGGATAATAATTTTCTGTATTCTCACTGTATTCTTGAGTTCACAGACTATGTTAAATGAAGCGGCTTAGTACTCTTTTTCTTCCATCCAGCGTTTCAGACAACAATGAATAATTCAGTTCAGAGTTAGCGAAATTTTATACTGGTTTTCATAAATAAGTAAGCTGTTCATAAAGATAGCTGCAATTCTTTGTTGTGTTAAAGGCTAATAGGAAATAAAATATGAGACACAATAACTTTGGTTACTTATTTGCTGTTGTTTATTTTTGTGACCTTGGCATAAATGCATTACCATGAAATATTTGAGTCTGGTTATTAGATCACTTTTCAAATTCCATACTGCATAACAATTAGATTAAGATAAATACTTTAATTTCCTGAAATGTTATTAGTGTAGCAGGTGGGGTAATGCATTATTGTGATACACTTCGATTTCCTTATATCTTTTATATAATTATCTGACCTCTTTGTTGGCAACATACACTGAAAATTGTTGAAGGACGAATATTATTCTTTCTTAAATTAAACATTCGAAAAAGTTATCTTTTCTCATTCCTCCAAAAATGTCAAACGCATTTAGTAGTAGCTTTGTTAGTCTTGGCAACGCTCACCGACAAGATCGTATATATTTATCTTATCAGCACAAATGTCCAATACTTATCAGCACAAATGTCCAATACTTATCAGCACAAATGTCCAATAATTATCAGCACAAATGTCCAATAATTATCAGCACAAATGTCCAATAATTATCAGCACAAATGTCCAATACTTATCAGCACAAATGTCCAATACTTATCAGCACAAATGTCCAATAATTATCAGCACAAATGTCCAATACTTATCAGCACAAATGTCCAATAATTATCAGCACAAATGTCCAATAATTATCAGCACAAATGTCCAATAATTATCAGCACAAATGTCCAATACTTATCAGCACAAATGTCCAATAATTATCAGCACAAATGTCCAATACTTATCAGCACAAATGTCCAATACTTATCAGCACAAATGTCCAATAATTATCAGCACAAATGTCCAATAATTATCAGCACAAATGTCCAATAATTATCAGCACAAATGTCCAATAATTATCAGCACAAATGTCCAATAATTATCAGCACAAATGTCCAATACTTATCAGCACAAATGTCCAATAATTATCAGCACAAATGTCCAATACTTATCAGCACAAATGTCCAATAATTATCAGCACAAATGTCCAAGATATATTAAATATTTTTCTCTCATCATTTATGTTTGCTATTCTGTAATACTATGCTGAATTCTACTATTTGTGTTATCCATGCTTCCACATCATTTTCTTTATAGGTTCCCCCCCTCCCTTTTCTGGCATTGGCTTTTTATTTTCTTTGGTTGTCTTCAGCTTCCTTTGTATCGGGCAGAGATGCATAGAGGATTCTTCTGAAAGGCGAAATTGGAAGCGAAATACTATTCTTTTGAGTAAATAATGTTGCCTGCATGTTTCACACTCAAAATCCTGAATGTTGCAAATAAAATGGTATAAATGATTCAATAGCGCTATCATTGTCTGACATGACAATGCCAAACTCCAGATTCCTACCAAAGTCAAAATTTCTAGCAGATTTTCAAGTTGGATGCCTGGTGCCCTTCCTATATAGAGTCCTGATTTGGTTCTTAGACATTAATTATTTTTTCCTGTGATTAAAGAACATTTAAAACAAACTTCTCTTTCCATACTGAAGTTTTCATTATGAGAAGAGAAACCCAAGAGAAGCTAATTAACAGTGCAGTGATGTCTAACAAAACTGATTAAACAAATAGATTTATAGGATAAGTATATATATATATATATATATATATATATATATATATATATATATATATATATATATATATATATATATATATATATATATCTGTAAGCTTATAATTTTCGATTTTTTTATGTCGTTTTATTTCATCCCGGAGAGGCGCGCATTATGTACAATCAGGAGCGAAGAGGACACCACAGCACAGAACGACACAGAGCGAAAAAAAAATGAGGGCAAGCTGAGGAAAATTTTATCCCTGGTCTTATATAACATGAGATTTCTGACACGTGTCGACCTTGGCAAGGGAAACAATCAGCGATTCTCTACCGGCCCTTGTCTACCTTGACAAGGGTTTACATCATCTATTCTCTATCCCTTCACTAGGCACGTGGGAACCGCTGACGCAATCATTTTTACAAAGCTTCAGTTGAATTAATTAAATAGAAAAAGTGGAATGGGATCAGGAAATAAGAGAATGATTTAGAAGGACTTTTACATGGGCTGAATTAGGCTAAAAAATTAGTAAATTAATTAGGATTAAATTAAATTTAAAAATATCATTACATATATATATTGATTTCTCTGCATATAAGGGATTTTTTTATATCATATATTATTTCTTGATTTTTGTTGACGTTATAGACATTCTTTTTATCATTCTGCATTCATTAATGTATCGAGTATCAATGATTTATAAACTGCTAATAATGAAATAAGTGAATCAATAATGATGAAAGGATTGTAAAATATTCCTCAATGAACTAACATGCTTTCATCGAACCTCAAACTTTTCAAACTTTTTAAACTCTTCTTTCCTTTGATGCTCGTTCCCCAATGGCATGTTCTTTTAAAAAAGAAATCGATCAAGATATCTCAGCAAAAATAAATAAATAAAAAGGGGGGGTTCCTCCCCTCCACAAATGGTCTTCGAAATAGCTTAACCGCAGATTTCGGGAGCCGGTTCTCAATCAATAATGACTCTGCGCTTGTTTACTGTAGAAGAGGAAAATGGATCGTTTTTTGGCTCTTCATCTACTTCGGACTCTATTTTTAGAAATAGATAAAAATGAAACTCTAAGGCATAGACTTAGAATTCCGAGCAGTAAATACACGTTAAGCTGATGATGCTTTATGGCCGAAATGTCGTCTATGGAGAAATTCTCCTTGGCATCTTCATTTGGGATGGATGCAATAGATCTATTTCATGTTATAGTTGCATCATCTTTTGTGCCAATTATATTATGCTTTTGAAATCATGGAACAAAACAAATGTAATGGAAAACATTCAGAAGTATTATTGATTACAATCATATTAAATTAGTAATAATTTCTCTTACATATTGTATACTTGTATGATATAGGTGATTTTACGATTATACTAGTACATTAGAGCTCAAGATTATATAATTTATTTATATCCGTTCCCCTTGAACAGGAAGATATTAATTTAAGATTTAATGTTTCGATTTTTATTAATCTTCTAATATTTTTATTCTACCATGTGCATACCACAATGAACGAAGAAGCATTGAATTTATACCAGTGAGTTTTGTAAAAGTTTAATGTATACTTCTAGAAGGAGTATACATTAATAATGTATACTTCTAGGAGGAATATGCAATAATAATGTATAATTCAAGGTATGTGTAGGAGTTTTACCTTTATATTTGTTAACACAGTGTATAATTGAATGTGAATGTATTTTGGTTCTTATTTCGTTCAGTGATTGGGTCCAAAAGTTGGATAAGTCTTTAAAGACAAGACAACGTTTATAGTTTCATTAATCGTTCTTGTTATGATTTTGTATTATCACTTTCAAAAATACACTGAATAATGACTCACTGATTTTATACCAGTAAGTCTTTTGAATATTTGACCCTTTTATTACTGATTCCAGCCCAGCCAGCCGTACAAGCTTCATTCTAGAAGACCAGATTCCGTTTCAAACCACGGGTGCTGGATGTAAAATGGACTATTAACAGGGATGTTCTTCCTTTACATCCTGCACTCCTGTTTGAAATAGAAACTGGTGTCCCTGAAAAAATTTACGTGGCCGGTTGGGCCGGATCAGTAATGAGAGGGTTAATGCATACCTCCATAATATGGGGAGTTTTGTGTCGGCATTTGTGTAATAACGAAAATAATTGAGTATGAATGTATTTTAGATCTTATTTCCTGAACAGTTGATCCAAAAGTCAGAGCAGATCAATATTTTTAGAGACATGAAAACGTTTATAATTTCATTAATCCGTTTTTGTTATGCGTTTACAGTATCATTTGCAAATGATTATTCAATATACATTGAATAATGACTCATTCAATTTATATCAATAAATGTTTTGAGTGTTTAATGCATACCTTTGTAATATGAAGAGTTTTGTGTATGTATTTGTATAGTAGAGAGAATAAATGAATATAAATGTATTTTGGATTCATATTTCGTTAAGTAGTTGGTTCCAAAATGTGGGGCTGATCAAACTTTAAAGACAAGACGATATTTGAAATTTCATTTATTTATTTTGTTATGATTTTCATTATCACTTGCAGACAGGCACAGAATAATGATTTATTAAATTTATACTAATAAGGTTTTTAAACGTTTAATGTATACTTCTATAATATGGAGTTTTATGTCTTCCTAATACGGGAATAATAAGTGTTTTGGATCTTCAATTATTGAACAACTGGGTCCAAAATTTGAAGCAGACTGATTATTTTAGGAAAATGACAATGTTTTAAATTTCATTCGTCTTTTTGCTATGTTTAAAGTACTATTATATGCAAAATACATCCTGGACAAAATCTATATTGAGAATCTATATCAGAGAATTTTGTAAGTGAATGTTTGATATATACTTCTGGAACATAAACAGCTTTGTGTTTTTATTTAAGTAATAAAATGAAGAATCGAAAATGAATGTATTTCGGATCTCCTCACGTTGAACGAATGGATCAAAAATTAGGAATATATCAAGAAGATAATGTTTGAAATTTTATTTATCTCTATTAATTATAAAGGTATTTTTGGATTATTGTATATAAAACCATTCTGAACATAAACTCACCAAACAAATGCCATCGAATCTTTGTGAGTGAGTCTTTGTACTTTGTCTTAATCCAAAAATGGTCGAAAGAATGAACCATAAACAAAAGCCATTGAATCTATATTATTGAGTTTTGTAAGTCAGTGTTTAATATGTACTTCTAGAACATACAAAACTTTGAATTTATCGTTTCGCAATAAAATGGGGAATCGAAAATGAACATGATTTGAATCTCCTCTCATTGAATGATTGGGTCAAAATTAAAAGCATATCATGAAGGCAATGTTTCAAATTTCATCTACCGTTTTTTTTTTTATTTTCAGAGTATTTTTGCACTATTTATTTATACAATTGGAACATAAACTCACAAAACACATGCCAGTGCGTCTTTGTACTAAATGTATAGTCTTAATCCTCAAAATTCCAAAAGATAGAACTTCGAACAATGACTCATTGAATCTATATTCGTGAGTTTTGTATGTCAATGTTAAATATGTACTTCTAAAATAAAGAGAACTTTGGGTTTATCTTTGCATAATAAAATGGAGAATCGAAAATGAAAATGTTTTGAATCTCCTTACATTCAACGAATGGATCAAACGTTAGGAACATATCAAGAATGCAATTCTTCAAATTTAATTCATCTTTCTTGATTATCAAGGAATATTTGCATTATCATATGTAAAAACAATCTATACAATCTTTCTCACAAAACCTAAACCAACAAATCTTTGCATTAAATATAGTCTTAATCATAAAAAAAAGATCAAAAGAATGAACCCTGAAATAGGACTCATTGAATGTATATTAGTGATTTTTGTAAGTTAATATTTAATGTATACTTCTATAACATAGGGAATTTTGCTTTTATCTTTGTGTAGTAAAATAGAGAACAGAAAATGAACGTATTTTGCATCGCCTCTCATTTCAACGACTGAATCCAAAATTAAAAGCCTGTCAAGAAGGTTAAGTCAATATATTACAAATTTCACCAATCTTTCTAGATGTTTTAGGGTGTTTTTGCACTGTCGTATATAAAGCCAATCAGAACATAAACTCACTAAACTCATATTAGCAAGTCTTTGTGAGTTAGCCTGTACTAAATATACAGCCTTAGTCCTAAAACAAAATATATATATATATATATATATATATATATATATATATATATATATATATATATATATATATATATATATATATATATATATATATATATATGTTTCCGTTAAAGTATATAATGCAGTTATTTCATAGAATACCTAGTTATTCCATGAAATAACTGCTCGTGTCCGTTAAAGTGTGTAATATGTTATTAATTTGACACTTTAACTAGTTATTCTATGAAATAACTAGGTATTCTATAAATTAACTAATGAGAGACAGTTAAAGTGTAAAATAAACAATTTATCTAAAATGAAATTAAACTAATGATAGACAATTAAAATGAAAAAGAAGCAATTTATCTAATTTATGCAGCGTATAAATAGTATTTATGGAAACGTACCATAAAATCATTTGTTACAACAAGGATTACTAAAATGACACTTGGAATTATAAAGAACATTATTTCTAAAACAAAAACAGTTTTCGTTGACACACTGGGTTTTACACGAACACTTTTTAAATCCCTGACCAGTACCTAAACTTTGAGCTGTAGCAACCGACCGAAATGTATTTGTCGTGCGAGATATATGCTATAGATTATTTTACACTTTAACGGGCTTCAGATCGTTTTTCTATGAAATAACTAGTTAAACCATGAAATACATAAGAATTTTACACTTTAACGGACACGATCAGTTATTTCATGGAATAACTAGGTATTCTATAAAATAACGGATTTTATACTTTAGCGGTAACATATATATCAATTGTTGGAACGCTTGAATAAGAGGTACACATCACATCAATAAATCAATACAATTTATTTGAACATTTACGTTTTATACATTCAGAAATTAAATTGTTACAGTTTTTCTTAAAACCCACATCACGTTAATGTACAACAGAAGATGAATGATTACTCAATACGTTAGAGTTCCTGCTCTATAGTCAGACGAACCTTTTCTTAGTTATGTATATATAGAGAGAACGACAGTATCCAGTATCCAGCCTAGAAAGAGCAGATCCACAACCCTTTTGCAGAACCGAGACGTGATTACCCTGCAAAGTCTGATGAGACTCCAGTGGCGGGGAGAGCAAAGGCATTCCCCACTTCGGTAAGCATCGTGTGTTTTGAGATGATCCTTTCAAGAGGTGTCCGATGGCAAAAAACGGTGAAGTAATCCGGTGTTTGTGTGAACTGTTGATGGTCATAGCTGATTTATGGTTTAGAATGAGTATCTGTGAGTTGATGTTTCGTTATTCTAGTTTCACGACACAGTTCACGTAATTCTTTCATCAATTCAAAAAGTCACAAATAATGGAATCTTAAAATGTTAAGGATGCAATGGATTTGCCAAATATTTAAAAATAATTTTATTGAATTGTGAAGGAATGTTCAAAATTCTTTACACCCATGTATTGCGGTGTGTAACTCATTCAGTTGAAAAATTGATATTTCTTTAACTTACAGTTCAGTAAATCTTGAAAATTACAGACAATTTTTATTGGTACAAAGTGTTCTACAATAGTGTAACGATATTTTGACGATATTGTAATTATTCAGAATATCGAATAACAAAGAGAAGATAACGTTACAATATTGTGAGGGGAATGTGATGGTTTTTAACTAATTATGGCCTATTATTTAATTTCTAAACCAATGGCAGAATCCATACATTTCCAAATGGAAAAAATGCTCTAAATGGTGTAATTTAATATATAATACCAATAGACTTTTTCTTTGTACTTTTTATATAGCATTTCTATATTATATAATCCAAAATATTTTTATTATAGAACTTAAAACACACGATCCAAAACTATGAAACTTTGTATTCATTATTTTGTATCATTCAACATGCACTAAGAAGAAGCATAGTTCATCAATTCATAAATTCTCCTCTGCATGACAATTGAATTGATCTAAAACAATAATATTGAAAAATTCACATCTCGTTTTGTTTTTATTCGCAGAAATGGGATTTTTTAAAGCAAAATATCATTATGTAAAAATATTTCTGTAAATATAATTAAGAGACTAGAATTAAATTTTGAATTTTTGGAAAAATATAATTTTTGAATTAAACCACATAAAATACAATTCTGTACACCATTTAAAGCCTGTTTTCCATAGGCAAGTATATACTGTGATTAGAAATTCGCTATTGGACCACAAATTAATCAAACACCCATTATAAGCATCTGATTATGGGTGCAATAAAATTTGAAAGAATCATTAAGTATTGAAACATGAAGTATAATAATTTTTTTTACTCTTTTTACCGTTGATAAATTTGTCATCTTTTCATTTTCCATTGCAAACTTTTATTTGAGATGAAGAACTAGAATTATCTCATGATCCATTGAACCTTTTCAATCGTTACTATTGATCATTATCAAATGCTATTATTGTGAAAGATATCTGAGTTAAAGTAATATGACGAGCATCATTCCATTATAATGAAAATGTGCTTTATTTGAGATGAAAATTGATAATGATGGCAAATAAGAATATTTGCCCGAAAAATAAATAAGACTAATAATGCCACGGTGGGTTAGAAAAATAATATTATTTGATCTTTTATAAGTGACTTGTTTTTATATTACTGTGAGTACTGGGTACAAATGCGATGTTCTGAGGCAGATTGAAGGTAAGCAATACTATCATTTCCTTGGTGATTCAGTATGATTTCTGAACGTCATCTCAAGAGTGTTCATCAGTGAAAGGCTTGGTATGCCTTATACATGATACTTATTCGAATGTTATTTTTACTATTTTAGTTTATCTTATTTTGACTATTTTTGCTTCAGGAAATTAATATTAGGCTATTAATATTAATTTGAGGATTAAAATAATATATCCGGTATAATTATAACCAGACTTCCATTTTGAAATATTTAAAATATATTGATTTAAAAAAAAGATAAACATTTCTAGTTCTGGACAAGCAAGTATAATGCGTCTAACCGAAAACATTTATTTTCTTTGCTTGTTCTTTTTTTTCTATGATAATGATTATTATTTTCATTATAATTCAACGCATTTTAAGAGTTTTATTAATTAACCTGATTGTTGTGGAAGTAAAATAATAATTTTTTTCATTGCTGATAACGAATATTTTAAAGCAGAATTATAAGACATTTTTTTTTAAAAAAAAAGCAGTTCTTAATATGAAAACGATTAAAAGAGATATCAAAATTTTAATTTATTATTATAAAAATTAATTTAATTCTCAAATAAAAAGAATTAACAAATGTAGTAAAAATAAATAAAATGAAATATCTAAAATTAAATGCAATATATTTGTAATAAATGGCACGGCAATTCATATAAAAATGATAATTAGAAATGCAGATTCTATAAATAGAAGTACATTTTATTTCATCTTAAAATTAGGACATTAACATTTGCATGAAAGTTCGCAAGTAAATAACTTTCAACATATTCCATATTTTTAATGCCAGAGATTGTCAAAGAGTTTCATCTTGCAGTAAATAATGCGTTTTAACTCTCATGTTTAACTTCCATTTTTAAGCTAAATGGGCTTTTAGTTACAATATCTATTGGAAAAATGTGATATTTACATTTAACTTTATTCCTTAGTACTAGGTTTACAAAAAAAACTGCAGAATGCATTTAAAATTTTTCTTCTGAATTTTTACTAAACGCCTCATTTAAAAAAAAAAATGGCGAAGATATTTTCATACCAGATGCAGTAAGTATGGGTACAAATTAAGTATAACCCCTTTTTGATTGGCGATTTATTTTTAGTTTAGTTTTGTTAATTTGTTTAATAACTAATGGTTTAGAATAGTGCTTCATATTAATGAATTCGAATCAAATGTAATACAGCAAAATGAGTTTATTTTAAATTAATATTTCCTCAACTAATATTTATATATGATTAAAAAATAACTCAATAATTTAAAGAAAACATTAATAACAATTTTAAATAGAAAACTATATTATTAAAGACATTTAAATTAGTTAAAAATAAGCATTTAAATTAATTTATATTTATAATTTTTAATGGTTTATTTACTTGAAATCTGATTGATCTAATGTAGCAATATATCACTTTTTTCCTTTTTTTTATGAACCGCAGATGTATAAGTTTATTTAAATGAATGTAAGAACATAAGAAACGTATATAAAGATTTTTCTTGAAAATAAATTTCAATTGTTTTATATATTAAACCATACTTTCGTATATTAGAAACTCTTTAATGCGTTCAAGTGATAAATATTATTTGGAATAAATTAACATGTTTAATATATATATATATATATATATATATATATATATATATATATATATATATATATATCAAATAATTAAAAAAAGATATAAAACATTAAAAAATATTGACAATTGTTTCACTGGATTCAGTTTAACTTAAAAAAATGTTTAATTTTACAAAATATTAGGAATAAAGTTATTTTCATTTAGCATTGGTTCTCTTTAATTTGAGTTTGTTATCATGAAAATAATTATGATAAAATGTTTCATTTGGCGATTTTTTTTTCAAATTTCTAGTTTTCGTTAGAATTTTGATAATATCTTTTTTGCCGCCAATAAGATAAAATCGCCAAAAGGGATTATACCACAGGTATAATGACAGAATGGTTTATCAAATTTTTCAATACTGTTCAACAGCAAGAAAATGAACGGGCGAGTCAGACACCTCTCGAAAAGGCCTCCTCTTACACATGGAGTCAACAGTTAATAAATTATGAATACATGATTAACCAGAAGGTTAGAGTTGGCGAAACTGGCGATGGAGTTGGCGATGTTCTCTTTCTCATTTCCACATTCGGCTTGCATGCATCATCAGGAATATCACGGCTGCCATTATTGTGACAGATGTAAGACTCGATGGGTGCAGGGACGTGGCGCTGTTTCTGTAAAGGGCAGCTACTTCATTTGCGGTGCTCACACTGCTATTGGTTTCTTGTGTCGCATTCACGTGGGACACGTTCATTCGGGGCTCGAACGCTCCTTTCAAAGCACCTGAGAAAAAAGAATGTTTTTCAAATGAATGATTTTTAATTTAGAAAAAGACACACTAGATAATAGCAAGTTAGAAAATTGAAACTATTAGTTAATTTTGAAAACACTTATTTGAAATCTGTGGATAAGGGTTTGTTTAATGTTATTAGTATAAAATCTTTCGTATCAATATCTTCGTTAAAATTATGGGAAGAATATTAGTATCATAAATTTTCTGAGTAATCCTCTTGAATTGCTTCATAAAATATTTCACAGTATTTAGGATTTCAATTACTATTATGTGTTATTTCGTATTCTAAATTTACTGAGTGATATTTTGTTCAACTAGAAATTCATTTTTTTTTTCAAGAATTCAGGTTATTTGGATTTTCAAACTACTTCTCATATTGTTGTTTCTGATAGCACTTGCCATGGACATGGAATTTTGAAATCGACTATTCAAGCCGAGTGAGTGCATCTCTTGAGTTAGTAACGCCAACTAGTGACAAGAGTAGGAATTTGTTACTCACGCATCACACTCGCTTGCACAGCCCCTTTTACAGGGGGGCACATCCACACATTTCACAGATAGAACAGATGAAGAACGACCAAGCCCGAACCGGGACCCGAAGCCGGGACACCCAGATCACGGGGAAGACGCGCTACCCCCTATGCCAACACGCCGGCATTATTACTCATATGAAACTCAAAGATTCTTTATTCATAAAGCATAAAATGTGTATTTCTGTCTTCTGTGTGTGTTTTCGTGTGTCGCCACTTCACAGGACAAACCATATGATCTTCAGATAATAGACCATTTTTTTCAACTATTACATCGTATTCATAAATGTACATTAGAGTGAAAAAATGTACGCCTCGTAGATATTTTATTTTAAGATATAAATTAAAGAAACTAATCTAAATTTTGAACTTTCTCTATTAAAAGTTCTGAAAATATTATTATTAAAAATTTTACTCTTTTTTGAAATAAAAAAAATACACTTCTAATATATTAAATTAATTATCAACATCTTTTTTCTAAATTTTGAAATATTTCAAACATATTATTTTCCATAATTTTCAAGGATACATTTTATGGTGGCAATAAAGTTATGTGTATTATCTATGTACAAGGTACACATATTAACAAACAGTTCATATGAAAAATGAAGAAAACGAAATAAAAATACCGTTAAATCATCTTTCATTTAGAAGATAGATTTACCAAGATAGCTGTGTGTTAAATGACATTATAATGACCATTTGAACCATTAAAAAGATTGATACCCACAACAAATGATACAAGTGCAAGAGAAACAAGATAACATATTGGGTGTGTATCATAACTTGATGCTTAAAAATATGAAATATTAAGGGAGTCGCGGATAGTTAAGTTAATAGCTAGAGATTTAATTGACATTAAAAACGAGTATTAATTTTGATAAACCCATTAAAAGTCAGATGCGGCTAGCTTTATAATAAAAATTATTGAACTTAATTTGTTTTATGTAACTTTGAGTATTCATGACTTTGAATGTGTGATTTACTTTAGTTACTTCTTAACTAAATTTTGACTAATCTTTGAATAAAAGCCTAAAATTTAGGAAATATATGCAATTATTTTTCTTTTCACAAATCTAATCTGCAAATATCACAATATTCGTATATTTATTAAATATAAAATTCTGAAAATAAGCTAACATACTATCTCTATATTCTTTTCAAATCCATTCATAAACTACAATCTCTGATATTCAATTCAGTGCTCTTCTAAATATGCGGTCACTCTATTCAGAGTGTCATTTCTTCACGGTTAAAGGACTTCATCTCTGAAGGCGCCTTTAAAATGTGTCATATCCGAAAAGCAATCAGCGGCGCCGCCCTGGCTTTTATCTACCAAGCACAGCAAGCAATAATAGAAAGTGGTAAGTGATCAAAATTGGAAACGTTGTAAGCTCGACACGGCGGAAAGTGGCTGATGCGGTAGTTTCCTTTCAGAAAAGCAGTTTCTTTGGCCAAAAACTGATTATGCGCTTCAGTGACCACCAGCCGCAGATAAATGGAAGCCTTTTACTAAAGATATGGGGAAGATGTAGTGAGGCATTTTCAGGGACGGGATCTGTCTAAATTTTGTTAAGTCGTCCATGCCAATGACGGTACAATTAAATGTGGTTTTATGATATTTTAATGTAGTGAAGTATTTTTTATTTTATTTTTGAATTGTAACAGTACAAAAGTTTTTTCAATATTTTGCCATATTGTTATACAATATAAAACAGTATATGATTCCAAAAATTATTCTCAAAGTGTAAGCGCGAATAAAGTGTGTCCCAAATTACCGCAAACTTTGCCATCATTCGTGCAGTAAAGTATTGGCAAACCTATTAAAAAACTATTTGACAGCAGGTAGTTTAAGGTTAGCAAAAATGGAGCGTTACACGATAGAATAATGTGTTTTAATTGCTGAACAATATTTCAAAAGTAATGAAGATCTGGTGATCACAGTTTGAAAATTTGAGAATTGGAACTTTAGATCGCGTGATTTAATACCACTGGATTTCGTTTTATGGAGTTTTTTGAAGTCAAATGACCATGCCAAAAGGCCCACAAGCAGGCGTGTATTGATGGAGGAAATTCACCACTGCATGCAATTTCGACAAAAGAGTGAGTATGTGCCAGTAAAGCCATTTAGGCCATTTACCTTATGTACTATTCAGTACAGAACCCTATCCTGTGTACTTTACAATTCAATAAAATATGATAATTTAAAGAAAAAAACATGTGTTTTTATTTAATTTGTAGTGGTAACATTATAAGCCAGATAACAACTTCCGGAGAAGAGAGTACTCTTTTGTCTAGTGGTTATGTTACTCGGCTATGAACCCTAACGTTGCGAGTTCGAACCTCAACCCGCACATTGGTGACCCTGGTTCTGAACAACCGCATCCTTCATTCTGCTGTCGTGGCTCCATCTACCGGCAGCAACCACTCACACACGCTCGCCGTCGCCCGCCATAACACTTGGCGCGATAACAACGTTCGTCGCTCGCCATAACGCTTGGCGCGATAATCACGTTCGTCGCTCGCCATAACTGGCGTGATAAACTCTACCGACTCACTGGTGGGGGACTATTGTAGTGGTAACATTATAAGGCAGATAACAACTTCCGGAGAAGAGAGTACTCTTTTGTCTAGTGGTTATGTTACTCGGCTATGAACCCTAACGTTGCGAGTTCGAACCTCAAACCTCAATCCGCACAAATTCAATGTTTACATGTTGTTCTATCGTGTAACGATTCATTTTTACTAACCCTAAACTATCAACTATCAAATGGTTTTTAAATAGGGTTGCCAACATTTTACTGCACAAATGGTGCCAAATTCAAATCGTGTTTAAATTTTGGGACAGCTTTTATAAGATGAAACTGTCCCGGAAAACTAAGTGAAACTGTTACAAAAAGAGATAATATGTTCTTCAAGAATAAGATGAGCGCAAATACTTCATTTAATACGAACGTAAATAAATTTTTTAACAACGAATGCTTGTGTCGAGTGGAAAATAAATGGTACATGTGTACAAGTTTACGGTAATGCTTATGGCAGGAAAGCAACAGATGTGCCAAATTAAATTTAATATTTGCTTTAGTTTTCATTCTTTTTAATTAAGCAAAATGCACAAAGTTTGTAAGACAATTCTATACTGAGACTTCTATTTTCAACGTATAAAAAAGACTGATGCACCTGCATTTTTATCTATAATATTTAAAAAAATTGCTACTTAACTGCTGAACTTTAAATAGAATATAGAATAATTTAAATATAAGTAATTATACACCATGTCATTTTTTACTGATATTTCCAATTAACATTCTATTTTTGTAGCGGGCATTTTGCATTTATTCGCTATAAAAATAATCTGCCATATTATCACTTTTTCAAAGTCGAAAAATTAATGCAGAATAAAAATAGACAAAGAAATTCATTTTTCATCCATCCGTAGTTTTGAAAATACATTTGTTTAATTCAAGGGGCCATTCCTTTTTGGTTCATAGGTCCTATCACTGAAAAGGCTATTAAACTGGACTACAAAAATACGGTGATTATTCAAAAGATAATCACTAGTACCACCTGCAGTTATCTACAAAGCTCCCCAGGCAATAGATAAAGGAAGTGATCAGAGGTGGAAACGGTGCTTGCCTAAGGCAACTCAGGAAGGCTTGGCGTCGACCACAAAAGGAATTTCTATGGTCAGAAACTGATTTTGTGCTTCAGTGAGCAGTGGCCGCAGATAAATGGACTGCTTTACTGGGAAGTTTAGTTGATGGAAAAGTTAAACGTGAAATAGATTAAAGTGTGGAGATAGGTTCTCTTATGATATTCTTCCCGATGTTGCTAAAATGACAACTCGCTTAAGGCTGAATCAGTATATATTTTTCTTCGATTAACAAATTATAGTGAATATTATACTATAGTGTTGGCAAATATTGTTTAATATTGCACCATATTATTCAAGAGAGTATAATTGAGGTTCTGAAACTTCAAATATTTGGAGTTTTATAAGAAATTTATCACACTTCTTTGCAGAAGAATATATTTATTTACGTCTGCTCAGCTATTTCACTTCCCAGGAATTTTCAGATTTCTGATCTTTGAAGAATAAAATATCTTTTCAATTAGTGGAATCAATTTTCCTTGCCTTACAGATAACCCTCAATTCTAAAAAATTGTTTTTGCAATTTTAATCCTTACCGTCTTTGGATTTTTCTTTATCTTCTTCTTTTTTAATACCTTCCAATCCTCAAATTATGAAAGGATATAAAGGGGAATATCATTGTCTTACTCCATCATAACATATATATATATATATATATTACTGTAAGATGTAATTTCCCTTCTAAAAATCTTGAATTTTGTATTTTTCATTGACTGAGGTTTGGAAACTTCTTAAAGCAAGCCTTTGCATTATAACTCAATAAAATCACCCATTAAACCCACATTACTCATTTTTGTTTCATATTTTGACAGTTTAGATTTTATTTTCATAGGTATCATGACACTTTTACTAAAATTGTGATAATAAAGGAAAACCTACATAAAATTATTATGCAGCAAGGTAACCTAGTTTCCATTCATTGCAATATTTTTTCTTTCCTTTCTCGTTATATAAATTCACAAATACAACACAACTTATATTCGTGTTTCTTTTATGTCAAAGATTTCACTAATATATATCTTTACTTTTTGAAATAGCATTCACATAGTGCATTGTCCAAAATCACTGACCAAGAGTTTTTGAATGTCCGCTCATTCAGTTTCAGTTGACCCATTTTCACATATAAAAGGACCGAGCTTGGAAGGCGCTTTTAAAATATGTCATATCCGAAAAGCAATCATTGGCGATTCAAAGATTTTTTTCCCCACAGTGCTTGAAATGGGAATATCGTCAATATTGGAAACGATGTGTCTTCCTACATTCTTATACGACTTACACAGAACTTCATGTGTGATGAGACCAAATTTCTGATAGCACGACGAACATTTTTGAGAACGAATTCTTATGAACTGACTTTCAAATCCAAAACAAAATAAATATCTCACTTTATTTATTTTTAATCTCTAACTGTTGCTCTTTTAAATTATTGTTTATTTCAATTACATTCACCAATTTTGTGTTGTATATATCTTTCATTTTGTACATTCCACTAGTTATTTATTATCTCCTTCACCTTCACTCATACAAACGATAACGGAAGCTCTTGGCCCTAAAGTTAGTAGAAATGTATGTTGTGTTATGTAATGTGCCTCCATGAACAGAAATAGAACATTTTACATGGTTCCGGACAGGAATGTCTCAGCCAAAAACTGACCAGGCTCTTCGATGACTTATAATTTTGGATAGATAGTAGTCTTCAATCGGCGGTAAGTGTGGAATCTGTGAATGGAAAGCATAAAATGTTTACAGTCACGATTGTACAATAAAAATTCAATGCCCAACGGCATCATTTGAAGACAATAAACATTTCATCTATGGGATTAACGACCTCAAACCATAGACATCCAAACAAGCTTCAAATGGCATATATCACTCATTAACCAGAATTTGGTGCCAACATATCATAATTTTTACATTTTTATTTCTTTTAAACTGTTTAATTGCAGGTAATGAATAGAATTCGAAAATATTTATTTTTTTATAAAATTTTTGGAAATCCTCTAATGCATATAAATATACTTTTTTGAGGAAAAAAATTATTTTGTTCCAATTTTCGGTAATTTTTCAAAACAAAAATAAAAGAGGGAATATTGCTTTACATTCTCTTAATATTTTTGTTCTTTATATAATTTTTTGAAAAATACTGAACTTTTTGCTTTAAATTAATTTGGACAAAAATGAATTAAGATGCAGTTTAATAATTTCCTTCAATGAAATGCTATCTTTCTTTTCAATAATCAAATATCTTCGAATCCTAATATGACAGGATTGAGCATTAGCATTTTCCTTCAATGAAATGCTATCTTTCTTTTCAATAATCAAATATCTTCGAATCCTAATATGACAGGATTGAGCATTAGCATTTTCCTTATTTTCCTTCAATGAAATGCTATCTTTCTTTTCAATAATCAAATATCTTCGAATCCTAATATGACAGGATTGAGCATTAGCATTTTCCTTATTTTCCTTCAATGAAATGCTATCTTTCTTTTCAATAATCAAATATCTTCGAATCCTAATATGACAGGATTGAGCATTAGCATTTTCCTTATTTTCCTTCAATGAAATGCTATCTTTCTTTTCAATAATCAAATATCTTCGAATCCTAATATGACAGGATTGAGCATTAGCATTTTGTGTGACATGCTGTTGTTCGAAATGGTTTGACTATATCAATATTATACTTGCAAGCTTATATATAATTTTCTTTTCCGTCATGAATTATGTTGTTATTATTGTTATACGTTCAATGCCTTAAGTCTGCCTATCTGTCTCATTATGTCTGTCTATCTGATAGTCTGTCAGTCTGTCTAAGAGAATGATAATTCAGAGCCTATTCAAGTTAGACGATTGAAATTCGATCTACGAAATCTAGTCTAAATGCGTAGATTTCTATCAAATTATGGACTAAATCCATTCATATTATATCAGGTTATTAAAGTGTAAGTAAACTCGAAAACAGCAAAACTCAAGTAGCTAGACAAATAAAATATGGTATTATGGTAAATGGTAAATGGTATTATGGTAAAATATGGCTTAGTATCTCCAATATAGATGCTAATCGCATTCTGAACCAAATTCGTTAAATGATTGGTTGTCCGTTTGTCTACACTTACGCATGCCTCTAAGCAGAATAATTCTAAACTCGATGTGTTAAATGAATGGAATTTGATATTCTATCTTGTGACTACACCTGTAGTTTTGTACCAAATTTTAGTGCCAATCGGCAGGTAAAAAGAAAGCGTACAAAACACATATTCTCGCGATATATGTGATAGATTTGCTAAATCCAAGACGAAAATATATATTGCGTAACTATCGTTTACCAATGCCTTGCAATAAATGTGTGGCCTTAACCAAAATTAACAATTTTATGCTAAGAAAGGAAATAATATCTTTATTGGAGAGAATGCAAGAAATTTTCAGATATACCACATCAGCTGGTCTATTATGCTTTATGGTCTATTATGCTTTATAAAAGATATTATCTATATTATTCTACTTGTGAAGGATTACAAAAATTATGGAAGAAGCATAGAAGAAGATTTCCATTGTTTCTTCAAAAATAAAGGCCGTTTTTCTTTCCCTCTGTTTAACCTTTGACAAATCTTCATTATCTCTCACCTTTCTGACATCTCTTTTTTCAAAAATACAAGATAAGCGTAAATATCAAATAATAATAATAACTAATCCGATTATCCGCTGTGTACTTTGGCTTTAGTGAAATTTTCTCATGTTTCTTTACCAAGAATGCTATATAAATTCTAGAATTTTGAAAAACAGTTTTGAAGACAATATAAATAAAATTCAGAAATGTCGCTAGCTGATTTTAGGCTGAATATAGTATAGTAATTCAATTTTTTCTTCTTATTTTCTTGTTCTCTTGTTTGTTTCTCAAACCCTATGTTATGGCAGTGAAAACCGATTTTACAACTTTTTTTATGGTTTGAATTTTGTGAAGTGAAAATATTTTTTTTTACTTGCTTGAAATGATTATGCAGAATATACTTATAGATTTAACCTTTATGAAATATGTGCCAAAGTATGCATAAGCTATAAAAAGTATTTTCAATCAACAATATATTTCAGTATACAAATAACAGGATCAGTAAAACATTAATGTAGTACTAGAAAAAGCGTCATATTTTATTTCCATTTAGTAACATAAATTAATATTTGTTTGCATCATTTTATCATGAATTTGATGCACTAAAGTACATCAAATGAATACAATTGTAATTGACAATGGAAAGTTCTATGTTCTCCACAGGGATAAAATATTATTGTAGGTCTAATTACGCAAGAACCTCCTTATTCTCCGTATCATTACAACCCCATAATTAAGTTTCTTCCTAAAGAAGACAAAATTGATATAATCACAAATGAGTTATCTTGTCCTGCTTCAATATCTGAAATAATTTGAATAGTAGTCATCACGATTCGTCATTGAGGGTAGAATCCTAAGACACATCATCGACCAAAACCCGTCATCGGAGTCCTGGCAACTCAAACCCTATGCCATTCTCTATTCCCACGAAAAGAGAAAAATCCCTCATTAATTCTGTAATAGCTCCAGTTTCATGAATTAGGATAATTGAGGTCATTCAATTCACTTATTCTTGTTTAAAATGGCATTTTTATCTTATATACAACTTATTTCCTCGATGAATTAATCATTTACTAAAAGGAATTTTTTGAAATAAATCTATAAATTAAAGTTTAATTAAATGTTAAATAACTAGAGATTGAAATAACTCGTCACATGCTACATTCTAAAAATGTGGCCATGTAACACAGGAAGCATTTTAGAGAAATTTTGGAAAAACTTAAATATTTGAGACAGCTATTTTATGCGAAAAAATTGTTCGCAAAATTTTAGATGAAATACTAAAGTTTGTGATATTATTTCGACCATTCTGAACCATCAAAAAATTATAAATATGTCACCTTTGTTTAGTGTGAAGTGATCTTCTGAGTACTCCACTTTAAGAAAGGTGGTCATCTCCACCTCAAACACCTTGTTGGGATCTGGAGGAAGATCTGTGGGAATGGCGCGCCGCCTTCTGCGACCATATCCCAGCTGACCATTACCGCAGGGGACCTAAGGAACAATAAAAATATAATGTATATAAATTATTCAAAATATAATTAAAATTTTAAAGTTCCTTTCTAACCTTTACTACCTAAGAAAGAATTGCATGTTAAATGTGGTTCTTTTAGATAAACAGTTTGCCCTATTGAGCATTTTGAACGATGTTTTTCGTTATTTTTGCCGCATCACATATGCACTATTATGTAATAAACAGATAATAAAGCAGTTTAATAGAACGACTTGATAAATAAAATTGACAAATCTTTTCTCAGATAAAGGGTTTTTCATAATCTTTATTAATATAAATGCTCCTATTGATGCTGTTACAAACGCGTAATTTTGCTTCCCAGCAACATTAGTGTTATCATAGGAAAGACTGATTTACAGTCATCCGTATTGGATGTGCCGGATACCGAGCCAGTGATCCTTGAGTTTGGCTACGAATTTGGCGACAAAATAGATAATGCTCGAAACTTTAAAAATGTTGTCGATATGTTTATTAGGAACCGAGATACGCCTGATTTTTCAAGAAGCTTCAAGCCCCGCCTCCGGGAACTATAAAAGGCCGGCACTCTCAAGCTACGCGGTATCTTCGAGAGTCGTCGTCGTGAACTGTAGTCGGAGTCACCGACAAGTAACGAGTCTTCGAGGGAATAGCGAAGCAACGGCGGATTGCTACCGTTGTGTGGTGCTATTTCTGAATTGCTATGTGCCGAGTCCTGTTATCTACAGTGGAAGCAGCGTGGTGTTGTGTAGTAGCCAGGTGTAAGAAGCAGTGAGTCAGAGCGAGAAGTCCAGCTGTTGGAGAGACCGTAGAGCAAAGCTCAGAGTTTCCCCTCTCCTACTGGATTCTGTTTGGACGCTTCGAAAACTGTGGACAATTACTACTTGAGGTCTACTGTCTGCTGCAGTGTGCTGTCCTGTGCCCGTCTCGGCTGTAAATATCTGTCGTCTGTGTGTTCGTCGTCTTTGTATTAATGCCTTCGTGTAAATAAACGTCGTCGTTGTTTTCGTTTGTGGCCTGCTGATTGTATTCTCACACAATACACGCATTATCAAAAGAATCCCCCGGTGAGGAAAATCCGTAATAATGCTATTCAAGTAGAATAGTAATACATCTCTTGTTTCAGCCGTATTGTTCTGTAGGTAAGTCTTCTACATCAACTAAACGTTAGGATATTATGAATTCCAAATAAGAAAATGATATCTGCGACAATTGGTAAGTTATTCTATAAAATCCCATCAAAAAATTAAAGCTGCAGCTATAAAAATAACATAACCTTGTTCTTTGAATTTAATCATAATAAAAATAATGATTACAAAATTTACTATACTCTCAATGACGCAAGAGTTAAATATATTCTTCACTTCAAATATTTCGTATTTTTAACCAAATAAACATTTTCAAAGTAAAATATAGCTCACAAATTACTTCAAATATCTGCATGCATAGCAATTAAAATACATTTTTCAGGACCCTGGTTGAAAGCAAAATTCAGAGATCTCAGGCAAATGCACTTAAGGAGAATTCAGAGCGCAAATTTTAAGTCAGAGTTATCTTGTTTAAGAAATCTCCATTTATATATTTGTCTTTCATATTTATGAGCGAAATAGTCCCAAGAATAAATGCTGTTTTACTAAAGGAAAACAGAGCAACGTGATTCTCCTTTTGATTTTAAAAGTCTTTCCACTTAAACAAGCACTTTGGACTCCTGAAAGATACGCACAAAGAGTGGCTTCTGAATTAAAAATGAAAGCGCATATTTCACTGCTACTCTCTTCTGCTTCGGTTTTAGAAGATGTATTTCGTAATGCAAATAAGACCATTTCACGAAGCCTTTCGTTTGACTTTAAGAATTACAGTCGCTTTGAATTATGTGCTTTTAAAAACCCGCTTTAACACTATAATTCTTAGAGAAGCTCTTTCTCAGTTTTCTGGTTGTTCCTTGTTTTAAAGTTAAAGCAATTTCGTTTTAAATGAAGATAAAAGTTTCAAATAAACTGTGAATGAAATGATTTTTTGGGGTTATTTTAGAGACTAGATATATGAAACATTTTAACAACCCAAGAAGAATATTCTTAAAATCCAAAATCAAAGAAGTTCTTTGATCCGCTCTGAAAATTTTGGGGAAAAAAATTATTCTTCGCTAATTTGAACACTCATAAAGTACTACATTATTATCGTCCTTTGGTAATAAGAAATGCAATCTGATCATAATAAAGGCTGCGATTTTAAAATATTATAAATTAAGACTACATAATATATTGGCTTAATATATTGCTTTAATACATTTAAAGCAATGGAATTTTGTTTGGTAAATGATAACGATTATCTCCAAACGTAGTGGGTAAGAATTTGAATATCTCTTGGAAATATCATAAGCGTTTGTTCTATACTATTTATAATATCTACCTTCTTAACTTAGAATATTTAAAAATAGCTTCATTAGTTTATGTTGGATATGGATATAGGCAGTATTAAACACTCGATTTTTACATTACAGCTCGACAGAGAAATTTAATAATCTTTAACCTGAGGCTAATCTTTAATATATTGATTAAGCTTGCTAACATAAACATATAAACGAAAACCATATAATGATTTCCAATATTAAATAACTCGTTTCTATTGCTCAGAGAAATCTTCACACCTTAGGTGGCTAAAAATTGACTAATTTTGCAGATCCTCAACAACCTATATTTTTGGAAGAAGACATTATGATGCCGACAAAGTCAGAACAAGTATGGCTCCAACACTGATTTCCACAAATAAAGAATTTCTTTTTCTAACAAATTTCTTTTCATATGCGTCGAAGTTTGAAATCTATAATCCTGTTAACTCTTTGAGCAGGAGTACACTTCTTCTTCTTCTTGCGTACAGCCTACCACCCCACCACCACTGAAAGTAGCAGTATCGACAGGATTTGTTGTGGCCGACTGCTATTTTGAGCATTGTCCATCCTTGCATTGACCGATTTATCAAACTGACATTCTCCTCGAGGTAATTGTCCACAAAGTGGTCAATTACTGTCCTTCTTCCTTATCTACAAACTCTCAAATAGTTGGTAAAAAACTGACAATTTTTGACATCATGTCCTTCAGAGTTTTAAGATTACCTGGTACCGTCAGTACTGTACTTAAGTCATCATTTATTATTTTCAGATTTTTTCTTAACTCCGAGATTTCAATACATTCCTTTAAATAGTGGTAAACGGTACCGATTCCTCCACAAATGCATTTATTGTCCTGCATTCTTCCAAATCTTTGGAAATAGGCAGGAAATCTCCCATGTCCTGATATAATTTGAATAATCAGTGGATGGTATCTTCTTATTTTTATTTCTGGATTAGGAATAAAATCGAAAGTTACTCTACCGGTTTTGGACATATACCATCTGTCAAACCACTGGAGAGCAGGAGTACACTAACATCGCATCGAAAAGAAACTAGATGGTTATTTGTGGAATGGCGCTGACAATGAAACCAGGTAGCATTCTTTTATTGGAATGAGATAGAACAGTCTCAATCTAAACTATACGGAGAAGAAGTGGATTATAATATATACTCACTCCTCTGCACTGCTGCAAGCAGACACTGACTGTGCCCACAAACAGGACGTAGTTGGCGTCTGGAAACTTGAACGCTCTGAATTTTGCAGAGAGGGCGTCGCCATTTTCGAGAGACTGAAAGTTCCCGAAGATGTAAGGGTCGATAGAACACCTACAAGAAGTGTGATTTCACCATTAATGAAAAGAAAAATAAATTATTTGATTCATCTATCCCAATTTTATATCATCACTGGAGACGAGGTATTAAAATTCCATTTCATGATTAGTAAAACAATTTATACTGAAATGCCCATCAAGAAATAATGTTTAACATAATTTATTATTTTTCCTCTGGGATTATATGATGGCTTTAGAGAGATGGGATTAGAGAGATGGCTTTGTATTCGAACAAGAATAACACACAATACATGCAAATATTCAATCAAGAGGGGAAGGGAGTTTCAAAGGAAAACAAAATGCAAATACATACACAAATTATATCTAAAACAGCCCTTATAAGCCCATGGGCACGTAAAGTAAAAAAGAATTGAACAATGTGAAATATAAATCAATACAAATAAAGCAGAACTTTTATGAATCAAATACATAAATCAGTTAAAAGCATATTAAACAGGAAACAAATCAAAAGGGACAGAATCACACTTAAAAAAATAACAAACGGAAAATATTAATAAAGAGAGTTAAAAATGCTAAAAAAATCAGTTAGAATTTACAGTATAAATTATTAATAATTGGTAAAAATAAAATGATGCACAGATTTATTTGCTTTCGGCAATAAAATATAAAAATGAAGCTATTTTTAGTTTTCTTTTGCAAGATATTAATAAGTGAATATCTTAAGTCAGCGAATTCAGTGCATACTTGCATCAAATCATTTGAATCATGGATTTCAACGACAGAGGAAAAGTTTTTATCAAGAATTTATTATGAAGAACTTTTTCATTTCGCAAAAATTTTGTTTCTTTAATGGCAGACGGAATGATTTTATTCTAGACGGAATGATTTATTCTAGACGGAATGAATTATTTTACTCATGCTTCTTACATATTATACATGAAAGAATGCCCTAAATAACTTTTTAATAAAAATTACAAATATTCAATAAGGAAATATTTTTTATTTTGGAACTTAGTCTTGATTTTGTCATAATACATGAAAATGAATAAAACTTTATCCGATGAATAAATTGAAAGATGAAGCAGCAACAAATAAGGCGATAGAATTCTTGCCACAAAACACTCAAATGTGCCCTCTTTTAAATTAAAAAATTTGTCAATTTGAATTTGAAATGCTATATTTAAAAAAAGTGAATGCTGTTTTACTGCACACTATTGAAAATTATCATGGAGTTATTTTATAACAAATTTATTAATATAAATGTAGCAATATTTTGGCTAATTGGTAATCTAAAAAATTGGGATACATTCATTTATCAATCATTGTATGCAAAATATTTCGAACAATGAAAGAAAGATCCTTTAAATGAAAGCCACTTTTTTAATGTTTATGTTTCTAGAGGTTTTTTTTTGAAGATGTTAGTTTTAGAGATTTTTTTTATCTGAAACAGTTCTATAAATTATTAAAAAAATAAATTAATATTAATTATAGCAACTAATTTGATTGTTTTAAAAGCTATGTGATACTATAGGATGGATCGGGATCTGAAACATAGACATATTTTACTGAAACGTTCAACACACGCATTTCATTCAAAATGCTAAGATATAGAAATACATATATCTATTTTTTATTTTTAAAAGATATAAATAATATCTAATCATAGTTCATTGAATCATTTAATGAAATAACTGATGAAACAGTATATGTTTGCAATATGTATTGATGAAACAATGTTTTCAATAACAAGATGGTTACCTTTGGAAAACGTATTGAAAACTCATTGACTTTCATTTGCGCAACTTAAACCAGACATTAATTTTACTTTATTGAGATTGATTTCAAACGCGGCTCTGAATTATTAGAAATGGAATAAAATAAAAGATTTTTTAAATAGGTCTCGAATTTAATTTTCTTTTTGGTACATTTCTTCAATATTTTATTGGAAGAAGTTATCATTCTTCGGCAAATTCTTGATTAAATTAACTATCGTATTCATGTTCTGAAAATGTAGTGCATCGGAATTTTCTCAGAGTTGTAAATTTTTATATATTATATATAGTTAAAACTTTTATTTCATCGAGATAAAAATCATATAAAGAATAAAAGGAAGTAAATCATAGGTAAACTGATGTTATTTGTTATTCTTAATGAAATTAATTATTTTCTAAAAATTGGATTGGAAGAAATCTGGTGATAAGACTTTCGATTTTTATCAAATAATTATGCATTTCTTTTATTTTCTTTAGAATTTAATTATATCATTGAGAACAATAGACAAAAAAATAATTAAATAATAAGAAATAAATAATATAATAATACAATTGAAAGAAAAAACAAGTTGTGAATTTTATACAAATTAAAAAAAAACTAAGAACTTCAAGCAATACGAACACTAACAAAAGAGAATTACAAGTTTTTTTAACAATAGACATTTGATTTTTGCTTTAAAACACACACACACACACATGCATATATATATATATATATCGAAAATTATTGAGATAGAATTTCTTGAAGCGTATCCAAAATATAAATTCTATTAATACTTGTAAATATGTTTTAGATAAGAATAAATTTAAATTAAATACAAAATAACATATTTTAATGTGTTTGAAAATAATATTCGATATTTTCAATTTAAAAACTAGATAGTCGTTGAAATTGGAAACAAGTCTCTATATTTATGGTTACAAGGGAAACAATTTTCTAATAATATCTACTAACCCGTTCATGATGATCACTTCCTCTTGATTTGGAGAACTGTCAGTTACTTTTAGGAAACTTGTCAGCAATCCATATGTGTCTGAAATAAAAATATAATTTTTTTCAGTGGAAAGTCAAAATTAGTATTCTAAGAAATAGTTATATAAAATAACATCCAATACAGCCTTATTAAAAATTGAATATATCGCATTGAAAATAAACTTGCTTATTTGGACAATGAAACCATTATGCTTGGATTGATCGATTAACCATAAAAGAAATCATATGAAAATAAAATATTTATAAGAAGAAATTCATTTGAAGGAAAGAAACAGCTCTGGAAAAGTGTTTCGATTCAAATTTCCATTTTAAAAATTTCATTGACAACTTAATTATAATGAAATTTCAAATGAATGCTATAATGAAATTTCAAATGAATGCTATTTCAAATGAATGCTATATTTTTAATGAAACTATAAAATGAATTCTATAATAATTTTTAATGAAACTATAAAATGAATGCTATAATAATTTTTAATGAAACTATAAAATGAATGCTATAATAATTTTTAATGAAACTATAAAATGAATGCTATAATAATTTTTAATGAAACTATAAAATGAATATGAAGCGATTCTCGACAACATTTGATTCATCACAGACATTTTTTTAGATTCCGATTTTTATTGAAAAGCGCTTAATTAAAAATAGCTCTAAAAATCTGGACTCCTTCCGTAATTCAGTAAACTTGTATCACTGATATTGATCAGTATTCAGTAGTAGATGCCCATTATTTTTTTATCGATTTTTCTATTGGTTTACATCTTAGTTTTATTCAAGATAAATTTTCAATCGACAAATATATGCCTTCAATAGATTATCGGGGAAAACAAAATCAATCTGACGCATTTAATCATAGCAAAACGTAGAACCTTTTATTCCCGAATTTCTTTTTCGTTTTATTTCTAAACGATAACTTACAGCAATATCTTATGACAGAAATGATTAACAAGCATATTAAAGCTTTTGACAGGTTTGATTAAGAACTTTATTAACGATTCCACATAAGATAATTTACTTCATCGTGATATACTTTTTCATAGATAGATGAAGTATTTTTTTTCGTAGAATTGTAACACCTGCCATTATGGGATTTGCTCATAAATTATAAATTTGTTAATATGAATTATACTTGGTTTCAATATGTCCTGTATTTTTAAACTACTATATTTAAGCTATTTTGTAGAAAATGTTAAATAAAACGATTTATGCAATGGATCCTTCTCCATATGAAGCTATTGATAATAAACCCTTTATAACTACAGATCCAATGGCCATAGTATGTAATAACATATAAATTATAGTAAAAAAATCATGAATTCAATGGAATTGTTGTATCATATTAAACATTAACATAAAAATAGCGTACAATTATTACAACATTGAACATAATGTAAACTTATTGTACATGAAAAGAATGACTATGTATTTTGAAGATATTATAATATAGCAGAAAATGAATGTGTTGTTGGAAACCTGTAGTTTTGACTTCCCGGCACCAATAGTATCATCGTAAGAAAGACTGTTGTATGATCTGTCCTGTGCGTGCTGAGAGGGTGCCGCGTCAATGGCGACTATTTGGCGAGTTGGCGACGAGTTTGGCGACTTTGGTGACAAAATGCATAATACTGAAAAATTTATCCATTTGTCACCAAATTCGTCACCATTATTGTCACCAAGCTCTGAGGTCATTGACGTGGCACCCGCTCAGCACGCACCAACGGTCTTTATTACGATGACACTATTCGTGCTGGCAATCCAAAATTACAGGTTTGCAACAATATAGAATGAATATATAATGTACTTGTCTTTCGGTAATCACACTTATTTCTTCTAAATCGTATAGTTATGGCGAGGAAATTGTACAAAATTCTGAAGTACATTATAATAGAAATTGTATTTAAAAAAAAAAAAAACCTTGAACAATTTTTAATTCGGAAAAAAAAATGAGTTTTATGATATTTAATAACATAAAATGAATTAAAATGCATTTTGCTATTTACTACTTATAACTTTTGAAATATTTACTACAGAAATATTAGTCAATACATTTAGATTATTAGATTAATATAATCTGATTAATTAATTAATTTGGTTAATTAATATCTAAACAACAAATCCAGACACCGTTCTGTGTGATTTAACGAACTGAAATACCTAAGTTCCTGTCTTATTGAAAAATGTGACCGGACTTATGCCCATTTACACAACTTCATACATAGATTGATGATTTGGGTGATAAGCATGTTTCCATGGCCTTAGAAAAGGTTAAAAGCAAAAAATAATATTTTCTTTTATTATTTTTCTCTAATTTTAATAAATACTCCGAATTAATTTGTTGTTTTATCAAACAGAAAAATTATAAATGTTTTACTGTTAAGCAATAGTGATCCTTTGATACTATTACTATTTTATATAGGATCTATATAGGGTTATATTATTATCTACTATTCTATATAGGACAGGGGTGGCGAACCTTTATGGATCAAAGTGCCATTTTTTCTAAAGAAATGTCTAATGAGGTATAGACGTACCACCAAATAATTTTGGCCTTTGATTATTGAGAAGATAGTAAAACTAGATACTAACAACTCAAAACTCTTTATTTACTACAAAAAAATATATTTACCGCTGTATAGTAGTAAATGTTTTAGTTATAAATGTAATTCAAATTAATGTAACATTAAAGTGACTTCCATTGTTGCAGATTAGACGATAAATAACTTATATTAGAATTGTAAAATGTTCAGAATGCACGCTGAAGTGGAGTCATCTGCCCATCGGTATCTAAGCGAGTCTTTAATGTTATTCCTCTCTGAAAATGACTCGCAGGCATAAGTAATAATATGCTTAAAATAGAATGAGCCAGCTTCTTCAAACAGTTAAATGTTTGA
This sequence comes from Argiope bruennichi, assembly GCF_947563725.1. Taxonomy (NCBI): domain Eukaryota; kingdom Metazoa; phylum Arthropoda; class Arachnida; order Araneae; family Araneidae; genus Argiope; species Argiope bruennichi. The sequence goes on along the minus strand of NC_079151.1, from coordinate 111,004,450 downwards.
ATCGAATAATTCCATGTTTCCAAAATTTCGTAACTAGTATTTTTACTTATATTGCTGGTTAACCTTTCTGTTTCAATCAATTCCAACTTTTTCCTTGTTTCAATAAGTTTTTGAATCCACATTGAACTAGACTGATATCAATCAGTTGCATTAAAATTTTTCGATTTCAAACCAATCGAATTGGGACAAATTCAGTTTATCAAATGAAGTCACATGCAAGCCGTTTTGCAAACCGTAAAATGCAAACCGTTTTGATCGGCGGCGTGCTCAAAATATTGTGTCGCGTGCCATCGATGGCACGCTTGGCACTCGTCCCCTGATATAGGATATTGAATTCATTTACACAGCTTTTCTTCAGTAAGATTAACATTTTGACATAACTTAACAGTGACACACTTCCAGTATAACGCATATAGGATCAATAAAGTGTACACTGATTCGATTCGGGATACTAGACAACAGGTAAAATACGCCATACCACTTTTAACACAATATGCAATTTTAACAGCCTTTATTAGTTTAACTGCGAATCACATCAATCCATACCCTCAATATGGTTACTACATTTCCGTTGTACCGTGGGAATTACCTGTAGCTCATTCATTACGCCTTCACAGTTTTAATTTAGTTATACGAATGCTCCGTTTTAAGGCAAAACTAGGGCTATTTTGGGATAAACCTCATACTTTTGAACCATGGTCCAATGCCGAGGAGGATACCTGAGCTGGCACACCACCCTCCAAACTTCCACACTACATCATCGGAAGTACGTTTGTCCCAAAGGATTTAACCTGCAAAAAAAACCTTCTTACATGACGGTTCTTCGGTGAAATCGGACCTCGAATCTGAAACCCTCTGGTTCCGAAGCCTAGACCTTACCCCAAGCCCACCGTACCCAAAGTCAATAATCTACTGCATTTGATATTTATAAATTATTTCACCGAATTTCCCTAATAAATCAAATTTTCGGAATCCTATAAGAAATTCTTCCAATTTCGGATTTCCCTGGTTTCAATATATTAGCACTGCAGAAAATATCCACATGAAGAATGTCTTACCTGCACTTTTCCTGTCTAAGTATATGAGCATTTCTAATGGAGTTCCCGGCTGAACGTTGAGAGTTGTGTCCATTATTTTACCATGCTGTCGCACTGCGATGTTCAGATATGGGACAGGTGCGCTGGCCACGATATAGTCTGTGATGTTGACGTAACTTGGAAAATTAAACAAAATTTTATCAGAATAAGATTAAATTTTCACTCGAAAGTAAAATTATAAGTCTATACATATGAATAAAATTCAAATGAATAAATATCTTGTTAACAAAGTTTATATAAAACAATTATTAAAGTAGGCAATGTAATTAAAACACGAAAAGAATTGTTTTAATATTTAACCGTGACTGGATGCGGGAGTCAAAATGACTCCCCGTTGTTCATTTTCTCTGATTTTCACATGGTATTTTGTCTTTAAATAAAGTCATCTCCTCAGTACCTTCAAGTTGTTCTTTCAGCATTATGTTGGCAAAAGTCTTAAGCATTAGTTTTTGTTGTTGAAGTTTTTGTTGTTATTTATGGAGTCATTGACTCCATGTCTCTGAAACTGCTTTTAATTTGAATAATGCAAAAAAGAATAAAGAAGTATTCTCAAAATAATACTTTAAATTATTGTTTTCTTCATTTTTGTTTGTTAAATTCTAACAGTTATTAACATTAGTGTAATCTCATAATATCTAAACGAAGTAAGTACTCACATTAAAAGGTTGTTTAGGATTTTCTTATAACCTCTTTCCAACATTTAATAATACAACATTTAACATTTTTAATATTAATATTTTAAATATTTTTGGTAAATACATGATTTTCAAAATGCATTGCGTTTCCAAAATAAATTCCAATGATGTTTACAAAAGGCAAATAATGGAGTCATTGTGATTCCATGTCTTGGGCCGTGTGAGGAAATTAATGTATCTGGTTAAGTTCATCTAGTAGAATATTTTTTATCATGGAAAATTAATAACTACAATATTTGGACCTGCATTGGATGATATTCCATTTAACAGATATAGATTAGGAAGCTGATAATTATCTAAAATCTTAATAAATAAATATTAAATGTAAATTCACTTCTTTATTTTAGGAAACAGTAATGAGGTGGTTAGTACCTTATGCATCTGCATTATTATCAAGAATTAAATTCGAGCATAATCATCAAAAGTCCTAATGATGTTAAACATGGTTAAAAAATAAATAAATCATTTGCACAATGATGTCATTAAGTTTGTTAATGTAGAAATTTATCAGTAGTGAAGTAATTAGTTGAATATAGCGAAATAATGACCGGAAAATGAATCGTTTGCACAATAATTAAATTACTTTCCATAAATACGAGTGCGTAAATTTATTGTTTGTACAACGTAATTAATTTCCATAATAGTTTGAGGCATAAACTTTTGTAGAGGCATAATTAATTTTCTTCCAACAAGATGATTAAATACAATAATTAATCCGTACGCAATTTGCATTGTCAAAATAATTAAGAGAACTCTTTTTATATGTCTTAATTGGATTTTTAGATTAATAATCAAAACTATTCATTAATAAATTTCTTTAAATATGTAACAGTTATCTACATTTTAGTAAATTTTTAAGAAGATCCTTTAATATTTTTATAAATTGAAAATTCTTAAGCCGTTTAATGAGCAAATTATTAATAGATTATAATTTATTTCGAATGTATCCCAAAATTGATAATAGTTTTCAAAACATGGGAATCAGGTTCCATTAGTTTATTTTGGAAAAATGTATTTTCCGAACCAACGAAGATTTTAATTTATCTACGCTATTTTTGATTCATCAATGCTTCATTATTAATTCTAGCAACTTTAGAAGATTTGGGAGTAACATCCACCTTACAGAATTAAATAGATCATAGAATTGCATCGGATAACATATTAAATTAATTTTTAATTTTTTTAGAAATATCAACAAAGAGCATTACACGAAGAAATAATTACGGCTTTTTTAAGCTTTTATTAATTTAAATGCTATGGAATTTTTAGATCAAAACTCTCTCTCTCTCACTTACACACACACGCACGCACACATTATATATATATATATATATATAATCTACTAATTCTATGAATAAATTTTAATCGTGTTAAAACCCGCGAGCACTCGCACCCATTTTCGAACACGAGAACTCGCGCCGGGTATCTCATACCCTAATTCATTTCTGGCATTTAAATATTAATTAATACTGTTTATAAGCAAACCTTAGGTAATTAAATATTACAAAACGATGCATTTAAGAATTTAATAATAATTACTTACATGTTTAGAGACAATTTTTACAAATTACATACTGATGCTCTACACAGAGACTCCTTTCACATTTTTATCACATAAACCTTGATTTTCTGTCTTTATTATATGGACAAAATGCACATCGTTTATAGTTTCCTTTGAGCTTTTTTGCAGGCGGTTCACTATTAGTAAATCCCAATTCCTTAGAAGTGCTTGGATTTGTTATTATTCCTTGAGGCTTACGGTTTCTGTGTTGTTCTGAAAGAGCGAGTCCCAGTGTTTTCAAAAAGAAACGTCTGTTTCTGAACTGTGTGGGAGGATTTTTTGTGGACATCAACAAAATCCTAGAATTAATACCGGCCACATTCAAAATTGAAAACAGAATAACCATTGGCCAGCGATTTAATACTCTTGCATTCATCTTCTATTTTTGTCTCAATTTCAGTAGAAGAATCATGATCACTGCAGTATTCTTCATCCTCAGTGGCAAAACTATCGTCAGATAACGGTTCATCGTCACTAGAAACAGTTTCTATAAGGTGTCGTAAATATTCACTTTCTTCCTCGTATAGCGCTTCATACTGCACTAAACTAAGAGACGGAAATGGAAACGTTTGACGAACACGAGGACTCGCACGGGTATGACATGCCCCCAACCCCTCTTTCTCAAAATCTAGTTTTAGAACAGAACTGGTTTTTCCCCTATTGAAAGAATGTGGCCTTGGATACAGCTATATGAAATTCTGGCCTAATCCGAAAAACAGGAAGTAACAAAAACGTTGAAGAAAATGGATCGGGCATATCATACCCGGTGCGAGTGCTCGCGGGTTAATCGAAATGAGAATTAAGACTTTAATTGATTAAAATAAAAAAATAAAAATATCACTGAGAACACTCATTATAAAAGTTTCCGAAATTGCTGCATATATCAAAGTGAGAAAAAAGTCAATTAAACCAGTGAGAGTAATCCCCCCCAAAAGTTTCTAGCATACTGTCTAATAAAGGTGTTATTCCAGCAAAACCTCGAAGTACAATAGTTAATAATTACCTTTTGGGGAAAGTTAGCTTTTTTACTGAATCTATCGTGCCATCTTTGGCGAGTTTTCTGGTAATTAATCCCCGCCAAGCGATTAATAGTATACAAAAATCACATTTGTGTTTTAGACGCGTTTTCCTCAATCAATTGAAACAAAAATTTAACTCTAAACAACATTTGTAGCCGCACACCCCTTACCAAATTTCATATTTTTAAGTCATTGCGTTTATATATTTCTGAAAGTACAGACCAACAGACGGTCAAGCATTTGTTGAATGTGGCTCAAAATCTGAAAGGTGTCTGTACTATAGGTGTTAAATATGTGCACCGAATTTTATAGATTTAGCACTCTTTGTTTTGTAATTATCGTGCTGAACTATATTCGAATAGCCGAACCAACATACCACCTCTGAGCGGATTTTGCTCAAAATTTTATAGGAACCTACCAATTTTGTATAAAGACCATATATCAAATTTTATTCGTCTACATCAAAGCGTTTTTGAGTTATCTTTGTAACGGACATTTTCCAAAAATGTATATTTTGAACTCAGGTTTCTTCAAAATTCCGAGTTGGAATTTTTTGACGATTGACTATACTTTTTCTATGTTACGTATACGAGAAGGTAAAAATACCACCTATGCAAAAAATCAAGTGAATTGTAAGGAAGTAAAATTTAGCTTTTAGAAATTCAATCTTATTTTGAAACACTTGAAAAAAATAATAAATAAGTGTATGAAAATGTATAAATTAACTGATTCATTTTTATTTTGACCTTCTTAAAAGATCGGTTTTTCTTTATGTGATTTTTCTACTTGGTCGAATACTGCTAAGTAATTTATATATACCTAATATGAATGGTGTTCATATTAGGTAAACTCAATTATCAATAAATGCAACTTCTGCATGGGCATTGCGTAACTGCAGAACTTTCGAATTTTGTCCATAAATATAATCAGTAATATTATTCAATATTGCATGTGATATTTAAATACTTCAAATTCCAAAAACATTTCCTTTTCAGTTCTCAATTTTTTAGACAGCGAAAAGCGGTTTAGATCTTTTCTTGTTGAGAAAGCTTTTAAACAATATCGATATCTATTGCTTAACTATAACAAACCTCATTTGTTCTGCTTTCCTGACACTGTGAAGGTCAAGGTCTGTCGAAAGAGCAGGGGCATTTGATGATTCTACGCAAGCTCAATAACAAAGCACATTCAAAGAACTTCATAATTTGTAAGGGAGAAATACACAGTGTTCCTAATACAGAACCGTCGCACATTTTAAAGACGCAGAAGCAGATTTTTAAATATTTTTCAGTAGAAAAATTTCTTCACAAGACTGAAGTTTGAAAATGAAAAAAGGAGAAAAATTATCAATCAATAAAAATTAATTAAAAATATAGTTTTAAAAAAAAATCGAAAAATATTACGCTAAAATAGCATCCTTGCATATATACTTATTTCAGTCTTTAGCTTTCCTGATTTTTTTAAGGCTCGACCTTTTCTTAATAAATCTTTATAAAGAGAGTGAGGAACGTAAATCAATAAAGATAAAAAAAATTTAAATTTCAATTTTAATTAAAAATAATCAAATATAAGTTATCGCCTTGTTAAAACTGATCAGCCTGAAATAAATGCATTTTCTTTTTATTGAACAATAAAATTATTCAAAATTAAATTGAAAAGGCAATACTTAAGGTATATCTAAAGAAATCACTGTGCAATTTAGAATAGCTTAGAATACCCACTTGGCTACAATTCATGATTCGCGGATGCAAATAATTCACCGATTTTATCTTCACGTCCTATTGCACTTTTGGGGTTCGGAATATTATTGTTTTTGATTTATCTCTGCCTTTTTTTTATTTTACTTAATACTGCAAAACAGAAAAACGTTATATTGTATATTTAAAAAAGATTCTAATAAACATTCAACATACTTCAAAGCATATGCAAACAAAAGTATTCTTCATGGATGATGAATTGTATCTTTTAAATGGAACTCCAATATCTCGTAGGTCCCACACTAACGGAAAATTATGTCTTTTCCTTTTACACTGCATTTACGCTTTTGTACCTTAAACGTTTTTTTTTAAATAAGCAGCAGAAGATGCTGATCTTGTTTCGATGCAAGCAGCAAACGATATGCTTCGGTGAATTAATGTACTCGTACTTGTACTTTGCTCGCATTTAAATCAAACATGATGGTAGAGAGGGTTTTGTTTATTCCTATGAATGATTTCATTTAAAAAAGAAATATTTTAACCTGAATCAGTGCTTGAATCTTTTATAAAGTGGTTTAAGTCTGTTTCCGCAAAAATTTAAACAGTGGAAACTACATTGATACATTACGACCATCATTTCATATGCTTAAAAATACCATGTAGTACATAATACTACTATGTACTAAATTGAAACGAAGTACTAAAAATAGAGTATTACTAAATTCTGTTTTAACTCCAACATTATGTGTTGATTGTTCAAATAAATGCGTTTATATGCATTTAATTACAATTTTTAAAAATCATTTTATTATACATTTAATTCAGAATTGTTTCAGAAAGTGGGATAAGTTGACTTTCGCAGAAAAATAAAATTGTTAAAATTGCAGAGATACATCATAACCATCATTTGATATAATAAAATAATGTTATAATTCTATGACATTTTAGACTAGAGGTTCAGATCTCCAGTATTCATTTTAAAACATAACTTAGCTTTCTGAGAATCATCAAGATTTAAATGTATAATAACTCAGCAGTAAAATCATAATTAAAGCAATGATTATGGAGTATTTGCAAACCATTTAAGCAAAATATCCTTCAAAACATATTCCGCAATGAATCATTTAAGAACATCTAGAAATCAATTATTATTTAATTGATTTCGAAAGTCAACAAGAAGGAATTGTTGAAACGTGCTTAAGAGCTGCGAAAAATCCGTGAGCTCTTATCTTAAGAATCATTTAAAAACCTTATTTCCCTGTAAACTGTTCTACTGAACTTTTAAACTAGTTCAATATTTAATTGGAGTAGAAGCAATTCGATTTCAGAGACATTTCACTAAAGTATACGCTATTATGCTCAACAACAACAAAAAAAAATAAGAACTTTCAAATTTTATGAGGATAATAAAACGTAAAATACTGTTTTCAAAGATTCTTTTTCGTGAATCGAATAGAATCAATTCAGACTTTCAGAAAGGAAGAAATTCCAAAAAGAACCAAGCAAAAAATAATTACATAATTCGAAATAATTACTGTAATGTTCACTGTTCGAGTTCTTCTCAGCAGTATTAATATCATTATTAGAAAGAAAGTTCTAAATAAAATATTCTTAATAGATTACGAATGAGTTAATAATTACGGTTCCGAGTTAATAACATTATACTTTGAAGGAAAATTTGAGGAAATATTTTAGCTACTTTGGCAAAAAACGAAGGTTTCGGAAAATACAGGAATCATGACCCTATCTCTTCTAAACATTATTCTGGCTATTCAAACATGATTCATACTTCGAAATCTAGCAACAAAGCAGCGTTTGCGTAGATAAATAATTGGATAAAGATAATGGTTGGACCAAGAATAATCAACCATCCACATTCAAGGTGTGTGTGTTTTTCTCAAATATTGCCCAAACTATTATACCAGGTTTCACATTCATGTCGATTGAAGCTAAATATTCGTTGCATAGACTCAAAATCGAATAGAAAAGATTGAATTGTGGTTAAAACTTCCATAATAATTGAAACGCCAATTATGAATCAATGAAATCTCAGAGTGTAAAGTACTGTTAATTTAGAAAAATGCCATCGCCATCTGATTATACTTCAGAATTTGTCTGTCAGCAACAATACAATCTTTGTATAGATACAAACTAGACCAGATGTATGAGCAGACAAAGTGCAGTCAAATATATTGTTATAATACTTTTATACTAAAGTTTGGACATTAAATTATCATCTTAACTGCTGCTTTCATCATTCGTGCTTCAAATTTTGTCATTCAGCGCCAAAACAGACTTTTATTAAATGCTAAATAAAGCAGAAACATAAATAGACCAAACGCAGTCAAATAAGTCATTGTATAATGATATACTGAATTGTTATGCTGAAGTTGTGGAAATACAGGATGAAAGCCATTGATTTTGGCTGGCTCTTTCTCTTCAAGGTTCTCTTTAATGGAAACTAGGTGTAAAGGCAATTAAATAAAAATCACCTGCCCATTAATGGTTAATATAGGCGACAGATCTTTGTTTTCATGGAAGTAAAAAGAGGATTAAATAAGTTATCTGTTATTGCCTATCAATGTCACATGAAGTCTTAAATATGTTACAATTATTTTTATTTCGCCATAGAGTGAAAACTGCTTGAAACTTAATTTTATCAAAGAAATTTAATGCAAATAATTGCGCAAAATTCAATATCAAGTTTTATTATCATGTGAGAACATAATGTTGTTTTGGAGGGAGTTTTGAAGCTTGTAATCCCGTAGGCAATGAATATTGAAGCTCGGAATTGTGTAGGCAATGAATAAAGCATAAATGGCAATTTTCATCAACATCTTTTGCATTGTTATTATGTATGAGTTCTTTGAAATAAGATGCATTTTTAAAGGTTGACCTGCTTTTACCAGTATTGCTTTATTATTACGTATGTTTCTTTGACAGCAGATGCGTTTTTAAAAGGTTGACATAGAACTATGACATCATAGCTGTTATCACATCTCAAAATCGGTCGAGCTCCAAAACTTTGTTTGCCAACTAGAAAAATTGAAAAAAAAATGAATATATATATATATATATATATATATATATATATATATATATATATATATATATATATATATATATATATATATATATATATGTATATATATATATATATATAAAGAGAGAGAGAGAGAGACCGAGAGACCGATAACCGATAGAGAAGTCTCGTGATTGTTTCAAACCGGTTTAAACTTTTAATGACTAAAATTAATTAAGAAAAATAATGACTTTAAAATAATAATAATGTTCTCATATGATAACTTGAAATTTGCGATAGCAGATTTCATTTTAATTTTTTTCCAGTTTTATTTTATTGTCTTTACTATAGAAATACACCAATTTTAAGTTTATTTCAAAAGTTGTAATGAATTTTAAGCAGAAAGAATTCCAATTCATGTTTTCAAAAATGTATTGCTATGAATGTCGTGAAAATAATTTTTTTTCACTACTTCTTCGTAAAAACTATTTAAAAACTCTTTGATTTAAAAAAAAAAGATTCAGATCCTGCAGTCCCAAATTTATATAGTCTCCAAATAAATTTGTATAATTAAATGTTTTATGGCATATTATACTAAGTTCATGCGTTGTACAAGATATAAATTCATATAAGCTTAATAAACTTATTTCAATTATTAAATGTTCATAAACTAAATTGATGATTCAACTTCTATTTAATCAATTATATAATTTTAAAAACAATATAAAATTTCATATTCAAGTTTGATAAATATCCATTTTATAATAAGTATCTAATTATAAAATGAGGATACTTATTCAAGCCCTCATAGTTATTATAAAGGATTCTTTTAACTTCAAAAATATGTCAGATATAAAATTTACTTTCAAGTTCCTTGTCACAGAGAAAAAATAAAAATATATGATTTTGCATAATATTTGTTACATTATTAATTTCGCAGACATGGTAATTTTAAATACTCATTTCAATATTTATAAAATAAGTCAAAGTAAAAGGAAGGGTTTGAGTGAAAGAGCATTTCATATTCAAATTATAATTATACACCGTTAACTGTACAAACTCTTTATGGAGAATTGTGACACTAATTTGAGATTTAAGAAAAGTAAATAGAAGATATGCTTTGAGCAAATGGTAAGGTGCAACATTTCTTAAAAATGATTAACTACAGATTTTCAAATTTCTATGAAAGAATTTGTAAAAATATAGTTAAAGTTATAAATATTATAATTATTGGTCAAAAATCATTTTGTTAACTCATATGTTATTAAATCATTCCAATTTCTTGAAGATAGTTTAACAATATATGAATGAAATCTGAGATTTTTACTGTTTGGTTGAAATGTATATATAAGCACTATTCTAGTTAGTAAAAATTATTAACACTAATTCTCCCAATTCATAATATAGAACAATAATTTCAATTCCTATGAAATAACAAAAATGTTGGCACATTTTGACTGGTTTCCCAAAATTAACGCAAGATTTAAATTTGTCACCATTCGTGCAGTAAAGTGTTTGGCAATCCTATTAAAAAACTATTTGACAGCTATTAGTTTAAGGTTAGTAAAATTGGAGTGCTACAAAATAGAGCAACGTGCTTTTATTGTTGCACGATATATTAAAATAATGAGTATTACAGCCACTGTTCCAAAATTTGAATATTGGTTCCCTAGATCGTGTGATTTATATCACTGGATTTCTTTTTATGGGGTTACTTGAAGTCATATGTCTATGCTAACAAACCCACAAGCACGTGTGCATTGAAGGAAGATATTCAACGGTGCATCAACGAAATTAAGCAGCCACATTTATGCAAAATGGACTTAGAAAATTTCGATAAAAAATGCGTATGTGCCAGCAAAACCGTGATAGCCATTTGCCCTACATGTTATTCCAATCAGTACTCTATCTTTGTACTTTGCGATCCAATAAAAGTACAACAATTAAAAAAACTGAATTTCTGTATTAAATTGAAATTTTGAGTTAAATCGTGTAACGCTTCATTTTTTTACTAACCCTAAACTATTAGTTGCCAAATTGTTATTTTAATAGGGTTGCCTATACTTTTCTCGAGGAATGGTACCAACTCAAATCTTGCATTAATTCTGTCACACCCTTTACTTAGGCATATAAAGTATATAGTATTTTTGAAGTTATTTAAAATATCATTTATAGCTGTTTCGGTAAAGTCATATTTTAATAACTAACTATACAATTATTATTTATAGTTATTTTCACTTCAGCAATAGAATTTCAATTGTGTATTACCTCAATTTTTACAATGAAAGTGAAATAAATAATGTGATCACTTTTTATAATAATTCACCAAAAATAATTTTTAATTGTTTATAGAGTTTTAATTAAAAGTTCAATTTTGGTACCTAAAAATTCTGGCTAAAATCAGCACTAGTTACAATGAATTTGTCGGAATTATAATAAAAAGATATAACATCGCAAGAATTATAAATAATTACCGTAATTTCAGAACATCCCATGACCCTTACATTTTGTTTTATAAAAAAAAGTGAAAAGAATCGTATGCATAAGGAATCGGTTTATATACGTATGAAGAAAAATAAGTTTCATTATGATTTGAAAAACATATTTTCCTTATAAGTTTCTTAAATCAAAAAGTAATTTTTTTCCTTCTGTTTAGGTAGGCTTTATTGTTATTCGTTGTAGATATTAAAATTTCAATTATTCTGCCTGCCTCTTTGAGTAAAATGGGTTAGAGTCATGTAATTTCACTTCGTCAAGATCTTATATTTCATTAGATATATGCGTCAATCATTGGTGCAAGATTTGTGATTAATCATTTAGGAGGAGATGGAAGAATTTAAAAATGAATATGTACGCTTTCATGATCTGTCGAGAACAACATACATTTTCTTCTAACTACTTGAAATAGGATGAAAAATTCCAGTTTCTGTACAAGAGTTGCCGTTTTATCTTGAGATTTCATTTAGGAATATTATTTTTTTGATGATACAATGTTTTCGTGCAGAAATGTTCGATTGAATTGATTTACTTAAAAAAATGAATTTACAAATGAGTTCAGCTTTAAGGCTTATCGTTGAAGGGATTCAGTGACCGTATAAATAAAATGTATAAAACTTATTATTGATAGATACACCAACTTCTATTAAAAGTGATAATGAAAAGGGTTTTCGGAGATTGTTGTTAGAATTAATACTAATATAAAGCAATTAAGATATGATTATAATAAATATCGTTTTGTAATTTAATATATAAAACTAACAGCGAACGATTAAATTTATAAAATATAGAGTAGTTATAATATTTATCATAATTAATAATTAATCTTACTCTAAAAATAATTCAACATATTTTAAATTTAAAAATGCGGCTTCTCTTGTTAAGTTGCTGTTGAATATTTTCACATCGGTATACTTTTGCTAATTTTTGGAAAACAACTAAAAAAGATTTTAGTGTCATACCTAAATTCTGAACCAATCAATAAAGGAATCAATGATTTAATAGCTCAGAAGAGAAAATTGTTCATAACTTTTAAGCATACTTTATCCCGTATCAGTTAATAACAAATTTTTAACCACGATTTTTAATTTTTAGATAAAATATTTTTGATCGTTAACGAAAGTAATTAGAGCCGTCTATTTAATCAAAAATAACTTATTTGAATTAGCTTAGTTCCAGAATAATTTTTACATGTGAATATTTATATTATATTTCAGTTTAAAGTAGCTGCTTTTCCAGATTAACTTTGCCAACGCAATTTTTTTTATTTTTTCAATCGATAAATGTTTACTAAATTGTAAGATCAAGGCTGATATTCCATGATGATTGGAAGTATTTCTTTATATTGTTGGTTCACAAGGAATTTAAATAAAAAATATCGAGGAAAAATTTTTCTAGGTTTATGGAAAATAATAGATACTTGGCGGTAAAATGTAATATAGTAATTTATATTTTTTTTTATTCCCCGCAAAATACAAAGTATCGAAAATTTTGAAATCCATTTGATCTCAAACGAGTAACAGATGAATCAGAAAATCAGTACTTTAAATGCCATCTCATCTTTTACATTAAATGCCTGAAGGAACGTCAAACAAAGGACTTAAGATTGTTTGAGAGCGAAACGATGTACACTTTAATCACACAGAAGAGAACAGAACACTTTAAATTTATTCATTCTTCTGTTACCCGAACAGAGCACTAATTTTGCACTGCCTTTTCATATAAAAGGAGAGAAATCAGTCTTTTGAAAAGAAACTGCTTCATCAACGATAAAGGTGATTGATCTTTGCTGCTTTGCTCACTTACAATGGTCTCTTTTCAAAAGGTGGAACTACCTCGTTTGAGATAAAAAGTCTCGAAATGCTCTTTCTTTCTGAGAATAGAAGAGACTTCAAAAGCGTCGCTTAGAAGGAGCTATTGTGCTTAATAAGTATTTCTGGCCACCTCTTTTTCTTCAAAGATTGGCTCTTAAGGTTGCAGTTTCAGCTGGTATTATTTTTGATGTGTTTGATAAATTTATCCAATGATCAGATTATTGTTACTGCTTCAACACCTAATGCAGACATTTTATCCAAGAACTAAGCGTAAAGAAGGTAGTTAAATAAGATGTCCATTGGAACTTACATCATTCTTTAAAGATCTTTTTATGTTTACTCATTTTATTTTTTTTTCTGGTTTTTGAATATTATTTCATTTATAACTCATTTTCAATAAATAAAGGGAAATGAATTTCCTCCTGAAATTTCACATACAGTTTTTCAGGATTAGGCACCAAACTTAATCGTTTAAGTTCGTTTTATAACAGTGAAATTTGCGTATGTATACTCGAGTTCTTCTTTCATGGAACAAGAAGCTATCGGTGATGTTATTCAACGACAATGCATGACTTTGTAAAACAGTACTCTAACGACGACTATTTTACCAACATGCCTGCAATCATGTTTCAAATCCTGCACCCGAAGTTATCGCTGATGCTACTCAACGACTATAAATGTTTTCATAAAGTGCCTATTTTAACAACTACTACTATTTGACCATTCCGCCTGTTACTGTCCTTCAAGAGACTGTCCTCAATTCAACACCCAAAAGGGCTTTTGTCAGAATATTATTTCCAAGAGAATTTGATTTGCAAACAACTATTGCACACTGTTTTATTTCTTCAACACTTGTGTATAGAAATTGGTCTCACTATCTAGCATGTACTTCAATTCCAGCGGCATTTAAATGTAAAGGATATCCAAAAATTAACCCAAGATTTGAATTCCGTGAAGTAAACTGTTGGAAACCCTATTAACAAAAACATTTGACAGTAGATAGTTTTGGATTAGTAAGAATGAAGCGTTTCAAGATAGAACAACAATGTTCATTGTTAAACGTAGTTCAAAAATTATGAAAGTTTGGCGCCACAGTTCAAAAACATCAAAATTGGCTCCTTAGATCATGTGATTTAACACTATTGGATTTATTTTTGTGGGATTATTTGAAGTCACAGGTCTATGCCAACAAGCCCACAAGCACGCGTGCATTGAAGGAGGAAATTCAAAGCTGCATCAACGAAATTCAGTCACATTTATGCAAAATGTCCATGGAAAACTTTGACAAAAGTATGTGATTATGCCAGAAAAGCAGTGGAGGCCATTTGTCTTATATGTTACTCCATATATAACTCTGTCCTGTGTATTTTACGATTCAATACAAAAACAATAACCCAAAGGAAAAAAAAAAGAGTATTTTTTATTTAATTCGAGTTTTGCATCAATACGTTGTTCTATCACGTAAGCTCCATTTTTACTAACTCCAAACTATCTGATATCAAGTGGGTTTCTTAATAGGGTTTCCAACACTTTACATAACGAATGGTGGTAAATTCAAATCTTGCGTTAATTTTGGGGCACTCTTTAAATGCAGTTGAAAGAGTTGTATTTGTTTCAATAAATGTTTCAAGGTTATTATATTTTGTCTTTCTTTCCGGTACTGGAAATCCAACTTTCTAGATGCTACTTCATTAAAAAAAAATAAAAAAAATCAGTATTATGAATTCTTAGTGCTCGAAGAAAATTCCAAACGGCAAAAAATTTCTTTCATAAATAAGATGTATGTTTCAATAAAAAACGTTTTACACAACTTACCATAATATCCACACTCTCTGGAATAAAGATAATGAAAGAAAGTAACTGGTTATTTCAAGGTACTTTAAAGCATTTTGAAGCAAAAGGCTCGTAAAGAACACAGGAGGTTTACAGAAAACTTGGCAGAATCTCATTTTTAAATTGCTGTTGAACATTTAAAAATAAAAGCACACATTCAACGCTACAGTTTGTTGCTTCTCAAACTATTTTCATTATGATCTCTCATCAAGATAATGATAATGAAGGAACATTTTTATCTTAAGTTGTTTATTCTTTCTTAATATATCCCAAGATTTCCACGTTTCCGTCAACACTAAGAACCACGAAACTGCCATTTCGCGTGCAAGTATTCACAGTTATTCTTCTTCCCAGTACAATAGGGATTGTTATTAAAGTTGCCCTTATTGAAAGAAAAAGGCCGTGCAAGTACAGATTTCTCATGCTAAACTTTTGCTTTGATAAATTTTGAATCAAGGTTAGAATAATTCTTCTAAAGGGTAAACAAATTTATCTCAAAGCGAAATGTTTATTTTTATTTCGTGAATATTTGACTTTTTCAAAAAGAACTTTATACAATGTTGATATGCATTTAAATGGCTATACAGAATTTATGCTTTATTTATTTTTTATATAATGTGAACATATTACATCATATTTTGAAATTATTTATTTATTTTTCATAATATACCAGTTAATTACATGATTCTTAGAAGGGTTTAAAAAATTGAATAACTGATTATATTTTTAGAAATTAACACATTGACTGCCGGGGTGCGGGAGTCATCGGTGACCGGCGGGACCATGTAAATTATATTCTAAGAAATTCGGCGCGTGATTAACATGTTGCATGCCATGTTAAATTGCCTGCAACAATATCGCTTGGAAGAGATAAGTCTTATTGTTTTAAAGAGATAATTACGGATATATTTAACGGATGTTGAATGGAAGATTCAATGCGCCTCCCATATAGTACAAAAGAATTGAAGTTCTGGAAAATGCAGGAATTATAAACCTATATCTATTAGGAACTCAGAATTGACGATAAATTGGGTAAATTCCATTTGGAGTCGCACTTTTTGGGGAGACTATATAAGACAAGGCAGTTGGAAGAGAACTCTATTTCTTATTCAGATTGTCAATCGTAGAGTAAGATATTTATTAATCTTTAATGAACGCTATTATGATTTTCTATTTAGCAATTTTCAGGCTACTTACTTATTTAATTCCTGCAAATACTGATCTTATGTGCCCTGGATGTGATTTTGAACATTTTTTTAATTGTTTTCTGTATTATTCGTAGAAAAATAGATTTTTCTTCCGTTATTAACTGCAGACCAAACTCATAATTACTATTAAAATATATAAACATGGCTCGTAAATTTTCAAACGTTGCTACCTCAATCTTATTTATTTTATAAACGCTTCTAACAATGATTTTAATTTAATTATTATTTCACTCATTAAATTTAGATGTAAATAATTAAAATTTAAAAACTGGTTGGAATATTCACATACATTTTCGAATTTTTGAGACAGAATATCATTTTTTATTTGCCTTAAAAATTTCCTAATCTCATTTTGATTTTAATAATGATGTTTTCAAAATTATTTGCCTTAAGTTTAAAGTCTCCACATTCCCGTTTTTATTTGCTTTCTGCTTCTTTTATGGTGCAATTATATACTGAAAATAATTTATTGACAGATTTCATTTATTTAAATGTAATATAAGTTTAAAAGTTTTATTTTTGGGTTATAAAATGTAAAAGCTATATGCAGTTATTTTATTATTGTATTCAAAGCTCCAAAATTAATTCTTACTGTAATTTAAAACAAATAAAAATGTAATGTTCAGAAACATTTATTAAAATCTGATTTCTATAATGATGTTTTAAAAATCGTTTGCCACTAGTTTCCTGTCTCCACATTCGTATTTTCTCACACTGTATTTCTTTTTTGACGTACTCATATAATGGAAATGGTTTATTGAAAGATTTCATTTATTTAAATGGCATATAAGTTTAAGGTTTTATATTTTTTTATTATAAAACGGAAAAACAATATTTAGTGTTTCATTATTATATTCATAGTTCCAAAAGTAATTAATACTATAGTCTAAAATAAATAAAAAATGAGTTCCAGAAATATTGCCTGAAACATATGAAATTAGACATTCTGAATGATAACATCTTTTAATTTTGCATAAGAAATGCATCTTTTTTTAAAAATTCTGATTCGAATATTTATCTTCGAAATTCTTTCCATTATAAGAAAATTCCATTATAAGATACTTTGAGAACCACTGACATGGACGAGCAAATAGTTGTTTTGACATCGAAGTAAATAATACTACTTTGTTAACAATTCAACTGTTAAACTTGAAAAAAGTGCTTAATTTCACAGTCAGCTAGAAGCGTTTCCTTCTGATTTGAAAGAACTTTATTCCAAATTCAACATGAGAAACCTGTTTTGATTTGTTACTTTTTATCCTAAAGAGATTTGAAAAAGAAAATAATTTTTCAAAAAGCATTTCTTTCTTTTCCATGCAAAACAAAAATAAAGCGTCAAAACAAAAATGGAACGAAATGCTATCAATTTATTAATATGGCGACAGTTTGACTAAGAAGCGCCATCTGTTGGCAAGTTGATAAGCACAATGCCATTGTTATTCGGAATTTTTCATGAACTTCTTTGCTGATGCGATGTTTGTTGAATTAAGAAGAACAAATATATTTACGTGTTAAAATTATTCTGATTCAGCTTAATGATTCGTAATTGTTTTAGCATTGGGAACATTTTTATGCCGCATTTAGTCGAAACCAATTCTTAAATAAAGTATTATAAAAAGCAGGATTTTAAATTATATAATTTCCATACACATTTTCCCTGCTTTAATCATTTAAAATTAAGTTATAAATTATATATTTTCTTTGTTTTATTATAAATGTTTTGATTAAACAAATTTATTTCAAGAGTTTAATAATATAGGGTGTTAATTAATTATTGTCGGGGTTTCCGTACCTCATAACTTTCGAATAAAAACTATTACGCAAAAACCGATTACGTATTCGTAAATTACAACTCAAATAATTTTATTAATGATATTAAATTGTAAAGCTTGCACAATTTGCACTTTGTAGGCATTCAGCTGAAGGCGATTATGTATTCGTAAATTCGCTGAACAAATTTTGACTTTTGATAATCGTGCGGGTTCTCCGAGCCCCATATTCTACAGTTATGCTTATTCACTTTTTCTGACACATGAAAAGTGGATTCGTCACTGAAGAACCATTTCCGAAGGTAATTTTCATCATCCTCGATTCGAGTCAAAATTTGTTCAGCGAATTTACCGCATTCAGCTGAATGCCCACAAAGTGCAAATTGTGCAAGCTTTATACTTTAATATCATTAATAAAATTCTTTGAGTTGTAATTTACGAATACGTAATCGGTTTTTGCGTAATATTTTTTATTCGAAAAGTTATGAGGTACGGAAACCCCGAAAATAATTAATGAACACCCTATATATATATTTTTATAGCAAAAGGTTTTTAATTTAAATATAAATTATTTTTAAAGGATTTTATCAAGTAGTATTATCAAAAGCCATTTTTGATGTTTCTGTCAATTTCAAGCAAGTTTTGGCTTCTGTTTATCATTTGAAATTTGAAGTAATTATTTTGAAGTGTCTTATATTGCTAAGAAGTACAAATAATAACTAAGCAATTACATGAAAAAGCTTTGTTTTATATTGCTTTATGTTTTCTATATACCAGCATAATTTTCATAATACACTTTATTCAAAAATTCTAATTTTTTACATTATTAATAGTAAATTCAAATATGAATAATGGTTAGAAAATTAGTGTGTGTGTGTGTATACATTCTTTTTTTTTTTTTTTTTTTTTTACTTCAATTGCTTAATCGATGTACTTTTGAGATTTATTTTTCTCTTACCTTTATATATGCTAGGTTTTTCTTTAAAAAAATTTGTTCAAGGAATATTTTAAAGTATCCAGAAGTTAAATGTATAAATCCATTTAGATGCATTTTAATTTCATTGTGACGAAGTCACTTCTGCTAAATTATAAACAGATAATTAAATTCATACATGGTTAAATTATTAACAAGTTTTTCAAAATCTTGTGGTCGTAAAGCAAAGATAATAATTGAAATGAGACTGCTTCCCTGAAATCACTTGGATTTCCAAACTTCGAAGCTGTGCTAGAAACTAAATGCAGACATATTTTCGGAATTGCCAAAATAAAGTATCCAAGGATAAAAAGCTAAAATCAAATACATTAATACAAATTCCGGGGAAGGAAGTGAAACCCATTCTGCTACTTACTCCGGTTCCACAAAATTTTCTGGCAAGGTGTTCCTCCTCGTTCTGTGAACCACTTCCGGATCAGAGGTGTTGTGAGTGGGGGGAATCGAACACGTGACCAGAATCATTTGCAGTTCTTCCTGGGGCTCTTCCACGATCACACGGTGGTAATAGATGCGCACACCCTGCAAACACAATAAAGAAAAATATTCCAATTTGCTGTAGCAATTGGGCAATGATCGTAGAAAGTTGATTTTATTTATTTTTTATTTAAGCAGTCAGAATAACTGTTTCTTATTCCTTTATCCTGAATTTTTCCGTTTCTGATTATAATTGGATTAGGTCATATCAAGAAGTAAAACATAAGTTAGATTTAATTTTAAAAAAATAAATTTTAAGGAATTTTTGCTATTTTATATTAAAAAAATATTACAATATATACGGTGTTGAGAACCAAAGTGGACCAAACCCGAAATTTTAGTTAAACTGAGATAGATTTCATACGTTATGAGAATTGAAATTTTACCGATTGTCATGCATTACTGATTAATATAAAATTAATAACGTTATTGATTCATTTTGTTCTTAGAGGAAATAAGCATCATATTTCAGTGTTCTTACACATCTATAATGTTGTTCCCCCTCCATATTATTCTTAGGGTGGAGAGGAATGGTTTATAAAGGTTTTTAATGATGCCAATAGAATTGATGTACGTAACATTTGGTGGCTAGTTTTATACACATTTTGTGAAATTTGTGATAGAAGTATTAGCTTCCGAAAATTTCAAAAATAGTGCCTCTATCTCTATCGGAAACCGAGATGCGGAGAATCATCTGGGGAATTTCATGTGACGTCATGCCTAATCAGAAAGCTATATAAATCAGGGAAGGAGCTCAAATCTGTTATCTGATTCTGTATTTGAGTACGTTGTGTGAACTGATGAGCTATAAATATCGAATGTAATTGATAATGTAGATATTCTTGCTATTTGCTTGAAAATTGTTAATTTTATAAAATTGCTGTTGTTCTTGTAGACTTTAACTGTATTTTCGTAGCTTATGCTTTGTGCTTCCTGAAATATTGTCGGAATAAAACACCGATTTCTAATATCTGTTTTGTTGGTCTAAATTTGCCGTACACTCACTGAACGTATTTCCAAATAACATGGTGTCGCTGTTTATCAAGGGTTATAGGTTGTTTCCTTCTAGTTCTGATAGCTTTACATAGATTATTGGTCAGTAATGTATTGTACAATTGAATATTTGTATTACCTGTAAGCGTAAATCAAACTAACTGCCTAATAATTTATATTATATTCCATCAAATGTGGAGCAGTATTTCTTGCATTAAAGGGGGCGCTTCCAAATAATTTTATAGATAAGTTTTTACATTTGTATCTAAAATCGTTTTAGAAAAATAACATTAGTTTTAAAAAATGTAATTACAATTGATAAGATCCATTTTTTTTTTTTTTACAATTTAGTAAGTTTAAATGAAAGTAATTTTGACTTAAATTAAATTTAATTTCACAGTCTAAAATAGCTCTAAATGGAATGTTGAGAATGTTTGTGGAATTTTGTGCTAGCTAAGGTTACATCCTCGCTACTTGACAGAAGATTCAAAGATATTTACATGTCATCAGCGTGTAACCTATGTGATTTTTCAATCTTCAAGAGTTTTTTTTTTCCTAAAATGTATATAATGCAATAATAATGGCTTCGGCTAATTTTAAATCTTTATTATATATGATAAAAGCATTACGCAAAATAGACACAATATATCACACACAAAACATCATCATAATAATGTTTGAATAAATAACAGAAATAAAATCAATCTCTGAATACCATGCCTACAGATAGTTATGTAATTGCTAATGCAAAAACACTTCCAAATAACACAAATACAGTAAAACATAATGAATAATTATAAATATGTAAATGCTAATTAGCGCAAATAAAATTATCTTAAATTTAAATTAGAAAAGACAACGCAAAAATATTTTTACCGTAATCTTGTTGAGCATTCTCGTCGTGCCACAAGAGTAGATGTTGTCTAAAGGTAAACGGAAAACGTGAAGACCTTCCAACAACTCTGCTTGGCAATCTGCAAAAGGGAATTTATCGTTTAAGAATATATTATATTCCAAAAAAAAACATGATTTGATTTGGGATTAAGCAATTAGTAAACCTGCGACTCATTGCACTGCAGTGTTTTCAAACCTGTAAGAGTTTTAAGATTTCTTATGATAACAGAAGTTGGCGAAATTACTCGCGAAAAGGGAACCAAAATATTATTATAAATCACTTTCTAATATTTAATTAAATCAAATTTCTTCAATACGTCGATATCTAGTTAGTCAAATATTTAGTTAATTTCTTATTTGCAAGGAATACATAGAGAAAGTATTTTAATTGACAAAATAATTGGATTCGAGATTTTGATAGATCTCCACATTTAAGATTTTCTTGATTCTGAAGAGTTCCTTTTTTTAAATTATGAGTGAAATTCTATTTAGATATAAAAAAAATCCATTGACTATCTCTATCCTTGTGCAATTGAGCATGATAACTACAAAGCGTAAAACACTAGATGAGTAAAATTTGGTGCAGTTTTAGCATCTGAAGTATAGACATAATAAATTTTGTGTCAAATCCATCGACTGTATATTCACATATATATAATCACAATAACTAAAAAATACAGCGATGTAAATAAAAGAATTTGGTATGTGATCCTGTTACAAAAATTTGTTTTATTCTATTAATATTCATATATTTGGAATAATAAGGAAAATATAGGATCCGTCCCGCAGCCCTAATAACTGGCCCTAATTTACAAATTGTTGTCTCATATGGCAGCTCTTGACTTCTGGATATGACATCATTAATCTATTGGTTTTCATTAAAAAAATATTTTTAAAAAAGCACGACTTCACTACACAATCTTTATGGCAGGAACATATGACAAAGCTTTCCATTGATAACTATTGTTCCAATTCCGAAGTTTTTATTTCATATATTTTTTTATTCTTAGGTACGTAGTAGCCCCCCTTTTGTACAATCCTAAAATTTTATGAAATCTAAAAAAAACAACAACAACAACAAAAAAAAACTAAGAATTCCCAGTTTTAAAAACTGAACGATTTCTTTATTTTTTCCCCTTCAAGCTGAAGATACTAGCCAGTCAGAATGCATTGTGTGTTTTGTTCAAGTTTAATTTAGAGTTATAATTTTTATTGTAATAAGATGAATTTTAACAGACTGTTTACGTAATTATATTAATATTTTCATTATGCTTGGCGATATAAAATTTTTAACTAACATTTTACATTAATTTTTTTTCAATAAATGGATTAATTGAAAAATATTCGTTACCTGGCGCAATGTATCATTACAATCTACCTTAATATATCAGCAAAAACAAAAATTGTGCCACACTTTACTTTCCGGTTCGAGTTCCAGAATTCCTCGCTAAAAGCTTTCAGTACAGATGATCCAGTTTAAACTCAGATCACTCGATGTGAGCACCAATAATTGGTAAGAGGAAAACTTTTTATCGGTTTTCTATATCTTCTCCAAGATACCTTTCGATCAATATTTGCAAGTAGATAATGAAATAAGTGCAGCAGCTGGCTCTCTACAGGCTCTTGGCGATTAGAGCCACTACTTTTAAGAAAACTGAAGGAAGCTCTGATAGCATCTTTATTATCTGATGCGACATTAATAAAATAAGGTCCGATTTTGTAGGAAATATTTTAATAATTTTTAGAAAAGAATACACAAGTGCTCATTTGCAAATCGAGTACTCATCGACTAAGTACTCGATAATTTTTTGATTTTTCTCTAATCGGAACTAATTAACTGAATATTTGATTATATTTAAAATTTAAAAAGGATTGTTTAGGAAATGCAACTGGGGATTGTAAATAATGTGTTCACAATTTATATTTTTCCTTTGTTGCTCAGTAACAAACGAATTACATATAGGGAATATCGTAAGAATGGCAAATATAGCGTGTTTTTTCCCCCATTTTCTGATCGCTCATAATTCCGGGGAATTTGACTCCAAATTTTAGAATTAATGTTTTAATAATATTAAACATGTTTAAAATGGCGGAATGACGTCAGTTTCAACATTTCACAGCTGAAAGCATGGGATTAGTTTCGTTTAAAAGTTTATGAACAAAAATATTTTTGAAAAAATTCAATTCTTTGGGAAATGGGAATGGTTGGTTACCATCTTTCTTTACTCAAATCGTTTCTTTTTGTATACATTCTGAATTCTTCTAGAGTCTTCATCTACTTTCTAATTAATATACATAAAAAAGTACTTTGTCAAGACAATATAATTTCTATAAAAAGTTTTTATTTTATTTAGGAGCTATGTAGTTTAATGTTCTTTTATTTCTTATTCATTCTTCTGTTAAGAAAATCCCATGACGAAAGCGCTCGCAAGTTACCAAGGCACATAACGTTTTAAAGAGATTGTAAACTAGCGAAAATAATAATTCTGAAAATCAGACTTCTACAGTTAATAGTGCGATCCTCCAAACTACATTTTATTACGGTGGATCCTCCAAACTACATCCAAGTACGGTGGAAGAAATTGAATTTCCGTTATGATCAAACAATAGTATTATGTAAGTTGAAAAAAATAAGTCAAATATAAAGTTATTCATCAAACAAAAATATTGCCTATTTTTATTTTGTTGCTATTTTTGACATTTGTGTTGTGTTCAAACCTTTTGAGAAAATATAAAGTTTAATAATTCGAATTATCCGTAGTCGTTGTAATATGCTATATTGATATTGTAAAAAATATAATAATTTGAAAAAGGAAAAAAAAAATTCAATCACATTAAGTCTAAATAGTGTTTTTGTACACTATTGCTGCGCAATGGTGCATTAAAAAATTACAGCTCTTTAAGCACCCTTATTATTGTTTAATGCCTTGACAAACTTAAAAAGCATTTTCTCAGATTTATATATTTGCAAATACAAAATTCCTCTAAGAATTTTTTCTGTTCAGAAATACCTATTTCAGGTTCAGCAAAAAATTTATTAAATATAAAACCAGTAGTTTACAACAATCATATTAATTATTCCAATTCATGTTCATTTTTGATAACAGCGGATACTGAAATCTTACGTAACTGACCAATTCATTGAATTTCCAACTTTAACCATATCATTTATCATTTTCTCTTGGGAGAAATTCAATCTAAGTTTATTAATATTTTGTACCACAAATAAATAAATTTTGTTTAGTTTCTTAAAATAAATACGCATTTATATTGCCCAAATATCATTTAATTATTAAAAAGATTCTTCTTAAAACGGATGGTTATTTATAATTTCTTTATTTAACAGAGAGTATCTTTTTTAACAATTTGTTTCTTGGATAAATATATTACGTTTTTTCCAAACACAGCTTATATTTTCTGAAACAGAGGAATGTTGTCAAAATGAAACGTCTAATTGTGGTTTACATTCGCCACAAAGAGCTCCCAAGGTGGTTGTTCAAGCCTTATCTCATGGCAAACGGTGATACAGTAAATCCATGTTAGGTGATTTTAAAGGTCTCATCCAATCGTAAATTCAGAAAGCGGAAAATGTTAACAAATTACACCTTAATCTTGTTTTATTTTTTTTTCTCTTTACTGCAACAAAGAGTGCAGTTTATTCACTTTTATAGTTTTTTTTTTCTTGTTTCATGTCATTTGTTTTTAAAACTCATTTGGGATTTAAAATAATAATTTCTTTATTTGTTTCATTTTTTAGATTGAAAAAATATTGAATTATTGTTTCGCTCTCAAAATGAAATACTGTAGTTTCTGAACTTTAACAATGGTTTAAATTGATATTACTTTTTAAAAAAGATTTTAAAGATAAATCTTTTAACTTTATTCATTTAATACTTTTATTAATTATTATAAATCTTAACATTCATTAGAAGAATATATGCTTTAGTTTTTAAAATAAACTCACAAGATACAAAAGCTCACCTATTTTAACTGATGTTTCCCACATTTTTATGAAATAAATCTATTACTATTATCATTATATTGCTTCAAAATGAGTTTTTTCTTCTTTTTTTTAAGCCAAACAATACTAAATAAATTATTGACTGAAAAAATAAATATCGACAGGTTCAAATTAAAAATCCTTTTGTCAAAACCTTAACGATAATTAGTGAAAGAAATGTTTCTGCTATACTTTTTTTTTGTTATCTTTATTTCCTTGTTTGCAATAAAACAATATTTTATAAAATACCAGAGCATAAAAACTTTAAAAGAGCTTGTGGCTTGAAATCTTGAATTGTTTATTGCAATTGTTTATTTTAAAAAATAACTTTTTGAAGGTTATTTTTTAAAAAGTATTTCTATTCTAAATATTTTTGGAAAAACTCTTGGAGAACAGTTTTGTTGGGTCGTTCTTATCTTTTTCTTTATCTTTTATAAATAATACTAAACTAATGAAAAAGAGATCTTCACTGTTTACAAATACAAATACAAAAAATAAATAAATTAGATTTACACGGAAAAGACTGCGAGGAAATACGAAAGAGATATATAGTAAACATATTATAATGTTAGGTATGTGTCGATATATTGCCACTCTAATATCAAAATGTCATATGTTAAATTTACTAAAATATTTTATTATTACAAAATATAATTTAGTTGAGGCTGATCTCAGATTTTTTGATGATGACTGTTGTAATTTCCACACAATTTTTTTTATATCTAATTTAAAATAATATAAAAAATGACTGTCATTAGAAGTATGTTTAATTTGACATACGAATTTTAATGTAAAAATACTTAAATGTTCTTTAGGAAGGCTGTTTCTTAATTTGACCTTATTGATTGAAAAAAAAAAGAAAATATTTTTAATGTGTCATTAACATTATTATTGTTAATTTTTATGTTAACGACAGGTTGAGTCTTTTAAACAGGAATGGATTGCAATTTCCTATATTTTCTAATTTTACAGCAATACAGTTTATATGCTTAAAAACTCTTTCATCCATCTATAAATTCCAAAAGAATAATAAGTTAATATATATATTTTCAAAAGGCATATTTTTCTTGTTTATATTTTTTATTTGTATTTATTTATTTAAATTTTTTTATCCCAGAAAGCACAATTTAGAAAGATCTTTTTAGCTTTCTTAGAAAAAAATGTTTTGTTTGTGTTTGAAAATGTTAGGCGTTCGAAATTCGTTTGGAGGTTTAAGAAGATGAAAAGAAAGATTGATTTATTCAAATATTTTTTTTTTCGTTTGATGCAACAAATTCATTTGTTCTTTTGTATTTTGCTTGCTTAGGTTAAATAAAAAGAGCTTTTAGAATTAAGACAAATTTAAAAAAAAAAAAAAAAATTGGAAAATAAAATTATACACGAGATTATGTTTCTAGTAAAAAAAAATATATCTTTCCCAAACGAATCAAATAAAGAATCAAAATTCATTTTCATTCATTTACGAAGCAAAAGGAAATACATTTTCTTTTTTTTTATGATTTTTTTTCAACCTTTGCTTTAACAAATTAGACTTCTAAAGAAATGCTGATCTACATAAACATATTTTAGTGGAAAAAAATTACAACAAAATGTTATTTAACTTTCAATAAGCTGTTTTTCTCTAATATTAATAAAACACTTTCTTATCTGACGAATTTAACAAGTAAAAGTAATAAGGAAAAAATGCATAATATTTTTTGTTTCGTGTTTTCCTTTTAACAAAATTGATTTTTTTTCAAAACCAACGCTGTAATTGTATTTCAAAGGAAAAGAAAGATTATGCATAATTTAAATGTTTCCGCCTTTGGATAATGTTTTTTAATAATGATTGTAAAAGGAAAATCTTTACCTCTTATTATTAATTATTTTCGTAAAGTATTACCTGTTTATGGTAATACTTTGGTACACCTTTTAAATGAAAGATGGTATACCTTTTAAATGAAAGATGGTATACCTTTTCAATGAAAGATGTGTTGGGAAAACATGATTGAAAAATCAAGACAAAACTCATGATTTGTTTATTCCAATCGTTACTAACCGTAAAAAAAAGAAAAAATTCCATAGCGAGACATTCTGGTACTTTAAATTTAAATATTTTATTATCATGTGAGAATATGGCGTTGTTTTGGTTTGAGGTTTTTGAAGCCTCAAAATTCGTAGGCAACCAATTGGTGATTTATCGCTTTTGAGGCATCAATCTTTTCGCTTTTAGGGTTATTAGAAAATATTAGAAAATAATGCAGAAGGTTGTCACATCTAGCGATTTATCGCTAACTAAAGTTACAACTTGATTTCCAATTTTTTTAAAATTAATTTTAATAATTCTTTGTATATATTAATGTACATAATTTAATGCAATAAGTTGCAGAAATGGAATCGATATTAAAACGTTATAGGAAGTATTCTATTAATTGTATTCTTATTATTCATAACAAATGCATAATTATGAAGTTTTTTTTTTCCTGAAATGATTTTTTATCATGCAATGAAATAAATATTTTTAAAAAATCTATTTTTAAAGATATATTTGATGAATATTGCAAAAAATAATTCGGTGTTCGGAAAATGTCGGTTCGTAATTCCATCACATATGTAAGAATTATTGATATGGAGGACATGTTTTTGAGATAATGCTTCAAAACATCTCCTTAGTACTAGATATGTAAATATTTCTATTGAATAAGAAAAAAATGTGAAATTGAATAATCTAAATACAATTTAAGGTTTCCGTGAATTGGTCCCAAGACGGTAGTTATGTGAAGTTGGAATGCTCTAAATTCATTTATATCATTTATACTTGTTTTGAACAATCTTAAAATCTAGAATGTATCAAAGCTAAATAAATTATTCAATAAATTTGAGAGATTTCAAAACAATAATGTCTTGATTTTTCTCCAAGCAGAAAACATATATACGCAATTCTACAATTCTTTTACCTTTAATTCTTTTCCTAAATAGCAATCTTTTTTTCAGGAAATTTTCAAATTTTTCGTCATTCTTCTCATCATTCAAACTTCTCTACATAGATACAATTATGCTTATTGTCTCAAATTATTTTTGATTTCTATCTTGAATTAAAAATAATATGTTAAAATCTTTAATACGCATGTCTTATTAGGAAATTTACTACAGCATTCAGTTTCATAATTGATCTAAAAGATTTAAAAATCCATAACTTCATGTCTAATTAAAAATTTTATAAATCGAACTAATTAACTATTGAATCAAGTTATCAGTAGGTTTAGTTTTGTATAATCATTATCTTTCCAAAAAGACTTGTTAAGTAACACTCTATTTGCACCTATATTATAATTTCTTTATAAAAATATTTTAGTGATTCACATGACGTGTCAGGAGGTGGTAAAATATAATCCCTTAATCAACGTTGCCAGATATCGGATATTTCCTTTGAACAACTTAAATTGGGTTTCGCTTTGAGGTAAAGTTAATTGATGCTGGAAATTCAAAGTATATAAATATAATGATGCAAATATTATTAAGAAAGCCTTTTAAACTTAACTTGAAGAAAAGAAGAAAAATTTCATAATGAAATTTTTATCGAAATATTTAATTTCTTTGCTTCTATTTATATTATTAAAAAAATGATACTTCTTGCTTATTTTACGAAATTGGCCGTATATTTTTGTACACTCAGGATTTGGTCTTGTAAAGATACAACACGACTTATATGCACGATCTGATTCTAAAATTGAAATGCAAAATTTTACAATATTTCTTCGTAAAAAATTATATATTATAAAAATTAATATTATTCAAAAAAACATTTATGAAATTAGTCGACATAAAAAAAAATATATTTTTTTTTCGAAAGCTGCAATTGTCGATTAATTAATTATCAATCCAATTTAATTTTTATTTATATCGTTCAAAGATAAGAAAAAGAATGAACTGTTCCAAAATCAAATCCAACACTTGAGCATTGTGACTATCGATCCTTTTTCTTTCGTGATATAGTTTTTTAACCTTTACTAACTCATTTACTTTCAGTTTCTTCGGAATTAAATGGAAAATTCTTCTGTTATAGGATTAACTTCTTTTTTCATTGATTGATTTGATGTAATAGTTGTAAACAATTGTATTTTCAGCACTCGATATTTTTGCTCCAACCAAAATTACCAAAAGTTTCCATTACATTTTTCTTTAATTTAAATTTTTTTTAACCTCCAACAGTTTCTTAAAATGTATAAAAGTCACCTGTATCATAGATAAACGCAATGCTTGTCAGTTTTTTTTTCTTTCGGCAATTGATCTAATATCTGTATACATTAATTTTTCATTCAAAACTCATCAGTTATGCATGATTAAATAATAATCAGGAAAACAAAAGAAGTCCTACTTCGAATATTAATTTTTTATTCCAGGAGACTTTTCAATTTCAAAAGCATTGATTAATATCTACATAACATTTAAAATTATATAAAATATATATTTAGGAATAATACGATATAATTCATTATTCTTGATAATATAATATAGTCATAATGGATGTTTAGGATTATTTCGGAAAGTACCAACAAACCATTTGTTAATAGTTACTAATTGCTACAGAAATCTCAAACAAATAATCGACTCATTCAATCATTAGATATCATATGTTTTTTTTAGTTATTTTTAAATTTATTTGAAGTTCTGCTTATTTAGACATGGTTTATACATTTTTGTTTCTAAAATTAAATATGAATGTTTTCTTTGTGCATTTTGCTTTCCTGCATATTAAAATACTGCATTTCTGTATTATAAGCGAAACAGTTTATTTCCTTAATCTTTGAGCTTTAGCGAAAATTACATCCATCAGAGGAAATTTTACAGTACAGCATTTTTGAAAATATCGTTTGCTTTAGAAAATACTTTGTTTCTGTTTTTATGAATACAATCCATAATTGAATAATTAAATTCGATAGAGAATTATTTACACTACCGGCACTATCTTATTTACATTTTACTGACATTATCTAATCTATGAACTAAATTTAACTAAAATATTATATGAAAATAGTAATCGAGATAAAATGTTGCAAATCATCTTACCTGGATAAGTCTTTAGTCTTTCCAAATATACCTGTGAAGAAGTGGAGTTCACACTTACTGTCACTATCATCCATTTTGGTGAGCACGTGACGTTGTATTCAACTGAAATAAGAAAGGAAGTCAAATTGTTAAATCAAGGAATGCAAATAAATAGGTAACATTGTATTCGATTGAAATGGAAAAGAAGTCATTGTTAAATCAAGAATTGAAAATAAGTAACATTGCAATTTCATTCAGTGTTTCACTGCTTATAAATTTCATTCAACAAAAATGAAATTGTTAAATTAAGAAATAAAACTGAGTAATTAATATGAAGTAGTAAACGAAGTCAAATTCTTCAATCAAAAAGCAAAAATGTATGTATTATATTGTATTTCACTGTAATAGAAAATTAAGTGTGTTAAATAAAAAAAATGAAAATGATTACTTAATATTTATTCAATCAAAGTAAAATAAAGTTGAATTACTAAATGTAGAAATGGAAATAAACAAGTAATGATGCATCTAATAAAAAATAAATTGGAAAGAAAATGGAAATGTAGGAGGAAATGCAGCTGTAATTAACAATTTAACCAGCTATAAAAATAGCATGAGTAGACATATGTTAATGAAACATAATGATATGTCTGTTTATTTCAAATCATTTTTTAATTTTACATTCCCGATTAGAAAAAAGTACATCTAGTATATGGCTTGATTTTTTCTAGAGAATTTTTGAAATCAAGTTATTTAAAACTTTAAAAATATGTTTTACGTTTGCAGTGATGAAATTTCATAGATATTTGGGTTACTAATACACTTGCTAAATATCTCAAAATTTATTTATTATCTAACTGATAAATTAAATTAAATTTTAAATTCATATAGATATACCATCTAATAATGAATTTGATAAAAATTATTAGATATTCAATGAAATTTATAATAGTAAACAAAAATTAGACTCAACAGTAGAAAATAATTGAAATAAAACTATTCTTAGTATAATAAAAACAGTTTTCTATAAAAAAAAACTGTATGTTATAAAAAAATTTTCATCTACATTCCACGAGTTTTTATTTATTTATTTTGCCTAACAACTGAAAGTCATTACAGCAATCATACAAATTCTATCCGAAATATCATGGAATAATTTAAAACTGGCTGTGTAAAAAAATAAAATGAAATAAAAGCCTTGGAAGAAACCAGTAGGGAAAAAATGCATTCTGTAGCTGAAATAATTTCTATTAAGTAATTACCATTCTTTGGTAATCTATTTTCGTTAGATTGTAATAAACAATTAAGAATACCTTCTTTTAGCGAAAGAAGAGCGCATCTAACTTTCAAAGTTCGTACCTTAAAAGCTTATCCCATAATCTTATTATTGTTCCTTAACAGCATTTTCTTTATCCTTGAATTAATTACTCAAATTCTGTTACAGCGCAGAATAACAATACAAAAGCAAATAAGCCTTGGCACTTCAACATTCTTTGCTTTTCTTTGGCGCCATTTCAGAATTCTCTGTTAATCGTTATAAATGGCTTTCCTCGAGAGAATTGAGGAAATCATTTTTTGTTTTGGCGAAAAAAAATGCTTTGGTGGAAAATTATACTTTTCGTAATGTTATCTTTGAATTGGATTGTAGAAGAGCTAAATTTCAACCTTTATGATATCAGAATAGCTTGAAAAATATATTTCGCAATGCTTAACCCAAAAGGTTTCAAATATCCAATAAGGAAAAAAATATATTTGCACAAAAAGGATATAATAGAACAAAATGCATTTATGGGTGAAATTCTTTTCTATTTGCTTTGTTTAAGGCTTTCCAATATTTTTTTTAAATTTTTTAATGATTTCATAAGTTAATAATTTTTTGTTCAAATTCTTATTTTATAGAATTTTAATAAGGTGATGTTCATATCATTTTAAAACAAATATTATTTTATGAAATTTCATAATGCAGCTTTGAAAATTGATATCGTTTCTTTTTTTTTATTTTCATCTAATCTATTCAAGCTATTTTAAGCGCGATTATTTCATAAATTCTGATGTCATTACATTTTAATGAAAATATTTGAAAGAAATCATAAATTGAATCATCTTTACACAGAATCTGAATGAAATGACTTTGCAAATAATTATTTCACTATTCATTGCATCAAATTAAAATATATATATATATTTTGTCAACTAACATTAAACTCATTTATAATTTTCCACGATACATTTTTTCCGGTTAAAATAGCTTTAACATAAATTTTTCTGAGATATTTTTAATTTATTATTTAAGAATTATGTGCTTGAATTCTAGCATTTATAATAAATATTTTATTCCATCGTGCAACATAAATTTCATTTGCTATCACATTTTTACGATCTTTTAAATCGAGCGATAAAATAATTTTATTTTAATTAGGAGAATAATGTTTTCTACAAAACTGTGGATTTAAGAAAACAAAAACTGGAAATCTGCAGTTTCTTAAATGCAATGGCATAACGAGCGTCTACTAGCCAAAAGTACCACTTTTTAAACCGTCTAGTCGTATAACTGAATGAGAAAAGTAGAGAAATGAAATAGTTGGATAAAAACTTCTTCCTATTAAAATTCTTTCTTTTATTTTGGTTAAATATACCAGCAGTTCTGCATCGTATTTAAAATTTATTAGATTTGATATTTATTTTATATTAATAATGTAAAGAAACATTTCACGAGACCGTTGAAATTTTAATTTACTTTAATAGCATAATGAGACATTTGTGATTTTAATTTACATCATTAGTATAATGAAACATTCCATGTGATATTTGAGATTTTCATTTACATGAATAGTGTAAAATGAAACATTCCAGGTGATTACAAAATTCTTTCAAAAAGAATTAACATCGCTTTCACGTTTTAAACACCAGAATTTTTTTAAGTACCATGCTTTTTCTTTTGTGTTTCCAATTTATCGAAATATTCATTTTAACGCATAGAATAAATATTTAAAAATATCATCCAATCTTTCATGATACTTTGATATTATTAAAAGAAAGATAGCTTCTAGGAGCCAGTTTCATTTCAATATTTTTGATTGTCATGATCTTTATATTATAGTGTCTTTATTACATGAAGTCTTTTGATATTAAAGGTCTGCACAATATGGTATCGAACTTAGTCCAACTGTCTATCGAAAAACTTAATTGGGGAAAATTATTAGCATCAAATATTTTCACATTTCAATTAGGAAGATTATTTAAAGAAAGGCTACTTTTTTTTAATCGCTTTTATGATGAATCACTGGAAAAATTCTGCCTTGCACTGCATTCTACAATATAACAGGTCAAGTTTAATAATTTTAATGGGATTCTCTATGGTTCGATATTTTTATGAAAAATGTCCGTAAGTACATAGAGAGAAATGTGCAATACGTTCGATACAAAAAAATGCGAGTTTTATTCCATTCCGAATAAATATTCCTGAAACGTAGAGAAAAAGACCACAAACAAGATTAAATAAAATCTAGCTTATTCTTCAATCCAAATTCCAAATAGAGGGCGATACTAGCGCGGGAGTCTCTGATTATATATTTTATGTGCCGTGACAATAAAAAATGTGACGTTACTTGGAATTTTGCAGATAAATCTACAGATCTCCGATCTTAATGAAGATAGAATCATGATTTCTGTATTTTCTAGATCCTTCATTTTTTCATCGCCAAGGGATGGCTGAATTTGTCATCAAGGTCGGGGGATCATTGAATCATTCATTTAGCATCCACTAAATATATTTGCAAATTCAACGCAGCATAACAATATTACACATTCATAACACTATATTGTATAGAAACCAACGGAGAAGGATTTATTGCATAACCGAATTTGCAACTTGACAGTCTGGCTAAAAATTGATTTTTTTTATTTCTCAATTATTTCCTTACCATTGAAGGTAGAAAATGGATTAAAAGTTGACAGAATTGCCTAACGATAAAGAATAACTTTCGTAAATTAAGTTTTTCTATAGCTGCAACACCTTGAAAGTAGGAGATGAAATATGATCTTCAGCCCTTAAAAAAAGCTTAACTTCTACTGCATAAAATATTCGTATCATGGTTGTATCTTTTAGTAACCTATTTCTTTTACAAAGCTCCAATCCTTATCAAATTAGAGGTGAAGAAATGGCAAGAAGGGGAAATTTTATTTTATCACACTGAAATTCAGTACATGTCCTATGAAGTTTTCTGAGTAAAAATTCAATTTTAGTAGCCACATAAGAAGATAAATTTATTAGTAATTCAGAAGTATTGATCCTTGCAACTTTCTTTAAAATTATACGCTCAAATCACATAAGGATATAAATTTTAGTTTTGTTCGCTTTATCTGCTTCAAAGTATTTCATTTATTTAAAAAAATTATTGCATAAGGATTGAAGTAATTTCTCAACATAAATAAAAAAAAAGGAATCCGTATTCGTCTTCATATTTGCAAGCAGGATTATTTTTCACTTTTGTTCTGGATATCACACTCAAGAGAGGTAACTAATATAGGATAACTACTAGCTTTGAATTTTTGTTTTGGCAAACAAAAAAAAAAGAAAATGCAAAGTCAATAAAGAACCAGCCAAAACTTTTTACTCAAATAGGTGTCAGACTACCATACATTTAGTTAAAATAATTAACACAGTTTGTTTTTATTCAATTCATTTACTTTTTAATATTTTATTTTATTACGAAGTAAGCATGATTACACCAAAGGGCAAAAAGCACATTTATTTTTCAATTCCATGTCAAAAAATAATGTTAAAAAAGTTCAGAGAAAAAAAACATTTTAAATTTAAACTCTACAGATAATGTGTATGACAAAATTTTTTACAGCTTAAAAAATTAAATTTTGATGATGAAAAACAGAATTTTAACATCAAAGTATGAAAAGGAGAAAGTCTTCGTGATACAACTTGCAGGTGAAAAAAAAAATCCAAATACATCAAAGTTTTTGTTTAGTTCTATTTATTCTGGGATAAAACGGATAAGTTCTCTAATATATTTTCTTTTTTGTCCGAAAGAAATATGTTTTCTATGTCCAATTTCCCTGTTTTATTCGTGTGTACTTAGCGCATTCTTTGCTTCTTTTTTTTCTTTTATTAGCACATAAATGGTAGCTAATCTCCCATTCATGTGCTGAGATTCGTTTCCAATACTATTTTAGTTTTCATTCTCCTTATTTTCGGAGTATATAAGAGCATGAGTAATGGACATAATCATGCATTTTAAAATACTTACTTTAACTCATATTCGCTCACGATATTTTGCGTTATATCAATAGCGTTATTCGATATTCTGAATGCCGTACATTATCGTGGTGATGATGAAAATTTGAAGAAATTTTTGTGTTATTACGGGTTTGCTTGTAGTACAAAAGTAAAAATTTACTTGATTTGTTATTCTATTTTTTTATTTAAAATCCTGTGACTTAGTATAACATTTCTTAATTATTGCTTTCAAGTACATATATAGTGCATTTCAGAACTTTCGGATTCCCAGAATTATATTATCACAAGATGCTTTATAATAATGTTAGATATTTTCTTGATATTTTATATTAATTGAGAATATATAATAACATAATATCATCGCATGCATATATATATACATGCGCGTGTGTATATGCTATGTATTTTTCTATGCTATTTAGAATGATAGATTTGTTTCTTTCAGAAGTATAAAAAATTTATCCTTTTATGCACTCTCAGATGCAAATTAATTTAATATATTTATTTTACTTTTCTCTTTTATATATAAATGCTAAATGTCAGTGAAAATCAGATAATAGAACAATTTGCTTTGTAATTGAAATCGTAGTTAATAGTTATTAATTGCATTTTCCACTTCATTGGCTTTGTATATAAATAAATTTAATAACTGTATAAAAGACTTACAGAATTTTTGATATATTAACACTTCAGAAAGATTATAGATAGATTAATATGCTTATTGTTTGTTTGTTTTCTTATGGCACTTGCCATGGACAAGCCCGCTGTATCAGCGATTTTACGCCGGTGGGGGAGCGCCTCTTGTTTTTTATAGTGGCGCCAACTAGGGCCAAGAGTACGACTTTGCTACTCACTCATCACTCATTCGCTTGCACAACCCCTTTTTACAGGAGGGCAGATTCACACATCTCACAGATAGAACAACGGAAGAACAACCATGCCCAAAACCGGGACTCGAACCCAGGACGTCCGGATCACGGGGAAGATGCGCTACCCCTATGCCAGGACGCCGGCTAATGTGCTTATAAATATGCATACTGAGCACATATTTTTCCACCAAATGTATCCAGAATTTGTCACAAATCTATATTTTTATCCAAAAAACGGTATAATATTATTTTATTTAACTAAATATATGCATTATTAAGGTATCGCGTTCAGATACACTCGAATATGAAGACATATAAATACTTATCATTTTGCCAAATTTTGTTCAATATTTAATATATGTCCACAACTCTAATAAATTCCATTTTCATATGTATGTTCATTGTATTTTGGATTTATCTTTTTCACATTGTTTTACTCTAGTTAAATTATCTTTCAGTGTATTATCATGCTCTTAGACATATATAATTAATATCAAATACCTGTTCTTCGGACTCCAGAAGATCAGAAACGAAAAACTGCGTCCCAGTAGGTATCAAATTTCTTGAAAATTATCAAAATTTCGTTTTGCAAACTTCGAAAGCGAGAAGGTAATAAGCTTTTTCTTTTTCTTTTAAACTATTATTTCTAATTTTTAAGGATATTTTTTGAAACAACCGCATAATAATAATTAGGTTTAATTGAAGAAATATCTGAAAAGAATCATATTAATCATGCTCTCACTAATCCGGAAAAAAATCATTATAATGTATTTAACTCAGATTCATTTGCTATATCAAATGAAATGGAGCCGCTCCAATTTATCCTGCATTAACTCAGTTGCGAGAGATTCCCATTTGAGCCGGAGGCAAATAGTAAGTTTTTCCGATTATAAATTGATGCATTTATTAATACATTCATTTAAGTTATTCCGATGCATCTTCTGAGATTACAGAAATAATAAATTACCGATGCTTCCTGGGATCATATTTACTACAAACAACAATCAGTGGGATATAATTAGCAAATCGAATTTTCGCGAACAGATAACATTCCTAAGAAATTGCCGCCGCAATCAGCATAAACAAATGAAGAATAAAAATGGTTCCAATTCTTGCGAGGATTTTTAGATGCAATTAGAAAATATTTTATTTGCCTTCATTGAGATAAAAATTCTTGGCGAGTAGGGGTTTAATAAAAGCAGTTCATGGAAAACTGGTTTTCATTGAAGCATTGTTTTTAATTTAGGAAAACAGAAAATAAGAATGAAAAAAAATATTTAAGAAACGAATTTTGTGGACGTTTCTAATAATATTTCACATAAATATTTGAACTTGTTTTTGAAACCTATTGAAGAAATGCGCTGTAAATATTTTTAAAAAAAACATGAATCAGTAATATCGTTTTTCTGTTATTATCACTGAAATAGGAGATTTACAAACATTAATAATGAATGTTAAATGGATTCCAGAAAGGTAAACACCGACCTTGGCAAAAAAAAAAAAAAACATGTGCAACCTTGGCGGGAAAAAAATGAAGTTTCTCGAAAATACACGAAATATGGCTCTATCTCTATTAGGATCTAAGATCTGAAACCATTGTGACTCTTGATTATTATCAATGTTTATATGGAAGTGAAATCATATTATGTATATCAGAGAATCTCAAATGCTGTTTTATTTTGTACTACATTTATTGAAATCAGAAATATATATCAAAAATATTTTTCGATTGAAAATCAAATCCTTCTTATGGCATGGCCTAAGAAATATTAAGTTCCTCTTATTCAATTATATGTGTAAATATAACTTTTATATTGTAATAAATATGCTACATATTGTGTAAAATTATAAGAAATAGCATATAATAGCCAATATTGAGATTGTTTCATTATTGAGAATTGTCCAGATAACCATTTTACAGGGAATATCAGTTTAGTTTAACTTTAATCAAATTTCTTTTGCTTAACTTAATATTCATTATTTCTCAATAAAGTATTTTAAATTCAAAATTATATTATTTATAGCCATGTTATTTTAATAGATATACACATATTCCATTTATTGTATACATTACTAAGGAATTCATTGCCATGCCGTGACTCCATTCACCTCTTATATCCGGAGGTTAAGAACCTTCAGTTCAAGCACTTCGTGACACTTCTCTCGTATCTATAAATTGTATATATTAAACATTCTTCTTTTGTATACTTACATGCCTTCATTAAAAATGTAACTGTTAGAAAAATGTATCTTCTCATTGAACGTTTCTTTTATTTTTAAGACAAATAAAATAAAAATTCAATAATCAGAATAAATACAATAAAAGTAGCATAGTATATTTAAGTTTGATTATGTTAATTTTGGAACAATGTATAATGTAAATTCTATGAACAAGAATTCGTAATTTATAGGTCAAGTGACAATTATTTGTTTTCCGTGTGAAGAACAGACGCATGCGAATCATAAGTAGAAAAGTCTGGCCACCGAACTATAGACAATCAATAGCAGCACAAAAAACGAGTCCACAACCTCGAAATGAACATTTAATAATGATTAATCCATAATCTAAATGTTTACCACTTTTGAGGGTTGTGCGATTGCGTTGTGTAAATATAATAAATTATTTTAAAAGGTATATATAGTATCTTAGCTTTGGATAATAGATCGGAAATGTTAGATATAAATACTGATTTCCTCCCGGAAAATAATGTTTTACTTTTTCGTATACGTAATATAGAGAAAGTATACAGAAAACGTCAAAAAATTCGTACTCGATATTTTGATGAATCTCCACTTTTTAGACCTCCCTCAGTTCGAAAAAAGAAATTTTAGAAAATGTCTGTCTGTCTGTGACTTCAAAAACGCTTGGAGCTAGATTTTTCAAATTCAGTATACCGTCTTTACACAAAATTTAAAGATTTCTATAAAATTTTGAATAAAATTTGATGATAAAAAATCCGTAGAATATAAGTTAAAGAAGATAACATAAGTTAGAATAGATAGAATATAAGTTAGATAGATAGAATAGATAATAGAAGATAAATTAGAAGATAATAATAAGTTAGAATATAAGTTAGTAAGAATTGATAGAATATAAGTTAGAATAGATAGAATATAAGTTAGAATAGATAGAATATAATTAAATTATTAGAATATAAGTTAAAGGATGTCTTCTAACCAGAGAGAGCTAGATACAGAAGCAGATTTAATATTTCTAGTATAGACACCTGCAAAATTTTGAGCCAAATCCAACAAAAGATTAACAGCCTGTATCACTGTACTTTCAGAAACCTGTAATTCAAAAACCCAATGATTTAAATAAATCAAATTTGATATGGAATTTTGTGGTTACATGTGTGTCAAATTTTGGTTTCAAACTCTTGAGAAAAAGTATCTGAAACCCAGAGTTGATTTTTAGATACTATTATTGCAAGCTAGGAATTAATCATCATAAAAAAAA
The DNA here is from genome assembly GCF_947563725.1 of Argiope bruennichi. Classification (NCBI taxonomy): domain Eukaryota; kingdom Metazoa; phylum Arthropoda; class Arachnida; order Araneae; family Araneidae; genus Argiope; species Argiope bruennichi. The sequence continues at coordinate 110,964,279 of NC_079151.1, read as the reverse complement.
GAAGAAGAAAACTCGACAAAGATCACAAGAGAGATTTAGTAAAAATTTTAAATTCACGCCGAACGTCAATTTTCGTATTGTACGCTAATGTCACATAAGACGTTTTCTAACATGACAAGTTTATTAGAGAGTCTGCCGGAAAGTTTTAGGGAGACCACTCCCGCTTATGTAAAACTAATGGCTTTACTTATTCAAAGAGCTTAGAATGTTTAAAATTATTAAAATAGGTGTAGAGATGTTTTAACAAAATTTTAAATGCACGCCGAACGTTAATTTTCGTATTGTACGCTAATGTCACTTAAGACGTTTTCTAACACTACAAGTTTATTAGAGAGTCTGCGGGAAAGTTTTAGGGAGACCACTCCCACTTATGTAAAACTAATGGCTTTACTTATTCAAAGAGATAAGAATGTTTAAAATTATTAAAATTAGTGTAGAGATGTTTTAACAAAATTTTAAATGCACGCCGAACGTTAATTTTCGTATTGTACGCTAATGTCACATAAGACTTTTTCTAACATGACACGTTTATTAGAGAGTATGCGGGAAAGTTTTAGGGAGACTACTCCCGCTTATGTAAAACTAATGACTTTACTTATTCAAAGAGCTTAGAATGTTTAAAATTATTAAAATTAGTGTAGAGTTGTTTTAAGAGCTATGTAGATGGGGCAGAAGGATAAAGAATGTTTATTGCATTAAATATTTTTTTTTAAATTACATCACATTTTAATTTTTTACTGTCCATATAAATATATACTTTAGATAATTGTCCAATGTTCCTATATTCCAATATTATGTCCAATATTTCTATAATCAAACATTTTTAGCAAAGTTATGATTATAGAAAATATATTTCTACTTAAACATTTTAATAACTTAAATACAATTTACCAGACCTGGACCATTTTCATGTTTTATTCAAAAGTTACTTTATAAATAACTATGAGAAAACAGTCCATGCTATTTCAGCTTAGTGTATATCAATAGTAGTGTGCACTACAGGCGGGAATCTATTGTCGTAATGGTTTCAGTTAATTATATGAAATGCTAGCCAACGTGATACCTAGCTTAAATCAATTAATAGCTGCTTGCAACTGACCTCATGCAATTTGTCAATGCAAATGCTAGGGATATAGGCCTCTTCAAACACGGCTACGGGGAAAGCAATTTATTCATAGGTACTTGGTTCTCCTATACACTTACTATTGAATTTAGTCACTAATAGTAAGGGTGAGTGAAACCACTTTTGCCAATTGTTTCATTTTGATTAAAGATTTCGAATCAAGCATTACAGTGATAAAAAAATGTTCTTAAATATTAAATTAAATGTATTTTGACCTCATCTAGTATTTATAATATAGAGTATAATCGATGTTACATTGTCGTTACGAATATATTCCAGTTAATAATTTTAATGGTACTGTTATTAATAAAGCCATTTGATTTTTGCGTACATCAATTACGTACATAACATACATTCGGTATTTCTATGCAACTATTAGACTTAACATGAATAGCTCTGTTTAAAAATTTAAATTAATTACAAATTAAATTTAAAAATTTCATCGGCCAAATTTTACTTTCTAGTATACGATATATACAAAAAGTATGTATTGCAATCATGAAAAATTCAAAAATCGAGACGAATCGACGAATCTTCATGTTTTAAACTTCCCTGAGTTCGCAAAAATCTATTTTCGTATTACGAGTGTATGTCTATGAGCACAAAGTTTAAAAACTCTTTCAGCTAGGCGGATACAAATTCGTATGTAGTCTTTACTCCAAATTTGTAGATTTCTATTAAATATGGAATTCAGTTATTTGAAAAGAAATTAATGAACTCGGTAAATACAAAATGTAAAGCTTTACTTGAATAAAATTTGATGCACAGTATCTGAACCACTGATTTGGATAAAATTTTGAACATTATTTGTCAGCAAGTTGATTATTTGCCGATCTGTACTTTCACGTGCATTCATAACTCTACAGATCAAAAATGGAACGACCTAAAAAAAAAATGTGATTTTCTAACTAAAATTGCAGACTGACGTTGTATTTTGTCCCACCGGGAGGCACTTCAGATATGAGGATAACAAAGCTTCCGGTTTGGTAGTTCGTTCTCGCCACTCGGAGGGGTACAAAGAAAGTGTGGAATAGGCTACACCATACCGTTGATGTGACGTACTTTCTACAGGAGAGGTTGTAATGTAGCCGGTGACGGCATTTAGGATTTATCCCGCCAATGCTGTCGTTGCCTTTCGGTCATTCAGACTTATCCTTGTGTCTCAAAGCGGGTCGGAGTAGTATACTTTATATTGCACAATGTTACAATTCTGCTTATATCGACTGATTAAAATGAGTTTAAAAATGTATACTCGATTTTCTTCCTTATACGACGAAGTTCATGACGCTCTTGCACAGAAATCTGAAATTTAAAAGATTGGGCTCTCGTAGCTTTCATGATCTTATGCATTGTATTCAAATTTTTATGCTGAGCAGAAGTGGGATAACTTATACATGGTAAAATTAACTCCCACTTCATTCCTTTAGCAGAACAAATCCGTTTGCATTTTTAATTACAAGCAACTATTTTAATAATAATTTGGTTTATTTATATATTATAAAGACAACAAATATGTAATTTAAAAAATCTTCAAATTTATGAAAGGATTTCTCCATTTCTTGTTGCACTTTATTGAAGAAAAATTATGTAGTGTATTGTATCTCATATTTGGGACTAAACGTTCCAAGTTTTCAAAGTTGTTTCATCAAAGAATAAGATATAAGTGGGTCTGATACATACTAGGAACATAAGGGTTGCCTCTGTACTAGTGAGTTTTGGAAATTTATAGTGCGAAATTACTTGCAATTCTCATCATTTTACCGCAATCGAAAATTACGAAACATTATGGCTATTATTTTTAAAGGGAGTAAAAACATAGATAGACTAAAGTAAAACCCATTAAATACTGTTTCGCTGAAATAATTATCAATTATTCTATATTATTTCCGAAAATAATAATTCAATAAATGGAGTGAAAAATCTCATTAAACTGAGTATAATATGTACAAAGCAATAAAGTCAAGATGGAAATTTTATCTTCAAAAATTTTAACGCTCATTTTCACTAAAGTATTGCTAATATTATTTACACATTTCTGTGGGACATTATTCAAATTATAATGGAAAATTCCAGGAGAATTATCAGGAATCCTTTTCTACTAAGTTGTGAAGCTTGTTCTTTGTTAAAAATAGGTTTAAATTGCTAAAATAAAAAGCGTGATGTCTGTATTGTTGTCCCATAAAGTAGGCTAATATTTTGAAAGAAAGAAATTATTAGCTAGCAAAATGAATAATCTATTTATGTTCATTTTATGATTCCAGCTGCAATGCCCTCATTTGAAGAAAATACAAATACTTTATTGTTATTTATCCTAAAATATAAATAAAGTCATTTTTCGGATTTTTCTTGAAAATTCGCACTTCATGGTAGAAAAGTTAAAGCAATAGAAATGTTACTGCAAGTGATAAATACTTACAAGCACATGTAAACATTGTATTTTCAAAAAGATAGTAATTGAATGCATAATTTTATGGGTAATTTAATAACTAACATGGATACATTTATGTTTAAAAGAGAGTGAACACGCATTTTCTGTTGTAATGATGCAATAGCTTCGGGGGAAAATTGAATATCGCATATTCAAGGGAGTTTTATTAAGAAATAAGTGAAATAAGGCAGTTGTATTAATGCTGAATGGTTGAATGTTGTTTAATTATCTCATTGCAGACATCTATGAAAAATATACTTTTGTTACCTTTGCCACATATATGATTGCGTCAAAAAACGAATTAATTCGACTATTATAATTTTGCTTATTTACGGTCTTTAGAATAGCTTACCACTAGGGATTGCAATACCGGTATACCGGGATACCGAATACCGGTATTTTGAGCCATTTGTACAATTTTGTAATACCGGTATTCACAAGTTTAAATACCGGTTTTTCGGTATTTACTAAAAATTTTTAAAATTTCTCCACTATATGTTCAGGTATCGCGAACATAGCAAAATAGTATTCGTTTTTGTTTTTATGTCTCCCTAACGGGCGAAATTAATTAGCTCATTAATGGCATAATTAATTGCTTAAATCTAAATTAGCGAAACATGGATTATCCCTGGAAGAAAATATTGTATCCATAACGACTGATGGAGCAACAATTATGAAAAAAGTTGGAAAGTTGATTGGTGCAAATCAGCAGTTGTGCTATGCACATGGAGTTCAATTAGGAGTAATAGATGTATTATACCAAAAATATAAAGAACAGAAGAATCCAAATACTGTGGATATAGACACTTCGGATTCCAACTTTGGAAAAAGTAAGAGTGAGAGTGATATGACAATGAAGATAATAACAATGTAATTGTGGAAGAAGATATTGCTAATGAGGATGAAATATTAACCTATCAAGAACTGCTTCCTATAATTTATAAAGTTCGAAAAATTGTTAAAATATTTAAACGTTCCCCTATAAAAAAGGATATATTACTAAAATATACACTAACTAAAAATAAAACCGAATATATGTTAATATTAGATTCTAAAACACGTTGGAACAGTTTACTCCTAATGAAGGAACGATTTTTGAAACTGAAAAAGGAATTGTCTCTTGAACAAAAATTAGAATTAGCGATAAGTAAAAAAAATTTCAACGAACCAAAATACAATACAGAAATCAGTTATATCCAAAACCATCCGACGGGAAATCGATTTATTTGAAGATGAGGGATTTAGAGGTAAATACTTGGAAAAAGTATATCGCGCATTGCTAATACCACCAACTAGCGTAGATGCCGAAAGAGCGTTTTCGACAACTAGTAATTTTTACACAAAATTGCTTTTCAGGCTTAATGACGTACAATGGATGCATTTTTTTAGATCACATTTCAAAAATTTGTAATAGTATCACAAACTGAATAATGATATTTACACTTTTTTGTGATTTAAATAAATAAGATGTTTCTTTACGTTTTTGTGATTATATACTGTTATAATTTCTAAGTTACAAATTATTTTTTGTGATATTTACACTTTCTAACAAAACTGGCAAATAAAAAAAGAAACGCCTGTGTTTTCTTTCTTTATCCAAAATTTCTAATACCGGTATTAAAACCGGTATCCCGGTATTAAGATTTAAAAAATAGCGAATACCGGTATTGAAATTTTGGTTCGGTATTGCAATCCCTACTTACCACCTTTGGTGACCAGGTGATTCATCCGATATATTGATTGCGTCTACTTGAATTAAGTCTCTTATGCATAGCTTAATGATGATTATTTCGTAAAAAAAGAAAATGATAAACAACAAATTCTGAGAGACATTTAATAGTTATTATTTCAATAATCGTACATATTTCCTATTCATTGTGTATATGAATGTTAATAGCTTTGCATACGTCCTGATTATGACGTATATTTAAAAATATAAACCTTGTATAAAAGAAATTAAAATCGTATCCGTATAATATATAAGAACTCGTTAGAAAGCATAACACTGGAGTATTTTATCTTTTAAAATAGGACACAAGATATGGGTCTTCCCAAAACTTCTTCGCATTTTCTCTAATAAAGCTGTTGTTCCAAAGAACGCCTTCCATGGTATTGACGTACAATATTAACGAAAGTACAGTATAACGAAATATTAATCTTTGGCGTTAATTTAGTATTTTTAGATCTATCATGCGATCCTTGGTGAGATTTTTGATCTTTTATCTCTTAAATGAGGTTAAGAATATACGAAAATTTGTGTTTAAATACATTTTTCCCAACCGATTGAAACAGAAACTTGACAAAGAACTACACGTAGTCATAAAAATAATACCAAATTTGATATATTGTCTTTTTGCTTTTGAGAAAATGCGTTAATATGTTTCTGAAAGTTCAGACCGACAGATGGTAAAACACTAGTTGAATTTGGCTCAATATTTGAGAGGTGGCTACACTATAGATACTAAATATATGTTCTGAATTTTGTTCATCCTAATTTCATCATTTTACATCTATCTTGAAAACTTATATTCGAACAGCTGGACAGACTTCCTCTAAATTGAGTGTGCTCAAATTTTGATACAAATCTATGAATTTCGTCAAATACAGTATATTAAATTTTATTTGCCCAGCTGTAAGCATTTTTGAGTTTTCTTTGAGACAGACAGACATTTTCAAAAAATATTTTTGCTAACTCTGGGAGTGTGAAAAGTGGAGATTCGTCAAAATCTCGAGTTTAGACTTTTTGACAATTATAATAATTTTTCTACACTGCATATATAAGAAAGTAAAAATAGGTAGAAAAATTATAATAAAAGTTTGGCGATAGAATAATCAGACTAGCGCAGCAGGTTGCATTACTGATTGCTGTCGAGAAATACAGTATTTCTTCAATAAGTTAGTTGAATCAGTGCATCTGAGACTCAAGCCCAATTGTTCAGGAAATTCAAGCCATTCTGCTCCCCCAACCTTCTATTAAATTATGATTGGTTAAAGCACATGTAGGCCACAACGGAAACGATGTTGCAGATTCCCTAGCCAAACAGGCCATTTCTGCAGGTACGCCCGTTCAATACCCAGCTCCTAGAAGCCATCTGAAAAGTATTGTAAAGGAATTGAGCCTACAGCGATGGCAAGTAGAATGGGATAATGGCTCAACTGGCAGAAACATCCATCAAATCATCTCGAAAGTGTCCTTTAACCCATCATCTTGGAATAGGCTTGACATTATCTTTGCAACTGGCCGTGGCCCTTTCCCTTCATATTTCAAGAGATTCCATATTAAAGGATCTGATCAATGTGGCTACGATGAAGTAGGCGATCCCCTTCATTATGCCACTAGTTGCCCTCTCACCACATCTTTTCATCTCAAAAAACCCATCCACGACCTAGAAAATATCTGGTGGACCAACGTTATGAGAAACAAGATGTCCAAGGTTAAAATTAGAAATCTTGTGCGGTTCCTACAAGAGAACGAGGAATTGATTTCTCCTGACCCAAGCCCAGTATAAATTTTCGTTTCATTTCTCAACCAAGCTCTTCTCCAGAATATATTACCTTCAATAGATTTCATCTACTCATACTCCCCACCGAACACCTCCCTCAACATTATAATATTGTATATAGTTACTTTTTATGTGTATTGATGATATTTTATGTCTTTTTATGTGTATATTGATATTTTATGTCTTTTTATGTGTATATTGATATTTTATGTCTTTTTATGTGTATATTGATATTTTATGTCTTTTTTTGTGTATATTGATTTTTTTGTCTTTTTATGTGTATTTCTTTTATCTTAATAAATACTCCCACGTATATCCTTTCAACCGACAGGGAATCCTAGAGATTTCAAGTTCGGGGATATTCTGTGGCGAAAGAAAGAAAGTGCATCTGAGATAAAAATATGCTCATTAGATTGCTTTCCACTTTGTTGGTGTTAATCCTGAAATTGAGATTTTTGCTCTCTATGTTATGATAATTATTAATATTAAAGTGGATTTTAATATATGATACTGATATTTATGATACTGTCACAACATCAAGTTTTATATTCAGATTAAAGAAAAGTACAGAGACACAAGAACGGGTATCTTAGTCAAACAAGCATTTGAAAGTGGATTTCTTTCAAAAAAAATTTAATCGGGTTTCTTATTCAAACTTAAAAAATTTAGAAATACAAAAGAAATTCTTGATAGAAAATCATTTAAGCGCGTTCACCAACCTAAACTCTGAATAAGGACATATTCAACATATTTTTTATTGTTCTGATCTCCCAACATTCTTAAAAAATAATTTATATTCATTCAAAAGTTTCATCGACGTTCCGAATTCTAAGTGGTCATGTCTGCTTACTAATACTATTAATGCGACAAAAACCGTTAAAAGAAAACTACAGGAACTCGGAAAAAAATTTTTGTCGCATTCTCGGTAATTTGGCCACTTCAAAGAAAATAGGAAAAAAGGAGTTTTGGTTGAATAAGAAATCCTGCTTCAGCCAATAAATAAGAGCAGGACTTGACTCAAAAGAACAGGGCATCAATTTACAAAGACGTGTCACAGGCAATTCACTGTAACCGTAACTACTAGTTGGGGAGTGCATTTCTGTGGCACATCTCTGTCATTTTAACGACCTTTTAAATGAAGAAATAGTGATGTAGAGATGCCTGAAATTGCTTTAGTGGAGTGATTGTTTGGATGTGTATAAGCGGCTTTTCCAAAAGGAAGTGCACGTAATTTTTAATGTTACCCTCTAAAAAAAATTATATTTTTACAGCATTAACACTATAAGAAAAATAACAGCATAAACATTTCTCATCTATTTGAATAAAACATTGGAAAATTAGTCAGTTTTGGCAATTAGGTTTTCGACCAATGTATTTACTTTATCTTGTTATTTAATAAAAAAGAGAATTAAAAATCAGGTTGTGAAAATCCATTACAGTTTACTGTGCACGCAATTTAAAGGATGTATGTATGACAAACTAAAAATAGAAGTGAAGATCCTACTTTAAAATTATCGTTTAAAGCAGTTATTTATTTTTACCTTAACATTGATAAAAGCAGAAAAAGCAGAAGTTTTAAAAACTACCTTATTTTGGAATTATGCCATTCAGTTTGCTGCTTTGAATTAAATAACTGAAATAAGGTACATGCATGAAATTTTGAATTAAATTCAAGTAAAAGATGTCGGTCTGTCTGACTATCTGTGTGGAAATGAATACCATAATTCTGAAAAATTGAAACTTGTAGAAAACTGAAATTTCATACATAAATTTAGTATCTGAAGAGTATATGCGTATCGAATTTTGAACCAAATCTATCCGGAATTTGACATTCTATCGGCTTCTGATTTCGTATATTTTTAAACGCTGTAACTTCAATAAAATACATTTACTGTGCAAATTACATTTACTGTGCAATTTTTTTAAAAAATAAAATTTGCAGTTCTTTATTAAATTTTGATTTTTATCTGTCAGAAATAAAGTGTTAAAAATATATCATGGTTTTCTTTACTATATTCCGAAACACAAAACACTCATGTATCGGTCTGGGGATATAAAAATCTGAGTATTCCTGATCTTCACAATTTTGCACAAAATCGAAAATTTTGCAAGAGGTAAGGGAAGATAAAATTTAGGAGAGTCTCAGGAACGTTTTATAAAATCCCTTCCTGTTTTTTATAATATTGCATTTTTTTGCTCAAATATATTCCTGGAAAATGTACATTCCGAAGTTATTGGAGAAGATTAAGACAGCTCTCAGTATTTACTGTTTCACAAGACTTTATTTGTAGCAACAGTGGCCAAAACTCCTCCTTAAATACTGTTCAAAATGGCATTTCTGAGATCCTTTGTAGTTAGACTATTATCTTGTCCATTGACTTAATCAAAAGAGTCTCATGCAAGTAATCGTCAACGCGAACGTTCATTTTTAGGAAGAGCTCTTAGTATTAAAATAAAAGTGGCAATTAGCACGCTGTCTTAGGAGAGTTGACGATCAATCTTACTGCCTGTGAAAGTTTATACTGTAATTTGCTGCTTCTCTATAGAAGTAGTCTTCTTATAAATATAAATACATTTATATTATGCTAACAAAATGTAATGGAAAGTGTAATATTGAATTTGGCATATTGGAATGATCGTTTCAAACTTCAAATGAATAAGAAATAATAACTTAATTTCTTCACAAACCTATGTTGTGACATATATGATTCTAAAATATATATTTATAAAATGATAATATAATATAAAATATACGTTTATAAAATAATAATAATGTATAAATAATAATGTAAAATATATGTTTCTCTCACACAATTACAATAATCATAATCATTTGCCATTCGAAATTGGATTTTTCATATTTAAGTTACAAAATAATTTTATTCTGTATAAAATTTTTACGTGGAGCTATTACCTGGAAATCTTTCTATCAAATTTTGACATTGAAAAAGGTAATTAGGAATCAAAATTTCTAAAAATTCAAGTGCAGCGAATATTTTATCTGTTTTCTAGATAATCAGGATTGAAAGTTCGCCAGATTATTAAAGTTTCCATTATCTTCCAAATTATGAACTTTTTATTGTCAAAAGATTACAAAACGTTTGTTAAAATACCATGCTGCTGCATTATTATAATAAAATGAAAACTCATTTTTCATTTATTAAATTTGTTTGCAGAATAAAATTTTCTTCAAATGCTGGAACCAAGGCGATGGTTTACAAATAAAACTACTTTTGAATATTTTGATTAAAATACCCAATACTTGCTTTATATTTTGATAAAATATGTTTATATTCTATCTCTGCCATTTACTTGCTCCTCAAAACATTCATTTCTTTATTTGTTTTAAAATAATTACTTCGCGTTTCTGAATATTATGAGAAAAAAAAATGTTTATTCAGTCTCTCTTTGCACAGGCCAAGGGTTAGGAAACACAATCCAAACAAATCAGGAAACAAATCAGAAAACAAATTAGTTTTCTCTCCACGCAAAGGGAAAAGAATATTTAAATCACAGGTATTTGGTTAAGTCACATATATTGTGTAATCCACTCGAAATACAGAAAAGAAATTAGAAAAAAAAACGTTGTTTATTTTTTTTACATTTCCGTGCTCTGTTTTCCGGTGATTAAAAAGAAAATGAAAGGGAAATTCGTTTTCGAAATCTTCCGTTTATTTTCCGTGATAAATTTCAGTCGTTTTTCAATATTAAGCGGATGAATGCTTGTGTTTTTTTTTCTTTAAGGGAATTCAAAATATTTCTTCTTTTCTTTGTAAAATTGAAATATTATTTGATTATTTCGATATAGACAAGGAATGAAATTTATATTTATAAGCCAATCGTTAAACTGATTCGCTGTATCAGAAAACCAGAAAAAAGTGAGTTTTAAAAGTGGCTAATATGGAAATAGAACATATTTACAGTATATATATGTAACAGTGAAAAACCGAGATTAATCAAAACCCGAATTAACTATATAAAGAGTATTTTGACCCTTAACTGGAGAGGTGAAAATTTAGGACTTAAGTGAGGAGGTGCGGTCTAGGAGACCACATTTTCTTTACACTCAAATTAAATTTTTTAATAAAAGTATTGGTTCGAAAATCTGCCAATATATTCTGCAGATATTTTTCTTGATATATAAATATGCTTTAGAAATTATTCAAAATATATGATTAAAAAATGTAATTGCATTGGAACATATATCTTCTTCCGAAATGACATGTTACAACAAATAATATTCTTGAAAAAAAAACATATAACTTATTATTTTTTAAATCATATTGACTTTTCTTGTATACAAAGGTATGAAGAAAACAATATACGGAAAAATTCAACAATTATATAAAAGATAAAAAGTGATCCTATTTTTTAATTGACATTATTGATTTTCGAGGGCATTTTAAACGTACTTGATAAGTACAGGTATAAAAATCAGCCTATAAATTATGTAGACATTTCTCTTGGTATATTAATATATTTTAATTTTTTTTAAAAAATGCATTATTGCTGGAATTAATTATATTTGAAAATAGACATCAGAATCAGCCGAATGAGAATTTTCATTGAAAAAATTTTCTGTACAATTATCCTCATCAGTAAAATCATTTTCTGCTTCATTTAAAAGTCTATGAAGTTTTGCTTTATAACGAGAATCAATTGGTTGGATGAAGTTTCGAGCACCAAGTTTTAGAGCCATCTGCTAAGCCTTGTATAAAACCGGAACACTTAACGGGGGGTACGGTCTCACAGACGTCGCGCTAAGAAATAGCTGAAAGATTTAAAAAAGCATCCGCCGAAACCGTCTGAAAAAGTGCACGTGTAATGAAGGTCACGAAACAGGAAGCTATAGAGTCAATTCATTCGATTGAGCTAAAAATATAATAGAGGTGACCGAAAGTCCATTTTTAACGGTCTGATAGACCGCACCTCCCCAGTTAAGGATTAATTAACAGCGCTAGTGAGAACCCAAATTAATTAGGGAAAAACGCGTTTTATCTGAGGGAGAACCCGTTTTCTTCGTGTTTTTGCTGATTTGCTAGACAATATTATGTGCATTTAGCTAAAATTATTTTATTAAACTATATTTAGTAAAGCTGAGTTTGAGGAAAGAATCTATCATTGAAGGAAATAATATTTTATTTGGATATTATTTAACACAGTATTACAATTAGATCTAGTTGTCAAATCTAGATATAATTATTTAATCCAAATTCATACGGTTTTAACAAGACAAAAACGGAAATAACTAACTAGAGAAAAACTGGTTCTCTCTAGCGCTGTTAGGTAAAATGCGTTTCACATAATTAATTCGCGTTTTGTCTATCTACAAAGTAAGCCTTAAATTTTTATATCCGCGTGGGGAAGTAAATGAGGAAGAGAGTTATACCAAAATAAGCACAGTATATTTAACAAATATTACAGATAGTTTATTAGTTTTTGTTTCTTTTTGTAAGAAAACTAATCAGTTCTGTTTAATATATTTGCTATAGGTTAGATAAGTTGCATAAAGTATTAATATCTATATTCAATAGTTAAATAATGGCGTGTTAGTAAAAGGCCTGGTTAGGTTATCAGATATAATCAATTTTTCCCTCGCGAATACTTTTTCATTCGTCTCCACCACAGCCAATTAAATGTTCTTAATTTAACCCCTTTGCACTAGGAAAGATAATTCGATGCATAATTATTCACTTAATATGTGGACCTGTTTATTATACCAAAAAAATAAATACTTGCAACTGTTTTAAGTTGAGTTTTACTAAAAAATGAATCTACATCTTTTGAATATTCTGTACATGTTTTCATTAATTAAAATTTTAAAAAATAAATAGATAAAATGTCAATATAATGAACCATCTTGAATGGTGACTGAAAGGAAACCATTCGAGTACGAAGAGTTAATTTATCTTACAATCACAAATGTTAATTAGAAGTCAAATATGAAATATACGTAGAACTGTTTTTATTCAATATACTACGGCAAGCGTCAGAAGCATTAGATTATTCATGGAAAATTCATTTTTAATATTAATGACACAGCCAAAAATGTTATTTAGACATTTTGGAAATAATAAACCTTTAATTTACTGGTCCATTAGAGTTTCTTCAGTTCCAACCTTTTATTGCTCAAATGTATAAACTAATTAAACACAGCTGCTGCTAGCGGCTCACTTACTTAATTTTTGCTTTAACTTCCTTAACTCACATACTCGCCAACGACCAAAATCGTTTATTCGGTTTTCTCTACTCAACTCGCATTTTTCTCTTTCAATTTTCTCCATCCTCATACTTTGTTGCCAAATTGTTAGTGGTAATTTCATTTGAGCTTACAGTAAATGTAACGAAGAGAGTTTCTTTTATGGTGTATTCTTTCAAATCGAGTTCCAACTGACACCGACCAGCTAATTATTGATTTTCGCGCTAAGAATTAAAAGCTTAAAAAATAAGAAGAAATCTTCCCTGGCGTTCGTATCCCACCAAAAAAAAAAGAATTTGTTTGAAAAAGAACTCTTTTAATCTGTCCATTAGTTTTACTTGGCTCCAATTAGAGGTAGAAATTGGGATAGCAGTGAAGAACTTTCTAAAAGAATTGGTTTCTTTTTTTTTCCCTGTCTTAAAGAATTCTAAGAGCATTTTGTCTGTTGAAAAACATAGGAAGCGTAAAATTAAAAAATGTTTAGTTCGCGGAAACTAAATACGTTTCACTGTGGGAAGTAATTCAGTTTAACATTACGATATAAATGTATCGTATCATCCAATTTAATTATGTCCATTGGAGTGGAAATACAGCTAAAGTAATCTGAAACTTTTACCATTTCAAGTATTTCACTTGAATCAGTTCTTTCCTTAATTTAAGGTAATTTAAAATCAAAATCTTTGCTTAGCTGAATGCCTTTTGCTTGTTTTCAAAAGTTCTTGTTTTTTTCAACAAGGATACTACATTCACAAGGATAAAAATCTACATCACAGGGTGGTAATATTAAAATGCAATTATGTTGAAAAAAATATTATGACAAAAATCCTAAGTGAAATGATAAAATAAGGAAAATAGAGAAAACAAATACTGTTTGTATTTTTATGCGATTTTAAGTTATTAAGTAAAACAAATAAATTTTTGTAAAGATTTAAAAAATATATATACAGTACACTCCCGATTATCCACGAAATTGGGTGGCGCGGCCGCCGCGGATAACAAAAATCGCGGATGATCCGAAAAAAGCTAGAAACGGGTATAGCAAAAGAGAAAAAAGGCATTCCAACTTTGAAAAATCGTTTTGTGTACAATAAAACGAAAATAAACAGCAGGAAATGTTTAACTAACGCTTAATATTTTAGTATATCACTCAAAACTACCCTAAAATGCATTTTGTTAATGAAAACAGAAAAGTGCTTTGTATTTACGAGAGTCGCCAAGGATGCACAGAAAAATTAATACATATGTACTGTTTTAATACTGTAATATATTATGTAATTACAAAAGCATAACTGTAAAACTACACCTTTTTGAAGAAATCAGTCATTTGTGTTTGCTTCTTGCTTTGGAAGCCTTTTCTGTTTGCTTTGAAGCAAAAAAAAAAAAAAAAAAAAACTTAGTGTGGCAGGCGCGGATAATCGGGATCGGGAGTCTACTGTGGTTAAATAAAAAATTATAGATAACTATAATTACATCAAATCTATTTTATAGATAACTATTATTACATCAAATATATTTAATAGATAACTATTATTACATCAAATATATTTAATAGATAACTATTATTACATCAAATCTATTTTAATTTTTTAACGCAATTTCCACTAATAACTAAGAGCAGGTATCAAAAACTAGTTGTCTATACTTTTCATGCGATTGAAAGTTATCACGTAAAATATAAATAAATTTTTGTAAAAAAAAAAAAAAAAAATCAGAGTTCAATAAAAAAATTATAGACAACTATTATTACATCAAGTCTATTTTAATCTTTCAGCGTAAATTCAATTAATTTTATGCTCTGACGGTTTATCAATTTGCCAGAGTGTAAAATTAATAGATTTGATTCCTCACCTATATTAGGGCTTAATATTTATCGTTTTCGTTTGAAAAGTGAATGCCTCCAAAATGTGTGAGATTTTGTGGGGGGGGGGGGGAGGGGGAGGATAAAAATTAGCGAAAATCATTTAACGCTAACTTGAGTCTATAAAGAGGATGATTGACAAGTTGTCAAACAAATTTATAAGATTTTCTTTTCTAAGGCATCGATATGAAATATTACATTATTTCAATAAGCTCTATGACTTACGCCGTGTATGTCACTATATTTCAGCCCTATACGACTTTGACGTCGGGTCCGCTCGTCATGCAAAGGCTGTAATTATAAATTTCTTTAAACCACAAGGCCAATTATTCAGGAGTAATAGAAAGAAATGACTACTTCATGAAAATCACGTAATTCCAATGGCAAATAATGTACATCACCGAGAGAATTATTAGCCATTGGTCCTATAATATTATATCAATTGTTCACATAAAGACAATAATAGTAGGACAACAGCTGAGAGACAATTATTGCGCCCTATAGTTATGTCCGTATAAATGCATAATTGCAATCACATTGTCATTTATCGTGCAAAGACATAATTAAAGACTCGTCCTTACATACGAATAATGGCTGTGATTTTTTTTCCTAATATCCACTAGTTGGAGATATAAAAGTAGTCGGTGAAGACATTAGAAAAGAATCACAATTGTGTAGATGATATCGCGCCATAAGGCTGTTGTGTTTGTTTTCATATATATTTTACACGTTAATTAATTCTAATAAGTAGATTAGTGCAAAATTAATTTTAAAAAATGAGAAAATTCAGTTTGTATCAGATGGGAACCCACCTGCGATAACTCATTTGATAGAAGTTTTGAAATCGCGTTACTTGAGTGTATTATTGTATTTAGCGAAATGATCTCGCTTCCCCGCGATCTGATCGTCCCGGGTTCGAATCCCGGTTCGGGAACGGTTGTTCTTCCTCTGTGTTCTATATGTGAGGTGTGTGAATATGCCCCCTTGTAAAAAGGGGTTGTGCAAGCGAATTGTGTGTCATCTTCATATGAGCTAGAAGTCAGACTTCTGC
The DNA here is from genome assembly GCF_947563725.1 of Argiope bruennichi. Lineage (NCBI taxonomy): Eukaryota > Metazoa > Arthropoda > Arachnida > Araneae > Araneidae > Argiope > Argiope bruennichi. The sequence continues at coordinate 110,948,117 of NC_079151.1, read as the reverse complement.
CTTCGGGTGCTCAGGGGTCTTTACCCTCAAAAACTACTGTCCACCTTTCCGTGGTAAGGCGGACACGATATCATCATCAGCAGCAGCGAAATGATCTTCCAAACGGGATATTTGGAGGATTTCTAGACTTTTGAAACATCTAAATACATTTATCACGAAGTTTGTAATCAATGGAATATTTCGGTGAACAGCCCTAGAATTCAAGGAGCTATCGACCTTTTTTAAAACAAAATTGTGCATGACTGCAAATGATATCTAATCAGTATGAAATGAATATTTTAAAGCTGAATAATATTCCATTTAATTAGAAATTTTGGAAAGTGTAAAAATCATATTTGTGATAATGTTGTCAGTATAGCAGCTTATCTAGAAGGACACATCCTTTAATTTCCAATAATTCTAGAACCATCTGGTTTTGGAATTTAAAGCAATGCTTTCTAAAAATTGTGGTTTTGAAATAGTATATACAGTTGCTACAGTTGAATGCTTTCTGTCATATTGACATCTTTTACTATCTTTATTTATTTCCAAAGATGAATTGAACATAAATTGCTCATTGCTTTGATTATTGATGTAACATATATGCCACATATTTCAGAAAAGAATCACTTAATGTTCAAATTTAAAATTACGTTTTCTATAAACTTTAGTTTGGTACAATATGCAGCTAATAGTTTCACTTACATCGTCTTAGTGCAAATGGTTATATTTACGATCTTCATTCGTTTCTGAATTATCGAATTTTTAATCATATATCATCCATTAAGGATGTACAACAATAGATATTTCAATTAAATCTAATTCCATCCGTTAATGATTTTGAAATCTCTACTTAATTATCCATTCAAAAGACTGAATGTAAATGAAAATTTTAAAATAAAGTCCATCCGCATCAATGTGATGAATAAGTGAGGAAGTGAAGCAAATGAGTGTTTCCTTACTTCCCTTCACTCTTTCATAATAGCTTATTTGCTGTCCTCTGAAAAGAGCAGTCTACCCCCAAGAACAAGTTTCCCGCATCATCGGTTTCCTTTATCAGCTCATTATCTTTTGGCCGTAGGGAGCTTCATTAGACGGAAAGGCGATGATGAGGACCAGCCTTTCGTCTGGCAATCGATTAAAATTTGGTCAAAGGGAGAAATGGCATTTTTCTCGTCATCAACAGCATCTTTTCTCTCAGGAGTTTCTCATTTAAAGAATTATATGTTGTGATTGACTTTTCTGTAGTTAACAGCACGAATATGAAGTATCTGAAAATACAGTTTTATTGGTGCGTTAAAAATTATAATACATTTCAATTTTAATTCTCCTCTATGGGTTTTTATCTATAATTCATTTTTAGAACTATTTTCGAATATTATTTGAATGTTTCTTAAATTCATCATCAGATGGCGCCTCTAATATGAATAAAAAAATTAATAAAAATCAATGAGTATTGGATAATCAAGCTTTGAAATTATCGTTTAGTATATTGTCATTGAGAACATACAAATCCAAAATTTAAGATTTTAGAATATCAGAAAGGGTATTAAACCTCGATTACAATTTTCCATTTCATAAATATGAAACATGTCAGATTAAATAAAAGTCAGATAAAAACCAGGTGAAAAGGGAAATTGAACCATAAATGATTTTGGTCTTTTGAGACAAGGATTTACAGAAGTATATTGTTATCGTATCAATAATTACGAAACATTGAAAGTTATGCAATAGATATTTGAAAAATGAATTTCAATTATTATGACAAAAATAATTAAGTGTTCCTTGAAAATTAGTAAGAAAGTATGAGTAATTCAGAATTCAACCTATGTGCTATCACTATTAGCATAATGCATCATTACCATTTGTAGGTGTCACAAATACAAGCATCAGCAATGAGTATAATACAAAATCAATTAATGCATGTAAGAAGTTTTAAATATATTTTGATAGCGAGTTTTTGAAATTTCAAAATTTAGTAAAAGTAGAGCACAAATACAAGAAAAACTTCAGCTAAACACTTACTGGAAAACTTGTTAAATATGTCGTCAAAGTCTATTAAAAATATATCTTCATACTGTATCATTACTTTTTCAAATAAAAGGAATACATCAGAAGATAATAAATAATTTGTAAAAATGATTTGCAAATGAGGCCATTAAAACAAGTTATTCAAAAAATTGAACTAACATTTTTAGCACCATTGATTCTGATGAACATATTGATCACTAAATTTAACCAGGTTTTTCATTAAATTTGATATTGAGACTCATTCTAAAATAATAGTTTTAATTATATGCAATCTGTACCAATCCAGTATTTTAACAGAAAATGAAACATTTTTTCATGGTATATACAGGGTGAGGAATATTATAATTTTAATTATGCATTTGCTTAAGTGCATCGCTTTTGTCACTTATTCGATAATGGCTTTTGTATTGTAATTTAATTGAGACTGCTTGAATATGATTAAATATTCAATCGATACAAACAAAAAAATTATTAGTACAATGTGATAAACAATTATTCTGAAAAAAAAGTAGTTAAATAAACAATTTATTTAATTAAAAATACTTTTTGGTCTTCAGTAAATATGCTTATTAAATCTGTTGTAAAATTACGAATTTAATTACTAGCTTGATGTAAAAAAATATAACATAAATGAGAAAATGAAAGAACGTATTCTTTCGCATTTATTTTAAATCGAAGCTATTTTAAATTTCAAACAAAATAACGATTTAGGAAAATTGAAAAAGAAGCATAAACTAACTTAAAAATATACCAGAAAAAATATTCTTCTCCGAATACCTTTAATTAAAGCTTAGGTTAAAATGTAAAAAAAATCAAATTTTGATTTTAAAAAGCTAAGCTATTTTGTGTATTTTTAATAGATTACCTTTTTATCTCTTAGTAAACAACATATTTTTTAAAAAAAACTTAAATTCTTTCAATATTTCTAAAAAGGGATTTCTTATTCAAAAAATATATCTAATTCATGCAAGACTTATTTCATATCAAAAATTATTCCAAACTTTTTAATTTCATTTTTTTTTATGTTAAGCTTTGATTAGTTTCCAAATTTAAGAATTTGCATTTGTACTACTAATAATAAAAAATACATAGAATAGAAAGTAATGGAAAGTATAAAAGTAAGTTTAAGAATAAAAATTATTGAAAAATTAAAAATAAAACTGCGTAAAATATCGTTTGCGAATTGAAAAAAAATATTTGAAGTTTGAAGCTAATTTATTTTACATGAAAGATTCTTTCTAACGATTTTAAATTTCGCAGCTGTATCTTCAAAAGAATTTTATACATTCATACTTGTCATCAGATTCTAATCTAAGATTTTATTTCTGCAAACATTTGACACCCTTATCTATTATTCATTTCAAATGGGGAAAAAATGAAGAATTTGCCTTTTTGTAGAAATAATTTTTTATTAATTCAAAGAAATGTTTAGGATTATTCCAAATATTTTATGACTTGTTCTAAAATGTTTTCTCTTTTCTTTCTATGAAAATTCAAAGAAAAATGAATCGGCAAAGGGATAGGGAAATTATCAAGTTGTATTTATTATATTTAATAGTTCAATCTGCTTCAACTGAGCAAACAAAAAAGCTAAAACATAGAAAATAACCAATTCAATGTCAAAATTAAAGTGCAGCGTTATTAGTAAACTTAAAGTCAGAATAAAATTTTCTCTGACATTTGATTTTTTATTTATAGCACAATTTAATATATAATTATGAATCTTGGAATATTTTTGAAGGCACTAAAGTATGGCTCCACTTGTATAAAATCCGATTTTTAGTACTTAAATCGAAAGCCATTTGTGCGAAAACCATCATCATGAAATTTAATGAATATTTGAAAGTTTATGGATTACAAGGATATAATAAGTCAAATTTGATTTTGAAAATGACAAATTTTATGACGAGAAAAAGATATTCTTCATTTTTTTGTTAAGAAATTCCAAAATTTTCTCTATTAATATAAAAGCGAAACGTACAAAAACATAATTATTCTGTTATGAAGCAAAATGTTTTGAATGATATGTTCAACAAATATAGCACTTCAACATTTTTTTTTAATTTTAAAAGTCGTTTTCTTTTTTAGAAATTAAAACCTGATGCAAACAACATTTTATCATGTTATTAGATGCTAGCATGCATTTTAGGCAGTGACATTCATTGGTAAAAATGTGAAGTATCTATATGACCGACAAAGATTTTGGGTTTTAAAAATTTAATATTGCTTTATCGTTATCATTTTGAAAGTTTTCCATTTAGTATTACTGAGGGGACAGTATATAAAAACTCTAGTCATGGAACGCTCCAAATTGCATTTTCAACATTTATTGCTGTTTTTTGTTTGATTTGAAGAAATGTACTGCTGAAACTCATCAGACAATTTTGGAACCTTGTGGTGATACTGCTCCGGCATATCCCAATTGTCGTTTTTGGTTTCAACGATTAAGAGCGGTGATTTAGATGTCAATGGCAAAAAACAGCCTGGTGGATCAAGAAAACCTCGAAGACAATTAATTGCAAGACTTATTGGACGAAAATGGGAAAAAGTTGTAAAAAAATGATGGAAAATATTTTGATTGTTATATATTCTACTACTTTTTCTCAATAAATGCCTTTTCAAAGTGAAAAAATGATCACAATACATGCAAGAATTTTGTATAATTATTTCGCATAAATCGATTCCGTTAAATAAACGAGAAGCTAAAAACTGCAGGAACTCTTTTCACTCTCCTTCCATAAAAGTATATGGAAGGAGAGGGGAGTAGGAACGGAGATACGCCTCGAACGTTCCTGATTGATTGAGAGGCGTCTAGCCCCGCCTCCTGAGATCTATAAAAGGAAGTAGCCGCAGCTGCCGGGCAGTCGTGAACCGGGAGCGGTGAATTGAGAAGAAGTCGGAAGCGGCAGAGCAGAGCAGAGGAGTGGTGAGTCGAGTGGTAAACCAGTGGTGAATTGGAGTCGTGACCCAGCAGTGGTGAATTGAGGAGAAGTTGGAAGCGGCAAAGCAGAGCACAGTAGAGTGAACCAGAGTCGAGTGGTGAACCAGTGATGAATTGAGTAGTCGGAAGCGACAGAGAAGAGTGGTCGTGGACCAGTGGAGTCGTCGTAGTTGTGAACCGACGGTGAATTGAGTCGTGGACCAGTGGAGTCGAAGAGTAGTCGGAAGCGACGGTGAAGAACTCGTCTTCGAGGGACTAGCGGAGTAGAGCTGCTGTGTATACTGTTTTATGCTGCTGTGTATACTGTTATATGCTGCTGTGTATACTGTTGTATGCTGCTGTGTATACTGTTGTATGCTGCTGTGTATACTGTTGTATGCTGCTGTGTATTCTGTTGTATGCTGTTGTATGCTGCACGTCTCGGCTGAAGATAATCGTCTGCTGTGCTCTATATAGTTGTCGTCTTTGTGCTGTCCTGTGTGGCTTCGTGTAAATAAAAGTCGTTGTTTTATTTTCTACTGCCGCCTGGTGATTGAGCGTTCTCCACACCATATAACTCCCACTATCCAAACGAACCCCGGAAATTTCGTAACAATAGTTACAAAATCACCTACCATTGTTCATACATTTAAATAATTGCTTTATATTATTATTACAGTACAGATCGACAGATGGTCTACTTCTGAACGGGCTTTGATCCAAATTTGATATATGTCTGCAATTTAGATGTTAAATCTATCTGCCAAATTTATCCATACATCTTTTTTTCTTTAGAAACTATAGCATTTACATATATTATATTATACTTATATATTCCTATATATTTACTTATATGTTATGTATATTATTATGTACTAGATGGGCAGGCAGATTTTTTATGTCTGGATTTTGTTAAAATTTGATAGAAATCTACATATTTAGTATAAAAGACTGTATATCAAATATACTTTTCTACCTCAAAGAATGTTTGAGTAATCGTATTCAGACACAAACTGACAAAACGGAAAGGTATAAAGATAGATATAATCTGAACATATATTTTTCAGTCTCATGAAGATCTGAATATAGTAAAGTCATCAAAATCTTGAATTCGAATTTTTTTAACTATTACAATGCTTCATATACGAGAAAATAAAAATAGTACTTGGGAGATTGCATTATAATGCGAATTTCATCACAATGCAAAATATAAAGGAATAATAAGTTAGGGGAATGTGAAATAAAACTTTTTTCGCTTTTGGAAACCGTTGGATTGGGAATATAGAAGAAATCTTGATATAGGTGAACAAAAGTTTGGTAGTATTAAGGAAATAATTCTGATTTTGGATCTAAAGAGAACAAAACTGCCTTATATCAGCTGGCTAAATATCTTGTTTTGATCTTCGACATTTTGGTTTTCTTCCCGCAGTTCTTTCTAAAAGTTTGTAACAGTTCAGTTCAGTAAAAGGCAATCAGTCAGTTCAAATCAGTAAAAGTTCATAAAAAAATGGTTACACTCATATACATCAATAAAAATGTTGAATTTTGTTGATATAATATATCAAAAAATGCTAGGTATGAAAAATATTTTATATAACTTCCATTTTTACTAAGATGAGTAATTACAGACAAAATTCATAGAAATATATGTTGAAGCAAATAGATTTTTCATTGATTTCGTATATGAAGCATATCGCATTTAAATAAAAAAAATCATATTTAACTCTGAAACCAGAACCATCAATGATAGTGAAATATATCCAAAACTTTATGAAATGTTTCAAAACATAAGTAAATATTATAAATCAAAAACTTATAATCTATGACTTTTACTGAATTCTATTACTCTGTATCAGATTGCTTCATTTCATATCAATACCTCGTAAATTGAAAATATTTGTTTTGTAAGACCCTTCGACACTTTCTTTCGGATAGTTCTAAAAATAACTTCAAAAATATTTATTCATTTATGTTAAGTAAACATCATTTTCAACTCCAAAGCCAAGTTTGAAATTTCATATTCTTCACGATCCCGCGTTGAGCCCAGGATTACTCTTCTCTGGGGCATTTGTACGAGCAGGCACGTTCAAACACTCCATCACTCTATGGCATTATAATCCCGAATACAAAAGGGTTGCATTTGCTAAAGTAGCTTAAGGCATGAATTCGAATGAAACTACGCTTAGGGAAAGATGTTCCCATTTGAACGATATTTTATATAGTTTTTATACACTATTGGTTTTATGGAAACATTCAAACATAAATTTGTATAAACTATGGAGGACGAAACGTTATTTATGAAATGCTACAAAATAAGAAGAATATGGTAATTTTACATACCAATATTCTTTGCCACGTCATCCATATCTATGTTATTATAAAGTATCAATAATTATCTTTCCGTTTGAGGCTGCAAGAAAATTAGCATTTTAAATGATTTAACATTTCAGATGCTTTTTTAATCTTGTAAGGAGGTTTGCAATACACGGATGCCGTGCTTTCAATTTTAAACAGTTTCAACAATAAAAGGATGATCTAGTAGTGTTCTGAATGAAACGTTGTGTTCTTTACTGTCAAAGAATGATCTTTTCTGTCCGCTTGCTTTTTTGCATACAAATCATAGCTAGGATATTTATGAGTTTGTTGACGTATTAGACCTTACATCAAAAGTTTATTTTAAAAAAACAAAATCAATGTACTCAAATATTTTTTTCTTCTCTCTTGATTGATTAGGAATGCATAAATTGGGTCACTTGCTATAACCCAATTTTGACTTCCTTTCGTTTATACAGATGAGATGGTCCAAGAAAAGATGAAAATACATAATAGAATAAGAGAGAGAGAAATTTTGCAGCGAAATTTATGTGTAGTTTTAAAGAGTTATTGACACAATGCAAAAGCTGTTAGAAGAGTTCTTTAAAACACTCATAGATTTCTTTAAAAGTTACAATATCAATAGAAATATTACATTCAAATATTGATTTATTTAGAAGATTTTGTTTCTAATTGGACGCAATATAAGTATTAAAAATGTCGTTTTCATCAATCCAAACATATTTATGTGCTAATACGACAATTATATATATTAAATTTGAATAATTTATTATTATAGATATTAAATTTGTATAATTTATTATTATTATATATATATTAAATTTGTATAATTTATTATTATATATATATTAAATTTGTATAATTTAATATTCAGCATACGCTGATATATCGCATACTGATCTTAAGTGGTTTGTCCTGAGCAAACTGGAATGTTTTATTTGATTGCCTATTCCAGTAATTAATCTGATTATTTTTAAATCGAACCCTTTCTAGATTAAATTTCCACTACCAATAGAAGAAAGAGACCTTAAAGATTGAGATATCAGAAAGTTAAAAAGTAATTCAAATTTTTCTCTTTTGTATTTTTAAACTCAAAATGGGCCAAAGGATCTCGACTTTACTAAGTTTCAAAAGCGTTTGTTTGCACCTCATTTCAGTGTGAAGTAATCTTGTTATCATTAGTTAGATAAATAGTTTACGAAAAGCATTTTTTTTCATTTATGCAAATGGTGCATCAAATTCAGCTTGAAGTTAGGCCTAAACTTTTATATTACTTATAATTTAGAAATTAAACTCTAATTTAAGTTTCTGTAAAAACTCACATCTAAGAACGGGCTCCATTCAGCCCATTCAACACTACTTAACCCAAGAACCTTTGCTATCATAGAAGTTATATTTTCCACGTCAGCTTAATGCTGTAATTTTTAGTATATTAAAGTGCAGATTCGAAGTTCATTTTGAATGAGTCTTTATGTAAATTATAAATCTTAAAACATTAAACGAATCAGTATATGAGGTATAGATGGTGAATAAAGACATTTTCAAACAATGTAGAAAAACATAAAGCAGGCATGAAAAAGAATGACATTTTTTCAGCATTCCGGCATTTTATTGAAAAATTGCATTAATCATAATGTTACTTAATCCAAAAAAAATTTCGTAGTATTTTTAATCATCATTGCTTAAAAAGAAAATATTGTACGTAAAAAAAAAATATTATAATATTCAAAAATTTATGGCTTGCGAATATAAGCCACATTTTAAAGATTCTTTTTAATGAAATTAGTGTGAACTGAATCTTCCGAAAACTCCTTCGTATATTCCCTACAAAAGTTACTTCTATTTCCCTTTTCCAGAACTCAAAATTGTAGGCTTTGGGCAAATCCATAAAAGCTGTGAATTCTCAGATATTTTTTTTTTTTCATTTTCTGTGATTCACACCAGGGCATTCTGCACTATGTTAAGATAGTGAAAAGAGCAAAGGGTGATTTCAACTCATTGAAACCAAAATTTGCAACGACGTCAAAACTGCGTTTGTATTCAAAGTGACATATAGTTTTCATTTATTTAAGTTCAGCTTATGAATTATTACATTTATATTCATGAGTGGGAATAGATCATCAGACAGTAACACTCAACACGGATTTAATTAGAAACTGTTTGAAAATATATACATCAGATCTAGAAATTGGAATCATATTTATCCAAATAATGTTGTTTTTGAAATATTACGATTATATGCACACAAAAAAGAGAATGACATGCTGTGAAGCTTTAACCAGATTTGGGTCAAAATGAAAGAAAAGCCCAAGCTTTAAATACTAAAACTACATCAGAAAATTTTATTTACCTAACTGGATACATTTTTAAATCATCACAGGTAAATGCATATGAAAGTACAGTCAGAATCTTAATCTTTTCTAGATAGGATTTAAATTTTAAAACGAAACTACGTTGTGAATGCTAAATTTGTGCACAAAATACTAACCACCTAGCTCTATCCATTTTGTATTCATTTTTTCATCTGTACGCGGACTTTATGTGATTGCATTTCATTCAAAATTTAATAAATATTTACAAATTTGATATACACTCATGTCCAAAATTAAGGTCACAAACATAAAATTTGCGAAAAATGAAAAACTATTCACTGTGTTGCCACGAAATTTGGCACAGAGGTACACTACAATGGAAGAAAGAATATAGACACATAACAACGTGGAAAAGATTTTAATTGGGAATTAAGAAATATGTTATATCAAAAAGTGTTACATTATGAATCAGATATAAAACATTTATCTCGGGGAAAGCCTGTCTAATATGGAGTATGACTACCGTGCACTGCTATACAGGCTTCACAACGAGCTTTCATACTGTTTATGAGGGGGTCAATAAATGCTTGGGGCAACAAAGCCCATTCTTCCAAAAGCACGGCTTTTAACTCTTGGAGGGTATTAGGAGGAGAATTACTCTGTGCAATGGCTCTTCCGAGACCATCCCAAACATGTTCAATAGGATTTGTATCCGGAGACCTCGAGGGCCAGTTCATACGTCGAATATCCTCTTCCTCAAGAAAATCATCAACGATCTGGGCTCTGTGTGGACGCGCGTTATCATCCATAAACATGAAGTCTGGGCCAAACGCACCCCGGAACAACTTGACATAGGCTTCAAGGATCTCATCCCTATAGCGATGCGCATTGACAGTACCCGCATCGAAGACGTGCAGTGGTGTACAACTGCCCCACATTATGCCACCTCAGACAAGGATTTCTTTGTCACCATAACTGTCGATTTCTTTTACTTAGGAGGGATGATTGCGAGCTCCTCGCTCTTTCCAGATGAAGATTCGACGAGTGTCGCTCTGTGTGGTAAATCTCGACTCATCACTGAAAAGAATATGTCCCCATTCTTGCTGAGCCCAAGACTGATGTGCTCGGCACCAGAACAATCTGGCTTTTCTGTTGGATGCAATCAATGGGACGCACTCAGCTGGTCGCCGGTCATAAATGGCCCTCTCTGCGAGACGTCTGTATACTGTTTGTCTGGAAATTCTTATTCCAGTTGCAACAGCCAGTTCAGGAGCAAGTTTAGGAGCCCTTGTCAGCCTATACCGTCGTGCGCTTAATGCCAGATGGCGATTCTGTGCAAGCGCCATCACTCTGTGACAGCCTTGGTTGGCCTTCCTGGTTACAGTACCACTTGTTTGAAATTGATTCCACAACCTGAATACCACTTTCGGTGCCACTTGTAACCATCGAGCCACCTCCGCCTAAGACTGCCCTGCTTCAAACCTGCCAACGGTTCTCCATCTCTAGGAATCGTCTAAACGATTATGAGAATTCATTCTCACTGGAAACAGGCTAAATTTTTTGTTTTAATAAATTATTTACAAAATTGCAGGAAAAAATCCCAGATGCCTCAACGGTCTTATTTCAGTAATTCCTCAAAAACTAATGCTAAACAACATTTTTTTTCCCACAACAAAGGTAATATCGTGTTACCGGTCCTTCACAATATACAAAATATAATTTGTTTAAATTTTACTGGTAGCAATTTAGAATTACTTTGAAAAACAACTTGTGACTTTAATTTTGGACATGACTGTAATAACATCATGTGAAATCTCATGTGTCTAGTTCAACGCGTTTCTGATTTATTGTGTTCATAGACAGACAGACAGACGTAATCCCAAAACTATGTTTTTCAAATTCAGAGAAGTTAGAAACTTAGAGAATCTTCAAAAGCAAGAGTTCCATTTTTTAAGGTTTGCAATTTTTAAGGTTTGAAAGTAAAAACCAGTTAATTACATTTCTCTATACAATTTCTTAACATAATTTTTTTGTCCTTGAGAATGTAGAAGTGTGCCCAATTTCAAAAAAGTGAGTAAAAAATAGATTTCAAAATTCTGTTAATTTAAAGAATGAAGATAAATTAAAGAATATTTTCTTAAATAAACATGTCACCTTGGATGATCGGATTTTTTTTCCTTGAAATATTGACATTCCTGATTGTTGAATTAATAATATGAAATTCCTTCATTTGAAATTTCATTTTCTTGTTTGATATTTCAGAAAAACCTGATTTTCATGGAATGAGTTTCAACAAATTGCTCCAATTACAAATTTAAAAATTGTATATAATACTAAATAAAAGTGAAAATTGAAATTCTCTTTTTAAATGAAGGTTCTATTTTTTCATCTATATTTTAACATCGAAGACAGCTAGTGTTTGATTTTTTTTTTTCATCGAAAGATTGAAATTTGTTTCAATTTTGTCAAAAAAGTGAAAACTATGTTTCCATATATTGTATGGCTTAATATTTTTTTCAAAACTATTAAAATTACTAAACGCTTCTAAAAAAAGTCATTGTATACAAATTATTATCATTAAAAAATGAATTTTTATAATTTAATTGAAAATTAAAAATTAATTAAAGTTTTAATTTAAAATTAATTTCAATTATTAGTTCTTTTTGTTAGAAAATATTGAAAAATACTAAAACTTGCTTTAAGTTTAATTAATTCATGTTTTAAATAATATTTATTATTTCATGTTTTAACTAATATTTATTAATTTATGTTTTAATTAATATTAGAATTTTAAAAAGTTACGATTTTACTTTATATTGTCTAGAAGAAGAAAGCGCTCAATTCCATAAGGATCAGACAGATTGTAGATTCATATAAGACATATAAGCAAACATCTATCTTTATTTATGGAAATTATTGGTCTGTCTTCCGCCTGCACTGCTAAAAGGGATGTAAACAAATTCAATCATAAATTTTGAGATCCTGTGGATTGAGTGGAATTGTGATAAATAAGTGTTTTAAGAAACATTAATTTATAAAATAAGTTAATTATGCTATAGAAATAAACATTTTTACATACTTAAATGATTCATCATTTTTAATGACATCATACAGGACATTAGGGATTCATGAGGATATCACTCAACGGTATTTGGGATTCAGATTATCTACGGATGAATTTCATTCGAATTGCAATTACACTAACCACGAGATTTGGATAATCGATCTTTGAAATAGAACCAGAGGCTCATTTGGATATATAGATTAAATGACAGAGAATTAAGGTCATGCATTAACTGAAAGCTCTGTGTTGATATTACAAGGAGAAGGATATAAAAGGGAAATAAATCATATGAGGCTGTCAGTGCAGAATGTTGTAATTAATGATGGCTTAATATATCTAAATGGGAAAGGAACCATGCTATTATTTATTATAATAATCATTTGTGTAGAATATTCAGCTGGATTAATATAATTATAAATTCTAGTTTAATATTATAGTGTCTTCTGAAAATCAGTATTTTTTTTTTCGATCTCTATTGTAAAACGAAATTCTATAAACGACTTTTTACTAACTTAATGTAGTAGATTTTGAAAATTTTGCATGCGAGTATGTTCTCGATCAAATATTTTTTATTTTATTTTCATATGTTAATTATCGATTAATTCAATAATTTCGATTCTAATTTCATTTTGATTTTTTTTCTTGTGGCGCCCCCTGGGAGTGAATTTTAGATAGAACTGTTTCCAAAAGTTCATGATATATATAATTATGAATTATTTCTTTTAAAAAAGAGATTAAGATTGATTAAGAAAAAAAGAAAATTGATCTGGAATTTACTTCATTGGAAAGTATTTTTAAAACCTATATTTATTTAATTTATTTAAAACTTTTATTGCATCGGTATTTTAATTCTGAATAATTTATTGTTTTTGCCCCGATAAAATAATTAGGCTTAAAAAATTTTTTTAAATTTCTGTTCTGTTTAATACTCGGGTGCATATTAATTATTTCATTAAACGATTTTTTATGGATGCAAGAAGTCAGAGTAGTTTGTACATAGAGTCCAAGGTAAATTTGAGATTAAGAGCTCATCTCCTTAACTACTCCGCTTATGAGAGCCATTTACCAGCGAATATTTGAGAAATTACTTCAAATAAATTTGCAAGCACCATTTCTGATAATATGTCAGAACATGAGTAAAAGAAACATTATTTGCTGCGGTGTTGATGTGTTGCTCCTTGTTCACCATCTGTGCACCAGGAAGGACAACGGCAAATTTAACTTTTACAATCCGTTACTCAGTTTAGTAACACTAGTACAGTTGTTTAAAATTGCAACCACTAAATTATTTTTTCATAAGAAAAAGTAAATTTTATTTTATTTATGTTTTCCTTCTCAAATTCTTCTTATTATTATGTTATTATTTTCCCATAACTGCAGAATCATCTGATAAATTAACTTGCAATCTAGAAGACCAATAAATTCGTTTTCCACGACAAATTAGAACTCTGTTTTGTTTCCATTCTTCCTTCTCACACATATTATGATTATGTAACTTTATTCCCTATAACTGCAAAATCATATGGCCGTTTAAATCATAAACTAGGTCTCTGATAAATTCTGATTTCACGATAAATAGGAGCTCTTTTTCATTTTCACTTTTTATACTCTAACGTGTTATTATTGTTATGCAATACTTATGCATTTCAATTGTAGAACCATCAGGTAGTTTAAAATGTAAATTAGTCATCCAATAAATTCTCGTTTTTTTTTTTTTTTTTGACAAATCAGAATTCTAGTTCATTGCCATTCTTTCAACATAAATGTCATATTTCTCTCTTCCTTCGTTTCAGACTTATTGATATTTTTATTTTTGTAACAAAATTAATGATTTAAATTTGTTCCTAAATACTGGAATCCTGTATTTAAATTTAAAGGATTTATCTTTTCGGATCTTAAATTCGAAAAGATTTGGTTTGAAAAAAAAAAAAAAAAAAAAAAAAAACAGAGATAAATTTTGATTCGAAACAGCCTTAAATAAAATCAAGAGCCTGACATATATTATATCTTCCATTCATGAAATTTTGTAGATTACTTAAACTTAGGCAGCAATTTGCAGTCTAATGGATTAATTACTATTAAGTTTTTTTCAATCGAGTTTTTTCTTTATTTTTTTACAAACAAAATTTATTTAATAGCTTTTCATACAGAAAAAAATATGAGCTATAGTTTTAGACAATCTAATCTGAACCTATTTTTTTTATAGATTAGATAATCTCGAATGATTGAATGTATTAAAACTTAATTAAATGATTCAGAGACATTTTTACATGTTATTTATGAAAACTGCAAGAGGAGGTAATGATTCTTGCATCAATATCTTTGTTCTTATTTCTAACTATAAAGCTTTTCAAAAATTTATTTATACTTAAAATTAGTTTTCATTCCCCACTTAATCTTTGAAAAAATTCCGCTTTTGAAATGTGTCCTTCTTTGGAATTACAACTCACATAAAATTATTACATCGATAGCCTGTAACAAATAATCGAAGGAAAGGAAATGCAATAGGGAAGGATTATATTAGAGCATAAGAAACAAAATATGTTAATCTATTCATATTCGCTTGCAACTGATTAGATAAATGCTGTCCTTAAGGCAGAAAATGAAATTAAACTTAGTTACCACAGAAGGTGTATTTAATTGTACTTATTCAGTAAAGAATGAAAAAAAAAATCTTATAATGGACAACCAAAGGATTTATTAAAAGTTACGCAAATGAAAGATTCACTTCCAGAAAATTAGACGTGAGTTTTGCATTGGTATACTAATATCCCAGCTTGCTTATGTATTTTAATCAGAATTCCATGTTCAAGGAATAAATATTATGAAGATGTATCTCGCTAAATTGCTATTTTGTTGAAATTCCTTTTTATTTAGAGTTGTTATAATAAAATAAACGATATTATGATAGCCAATGTGGTTTCTGGAGGAAAAAAAAAAACCTTATCTACTCTATTATTCACTTTACTTCTTAATCTTATAGTCAGTGTTGTCTCTGTAAAAACAATCCGTATTTTTGTATTATTTCCCCACTTCTGTATACTCTTAAACAATGTTGAATCGGAGTTACTAGTTCCTAATTCTTTCCTAATCAGAGCATGACATGAAGTGTTTCTTTATACAAATATGACTCGTCAGTAAAATATAAACGCTGCTTGTTCTGGGAATTTTCATCCTAACTTAAGATAATTATATTAATATTCTATTCACTTTACTTTTTAATCTTATAGTCAGTGTTGTCTCTGTAAAAACAATCTGTATTTTTGTATTATTTCTCCACTTCTGTATACTCTTAAACAATGTTGAATCGGAGTTACTAGTTCCTAATTCTTTCCTAATCAGAGCATGACAGGAAGTGTTTCTTTATACAAATATGACTCGTCAGTAAAATATAAACGCTGCTTGTTCTGGGAATTTTCATCCTAACTTAAGATAATTATATTAATATTCTATTCACTTTACTTTTTAATCTTATAGTCAGTGTTGTCTCTGTAAAAACAATCTGTATTTTTGTATTATTTCCCCACTTCTGTATACTCTTAAACAATGTTGAATCGGAGTTACTAGTTCCTAATTCTTTCCTAATCAGAGCATGACAGGAAGTGTTTCTTTATACAAATATGACTCGTCAGTAAAATATAAACGCTGCTTGTTCTGGGAATTTTCATCCTAACTTAAGATAATTATATTAAGATTCTATTTAAAGAGATTGGCACAGTTATTTTTATTTCAGTTAGAATTTACATAACATATATATTTCAGTCATTAAATTATATTGTGAGAGATATTAAAGTCACCTACATCTATCTTTTCTAATGTTCTCCAACATATCAGTAAATCAAACATTTTCTTATTTGCTGCTCCATCTATATTGAAAATGGGAAGATTAATCTGAAGTTCTTCGAGAAAGTTATTTTATCGAAAGTCCATCCTTCAATATTGATATTTCATTTTTTAAATGTCAAATGTAGAATCAAATATTATATGTCATTCTTACGACATATCTATTTTATGAAGTTAAATATTTGATCAATGTTCATAAAAGATCTTGTGTACATCCGACCACCCAGCAACCACTGAACGAATCAATATCAATATATAAAAGAGCTACTGGAAAGCAAGCTGTACCAAACCAACTGGACTTTTGTGTACTTTTTTCAGTTATATGAAAGGAAAAAGATTTTCTTACTTTCACAGTTTCATTTCCAAGTCTTAAAAGAATTCAAAACAACTCACCTACAAAGAAACAAAAGAAATCATTAATGGTTATAAATAGAAAATTAAGTGAATTTAAAGTATTATATTAAGAAATATAGAATTGATTTATTATAAATCTTGAAAACGTTGTTAATTTATGTGTTTTAGAGACATACAACATAAATAACAGATGGATTGAAATAACAAAAAAAAAAAAATGTTTAATCTGTATTTACTTGTTGTCATCATGAATTATTCGATGTGAGAACGCCCTCTACCTGAAAATATTTTCTTTAGTTTTATTGTCTTTTATTTGTCGGCAATTTGTTGATGAAAATTAGTTTTTCTCATCAACACTTAATATGTTTTTAAATCTAAAAGTGAATTTGATTTTAAATTTTGTACAAAGAACTAATCAGTTCATTAATATGCACTGATGATTTAATTTTTTTGACTAGACACCGAATTTAAACTGATGTCAGAAGTGGAGTTTTAGTCTATGAATGTGGACGTAGGCATTTTTTTTTTTTCGTAAAATAAAACGGTTTGACTAGAAATATGGATGGATTAATTATGTTGACAACGCACTACATTATAAGTGATGTCTGAAATGGGATTTAAACTTAATTATTCTGGTCCACATTATGGACCAGAATATCACTTTTGACACCACTTATAATACGGTTCATTGTCGGAATCGCTAGTCTAAATATTTATCTTATTAAACTGATTTATTTTATTTATAAAATTTAAAGTCAAAAGAATGTTTACAGCCATGAGTAAGTTAATTATGCATTCGAAAGACAAACTTTCATCAATGTGTTGTCATGTAGTCACCACAAGTCACACCTTGGCTATTTCGTGAAATAAGATTGCTGGCGGTTGTTAGATTTCTATAAATAAGTTTGGCAATTAACTTTTCAAGCCATTTTTTTGCAATCACTAAATATTATCTTGTTTATTTTTCATTGCATATAATTTAATACAAACGATTTTTTTAGAAAAATTTATAATGAAAGGAAAATTATTTCCTAAACGGTCCATTTAAATCTATCTGATCCATAGATAAAAATTCAAATCGTTAACTTTTAATTAAATATAACTTATTAGAGGCAATACAACTTCAAAAAAAAAAGAAAAAAAATCACAGAGCAATCTAGGAATGAATAATTAATTTCAATGACTTGGTTCCATTACAAATGATTCTGTGTTTTTTGTTTCTTGTCAAAAATTTGTCTTTGTCAAAAATTTAACGATTAGAATTTAACTCCATAAAATATACAGAAAGCAGAGCAATTTCACAAAAATATAATAACTATTCACTAATAAACAACTAAAATGCACTCAGTAATAGAAAGTCGTTTTGGAAGACATTGTTTTGTTAAAAATAGTACTACGTTTTTAGCTACAGAAGCACGAAACTGCTCTACAAAATTCCCTGTTACCATGTAAGTCTTATCAATTAATGATTAATCAATTAGCAAGCTAAGTCTAGCATTCTCTTGCGACGTAGTCGAATTAACCACTTAAACTCGACATCCCTTTCAACTCAAACACATAAAAAATAATTAAAGGTGATGGCCCTTCCCTGCAGGTGAACATTCCCTTTAAGTGGAAATTGTGCCTGCTTTGTTTGGAAGATCGCACTAATGATAACAGGGTAAACTCTGTGTTCGTCCTTTGTCATTAATTTTAAGCGGTGCCTTGAAACACGAATATTAAATGCGGTGGCTTTTGTTTCTGTTTGAGTGGGGTTCATTTTTAATAAATCAGCGGAATTCTTTGCAAATAAACCGAATAATTTTGAACATTTAAGTTCGATTGAATTTTTTATTCATACTGGAATAAATGAAATGGCTATTAATTTTCAACTTGTAAGTGTAATATATAAGCAAGTATAGAAACAAAATACATAATATTTGTTTTCAATTTTTTAGTATTTAAGGAGTAAATAACTCTTTATTTATGGTCATTTAAAATACGCTTGGTCGTAGACTCATGCTTGTTTTAACTCCCTTCTTTCTATGATATATATATATATATATATTTATTTTATTTTCTATTTACGAAATTTCGTAATTATAATTAATTAATATCAAATTTATTTGTATATTTTTAAAGGCTTATCTATTTGCAATTGCTAGATAATATCTTTATATTACACGATTTTTTTTGTTAATAATTTGCACTTAGAAATTTTTTTAATAAAAAATTATTTTTAATATTTTTTTTTTTTTTTTTGCCAACAGTTTGAGGTTCTTAAACTTTAGAATGAGAATTAAAAAAAACAAGCTCCGATCGAAGGATGGATCTTTAAGATGAAATAGATGATATGTAATCGTTTCACTTAATTAAAAAATATTAAGAAATTCCCCATTAACGACTTTTTCATGTAACAGTAAAATGAAAATTCTTACAATGAATTTTGTGAATACAAAAGCAAGAAGCGGTCTGTAAATAAAAAAATACATATTTCCATGAAACATTTTCTCACAAATATTCTTCAAACGGATCGAAATTGCGCTGAATAATTAATATTATTTTTACTGTTTAGAATTTAAATTTGTTTTTGTTTATTTTAAGAATGCAAAAGATTCTTAAGTCTAATTTTTGATTATGTGTACATATATGTAGGCATAATTTAAAATAAATAAGTCCAATAATTTACTGTAATTCGAAATATTGAATTCTACCAGCATTCAGATGATCGAATTACAAATATGTTAGTTCGAATAGTTTAAAATTGCTAAATTACATACTGAGAATATTATTATTGAGACTCAGTGGCAAAAATGTAAAATAATGGGATAATAAAATGATTTCGAATTATTCATTAAAACTTCATCAAATGATAATAAATTAGAATTAATTCATCTGTCTGTGTCTTATTTTGATAATTAATTCTTAATCTTATAAGCCCGCACTCGCCCCTTTAGACAAAGATTCGACTCTTGCGTTTTTAAATCCATAACTGATATGTAGGGGGCCGAAAGGTCATTTGTCACCAGTTGCATATAATGAAGAGACTATTCTATTCAGTTTTTGTGCACAAAAACATTACATTATTTTTGAGGAACTGGAAATCTCACAATAACCATCCTCATAGAAATAATTATATGTCAATGTAAAGACAAAAATAATAATAATAATATTATTATTATGTGCCTTTGTATAAATTAAGTAAATAAAACAATAAAAAAATATCGTAAAAAAATGTTTTAACATTTAAAAAAAATATGAAAATTTGTGAAAAGAAATAAAATGATTTTCTTTTAAAAGCTTTTTTTTAAATTTTAAAATTCTGTAAATAGTGTTTTTAGGCAATAATATGCTATGAAGCTATTTCTATGTGTATTTAAAATATTTATTCTTTTTTAATTAAAATTTAATTAAAATTTTAAAGTTTTTCTTGGTGACCACTTACTACCCAACAATAAGTGAGAATTTTGATAAATCTATCACTATTTGAATCCACTATACAGTATTTCCAACATTTATTTACAATGTATATCAGAAAAATGAAAAATAAAAGCCTGTAAGGATCATCACGTTACAATTTAATTGATTCATTTGTTTCTTTTCATTAATTAATTATGAGAATATTACTGATTTTTCAACTAAGAAGCATTTATTTATCTTACTCCTATTATAGTTAATATATAATTATAACTTCATGAAATACTGCTATCTTTCTCCATCAGAAAACAATACTAAAAGTTTAACTAACTAAATACAAATAAGCTTTCGAGTGAAAGCAGTTTTTACTTATTTATTTAATAACAATTTTTGTGTCTTAAATGAACACGAAACAACTTTACAAAATTAAAATTTCCAATTATTCAAAGCACACTTCTAGTTTATCAATTAATGATAAACGGGTTAACCCTCTAAGTCCAATATATCGGATTAACAGGAATTAACACTTCAACTCGACATACTCTTTCCTTCAATCATATAAAAAGTAATTGGAAGTGATGGCCCTTTTCTTCAAATGATCATTGGCCCCATGAGCAGAAATTTTGTCTGCTTCATTAGAAAGAATGCATGATTCATTCTGTGTCATTAATTTTAAATGAGTGCTTAGAAAGAGGAAAGCATTTGATATAAAAGATTTTTAGTTTGTCGTTGATAATTTCGGTATTTCAATAAATGGGAAGGGATCTTTATTATTGTTTAAAAGAATGCCTCATCAAATGTAAAATATTTTATAATTTTTGATTTAGAATAGCAGACGTAGGAAGACAATGCAATCTAATCTGTATAGTAAGATTGAATCAATATTTTTACACAAGACTCATTAAAATCTGTCTGTGAAATAATAGTTATCGTATAGTAATCATTAAAAACCAGTCATCTCTGCAGAAGTATAGCATTGATTAATTTACAGAGGTTTTACTTAAATGAATATCCATTTAGTCTAAATGAATAATAATTTTTTTTTCTTATAAAAGTGATTATTTTTATAAATGTGATAAATATCAAACGGTGATGAAGTATTCTCTGTAAGAAATTTTTTTTGGATCACATTGTGAGAATGTTTTGCATTAATCACAATTATAACGATCGTCAGTTGAAACGCTTATAATCGTTAAAATCGTTTTTTCTGCAAAATACTTTCTTATTATCTTAATTTACAACAATAATAGAGTATCTCATGTTATGATTTTATATATATAATATTATCTTAATTTACAATAATATTAAATACATAGAATGTTACCTTCCAAAGCTGTTGTGATAACACTAGCTTAAAAACCATATATATGATGCAAATGTTACTGAAAACAAATTGCATGAAGATTATTACGATTATTTGCTTTATCGTGCGATTTTTCTGCTACCTGACATATCTTCTCTCTTCCATAAGCGTATAAATATAAAGTGGCAACTTTTAAATTAGTAAATTGATATAAATATCTGTAATTTCTATTTAAAAGGTTAGTTTTAAATTATTAATAAAAGATTTTCACTATAAGGTGTGAAAAACAATAAGGTAAGTAAAGGATAGCGGCACTTTATTCTATACTAAATTTCCCTAGCAAAATACAGTCGAAACTTACAAAAGGATAGAACTTTCGATAATCAATAAATAAACAAACAGTATATCGCTAAGTAGAAATCAAGTCCACCGCAATCACCACTCCAAAAAGTTAATTCTCCTGACTAATTCAATTTAATTCTTTCGCTGGCAGAGCATTGAATTTTCTGGAAGAATCTATAGATCTCGTGTCCTAATAGAAACGTTGCCATTTGCGTTTCCGAATACATTCAATTTTTTCCTTTAAAAGACCACAGTCTCTAAAGCAAGGGTTCATTCACCTAACAAAATCCATTATTATCCATTTATGTTCATACTTTGAGATTAAATGCGCTGGGAGGCATTCTTACAATATCCTTATATGGGAGTAAAAAATAAAAGTAGCATTAAAATATGAATTTGCAGATAAAATAAATAAATAATGAGCTCAGAGGATTAAATATTTCGTGGAATGCTTTTTTCTTATAACGGTATTTTCTTTCTGATTTAAATGAATTAAAGAATCCCTGAGCCTTATTATTTGAGAATAACACATAAACCCTTATAATAATATTTCCCACTATATATTAAAATAAATATGGGTATTTATCGTGAGATCCGATGTCTTTTAAATAATCAAAAATCAATTTTAATTTTGGAAAACACGAATGCAAATAAAAATTTAGTAGGGAAACATAAAACTATTTCCGGAGAATTAACTTTTAAATGAAATTACAAAATAATACCAGATTTGTTCAGAATATATTCATATAAAAAGAAAATAAAAAAAAATCAAAGGAAAGAAGAAGAAGAAAATATAAGAATTTCTCTCCCAGTATTTTATTTGAAATATATACGCTTCCATGCAAATAAAACATTATTAAAACCTGCATCATTAAATAAGATGAATAGTTAAAAAAGTTAAGAAGATTAAGTATATACATTTTAATGATTTTTTTATAATAATACCGTTTCCTTTTGAGATTTAAATTTATTCGAAAAATGCTCCGTGCAACTTCATTTTACATAAAATTATATAAACAGTTATAGTAAAACTTAATATTACATACTAAAATAATTAGGGTTATACATTTTTCTTTTCCACGTCTTTTAGAATTAAAAGAAATCAATTTTATTTTTAAAAAAACATAAAATTCCAATGAAAATTCAGGAATCATTTATGGAATGAATTTAGGAAAATAAGGTTTTAAATGAAATGATAAAAAAAATATATAAATTTTCTTTCAAATGTATTGTTGCATCATATTAAAAAAAATTGAGTTCGAAAATTAAGAATATTAAATATTGAATATTTGAGAAAAATTTGAAAACATTAGATTTTTTTAACAATGCATTTATTTTAAGAGATTTTGCCAAATGTAATTGATTTTCCTTGTTATATAAATATGTATCAAAATTCCAATGCGTAAATCAGCAATTTACTACAGTCCTTCTTCTTGCAAAAAAATAGAATCCACCATCTCCCAATTTTGACCTCCTTTATAATTTCTGGAATGGTTGTAAGAAGTCTTAATTTTAAATAACCCCGAAAGAAGCGATTGATGAGCAACAAAGCCTGATTCCGAAAGAAATGATTGGTGAGCAACAAAGCCTGATTTATGAAGGTGTGACCGGAGCAAGGTGACAGATGGTGCACTATAAAGAATGACTTACTTCATGTTAATATTGAACAAACTTTACCAGCTTATATATATATTACTTCAAATACTCCACATAGCTAGATAATAAAAATTCGTACAGTAAGGGTCACTTCCTCCATTTCATGATTCTTAGAAAATGTTCGTGAATTTTTACTAAAATGATGATTTCTTCAATGTCTGAAACGTAAGATTTAGCTGATTAGCAAAGAATATATTTGGATAGTTTTTTTTATGCAGTACTACCTCAGGATTTTTTATACTACTAATTGTTTATTTCTAAATCTTGGTAATCCTATACAAAAAATAAAAATCTTTTAACATTTCCAATCTGGACAAAATAACCTGGATAACAAAATTGACGACCCTAGTCATCTTGACTCAGGCACTTTTGTTTTCTGTTTTGGTGTTTATATCCCTTTATTGCATATTTGAGCGGTTTACGCGATCAAAATTATGCATAAACTGCTGTTTCAAACATACTTTAGTTTGCATAGACCTACAGATGGTATTTTAGCAATCTAATCTTTGGAAGATATACTAGTATCAAAAGAAAAACATAGGCCACAACATGAACATTTAAAGCAACATAAACTAAAGGCATGGGACGCAGAAAAGAAAGTATTGTTACTAAGAAACTGAAATTTGTTTTCTGACCTCATGATATAAGTTGAAACTTTTACCATGCATTTACTACATGCTGTGAGATTTATTTTGACTCCCCATTAGGAAATTAGCATAAATTGTAGCAAATGCTATACATGGCCACGGAAAAGAGATTAAATTTAGGAAATAACTTTACTAAAACACCAGAGTTTTTTTTTTTTCGAATATAAGAAAAATTCTCTACATGCCTCAAAAACGTCAATGACAGCTGTAATCTCAGAAACCTGATATACAACAAAAGAGCTATGGTTAGATTATGACAATTAAATAAATGTACGCTCGGACTCCTTTGAGAGTTCTCAGAAAACCTTCTTCTCCTTTACACTTATCTGTGCGAGCCAATCTTACGAATCAAACATATATCCAACCATTCAATCTATCTCAATGAAAGGGGAGATGAATTTCACTGTGATGCTATGAGCGTCTGCTTTAGTTTGGTTGAACGGGCGTTTGGGACTTTTCAGTATTAAAAGAGATAAAATATACATTTATCCAAAGAGGCACAAGAAAAGGCCATTCTAATCACATGCCCAAAAAAGTACAGTTCACCTTAAAGACTGAATTTATTAAAATTGGTCGATGGTTCTCAGCACCTATGTAAGATCCATTTATTATTATTTTTGCATTAAATACAGTAGATAGATATATCAGAAGTACCGTGATTGGAGATCAAGTGAATAAAAAAGAAATAAATAAACTGTCATATGGAAATGACATTTATTATGAGCGATATGCACTTTATCAAGATTTTAATAACCCTAGAAGGAACTTCTTCTGCAATTCCAAAATCGACTTGCTATGGCAACTTCAGAAGATGGAAACATTTTATCGTTTTGCAAGAAGATCCATGTTTAACAATGCTATGAGTAAATAGAATTTTTCTTTTGAATCTCAAACCAAGGTATTTCCTTATATACCAGGAAGCGGAGAAATTTATTTTGGATTATATACAACATATTTTAATTAGTCTTACTGTCCATTTCTGTTACTTAAATGATACATGAGAATCGACCTGATTACTTCTTTATATAGAAACAATTCGCTTTTAAATAGGATATTGAAATATCTACTAACTAAGAGGAAACGCGCGTGATATTTTCCTAAAACCATTTGATCCTTATGCCTTGTATAAAATAGGAAAATGAAACTTTATAGTACCTTCTATCTTTACGAGTAGATTACGCAAGAACGATTTTATGGCCGTTTAATAAAATTTTATTTGAAGTTATATTTCGCTTGTGCTAGAATGAATCTCGAAACAACGTTTGTACTTCTCTTCAAACACTCTAATTAAAACCGATCCCTTAGAATCCAGAAGAAAGCAGAGATTATTTAAATGTCTCTCACGAATATCTTCTCTGTTTGCTCAGCTCCTGGGGTTCCTATTTCTAGTGCTTTCTTCCGCACAGAATCGTGCGTGGGGTACTTAACGACGACGACGAAGGTTTCCAGTTAAACAGGGCATAATAGAATTTAATGCAAGCAGAGCTGCAATACTATCTCTACCGTCTTTTCAATATGATGCTCGCTACTTTGTATGATATGAAGTTTTCTATGTAATCGAAAAAGATAGAAGAAATGAATAGCATTTGGATATTTGGAAAAGTGGTACTACTGATATTCAGAATTTATAAATATATTAATTTTCCATGCATTCGAAAAAGATGGTTGAAATGAATAACAATTGGATATCTGGAAAAATAATTCAACTTATATTTAGGATTTATAAAGTAATTTTCATGTCGTCGAAAAAGATGGTTGAAATGAATATCATTTGCATATCTGGAAAAGTGGTTCAACTGATATTTGGAATTAATAAATACCAAGCACGTTCTAATAAGCGTAGAATAATGTATTTGATATTTTAAAATCACTTCGTAATATTCGATATAAATTCTCAGTTTATTTAGTATTTGGGGTCAATATTTTACACAACCTTTGTTAAAAGTACATGCATTATTCAAGGATAACTGAGAAAATTATTTATATCAAATAATTTTTAGTTTAGGGAATTCCATTTGTTCTCATTTTCATTCTGGCACTAAATAATTTTGTTTACAGAGAAAATGCATCATCCAGTGGAACCGGGAAATGATTTCTCTAATTTATGAAAATGAAATTTTCAATTAAAATCAGAAGAATTTCAAACGTGAATTTTATAAATTTACGGCAATGGGATAGTCAATTTAAAAATTACAAGAAACTCGAAGTATTTTGCATCGACGATACATCATGCACGTGATTCCCTTGTTGAAACAATCCCACAATGGTGAATTGGCAAAAGCATATCACTTTCCTGGCCTCCACATTCATCCGATAACACAGCAATGTCTTTCTTATCCCAAAGAAATGAAAATGCCTTGTTTATACATTAGAGAATTGAAACGTGAAAGAGTTAATAAGCTGAATTAACACAGAAATAATTAATGTGACTCCTCAACTACTTAATAATAACTGGAGGAAAATAAAGACGAAACTTGATCATTGATGCTCGTGTTACATAATATAAAATTTTTAAATTGCTAAATGAAATTCAATGTTTTTTTTCTATCTCTTATTATTAGATATTTATTTAAAAACAAAACTTCTTTGTGTGAATTATTTATGCACCCACTATATAATTAACATTGTTCGCTGGATACATCAAAGGTTAATAGCTGGTATTTCAAGTCTGAATAAAGTAATTAAAAAATTGATTACATAATTGCATTTTTTTTTCAATATGACATTTTATTTTTCAATTAGAAACAATACATTTTCCCTTATTTAGGTTGTAACAAACAGTATTTTTTTTAAGAGTCCTTTTGTGCTGCTTGTTTTCGGAAATCTTTTTTGGCGGTGTTGAAAATCACAGACAGAATATTGCTTTCTATTCAATTGTCAAATGTTTTTCCTGAAATAATTTTTGTTTGAATTTGAATAATTTCTACTCAAGAAAGAAACGAAATTTAATTAATTTTATTGAATTAGACTAATTGAGGATACGACTTTGCAATATCCTTTAACAATTAAAAAGCTAAAGAAAGTGATAAAATACCTCATATATATCGTTATTTAAATTTTCTTCTTTTGTTTTATATGTCAGAATTCGTAAACTTTTATCAAAAATTCTTTGAACTTGTACAATTTCTACCCAAGAATAAAAAGATGAAATTAAATTAACTTAATTTAATAAGACTAATTGCGCATATCGTCTTACAATACTTTTTAAGATTTAAAAAGTTATATAACATCTCCTATATAGCGTCATTAAAATTTGCTAGTTTTGTTTTATGCGCCAGAATTCATAAACTTTTATCAAAAATTACCGTCTTTTCCCACTTCTTGCTTAAAATTCTACTTAATCCAAATCCTAAAATGACACATCTGAATCGAAACAGACTTAAAAAAATTACGAGCCATTAAATTTTTCATATTGTATCAGTCGTATAAAAAAATCACCTACTAAACTGTTTTCTCCAATTAATTCATAATTTGTTCCTATTTATCACAACTCTACGTAACAATAATAAATATACTATTTTGATACAAAAAAGGCATTTTTTTCATAAAATTAGTTATTCCTTAAAATATTAATGAGGATTAATAATTAATTTGATGAAATCATGCAAATGTGACAAATTAATTCCTTGCAAAGACAGCAAGTTTACTTAAGAATACTTAACTATTATTACTATTTTAATGCGTAAAGAAAATTAAGAACGAAATCTGATTTCAATTAATAAGATTTCTGATGTTCTTAAAGAATAATTTATCTTCTACCAAACTAACAAATGGAGCTACTACTAATCAAATAACGAGCCAAACAATGTTTTTCAAACTCGACCTAATTAACATCACAAAACCTAATTACATATCATTTCTTTTGATCAAATCCCAATTTTTCAATTAGAAATTCCTAAGACGGCAAAACTCTTTTGTAAATTAAACATAAAATGAGATTCAAAATTAGATTAGTTTAAACAAAATCATTAGCCACAAAATTCATTTAGTAGCAACAGAAAATTGAATAAAAATAAGAATCATGATGCTTTTTCCTTCTCTCTGATTTGCATTTATATTAAGCAAATCCTAGCCTTTTTGGAAATAATATAATCAATCAATTTATTTCATGAATATAAAAAAAATAATAATGGAAAAATCGGATGATAAAAATAACATTGGGAAAATCGTTTGCAGTGAATTTCATGGAAAGCAATAAATAGAAAAAAAAGGTAAAATTCCAAAAAAACTAATCAGTACAAAATAATATTATAGTGACGTCATTTTGCTGCTACAAAATTAGAAAAATTTTACGATCGGGATTGGAAATCAGTGGAACCCTCCTGGATATATATTTGTTTACTATTTATTTTTTAATTTATAAACTTCTAAAGATATATCGTTAAAAAATCAATAGGAGATATTTTTTTTCCTTTTGGGTTTCTCATATATTATTCAACTTCAGAATTTTTTCTCTTTTTATATCCTCAATTCTGGACGTCTTCCTTAATTCTAATGGAACACGAAATTTGACGCAGTTTTATAATTCTAGAGATAAGGCAACTTTCTAAATTTTATTTTAGCTTATTAACTTTAAGCGAGCAATTCTTGTATATATATATATAAATTTATTTCTTGTATCTCGGAAACAGCTCTGACAATTTGAGTCAAATTCTATATTTAGATAAGGTTTCGATTTTCACATTTATCTCTATAGGTGCTTTTCTTGCAAAAATGTGATTTTACACAAGAAAAAAAAAATGTTTTTTATAACAAAATATTGACATGTGATTACACATGAGCTGCATTAACATATCAGAGATAGAGTAGGGATTAGGGTTTCGAATTCCCTTGTATTTTTCTCATGATCGATCTGGAGTTTGCAATTCAATTGGATTTCGTTTGTAACTTTAATCCAGCCATAGAACAGGATTTTGTTTACGATTTTACAAAACAAAACCTGCCGAGAGATGCTGCCTCCCAAAAACTACGTCTTTATATAACAGTGTTCAAAATTTACAAAAAGACAGAGAACAAAAACCAATTATTTGTTGGATTTATTCCAAAAATTGACACGGATTTATTGTTCTGATTATGACACATCATATTGCCAATTTTCAGTTATTGTATTCACATGGAAATGGGTAACTGAATATATGGACTTCCCGTAAGTGGATTTATTCCATAATTCGACCAAATTTTTGTAATGTAATGGCCCAATACTATTTCCATACCTGTACTCTGAAATGTTTGTGAGTTATATTTTTCACAAACCAACAAAACCTGAACCAAAAATGCATGTTCTGAAATCAGTGAAGTTTGAAGCATGAAAAATTATTCGAATTTTGAAATGAATACAAGAAAATTAAAAAGTACCTATATTCAATTCTTAACGACAGATTTGCACCATTTTGTATCAGTGCACAGATCTCAAAGACTATCTCCTCTGCCCTATTTTTGTCACTGAGCTAAGTTGAGAGGAGAAAATATTTAAGTCCAGAACTTTTTTTGGAGCTGGTTGCTATTGCTCCAATAAGCAATTCCGTTCAAAATTATAGACAACTAATGAAGTCAAGCGAAACTTTTTCTTTCCTCGTTACTTCAGAGTTACTTTAATAATCGGAAAGAAGAAAAATACATAAAATGGAGTGGCTTCTTTTTATCTGTATTGCAAAAAGAAGATACTTTACCTTGCATTCATTTTTTTACAAATAAAAGTTTTTGTAATGATATATGTGTTGAATTGTTTGTATCTTTAGAAACAATTCAACACATCTTTTATCAAACAGAAAAAATTCAAGTGGTGTTGGTTGAAAATGAGTACCATGCCTACAGAACAGTTTCAAAGCTGTCTTCCGTTCTTCATGTAACCAATGTGCATTACTCTGTATTTCTGGAGTTTTCTTTTCATATAGCAGATGATGCATGGATGATTTAATTGTCATTTCATACCCAATAGCTCAGACTATTTTGCACATGTTAGTCTCTGAGAGAGCCATTTACATAACCTTTGTTGCATATTACGGAGATATAACATTGATACAAAATTAATTCCGAGTGAATTTCTTGACTTTTTAGTTGTGTTTGTACGTAAGATGAACATAAGACAAAGATGAGAAGAAAGTCAAGGAAGGGAAAGGCAACAACAAAATTATGGAAGTTCAATCTATGAAACGGCTTGGAACTTATGGAAGTTGAACAAACTTTTAAAAACAATTACTCTATTCTCTTTTAAGAAATGGCATGACGCTTGTCTATACACTTTCAAGAGGGAGATGTAAAAGACGAATCCTATGAGAGATAAATTTGATAAATGATATGCCAATAAATTGCAAACTTCCAGAAAGTAGATATGAATTTCAGTATCCAAAACAGTAAACAAACCTGTTTGCACTTTGGAATCGCCCAAATATGCTCTTTAATCAAATATTACAAAGTACGTCTATATGCATGTTACATGCAAAGTACAGAACATGCTGTATGCATATATGCATGTTCTGTACTTTTTTTTGCTTGTATCATCTGCACAGTTTAGATCATAAGTCACCAACGAACAGAGAGATGACCAGAATAAAGCCAGCTTCATGTTTGCCTTATTAATTTCGATTTCTTATATGGTATTAAACATTTGTAGGTATTAAACATTTGAAATTCTGTGTATTCTGTACCATATAGAAATGAAAATATAATAAGTATCTAAGCATAGCGAACCTCAAAGTTCTATTAATTTACTGACGCTATGACAGTCATGTGTAAACGATATTTCTTTCGTAATCTAATTCACAGTTTTATGTATTATGTTCTTCTTTCGTACAACTTCCTATCATTTCCTGCAGGAAGGTCAAAACATGTTAAAGTATATTAACTCAATCTCCTGTTTTCCTTGGTATAAAGCCTCTTTTCCATAATTCAGCCTTTTATAATAAATTCACCGTGCACCAAGTATATGATTTCTTGGAACAATACTTTGCAAAAAAATATAGAAGCAAGGGAAATTGATGCTATACACTCTCATTTTTTATTAATTTACAGCAGCCTAAAGCAATTTTCAGTTCGCATATATTTGATATATTCAAATTAATAAAAATTGAACAGTGTCAGTGACATTCAATCCGTGACAGATCTGTCACGACAAGCTTGATTCAAAGACGGAATGTCATTGCATTCGCACCTTTAAAACTAATTTAAATTCATTAAATGTTAAAGCATGCGTAGTCGAAGTGTTATTTATTAAAATCACTTTTCTTCAGTGAGCTCACCGTTTCGTGATTAGGAATCCATTCA
This sequence comes from Argiope bruennichi, assembly GCF_947563725.1. Taxonomy (NCBI): domain Eukaryota; kingdom Metazoa; phylum Arthropoda; class Arachnida; order Araneae; family Araneidae; genus Argiope; species Argiope bruennichi. Next base: position 110,916,673 of record NC_079151.1, on the reverse strand, counting down.
CGAACTCACAATTTGTCATAGTAGTATAAATGGTGAATGACTGATATTGGGGTTAGTATACAAATTGAGTTTCAATATTTCCTTTTTTTTTCACGTATCAGATTTAGAAAGAGTTTATACTGTAAATGCTGGGAAATTCGAGATTGAGATTTGAATGAATTTACGTCTATCTATCTGTGAATAGGATTTCACAAAATTAGAGTTATTAGTCTGGAGCTTCGCATAATTCTTTACTTTAATTTTTTTTTTTTCGCAATTCTTTCTTTCTTAAATTTCTATCAAATTTTGGAGTGAATCCATAAACAGAACCTCTCTACGTTGTTTTTCAGTTGTATAGAAATAGGATAATCCAAAAGCACAGCTAGATAGATATAATTTGACTTAGGTTATAAATATTAAATTTCGTAGTTTTGAACCAAATATTAACCCATTAGCAGATTCAATGTCTGCCAGTCAGTCTTTTTCTTTCAATATGAACAATGTAACTCTTAACCGAAAATGACTAAATGTAGGTATTTCTAATATATGTTGTTATTTTAGTACATGACTGAACTAATAGAATAGTTTTGAATTTTATATTTAAGAGGCACATGTATTGTTCAAAACTCTGCATTAAAGCTAGTTCCCAAATGTATCATTTTATGGACATACACAAGAGTTAATAACTAATAATAAAAATATTTCAAAAATTATTTGTTATTTGATGTGCATTTTACACTTTTGATTGGAATCTAACCGCAACACATTTTTGTAATTCTTGATGAATTTCTTTTTAACTAAACATTTAGCAGTTTTTAGCATTTGGAAAGTAGTATTAGTAGATTCATTATTTTTAGTAACTTTCTTTGAATTCAGATTATCTTCCAATCAGTTTAGGGATTTTAAATAAAAAAATAATAAAATGAGCTATATTTTATCATTGGTATTTAATTTTAATTAGATATGTTTTTTTATTTATTTTCGTATTACAATAATTAATCTTTTATTTATTATTATTATTTTGTTTTGCAATAATTTGCAACAAATTATGGAATTCTAGATTCCTATTATCTAAACATTTATTAGTTTTTACTATTTGGAAAACAGTTTTCCAATATATCCATCATTTCAGAAATGTTCACCAAATTCGTATTAGCTTCCAATTAATTTAGGAATAGAGAATTAAAAAAAATCAAAATAGTTTTTTAATTAATGATATTTATTTTTCTTTATTAGATTCTTTTTCCGTAATAAGAGAATTATTCTTTTATTTATTATTGTCTTTCTTATTTTCAACAATTTGTTTTCTTAGATTCTTCGTTTTTTATGCATTTATTTGAAATAAACGAAACTACGTATTTCAGAATGTATATGTATTCCATTTTCAGTGCAGAGTCCGTTCCTTATCAATACTAAATCTGAATTATTAAAACTTCAATTACTCCTAAATTTTGAAACCTCAATCTGTTTGATTCATTTCTTTGTGAATGGGGAAGAAGAGGTGCCAAAAATACCAAAACCGAACGAGAATATATGATATAAAAGAAGGAAAAAAAATCGAAGCAGTTATTTATAAATTCGAAATAGTATTAAACATTTAATAATGAAATAAAAACCTCAAAAATGAAATAAAGACCTCAAAGCAATTAATACATTTAAAAAAATGTCAAAAAATAATTGTTATTAATGATATTACTCTTTTTAATTAGATATGATATTCATTAAAATTGATAGAGATATTGGCTCTAGATTAGAAAATATCCATTCTGGAATATATATATATATATATATATATATATATATATATATATATATATATATATATATATATATATATATATATATATATATATATATATATATATATATATATATATATATATATATATATATAAAGTAAAAGTAAAAATTAAGAAATGGAATATTGGAAAAAAAGAAACACAGCCATTAGCAATCAGTAAGTAAATTTAGCATAAAAACGCCTTCAATATTTGCTACATTAATAAAATAAAATTTGAAAAACAAATGTTGAATAGAAATAAAATTAACTATGCACATTTATAAGATGATGTTAGATAGTATCATGATGTTATTAATGTAAAATATCTTTCTTTATTAGAAAGAGAACGAGATATGTATATCAGAAATAATTGGAAATGAGTCGAAATTCAAGAAATCTCTGGCGCAAGTTAATTATGGAAAATATAATCTTAAAAAAAACTAAAAGGATGAGAATACAATTTCCACAGGGTATAATGTTTCTTTTTAACAATCAAATCTGAAATCATTTTAACTATTCAGAAATAATAAAATACTTTATATTTAAGAAGACATCTATAAGTATTATTAAAATTTGTGTCATCCAAAGCTCTTCGCAATTTCCATGTCATTCCTCTTGATAACAATTGTTACCATAGCAACTAACAACACAAATTACTAACTGTAATTGCACCAATTAGCGGAGGTAGGAGTTATTGTAATTAAATAAATATCTCTTCTGGTTGAGATTTTTCTGCAATTATGTCAAACAGCTTTTAGGACGCAACTTTTAATTAAACATTCAATAGATTACTTTTCCCTGTACAACGTATATCATAATCTTCTGCAAGAAATAGCGAGGCTTTAATTTAAATGTCTAGACACAATTAGTATTCAGTTTTAATAAAACTTTTTTGTGTCAAAATTCAAATAGGATGCCAGAGAAATGTTACAATTATGAATAAGCTGTGCATAGTTATAATTTATTTACAAAAAAAAATCTACTTTTATTGTATGGCAGCGAGATGAATTTTAAAAACTTATAATTTATACACTCTCGTAGAATAAGATATCGAATCTCAAATTTTTGAACAAACAACCTCTCTCTAATTTCATTGTATTTTAATAAATTTGATTATTTAATTTTTATTGATTAATATTTATAATATTAGTTATTTATAATTTTATAATATTAATTAATTGTAATTTTATAATATTGATTGATTATACTTTTACAATATTGATTGATTATAATTTTATAATATTGATTTATTATAATTTTACAATATTGATTGATTATGATTTTATAATATTGATTAATTTTATAATATTATTATTTAATTTTCGTGTTTTAATAAGTACATGATGGCATAAGCAAATACTCCATTTCATTCCCTTCAGAAGATTATCCATTATCCTTTCATAAGTACCTAAAGAGCTGTTGATTTTAACCGTATTACTTTAAACTGATATAGCTGGTGTGACTTTTTTTTTCTGACATCTCAAAACAATACTTAGTTTAACATTTTCAGAACACTGAATGTAAAGAGAAAAAAATATTATAAGATCTGAAGAATATTTTTAAGAATTTTAAAAGCTTTCAGAGATTTGCTGTATAGTTTCTAAACCATTCCACGATTCTAAAAAAAGATGTTTTATTAAAATTAAATTTTCATATAAACAGATAAAAGCTACAACACATTGAGTATACATACTCTGTTATAAAACTTTAAGCAGTAAAGATTTTGTAATATACAATTAAATTTTTTATTACAAGAATAATATTAAATTTTCTTTAACTTTTAGATTAATAGGCAATATATAAAAGCTATTATATGGATATAATAAATATATTTTGATCAAAACAAGATTCACAAATAAACATATTTTTTTTTTAATTCTCCAAAAGCAAATTTTATAGCTGTTTGGGGTAAATTTTAAAAAAATTCCCGTAAGTGAGCTCATATTTCTGAAATATAGCAAAATAAAATTTAAGAATATAATAACAAACAAATATGTCATAATAGCCACTAATAAAGTCACAAACATTTTCATTATTTTTTCTTCAAAATATATGAAATTTATAAATTTTCCTTCAATGTCAAATACTGTTTCAATTACACTGCTTGAACACCATAAACCGAAGTTTAAAAATTTAAGAATTATGCTGTATTCGTCAGATAGTAAATTAAACTTTATTCTTTTCTGATATCTAATTCATTCAAGAAGAATTTTTAAATATTTATAGTCGCACTCACTTATTATCGAATATATTGGAAGACAAGAAGACAGTTTAAGAGGTAAGAAAGGTATTAAGATTTAAAAAACAATTAAAAATTGAATTGGAACAAATTTCAGATTCCTAAAAAAATGTGAAGAAAATGGTTTTTAAAATATAATTTATTTGTACTTCCAAATTTTTTGTACTAAAAATTTGGAAGACTGTATAGATCTTACCACACATTCAAAATATTTGATTTAGAGTTATTTTCTAGAACTAAGAAATTTTGATTCCTATTTATCATTCACAAACAGAATATAAATGAAAAATATACTAGCCAACTTCAAGACCTCTGTTAATCCAAAATCTTTAAATTTAAAACCAGTGGCAAAAACTTAAATTGCCAGTTACTCAGCAGAAAACAATGCGCTGATTTCGTCAACTTTTATTTCATATGAAATTTTATGTCGTATAGTTGTGGCTCAATGATTCCTTGCTATAAATCAACTTCCATTTCTGTGAAAAATTCTCAAAAAAGAATACTTTAGTGTATATTTTCAGCGAATAAACAACTCTGACAGAGTACTCCAATTGCAACCACTAAATAAAATGTCTAATGCACGATTTTACCTATTTTTATTTCACATGAAAGTTCATGATCATTAGATATGTTAATAAGAGTCTCGTATTCTCACAATTTCGGAGATATATTACAGAATATAACTTAGATAGGATCTCCAGTCTTGACAATTACACCGATTTTGCAACATTGTAAGCATAGCTCACAAAAATACTTATCATTATCATGCAATCACATTTTTAAATAGTACTTTCCTCCGTTTTGATAAGATTTCATTATCAATATTGGCCGACATGCCCAGATTAAGACCGTGAATGCTTTAACCAAAATGGTTAGTGTTAATAATATAATTTAATCATGCCAGTCAGCTTTGATGTACAATATCTTATCACAGCAAAGATTTGATATCATTGCAATATAAGTAAAACCAAAAGTTTTATATTAAATTATGCTTAAACAACAATGGCAGAGCGTTCTGGCTGGTTAGCTATGATTCAAAGTGGTCAAGTTAATAACAATAATTGGAAAAATATGTCCAGATGCTAAGGAACCTATCAAAATTTTATTTTCCAATACCTTTCGGAGTAGGAAGGTATAGGGTAGGCAGTTGTTGATCCATGAGTTATAATTATTAAAACGAAGCAAAATGTTTTGGAATTCGTTAGAGTGATTATAGCTAGGGACTTTGTCACCGGGTTTTCCCATACGGAATGTTCTGCGAGGTAATGTTTTGTTTTTCTGTTTCTCTCACAATAACGGGGAAAGGAATTCAAGTAAACTTTAATGGCATATCTAGAGATCATAATCTTTCACATGAAGCAAAAATTGGCGAAATCTAACAGAAGACTGAAGCTCGACGATTGGTTCTCTTTATTATTTTAGAGGTTAAAGAAATAAATAAAAATTCATTATTTTACTAGAACAGAAATTCCAAAGGGAACGATTAAGAACCTGAACCTGAATTATAATATCGTATTTTGAACAGTTCTAATTTCTTATATTGCCAAAATAAAAGGAAATAACTAAATATTTTATTATATTTTCGCCTTCCATTAAATCCCGCATATTATACATATATAACTATTAATCATTCCATTTCTCCATAGAATCGTAGTTTCTTTAACTTAGGACCTTATGGAAGAAATTACGGATGAGATAATACTCAACAGAATTTATTTCTTTTCCTGAAATATGGCGTTAATGGTGTTCTAGGCTCGAGAGAAAAATGAATGACCACCCCTAAGGTCTTTATTTCTGCATAGAACAATGTCGGGTGACATTTTATGTCACTCGGTGGCTTTGATTTAGGTTTTATTAATGAAGTCGAGGTATGAACTTATAAGAAAAATTCGAGGTGTAGGGAGAATGATATATTTTGTCCACAATTTATATAAGCAGGTGCTGATCCAAGGTTCTTTAGAAATAAAACAAGATTAATGGCAAAATGATCTTTGATCGAATTTGTGGTGTTGTTAAATCTTGTATTAAATGCACGTTGTTTCTTTTTTGGCATAACTTTGCCATTTAATTTTGTGTAAACAATGTATTTTCATGCAAAAGATAAATGACATTTCTCTTGTAACACAGAATATTTTACAACATTATAGAAAACTGCGGTCTATATCATTTATTATAATGAATATATATACAGCTCTTCCTTTAAAATAGGCTTTATTTTTTCAAATAAATTTACAATGCACGATAAAAATTAAAAATTACTCTTTTGATTCGAGCCATTTTATGTCTATTGAGATAGCCGATGTACCAAAACCTACCATTGCAAAGCTTTCACAATAAGAGGATTATTTTATTGTAAAGGCAACTCCATGAAGAATAGCCCCTACAGAAATAATAAACAAAAATTACAGGATGTTCTGAAATAAACTGACGATGCATAACAAGAAAATGGTTAAGGTTAAAAAGCATTCTTGTTTTGTGAAAAGGCATAAGTATTTCCTTGCACAGTTCTTCGTTTTAGTTCAAAAAGTTGTCGATAGATGACGCTTCAGGCAGTAAATAGGTAAATAAAGAAATAATTGAAAATCACATCACATTTTTTCGAAATCTTTTAATAAATGAAAATCGCAAAACAATAGTTTCGAGAAGTCTATCATCAGCCGCAATCACATATCGTAATCGGAGGACGAAATCCGTATTCATTTTCTGGGAAATGGATAATGGAATGGCTTCACATGCGCCATTAAGGCTGCATATTTAGACGATTTGCATGTGGGAAGAAAGATGAAAGTAACTTGCAACCTTTTGAATTAAAATCAAACACTGTGGGAGGGAAAATGTATGAATGTCAATGAATTTGCGGAAAGAATTGTTATTTTTTAACCTTAGCCGTTTCCCTATTATGCATTTTTGAAAATCATCACTCCATTTCAGGACAGCCTATACTTAAACAATGATCATTACAGAATGGGCTAACAGAAAAATCTAAAAGATAACAGGACAGAAGAAATTCTTAAGTCGAGGAAGCACAGAATAAGCTTCATTGAAGCGCTTTCTGTGGTTGATGAAAATTTATTTTCTTGAAAATTTTATTTCTAGAAATAAATATACAGATTTAAAATAATAAGGAACGCCAATGAATCCAAGGACTATGCTACTTCTCCAATTTTGTTTCATACGAAAGATCATGACCTTCAAGTTCGTCCTTTATTATCACATGCTCTGCACAGCCAACACCAGGACCGAAATATGTATTTTCAGGGCACAAAACCAAGGTAGCAGTTTTTTATTATTTATTTTAATTTCATATGAAAATTAAGAAACTTTTAAGTACATAATCAGCAGTCACATACTTGGAACCCCATACAGTTTCAATATATTACAAAATAATAATTGACACTTCTGAAACTTCACAAATGGAGGAATTTCGCAAATTATCTGACATTTCTAACCAATCATAATTGTCTACGTTTACTGTCCAAGTTTAAATTAATGTAAGACTTTAATTTCTTTTGATAAGATACATTTCAGAATTGTTCTGCTTTAATAATTAAAGCAAACAATAAGGTTACCTAGCAACTGGTCCCTGAAAGGACTAGGAAATTTTGGAGAATAATTTTTCCTAGTATAGTTTTATTAGTAATTAATTGAGGAATTGTTTTACGTACCTATACTCTAACCTACCTATACTCTAAACGTACCCAACGAACCCAACGTACCTATACTCTAAAGTATCTCAATCACCAGCAGACAACTCCTAAACCTCACAATACAAAATTAAAGTAATCTGCTTAAAATTTAAGACCAATCAATTGTTACAACATTTAATTCCTCAGAAATAAATATTTGTATTGTTTTAAAAATGATCTAACAAAGTAACATCTTATATAGATTCACATGCCTTTCTATCATTTCATGACCATTTTATCACCTGAGAAACTTTTCTAATCGAATCCCAGTTAAATAGCATTATTTATAATTACAACTATAATTACTAATAATATATATAATGCTTGAGAAGTAAAAATTCCCTTTATTTAAAAAAAAAAGCAAACTAATGCAAAAAATTACTGAAAAATGTACAGGACTTTTCATCAATTCTAGCCATTTTTTTACATAATTTTGCAATAAGGTCCCAATTAATCGGCATTAACTACATTTATAATAATAAAAAGCATCTGGTGCTTGAATAATAAAATGTATCTAACTCTCCGTTTTATTTGACGACACAAACAAGAGAATACAACAGCACCTAAGACAAATTTGTAGGTCTCTTGACCGTTTCCTGGCCATTTTTTTAGATGAGTGCATTTTTTAATCCCAATTAAGTGACATTAACTACAGTTATAACAAAAATGATAAAGCGAAACACCTGATATTCAACATGCAAAGATACCTACTATTTAAAAAATAAGCAAACGAATGAAATAAAATATTGGATTACTACACATGCCTTTTTATCATTTTCTGACCAATTATTTAGTTGAAGACATTTTTAGAAGGTCCCAATTAAACGGCATTAATTATATTTAGAATAAAAAGAGACTTCTAATGTTCAGTAAGCGGAAATTTCCTCTATTTAGAGATATTAGTAACCAAATATAACAACACATCATATTATAGCTTTTGATTATTTCCTGGTCATCTTTCTTTGTCAAGGATATTATTTAATCAGGTTCCAATTAAGCGACTTTAATAATAATAAAATTAAAAATAAGCAACTGATGATTGGAGAGCTTTATTTAAAAAAAATATATAAGCAAGTGAATGCAACATCATCTAGCATTAATTCACATTACTTTTGTTCCTTTTCTGGCTATTTTCAACTAAAGATATTTTTAATCAATCTCCAATTAAGCGACATTAACTATAATAACAAGAAAAAGAAACAATGATGTAAACTATGATAGCTTGGCAAGAGAAAGTTTTCTTAATCAGCAACATAATATATACATGCGCAAGTGACCTCGTCTTAACTCATGAAATGTTTTATTGGCAATTTATCTAGCTGATTTCCTTATCATTTCCCAAATAAGCGACATTAACTATAATCACAAAAAAAATTATGCTTGTCAAGTGGAGATTTCCTTATTAAACAGCAAAGGACATAAACAAAATAAATGCAACTACACCTCGTCTTATCCATAAAATGTTTTATAGACCATTGGCCAGTTCATGGATTAGGGAATGATTTCTTATCATTTCCCAATTAAGTGACATTAACTAAAAAATTATAACAAAAAGCCTCTGAAGCTTGGCAAGCTGATTCCCAATTACTTTAACAAATAAACAAGCCGTTGCAAGTACGTCTCGTCTACATTAACTCGTTTGTCATTTGGTCCTTTTATGGCTCTTTTTCTAGCTGATAAGCTGCAATTTCTACCATGTGTCACTCATGGAAGACTGTAATTTCCGGTCACACCTTTTCCTGCCCTGTGACTGGATTGCCTTTTGGCGCGAGTCCCAGGGGTAAAGTGAAGAGCAGTAAGTGTCAGATCCGGAAGGTGTACCAATTTTTTCGTTAGGACTCAAGAGGATTGAGTTAGCGCGGAAGATAAATTGGCGCGAAAAAAAGCAGAAGTAATTTTCTTTCTGTAAGATTACACTAGTCAATGGAACTTAAGTAAATTGTATGTGGAATACTATGACCTAAACCTCATAACACTTGGTTAAATAATTCACAATACGATCCTAATTTATTTAATAAGATTTGGTATATTATAGCAGAATATATTATAAATACCACTTTAAAGAATTATTTGCTATAAGAAATAAGCAAATTATTGTGAAAACATTGATTAATTTTTTTTAAAAAAAACGGACTAAGACATGAATATGCCAAAATTATTGCAGTGATAATTGATATATTCGAACATTATTTGGTTTCAAATATTTGCAGTTTATATATTGCAAAATATGATCCCAATTTATTTAATAAAATTTCGTATATTACAGTATAATATATACTAGATGCCAGTTTAAAGAATTCTTTGCTATAAGCAGATTACTATAAAATCATTAATTAAACTAAAAAAAATAAGAACTAAGACGTGAATATACCAACGTTATTGCAGAATAATTGGTATATTCGAAAAATATTTGGTTTTTGATTCTTGTAGTTTATTTATTACAAAATATACTCCTAATTTATTTAATGAGAGTTCGTATATTACAGTGCAATATATTCTAAATGGCAGTTTAAAGAAATCTGTGTTGTAAAAAATAAGCATATTATTGTGAAATCATTGATTAAAAGAAAAAAAAAACTAAGATGTGAATATACCAAAGTTATTGCAGAATAATTGGTATATTCGAAAATTGTTTGGTTTTTGATGCTGGTAATTGAATCTGAGTGAAATAAACTTTCACATTTTGGATGAACTATTATCCAGAGTTAATTCTATTCTCTTAAGAATATTTTCAATTTTTGCCCTTAAAACTAACCAGCATTTCCTTCCATTTAGTTTAGATTATTCATTATAATACCAGGTTAAAATACCAACCTGCACTTTCCACCATTTACTGTAAATGAATTTAATAAAATTATAATACAGTTTTACTAATTTAATTAAAATGAAAGAATTACGTAATATATTATATACATACTGTCTATTTAATCATAGTTGCTCCCACTGCGGGCATTAATTTTTCCTTGAATTACACTCAATAATTTTGGCGTTCCCTAAGCCTATATAAAGCTCTCGAATGCATTCTATCTTAATTATGTGTGGGTAATTTTTCACTTCTCTTAAGTCAATGTTAATCTATACTCAGAATATAAATGACATCTAAAATGAATGGTGAATTATTTACTTTTTCCTCAGAGAAAGGTAATTCATCACAGTCGAGTGACAAAGAAAGAGTTTCTTTTTCTCTTAATTTTTAATTTTGCTAATAGCTTCGTAAGGAAATGAATAAAAAAATCAGCAAATGAATTAGAAGGGAATATCTCACAATTAAACAACAGCTGCTTTGCTTGTATCGCTTGTTTTGTTTAAAAATGAGGATATGAAAAGTGCAGCATAGATTTTAAGCTTTATCAATATTCTCTCTTTAATAATAGCATTCTTCAGCAGTTTATGTGCTAAAAATAAATATATTTGGGAGTGTTGCATATATTGAAGTATGAAATAAATACAGCAAAATTTTATATATATATATATATATATATATATATATATATATATATATATATATATATATATATATATATATATATATATATATATACGTAAATATCATATAGGTGTATGGTGAAATTATTCAATTAGCTCGGCATTAACAAAGATACTCTATGCAATGAAAAATATGAAATAATATAATAAAAACAAAATTGGCCTGTAGACAAAGAACAGCACTTTAGGAATCAAGAACATACCTGCAAACCATAAAAGCACTATAGAGCTCATAGTGCAACAAGGAAGCTCGCTCCACGATCGACACTCCAAACAGAGAAATGATTTCTCATGTGACAGTGTCACCTATAATAATTTTCAAACAGGTGATAGAAATTTCTAGAAGGACTTCTGGGTTTCAGCTTCTAATAAAGATATCATTATAATTCTTGTATTTTCGGGAACTTTTTATAACCAGATCTGAGGTTTTTGGTCTGGTAACTATTCAGGATCCATTGAAAATATATGTAATTCTTTATTATTAAGAAATTAACCAGGTAGAAAAGGCCACATTACAAACTCTTAGTAATAATATGGCAGTCATGTTTATTACAATAAAAATATTAAAATTCAATTCCACAATAGGCATTTTAAATAACAAATCTTGATCCGACTTGTAAATGAAAATTTTCATCAGATCATTGCGATTTATAAACATCTTTGATCACACTAAATCAAAATCTTACATCAGAACTAAGCATTTTAGCGCTTTCAATCATATTGCTACTAATTTGAATGAGGCATTATTCATTGATTCTTGTTTTTTTAAAGGCAAGCTGAAATCATATTGCTACTAATTTGAATGAGGCATTATTCATTGATTCTTGTTATTTTAAAGGCAAGCTGAAATCATATTGCTACTAATTTGAATGAGGCATTATTCATTGATTCTTGTTATTTTAAAGGCAAGCTGAAATCATAGAAATGCAATTGGATTAATAATAATTCCAATTTAGCATAATATATTAATATTTTAACTTCGAAACAAATTTAATCCTGTTGTTGAATAATATCTTCAGCTTATTTAAAGCCGGCTGAAAGTAATTTGTCGTGTTTAATGTGAGGTAATATTTCAGCAGTGGTAAGTTGCTGTCAAGATATCCATTGCACATAATGGCATCCTGAGCATTAAATGATTATTTATTGCTTTCTTAGAAAATGACAGTTTATCATAATCAGGTTTTGAAGATTTTTATGACAATCGGTCATCTTATATGTATTTAATCTGCTTAATAACACCCTTAAATGTCCGTAACTTATGGCAAAATTATTCTCTTTATTTGCTTAATATCGCCAAGATTTTCTGAAAAATAGTCTAAATGGCTTTCCGAGTTCTAAAACATTAATTGCAACCTTATGGTTTTCCAATAAATTCTTGATAACACAACGAAATTAAATTCATGCTTTTCGTTCTCCTCTTACAGATAATAACCGAAATGAGGATTTGATTGAAGATTGTTAAGAAATATCGACAATAAGTTATTTTTTCCTTATTCAAGACATTTTATTGGCCTAGCAAAGTAAGAACTATCATAATTATAAACGCTCAAGAAGTATTTAATCAACCTGCTGCAATTTGATGCAACTGGATCAAAATGATACTATATCGTTCAATTAAGGATTCACAACAGAGATCTATTTCTCCAATAATTGTATTCACTTATGTTGCCCATCCTTTCTTAACTAGTAATATCGATTGATCATGCCATCCCATAACTTCAAAAAAGCAAGAATATTTCAGGTAACCTACACACCTTCACTTCATTATTCATTGGTGTTCACGAAATTTAATTGCCTCAACGACCATTAATACGATATCATACGAAGCCAAAGTTTTGTTTGAAATCGTATGGTATCATATTTCCCTATCAAGATCATATGCTAATATTCTTCCCTTTTTCACTTTTAATATAATTCATTTGCTCGTGGAGTAACTTGTTCTTTGAAGAATTTCTTAATTTGGCAACATTAAATATAAAATAATAAAATTGATAGTGATTTTATATTTGAAATCAACCTACCAAATGTAGCTAAAACGAGTCAGAAACCTCCAGACATAAAAATAAATAAATAAAGGAATGTTTACTCGCGTTTTTAAATAAATATTTCTGATGTAAGAAATTTAAGAAAAAAATACTCTATAACCAGCATAAATAAGTTACACTGCTATAAGAAACACTATAAAAGTAAAGTAATTTAAATGCCTGGTTACCTTTTATTGTGCATAAAATAGTATATTAAAAACATTAAATGAAAATAATATTTCTTGTAAATAAATTAATTAGAAATTAACATTATATTATTCTTTAAATATTCAAGATGAAGATAATTTCTATAATAAAAGTTGGAAAGTCATAAATAACTGGAAAAATGTTTCGAATCCCATTGTTGAGATTGAAATGTAATTCTATTGTTATAGGACATTCTAGTATCTCCTTAGACACTATTTTTAATCAGTTTTGCCTTTTATATCTAATGCCTTCAATAAGGAAAAATAATTTATCAAACTGAAATTTTTCAAAAAAAAAAAAAAAAAAAAAAAAAAAGGGTTTTTCTCAGTTACGCAACTGAGCAATCTGTCAGAACGCTAGCAACAAAAGAAATTTATAAAATGTAAATTTAAAAATTTCATGCTTACCAGTGTGAAACAATTTAAGTTAAATAAATGTGTGAAGGAAATTGTATGATATTGAAACTATAATAAGCGGCATTCTTAAAAATTACCATAGAGCAATGGAAAGCAACAGCTAAAAATACGTAAAAGATGACTATATTGATGCATATCAATATGCTATCATATTGATGCTTTCCCTGATTTCAAATTCTGTAATTCACAGTAGTAGACTAAAGCAACCAGAGACGTTGGTCTCTGCAAAACTTTCTCATATAGTCTGTAATAAAAATGTTATCCTAGATAACGATTTGCTGAGCAATGGCATATTATATTTAATAAATATTAAACTTTGGCTTGAATTTAGCATTTATACTGAATCTATCATGCCTTGCTTGCCGAGTTATTTGATGATTATTCCTAGGCTTACGATAAATTGTATACAAAAAACAAATTTGCGTTTTAGATGCGTTTTTATCAATGGATTGAAACAAAAATTTGACACAAAACTGTACTTGTTGTCATGAAATCACATACCGAATTTGATATATTTAAACACGATAACGTCTTTGAGTTATCGTGTTTACATATTTCTAAAAAGTACAGACGGACAAATGATCAACCCCTTCTTAGATTTGGCTTAAAATTTGATGAGTATCAAAACTATCGATGTTAAATCTGTGCAATGAATTTTATCAATCTAGTTCTCTTCGTTTTGTAATTATGGTGTTTACTTATATTCGAACCGACAAACAGACTTCCTGTAAAACGGATATTACTCAAAAGTTGATGGAAATCTACAAATTTGGTATGAAGAACCGAATACCAAATTTCACCCGTCTAGATGAAAGTGTTTTTGTGTTATTTTTGTCACAGACAGACATTTTCCAAAAATGTGTTTACGGAGGAGTGTTTGTCAAGGAAGTGTGTAGTCAAGGAGATTTGAAACGTGTAGGTTCGTCAAAATCTCGAGTACTAATTTTTTGGCGATAACTATAAATTCTCTATACTACGTTTAAGAGAAAGTAAAAAAGACTTGCTATAAATTTTCGTGTTGTTTAAAACTCCTAGGATTACTAGCATAAATATTCTTTTTCTATAAATTTTGAGAAATGAACAAAAATAAAATGCACATGGATTTGAAATATTTAAATTATGTGCTTTATTACGGGAACGGAAACAATCATTCGCTTCAGAACTCTCGTTTAAAACTACTTTCCCAGAAGGGAACTTCAGACAGAAATGTGAATGAAATAACTGAAGAAAAGCGTGCACTTTACTTATGAAATAATCTATTATCTGAAACACAATTTCTTGAACTCCAGAACACGCTCCTCGCATAATTTCCCGATGTTGAACTCCCGTGCTAACTGCAGAGGGTTTTATTTATATGTTAAACAAGCGGCTGTTGTTGAAAAATTTATGCAGGAACAACTTTAAGACAGATCCAACTACTCTTGCTTTAATATTCCATGGAATTTAAATACTAACGCGGAATAATTCATTTTATTTTGGCACGTTTCTTTGACGTTGGAAATGAGGCAAGAGAAGTTTTCCAATTTACAATTCGTGATCGATTAAGTTTGTAATTTGTCACGAACGTGAGGCTATTATTTTTTAGTATAAGACTGCTTTCGATGATGTCACGAGCGCTGAAATTTCGTTGGAACAGCTAGTTGTTGGGGCTTTTAGGATATATCGGATTTTGCAAATGGTTTCTTTCTAAGTTATTGTTCCAATATTTCAACATAATTTTATTACAACTAACTCTTGGCATACAAAAAAAATTTATATTTGTTTATTTAAAAAATAAGTGACATGTTCTTCCTTGTTTTTGAATTTATGTGTATGAAACTGCATTGGCCTTACTGGAGTTATTTTGATTACATTTGGCATTCTTTGCCAGTGCCTTTTTTTACTCATATCATCCATCCTTTCGGTTTCCTTTTTTTATATAATTTATTCTTTTTATTTTCTTGCTATTTCGATATTTATGGTTGCTAGGATCCTAAAATGTATTCCGTACACATATTTTGAATCAATTTATTCAAAGAATTCACAATATTTGCAATAAAGAGTTATAAATCTATAATTAAAGGATTGAAACTATTAGAATAAAACATATGTTCGAGAAAAAAGTTATTTTTATTCACTGCATTTCTCCCGTTTTATAACTACCGTATAGTGGAAATGTATTAGTCTTATTGGTGTTATTTTGATTACATTTGAAATTCTTTACCAGTGCTTTTTTTACCATATCATCCATCTTTTCAGTTTCCATTTTTTTTATAATTCATTCGTTCTATCTTTCATCTTCTTATTATTTCGATACTTTTGATTACTCTTATCCTAAAATGTATTCCATTACAGGCGCCATGACACTATTTTAATAATTCTTAAGTTTAATTTTCATTAAATCGATAAATTTAATCTTTAAGAAGTTTATTCAAAATAGTTTTTAATTTCTAATGTAATAATTTTTGTAATAATATAATATTTGAAATTTTTTTTTCAATTTGTAATACAAAGTTATAAATCAATAATATGAAAGTTTGAAACAATTAGAATAAATATATGTTTGATTTTTTTATTCTTATAAAAGTACAACTATAAAAGTTATTTTTATTCCATATATTTCGCTCGTTTTATGTTGTATCGCATATAATTTATGAATTATGGTCAGTGGACTTCGAATTCTAATTTAAATTTATTTTGATTTTTTTAAACATAATGGAAAAATCAAATTAATATATATTATTAAAAATGATATGTTTTGATATCATTTAGACTAAAGTGGCAGTTCTTACTTATTTTACTTAACCTTCTAAAAATAGATGGAAGATTTTTCTTAAAACCATTTTCAGTTATGATTATGCATAGTAG
Source organism: Argiope bruennichi (assembly GCF_947563725.1). Classification (NCBI taxonomy): domain Eukaryota; kingdom Metazoa; phylum Arthropoda; class Arachnida; order Araneae; family Araneidae; genus Argiope; species Argiope bruennichi. The sequence goes on along the minus strand of NC_079151.1, from coordinate 110,900,009 downwards.
CTGAGACCAAATATACAAATATAAGGCATAATTATTAAAGCTTTAAAATTCTACTTGGATAAAAACATTTTTTTAAAGAATTTTATTATTATCTAAAATTTTTAATTTTACAAAACGGGATTGAAAAGTGTTCAAATTTTATTTCTCTACTCATTCCGGAACAACATTAACAAATTGTCAGTTAAACATATGGGTACACAGATATTATTTTAGTGTGACGGCCAAAATATTGAATATTACTTGAAGAGAATTTGAATATTGCCTTAACCTTCTTCGAGTTACCATCGGTCTCACATTGAAATTTTCTGGTATAAATGAATTTATTAAAACAATATGAGCATTGTTACAATATAGAGAAACAACAATATAAAATATTTTTTCAGCATTTTTTTCAAAAAGGAAAGAATTCACGACCACCCTGTAATTTACATCATTATTTCCATTGTTGCAACATTGGTGTTGTGTCATTTTTACTACTAATATTGAACATTTAAGAGATGTATTAGAAAATTAATTGAAATTAGACACAACAAAAGTTACAGCAAACCATCTAATTCTTAAACGTGGCTTGATAAAAATAACTTGAAATCTATGTGCTCCAATAAAAAAAGAAATTAATCACTTTGATGAGTTTACACATCAAATGTACTAAGCAAATTCTTAGAGCAAATGCTTTTAAAGAAAAAGAATATCCTTTCCAAAGACTTGCAAAAATCCATCTCAAAGAATCCTATTGAAACATCATCATCTAAAATTCCATGAAATCGTAAGCAATGCGTTGGTAATCCTCAAAGTCCATTTGTTTCAAATCAAAATGCCTCCCTTCAATTTAAAAGCAAAAAAAACTTTTTTATCGCGAGAATACGTTCTTAGGTCGGCTCCGGAAAATAAATCGGTATATTTTCAGAAGATATTCTTTAGGTCAAAGGCAAAAGCTGTTAAATAATTCAAGAAAAATATAATGAAAGACAAGTATCAGCATTTCCCTCTCCCCTCCTACGCTCCAAAGTTCGAATATCCCAGGCATTCGTCTATTTTTTAAATAACCATCTGTCTTGTTGATGCCAGATTTCGAAACCATTACTTCCAGCAAAAAAGCTGAAAGAAACAGATTCGCATTTCAAGCGAAATTTGTTTTTAGCTGCGAGGAGAAATTGGATATGAAATAAAATATAAATAAATTCGCAGATGTAAAAGTTCTTTTTTTTTCCCTCTCTCTTTCATTCGCTACGTTCTCTTTCTGCTGAAAATGTAAGATCAAAGTTTCATGAATTGATGAAAAAGCACGTTGCTTACTTCTCTCTCTCTCTTTTATTTTTTTATTTACTCAGAAAAATTCTCGTTTGTGAGACACTGATAACCTTTGCTACCCAAGTATTATAATAGAAATATTTTAATTCGTTATAAAATTCATAAAAAATTAAGCTTTAAAAATTACAAATTATATATGATAATTATTAAATGTCATACTAAACAAAATTCAAGAGAAAATTGGTACATGATTAAGATCGTTGATATAACACGGATGGAGTTTTGCAGACTTTGCCATCGTCATCAAAATAAAATGATCGTATAAAATTGAAAATATACCCATATTTTATGGGAATTTGCAATAATATTCTGGAGGGCTCTTTAAACAGAATTTATTTTTCAAATTAATTTATTAATTTACATGCGTCATTTACTGAAAAGTTTATAATTATCCAGGTAAGTTCTGAATTACCTTCCGAGACTATGGGAGGGGTAATTGAGAATGTGCGATTTGATTTCTGATCATAGAACCTAAGTGATTGAAAAAAATTGAATATATTGAATATTTATTAATATTTGAATTGATTAGAAATTACACTTATTGCCTCAGAATTTATTTATTACGTGTTCTCATCTACGTAAAATATTTCCTATCATTCGAATATCACATAAAAAACAATTTTAACATTTTAATATACACAGTTTGGAATAATTTGGTATCATTCTCTCTTCAATATTGTCGGGAAACGTTGAGAAATGAATTTTTATAAAAGCGAAAATGATTACGAAATAGGAGAAGTAAATTGTTAAGATGTATATTAAAAAGAAGAAGAAAACATTTCAACTTAATAGTGGAAAGCATAATGCTCAGTATCCTATTTAGTTCATTTTTCCCTAACATTTAAGCTACTGAAAAAAAATCTCCAAAAAAGAATATCAACGATAGAATGTAACTGAAATGCTTTTCGGAAATCGCGCACTAACAACCACCAAAATAGAATTTTATTTAATCAAATTAGTGTTCTTCAAACTTGGCACATTTTTGTGTCCATCTGCAACTTTATCAATCCCTTAAACGCATGAAAACTGTTTATTCATTCTAGTACCTTCGACAGAAACAATCAAAATATGCATTTTTGTTGAAAAATCAGCCATGGGGGATCCCATATCATTTCCTCCACCTCCACAATGCCAATTTTTTATTAAAAAATAGTCAAAATTATAATCCTCAGTCTTTTCCCTTAGTGTTTCATATTTTTCTTTCTTGTCTTTTTTTTTTATTATTTTCTACCCTTATTGATGTCAAATAAAATCAATTATTAATAACTGATCTTATTAATAATCTTATTAATAACTGAATTTAATGTCTGAAAAGAAATTTACATATAGATCAAATGATAAATTCTTATGCCAAATTTGATTTTTTTATATAAAAAAAACAGCATTATTAGCTGATAGAAAAACCGTCTCGTTCTTAGATTTAATATCACTTCCGATCATACAATATATTATTCAAAATGCATAGAGATGTTTTATTTCTTTAAAAGCTTTTTCTTACTTGCACTGTGACGAAAATCGCCAGGTATAATTCAGAAAACTAATTTGTTTCTCAGAAGATCCAAAATATTCTTTATCTTACAATCAAATTAAGTTAAATTGATGCAAATTAAATAAAACTGTTCCAAAATATCAAAGTGACCTTTCTCTTATTCGTAAAGACTGTCCAAAAAATATACAGCTTTGTAGCTTTCCTTGCATATAACTGATATAAGGGATGAATAAAAAAGAAAAGTTTTGGAAAAGAAAGTTTTTTCTTAGAAAAGTTTGGCTTTACTTTTTAGAATACGATTGCAACTGAAATAAACAAACGTCAGAAAGATTCACTGAAAAAAAACATAGTGTTTATTGTCTTTCTGAAGAATGCTTTAAAGAAAGTACATATTTCTCAGCTCAAGAAAACTTCAGGGATGAGTATTGTAGTCAGTATCCAATTACTCCTTGTTCCAATTACTCCGCCTGGCACTATAATTTTTAAATATTTATTTCAATTTATTTTTCGATTTTATTGATAATTATAGACTTTTTATGTCATCGGAAGCAATTAAAAATATACATGCCATGCTGACAACCGAATGAAATTTCAATTTCTCAAGGCAATTCATGCAATTAATGGACATGAGTTTGAAGATATTTCTAGCGAAATTTGAAAATTACATGATCATTTTGAATATTTGATTAAGGATTTCGTCATTTTTTTTTTGCTTGAAAACAAAGTTTCATTTCTCTGAGGCTTTCTATTATCGAATTAAAAGTAATCATATTTTAGTATCTAAACCGATTTTACACGTTTCGAAACAAAGGAAAAAAAAATTGGATAGATGGACAATGTACAATATTCAGAAAGGATAAAAAAAATCTTTATATTTATTTGAGACAAGAAAATCGGCATCTTTTGCTATTCTCCACTTACTATTTCCCTTTTGATTCGCCTATTCTTGATTCTAACCATTGATTTATTAATAAAAAATATAAAGAAGAAGAAATATAATTGTAAGTCAGAAAAACGAACATATGTTTTTCATATTGTTCTTGTATTGTAATATACTGTTTCCGATGAATTTCGTTGTAAAGAAATCCAAAAAAAAGGACAGCATCCAATAAAATGAACCTTTAAAAAAATCTAACCACCGAGGCCAAAATTAGAAAAAAAAAGGAACGCATTCTGTTAAAAGAAGACTTATAACCTCCCATTTTCACGTTTATGCCATTGAAAAATTTGAATCTCAGACTAAAGAAGATTAAAAGCACTAAAATGTAAAAATCGATATCTTATATTTAAACAATGATGGATGCATTAATATTTTTGAAATAAAAACCTGCTTGAATCAATTTTTTTACACACACTTGTATTCAGATTCCGTCTGAGAGTTCTTTTTTGGTATTTGGTATTGAATTTCAGAGTCCAAATGTAATTCTGAAAGTCCATACGAAAGCTCCTTGAGTTTTTTTTATCTTTATAAACTTCCAATCTGGAAAAAAAACCTTTCAAGAAACAGCGAAATGTATTGGAGAAAGAAAAAAATTATCGTTTGGAACATTTGCTTGTATGCTTTGAATGAAATATTATCGTATTTTAAAAGAAATCATATGGCTGCAAAAGTACGCATTTTCTAGCAGAAATTTCTTTCTTGTACTCTTTCCTTTATATTTAGTAAAATTACTTAAAAGGGTTGAAAAAGTCATATTTTCTAAAAACATTTATTCACCAACTCAAAATGTCGGGAAATTAAATTTTTTAGGAGAACTTAGACTTGGAACTTTAAGAGCACTCTACAGTCAAAGCAAATATTTCTGGCTTGCTTATTTCACTTATTGACTTCGGGTTGTTTTCTATCTTCTTCTTTTTACATCTTTTTCTTCCTATTGCATGTGTTTATCTAAAGTTTTAGTTAGATAACAACTTGAAAACGCTTAAAGAATATAAACTGGAGGATTATCTTTCTCGTTCTGTATGTTGTTTGCAATCCTGAATGTAAATAAACATGAATGAGAATCTTAATTTATAATTTAAAAAATGGATGATTCCAAAATGCAGACTATTTTTTTATTTTTCTTAATATTTGGTACAAAAAATGTAAGGTTTGAATGTAATAAATATTGAACAGAATACATACACGTGTAAAATTGTACATATATATATATATATATATATATATACATTTTTCAGCCCTGGCAGTGAAAATTGTGAAGCTCCATGTAGCAAATTAGTAGATTTAGTTTCCCGATTTTAAAACTTTTTTAATTTAACCAATATTTTAATGATTTTAAGTTATTTTTAAATTATTATTTTTATTTTAGTAACTTTATAGAAATATAGGTTTTTATTTATTTATTTATTATGCCTTATAACAGAATGGCAACCAAGTTTGTGCACGAGATTATGTAAACATATGATCGGTGTATAAAATATTAGTATCTTTAATAATTAAGTGAATATGACAACACAGACAGAAATCTGGAGAATTATATTATAATGAAGTATTGATATTATCCTAATATTTTATTTTATAAAATTTATATTATTTTTTACAAATTTTTTCATTAGGCCAATATCTTTTTAAATCAATTTGCTTGCTTCCCTCGTAAGCCAGTGGCTATAGGTAGCTACTTACTCTACTTAGTCAGAAATCTGTCACTGTATGTATCTCGAAATAATATTCGTATCTTAAAAACATTCAAGAAAAAAGTGATGGATATTCATGTTTACATCTTTCTTTTAATAGCTAAAATGTGTTACTTTATTAAGGATCTGTGCTTTTTTTTCCTTTTTGAGGGAGGGGGTGGGAAGTTAGAGCGCAAAATAAAAGTATCAGGTTACAAGTAAAATAACGTTTCCCTTTTTCCAGTATCTATTTAAGAGCATGTGAAATGGACATTACTATGAATATCGATAAGTTTTGCATGAAGATATTTTTGAAATTTTCATTGATTAACTTTTGGCAATAGTCGCTTAATATTTTAAGTCACCAAATGCTTTTATTCAATAACATTCAGAAATAAGGAATAGAAAAAGAGTTCCTTCGGTTACCATTTTCTTGTTTCGTAGGGGTGAAATATAATACCCTTTCAAATACTATTAGTGGCAAAGACATCACAATTTATTCAAATTTTTTTCACTTTAATATTGTTGCTTTTGCTCGTCTTAAGCATACTTCTTAAAAAACTAAAAAAAAAATCACCTTTTCTAAATTATTTTATTGCTCCTCAAATGAAAAGATAGTATTTGTAAAATGTTATTAGTTACAAGTGCTAGAAATGGCAAAGTACGTTGATTATTCAATTGTTTTAGGGTTTTATACTTGCTCTTCATTACCTTTTCCCCCCCCGATTTTCTTCTTTTTTAATCTTTATTATACTGTTATTTATATCTGAAAGTTCTTATTTGAAAAATTGAACTCCTTGAATATCGATAACGTTTCAAATATTTAAATCACTTTAGTGTATTTCTTATTAATTATAGCAGTTTATAGTATTGAAATAATGTATATACTATGAAAAAAGGTCTTAAAATTGAGATAAAAAGATGCAGAATCAATTGATTTCGAATAAATTCCGAAATATTTAATTATATTTCACTAATGCTACATATGAATACCTTAATATTCCAATATATACCAATATATATAGAGAGAAAAAAATTTCCAACTTACTTCTCTATGGTTGCACTAGTGTCTAATCTTAAAATTTCTTTTAATATTAGTATAACAGCAAACAGTGAAATTGATTATTTAGTAAAAAATAATCAATTTCACTGTTGAATAAAAAAATATCGAACTTGGATAAAGAAATATTAAATCGTTAGTTCGTTTGATTAAAACATTAAAGATTGTATTCTGCTCCCGAATTTTTTTTTCCTTTGAAAAAATATTTAGTGCCACATTCTTTATCTGCACGTACATTTTGGAGAACAATATCATCCTTAAAGGCATTTATTTTCTCTCTGAATTAAATTCTCACAGTGATATTTCTGATAATATATATCGTTTGCTATGCTTAAATTGTTTCTTCAGTGATAAATGATTATCTATCGTTTGCAGTGTTTATTTTTTTTTTTCCTTCTGTGATAAAAGAAAATATTTTTAACTTTATGCTAGCACAAAATCTCCAAATGTCGTTTTCTTAAATTGAAAATTAGACAAAATAAAGGAATTTTTTCAACCATAAATTTTTTTATTTGTTCCTTCTGAGCAGTTTCTCTCCTCCTAAACAAACAGAAAATCACAAAACCTGACCATTTTTAAGAGCCCTAACTCTTCTATGCCATTTTATATACCAAGCGGATACGGATTTAAAAAAAATAAAGAAACAAGAAAAAAGTCACACTGTCTAAAAACTTTCATTCATCAACGCAAAATGTCGAGAGAATGCATTTTTCAAGAGTTCAAAGTATTTCAAGTATTGAAGGAAAAGGATGAAACATAATTCTTGAACTTTTTTCACGTCGTTCTTTCACTTTTTCATTTTTGTAGTTACATGTATGAGTTTGAAGTTCTTCGGCTTAGATAAATAGAGCTTTTTGGTTAAGAGTTGGAAATGTCATTTCTTCTCTTTCTTCCTGTCTCAAAGTTTGATTTGCTGTATCTCAGTAAATATAGATGGCTGGTTGAAAAAGAAATCTAGTGGTAGGAAAAAAATATTTTCCCAATTTCTATATTAGCAAAAGATATTTATGGTATCTCCGTTATGTTGTTTGATTTTCTAAATATCAGAAAACATCGTGAAGACATTGTGAGATTATTGTAGGTCACATTTTGGGCTAATACGGAGGACTTCACATTTTTCAAGTATAGTTTCAACCTTGAAAATGTATATGAAATGAAGAGGATTAAAATAATGGACGAATCTAGTTTAGAAATAAGTACAGTGGTTCAAACAATTGAGAGTACACCTTACTTTTACTTGACAAATTCGATTCTCAATATAAATAACACATTAACCGAGAATTGCAAACATGTTTTTATTTTTACACATAAAAAAATGGTTTAATTTAAAGTAAAAATAAAAAAAAATAATAAACGAAAAATTTCTAAATTGAAAAGTTTTAGAAGATTCTTCAATTAACATACGCTGATTTTTGCCTCAAAAAATTGAGAATACACCAATGAATTTTTTATAATATCTCACATAAAAATAAAGTGTCAATATTTAGCTCATGTCTATTGGCTTTTATAATGACCTCTAAACGTCGATGTACCAATTCGACCAATGTTTTGGGATATTTGAAGATATTTTACCCCATTTTTCTTGCAACACTTGTTTTAAATGAGTTTTCTTTTTAATTTTGTATTTTTGGTCCGATGATTCCAGTGTGGCTCACAGAACTGTGGCGGTGTTGTAACTTATATTTACAATGAAAAAGACATCACATTTTGACGTTAAGAGCCTTCTGTTTGGGGTCATTGTTCTGCAGGAAAATGAAATTTTCATCTAAACCCAAATGTTTAGCACTTTCCTTTAAATCGCTATAATCATATGGTTCATCCAACTTGCTGCAGGAACTTCTCAAATCATAGGCGGAAGTGTAAGTCCTGAAACTGTGCGAAATGTAATTAGGTAATAAAGTCGAATTGTTAGGGAGAAACCGTTCATCAGTTTGCAAATTCAGAAAAACTTTTTGAAGTTTGCAAAAAATCATCAAATGAAGACCAATAACTCTTGGAAGAAAGTTAAATTTGGTAATGAAAAAAAAATTATCATTTTTTGTAGTGACGGCCATCGTACTGTATTGGGAAAGACCAATACCGCTTTGTATCCAAAACATTTACGTCCTACAGTTAAACATGGTGGTTGACCCAGTTATGATTTGGGGTTGCATGGCTTCATCTGGGGTAGAAAATTTAGTTCTTATAGATGGCATTATAAAGCATATGGTTTACTTGGATATACTTCGCAGCAATCTAAAGGAAAGTTCAAACACTTTGGGTTTAAATGAAAATTTCATTTTCCTGCAGGAGAATAACCTCAAACAATGCATGTAACTTCAAAATGAGGTGTCTTTTTCATTATAAATAGCAATGACAGACACTACTACAGTCCGCTGACATCAATGTCATTGAATATGTGAGTGCCGCATTCGAAACAGCAGTCCAAAATCACAAAATTTGAAATGAAATCCATTTAAAACAATTGTTGCAAGAAGAATTGGATAAAATATCTTCAGATACAACCAAAAATGGGTCGAATGGGTACCACTTTCGTTTAGAGGCCATTATAAAAGCCAAAAGACATGCAACTAAATACTGACAGTCTCTTTCTATGCGAGATATTACCAAAATTTCATTGGTGTATTCTCAATTTTTTTAGACAAAATCTGCGTATGTTTATTTAAAATGCTTCTGAAACTTTCGAATTTAGAAGTTTTTCGTTGATCCTTTTTGGTTTGTATTTTAAATTAAACCATTTGTTATGTGAAAAAGTAGAAACATGTTTGCACTTCTCAGTAATATGTTATTTATGATGAAAGTCGGATTTATCTAGTAGAAGTAAGGTGTACTCTCAATTGTTTGAGCCTATGTATATAATTGGTCTATGAAATTAGCTCTAAGAAATTATTTGCTTGAAAGAGAATTCAAAAAATATTTTTTCCCAATTAATTGAAATATCAAGTCCATGAAAGAGATCTAATTAGTAAGGTTTAAGATATTATGTTTTCAATCACAAAAAAACCGAAGAATAATCGTTTTAAAATCTCGGTAGGTCTTTATAAAATATCCTTCTAAAATGTTAGTTGCTGAAGAGTTTCTCTATTTTCAGCTATTCAAATTGTTTACAAGGCATATTTATTTAATTATACAGATATGTAATAAGAAAAGTCAAAATGACCCACAACGCTTTAAAACAATAATAACCATTAATATAAATTTTATTTAAATTTAAAAAAAATTATTGAAATTATTTTTTTTTAATTTTTAATAAAATTATAACTTTTAAATTAGTTCTACTGATAAATTTAATTGCTGGGCCAGCATGTATAAAAAATATAATACGCATTTAAACTATATTGATGATTTTTATGTTATATACATATTAATATATCATATTTATATATATGGATAATTTTTATATTATATTTGTATTTATGCCGGTAATTTATACTCACAAATAATAAAAATAAACGTATGACTAAATATATTTTTTTATATCTGACTTTCTACTTGTCTCTCTCATATGATTGTTTAACTGTGGTATCGTTTTGCAGCTTCTCGGTAACCGGTTAAGGATTGCTCTAAATATTAGCTATGCTTAAATTGCAACAAGAACTTTTTAGATGGGACTATACAATTAAAATTTCAACTCTTCAAAAGCTTGAGGACATCTAGCTCCTGACAACATAATTCATGTTTGTTACACTACAAACATATTAAATCATCGATATATATTTATTATTATATAATTTCAGTTAGAAAATCTTCAGTTAGAAATCCAAATCAGAATAAATTTAGATTTCCTTGTATTTAACATGTTACGTTAAAATCCTCAACCAATATCAAAAACTTGAAAAAAAATTGTATTAAAAACTAACGCATATATTTTATACTGCTTAATAAATTCACATTCTTATTCACAAAAAAGAAAAAAAAAATACTTTTCCTTTCATAACTCTAATAAAGATATGAAAGGCGCTTTTTTTATTAAAAACTGCAAGGAAAGAAATGACGGGCAACTTAATTTCAAAGTCAAATATATACCGAAACGATATCTTAGGAAGATTATTAAAAACAGAGCAGAAAATTATCGTCCCAAAATTTTTGTTAAACACTCGAGCTGAAAACCGCCGAGTCATTTCCCAAAAAATGAAATAAAATAAAAGCTAAAGAGACACAAAAAAAAAACGAATTACAGAGAAAAAGAATTATGTTTCATTATCTCACTCATGGCAGCTGTTACTGAAAGCAGCGCCATCTGGCGTTTGCCCTTTAACTTATATTTTTATAATCTTTCTAAATCCTGAAACAGCCTCAACAGATGTGGGGTGAAAAAAAGAAGAAAGAAACGTTTTAAAAGTCTTTCATTTATAAATGACAGACTTAACAACAAATATGATGGCATTATTTTAATCAACGAAAACCGCATTTTAAAGCCTTGATATTTTTTTATTTGCAAAGAGATGGAAAAAAACATTTTGTACTAGCTTTGATAGTATTACTATTTATTTTCCAATTTAAACAAACCAAAAAAAAATATTTCTTTTTAAAGGTCTAGGGGTTTGTTAGACTCTTTTATTTGTTTTTTAACTTGTTTCGGAAAGTTTCTGAAATTGCAATTAATTTTTAAAAAATCTCAATGTTTCTTGAAATAAGTTGGCATTGGAGAGAAAAAAATAGATTAGCTTTCACTTTTTTTTTCTAATTTTCATTACAATTTAAAACAAAGGCATCCAGCTTATTTTACGACCCATTATTTTTATTTATTTCGGTATAAAAAATAACAACATCACTAATATCAAAGTTTATCTTTTTTTTTATATATTGTCTCTTGGAAGGCAAATGAAACCAAAGTTAAATGTAGCATTTTTTTAAAAAGAAAATACTTTCTTAAAGTAATGGTTACAAAAGGAGGAATAATGCAGTATTTATTTATTATTTTTTTTGTCGTATTAAAAAACCTGATTTGTAAAATTTTCTGTTCAGCCTATTTGCGGTATATTACAGTAAAGTTTTTTTAAAAAATGATTTTCTTGATCGTTTGGAGGGAAAATCGTTTGCTTTTAAATTTTTATTTAATCATTGCATTTTAAAAATATTATCAGATAATGGTAACTATCAAACTCGTCATTAGCTAAATAAACAAAGTTTCAAGAGAACGTGGTAAAATATCCATTGAGATAAAATTTTTATTTGATTCACAAATGCTTGTAGATATATATTCTGGCATGATTATTTAGGAGATTCATTTTTACAAATAGCTTGTAATTTTGATATATTAAACTTATATATCATATGGAAAAATTTTAAATAAAGACAAAAAATTCTAAAAAGAAGTACTTATACTTTTCTAAAATCAAAATGGCATTATAATGAAAACATTTTCTTTTATTCAAACTTTAATAACATAATGGATTCAAATCTTGATAACTTAGTAAGAACTGCCAATTCCCCTTCAAAGTTTAAAATATACAGTTCATTTTGGGATTGCTTTTTTTAGAACTAGCAAAATGTTTTATAAACTTAAGCAATTGCAGTTGTTGTCTACATTTTCTTAAATAATTTAAATATATATAAAGTTTTATAACTTGTTTTAGAAATTTAATTAAATTTTGCTTGTTCATGTTAATATATTAGCAAGAAAATCAAGGAGCATATTAAAGTATATTTCCACTGAACTTTGATATGACTATTTTATCTGTTCAATACGATTACACAAAAAAGGAAAAAAAAAAAAGCACAGCATATTAACAACAGACAAATTTACATGTATTTCAAATGTTTTTTAAGATGGCTATGCTTGACATAGTACTATGATACTACAAGAATTAGTTCTACTAAAAATAATTTCATATTTTTAAAAATTTACTGCAGTGAAATACTTTTTTAATAATATTTTAACCATTACAGAGACTTAGGCTTTCTAATATTCTCAGGAATCTGGCTACAAATGATTTTAAGAATGATAAAGTTTAAACAAGAAATGCCTTTTCTGAACTACACACCTAGAAAATTTTGCAAATGATATGTATAAAGGTTGCAATCCTTCAAGATCATGATAAAGTTCACAACTGAATACCATTTTCCTAAAACGCACGCAACGATTTTAGCGTAAGATGCAAAATGGCGGAAGTAGTACAAAGGAGAAACCTCCTTCATTCGAAGAAAGGGAGTTAGTATGCATTTGGATGGCTTATTTTCAAACCATTGAACCAAAATTAAATACAAATCTGTAATTTTAATTATAGTATCCCATATCATGTGTAATATATCAAAATTGCTGCGTCTTTTAAGTTATTACGTACTAATATAAAATACAATAAAAGATCAATCCTCTTGCAGATTTGATCTAAAATTTGAAACATCCTGGTGTTAAAACTGTCCACCAAATTTTATTCATCCAGTCCTACACCGTTTTCTGATACGTGTTCAAAAGCGAAAGGTCAGGCAGAAGATCTATTATGGTTTCAACTAAAATTTAATTAAAATCTATAAATTTGGTGTAAGGATAACCTGTTGAATTTGCCAACACGGTTTTGAGTTGTCGCGTTTGCAAATACGTCGAACCACGGACAAACAGATTGACATATTTTGATGCTAATAGAGGTTTAAAAAATTTATGTAGAAATTTTTCGAAATTCTGAAGTTAATTTGTTTAACGCTTACTTCATGTATATTTCCTATATGAGAAAGTTAGAAAAAAATTTGCGTGTGAGGGTATCCACTTCTTATTTGATTCTTGGTTGAGGACATGACAAAGATCATCAATATTTGTGCAGGAAAAGAAATAATTTTTAAAAAAATTATAGACTTAAAAATGTCCTTCAGATGTGCCGCATTTTTAAATAAATCTCTCTTTCTTAATGTTTATAATTAAAGTTTCATTTAAATATTTTTCCCAGTTATCGGGTAGCGAGATTTAGTTTACTTCCAAAAAAAGTCGCGAACGAGAAAATAAAGATTAAATAATAGGTTCGAAAAGGTCAAATTTAAATTACAAAAAAAAAAATCGAAAATAAGCAAGAACAACACAGAAATAATATGCCCACATTTTTATAATAAAATGCGATCTTCAGTGTTTGTAGCTAGTGAGCAGAAAATAAAAGAACCTTGAAACACAGAATAATTAATGAAATGGCATTCTAAGCTGTTCTTCAAGACGGCATGGCTGAGAAAAGTCGCTTTTCTAATCTGAAAATTTAATTTGACAGCAAACAAGCCGAGATTATATATAACTGTAAGTTTATCAACAACATCAAAGCAAACAGGAGGTCATGAAATATTGCGGTAAAGAAGTATGCTTTGCCTTTCATTTCATTTGGCTTCCAAAATTTTTTCTTCCGTTTATGTGGGTTAATCTTATAGACTGTTATTGATATTTTAGATGGGTTACAATTAATTGTATAAAGTGTAGAATTATTTTTGGTTTATATTTATATGGGCGACTATTAAATAAATAAACCTGTTATAGAGGCATTTGCTGTTTAAATTAATGAACAAAAGAAAATTTCATTTAATATAAAAACATTTGATGGCATTGGAAGATGAATGCCGGAAATAATCATAATAAATTTTTACAAAAAAAAAATCACAAAAGATAATAATGAACATTCTCCATGAGAGAGACTTTGAATTTTCTGAGTGGAAACATTTTAGTCAATAATTATAATGGATACATAAAAGATACATTAAGGAAAATTCCATTAATGTTTGAGTAATAAGAAATGCACCTACAGAGATGAATGGTTAGGTAAATGAAAATCTTAGAAAATATTTTTAAATTAATCAACTTTTGTATAAAATTTTCATCGCAATGATGTTTACTTTATGTATATTACACAGATTGTTTTAGGTAGATTTCTATAAAAAGAATGCCTAATTGTAATGGTTCTCATGACACGTGTGTGTGTGTGTGTGTGTGTGTGTGTGTGTGTGTGTGTGTGTGTGTGTGTGTGTGTGTGTGTGTGTGTGTGTGTGTGTGTGCTGTTATAAATGTAAAATTCTAGGACGAGTTCGTAAAAGGCCATATTGCCCAAAGAGAATGGAAACGGTGAGAAGTTGAAATTTTCATTTCGCTATAAGTTTCTTAATATTTAAAATAGAAAAATAAATCCAATTAGTGAAATCAGTGCCTCATTAAGACGAACAATTTTCACGTTTAAAGTTTTTCGATAATAGCAATATCTTAGAAGTTAGGGACTCAAATTGATTTCCAAGCCCTATTTTTATTTGTTTTCTCCATGAAGTTTTGTCTAAGGATTAAAAGGAATTTGAAAATAGTAACTTAGATGTAAAGGAATCTATCTTCGCTTCCAGCTTGTTTATTTTTTCAGAATTAATCTATTTATACCTTCCACATTCTATACATGAAATTTTCTGACATTACATTTATTAGTTTTAGACGCAAATGCCTCTAAATCAGAAATTTATTTTATGACCGCCTAGTATAGTGATATAGATTATTATTTATATTTAAACGCTGACTACGATAATAATATAAAATTCATTATCGTTTTACCGCAATTCTTACCATATTAATAAATTTTGTAAAACGATCATAAAGAGCAACCACAAGGATTTTATATTAAATATCTATTTTTAATTTTTGTCTAGTCTTTCATTTCATATTTTGAATGTTAAATTTAGGAAATAATGCGAATATATATCTTGAGAAGTATAAAAACAATGTATATTTTCGTTACAATTAGTTATTCGTTACAATATGTTTTCGAAGAATAAAACATATTTCAAATATTACAGGAAGTGAATTTGGAATAAAATGTTAAAATGTTTAAGAAAAAAAAATACTTCACTGCTATTTTTCTCAAGGCTTTCTATTAAACAGCATAAATCATAAATTTGTTAACTGATGTGAAGTTTTGCAATACACTAATCGGTGAAGATACACCAGTTGCTTGATATTTTCTCAGTTTTCCTCTAAGTAAAACCCAAATAAAGGCCAATTTTCGCTGGTAGTGTTTTAGGAAGATTTGTGTTCTATATATCGGAGATGAGCTAAGTTGCTACTAAATGCATTACCTAAATGCTTTAAAGTAATTGACTGACTTTCCATTATAGTTTTTGATAAGTGGATTCGATTAAAGGGATGTCATTAAGAATTTATATTTTTTTGCATTTAAAAATTCTTTCTTGAAAAAAAAATAACGAAAAAAAGAAAATTCTGATTAGGAGATTAATCAAACACTTAGTAATAAACGCTAATTTTTTTCCCTTTATATTAATTTGAAATTCGAAAGAGATGTTAAAAAGGTATTTCTACTTACATCGTCACTCCAAAAGAGAAATAGTAAAAATAACTCACCTGAAAATAAATAAAAGAAATTTATATAAAAATTTAATTACAAAAAAATTATTTCTTACTGAGGACTATATTAAACATATTTTTACCATGATTACAAACAAAACATGGAATATAAAAAAATACAGAATTATTTTAATTAAAAACATTAAATTTAAAAAAGTAAAAAAAAATCAAAATTTTAAATATGCATAATGATATTAAATCTTTATAATTAATAATAATCGGTAAAATTGATTAAAATCTTTGAAGCATTGGCGTGTAATGTTTACCGGCAGTTACTATTACTAATCATGGTTATTTTTAATATTAATAATTGTTATTTAATAATTACAATTATTAAATAACTTACATTTTTTATTCAAAGAAATAAGTAGAATCATTTAAAAAATGGTTGAAACACTTTTTAAATGTGTTTTTTTAATAATAGTTTATTATTATTTCCTTTATGATATATTTATGAATAAAGAAAATTATAGTTTTGAGAGAAATTAATAAAATTTATACAGTTTCGAAATCATTTGTGTATCTTAAACGAAAGCCCTCCCAAAATGTATTTCATAGTCATTAAAATTTTATTTCAATTTTACGAACTGTATAATGAGTGTAATTTGTTATATTTATTCTTTTTGATTATAACTTTACTATATATTATATCATTTCACATCCATAGAATAAATATACGGATTCACAAAATAATTATTTTTGTAGATTTTTAAAAAAAGATTTTATTTCCAATAATATAAAATCTAATGTTTTTTAGGATTAATTTCTTGCATTATTTATCGTTTTCGTTTTCATATCGTAATATTCTTTACCATTTCATTTTACATCCATATGATAATTATTACTTTCGAGATAGTTTTTAGATTGAAATACATTTATAAACGATTTTGCATCTATTAAAGTAAAGGATGACATTTATATGTTTTAGAAGACTGATAAAAAAAATTACATCATAATTAAAATATTATAAAAACATTTTATGAAAAATTGAAGGATTACAATTTATATTACGAATGAAATTGTTAAATATTTTTTTTTCTGCCGTAAATGTGAAATTTCTGGAAAAGCAAATTTAACTGCAATTGTACTTCGAAACTCTTTATAAAATTGTTACAAGCGAAAGAATAAAAAATTGCTAAAATATTTTCAGATGTATAAAATAAAAATTGAAAATTTAATACAAAGTAAATATAGAGTTTGATGCTTAAACACTCACATACTTATGTCAGAAATAAAGGAAATAACCTATATAATTTTAAAAAAAATATCAGCATAAATATTCTATAGAAAAAAGAAATATTTGCATTTTATCTTCCTATAAAAGTTATAACATTATATTTTATAATTGCTTTCTGAATTTTGTACTTTCTTAAAAGAAATACAAGTTAGAACATAAAGCAATCCAGAAAATGCGAATGCTTTTTTAATATTTAAAGAATAAAAAATAAACTTGTGATATTTCGTAATGAATGCTTCTAACTTATTTTTTTTTCCTGAACAGTTGCTTTTCCCGCTTTAGTTTATAAAACAGAAAATTTAAGATACTAAAAATCCAACTTTCTTTTTAAACTGATGTTTCAAAGGAGCTGAGAACGAAGTTAAATTGATTTTTTTTTTCTGGAAGAAATGCGCTTTTATAGCCAGCTGGCTCTACTAACTGATATTTAAAGAAGCACAAAGTGCAAAATAAAGTACTCTTTTTCTTATTTTTAATCAGAATTTAATGAGATGGAATTCTTAAATAAAAAAAACGAATTAATCGAAGGAAAGAAAAATCAAATATGCATGGATTTTTAAATTGGAAAATAATTGTTCTTAGCTATTTTTCGATTAGAATTCGAAGAACGTAACACTTTTAACAATTATGTATTTCAAAATATTTTTTTTTTATTTAATGGAGAAATGATGTTAATATACAAATGAAAATTCAATTATAAATAAATTAAAGCATAAATGGCATTTCATCAAAAAGGAATGAAATGTAATTTCTCTATCACATTCGCTCGATTTATAAAGAATATGTATAATATATTTATTCGTGAATTCGTTTTCTTTTTACTTAACATGATACTTGCTAAAAAAAAAAGATAATTTATTTTTCTAACAAAAAAAGAAAAAGCTATTAGATACAAATTAAATTGAAATCAATAGTGAAATTTTTTTGACTGCATAATGCATCAATTAAAAGATAAAGAATAAATCTTTCTTTCACTTTTTTTTTATCCGCATAGAAAAATTCCTTTCAAAAAGTTCGCAGTATGTAGAGTTTCCGGAAATTTATTGTAAATTATTCTTTAAGTAGTATTCACACTAGACCAACTATTGCGAGCAATAAAAGGTCACACCTTACTCAGGAAGATCACACGTGATACAAAGGGCCAAAGGCAATTAGTTGGCTAATCGGGGCAACTACTTGTCATTGTCCAATTGCTAGCATGTGATCTGTTTGAGGTAGGCGTGGCCTTCTATTGCATGCAATAGTTTTCCCCGTGTGAACACTACTTTATTCTTGAACATCCATATGGTCGAAATATAGACATGAAAATTCTTTTCCATACAAATTTGGGACATCTAGAAATGAATGAAATGTTTTATTGCTAGAACCAAATCTATTTTCATCGCAGTCATAATTTAAAAATTTCTGCCCCGAAACTTCACTAAAGCCTCAATTGTCAGTCGTTGATTTTGGGAAAGCCGTTTTGTGTTACTGATGAAAATCAGTTCTGGGAGAAATTACAGAATATTAACGTAATCTACAAAAGTGAAATTTAAAGAAATTTGGCAAAAATGTTTGAAGAAAAACAATGACGATTTATATTTCTTCTCACAAACGGTATAGATTGAAACAATTATTATATATTATATATATTACACAACTAAAATCTAAGCTGTCAGTTAGTTACTTTATTGAAATATTTCATTAATTTGTAAGATTTTATTTCCTTTTTTGAAGTAACATGATCCTTATTTGATACGAATCATTTAATTAAACCTGTCTAGTGATAAGAACATCATTTAAATCGGTGCAATTTTCTCTTAACTTTTTCAGTACAGGGAAAGAGTAATAAAATTATTTGATGTGCACTAGGGCAGTAAAGAAAATATTTCTCACAAAAAATTGGGCAGGATCCTCCAGTTTCAGTTAAAACATTTCATTACAAAACCGTATTTAAAAAAGGAAACGATTGAAAATAACTTTTTTTACACCGTCATTTTTTCGCAATATGCATACATAGTCCTTTCATCTAAAGCATTGAAAAAAAATTTCTCCTAAATTCCAGTCAACGGTAAATGGTTTAGATTTTCTTGCATCAGTTTTCGCTGGTGCTATAAAGCTGAAATATTTGTGCTTTTATACCCTTTTTTTTTAAATAAAATAATATTAAAAGTGAAAAACTAGTGTCTTTTCACAGATAAAATCTCTACTTGTTGAACCACTGATGACAATTCAAGTAAAAAAACTGTATTATCCGCATTGCTTTCATTGACTTTCTTATGTCACAATTTATACTTGTGCTAATATATATTGTTAAGGAATTCCCTGACTGCTTTCTTTCTATAAGAAATCACATCACATATATATAATGTAGGTATGGAATACAAGAAAAATAATCAAGCAATTTATCAGAAAATAAAATTATTAATTAAAATTTTATAATAATGTAATTCCCATTTTAAATAAAATAAGTAAAATATTTCTATATCAAGCAAGCTGACCCATTAAATTATATTGATTAATTTATAAAGGCGCAAATATTTTATTGTTGGAAACCTATATCAATGTAATTGTAGAATTAAAAGTTGTTGTACCCCATCCATTGTAATATACCTTCAACCATTGATCATGTTATAAAAAGGTTAAAAGTAATTTGAATTTCCATGCAAACAAGTGAAAATTTTCTCATTTGGATTTTTAAATGTGAGCAACAATATTGCATTTTCAAATATTTAAATAATTCTAATTCATTCAGGAGAACTCTTAGTTTTGAACAATGAAAGTTATTAATTTGTAGTAAATTTCAAAAGGCATTAAAAGTGCATTAAATTCTCATTAATTGTCACTAAAAAGAACATATCGGGATTCTATGATAATTTTTCATTCAGTCCAACAAAAAAGGCAATTATTTTCTCTACAAAACCAAAATAAATGCATTAAATGATATTTATAAAACACGGGAAAAACGCGTTTAAAAATGTTGAAAATTAATAACGGAATTAATCAACGACAGAACACGTCTAAACAGTTCCCTACCTTAAAGCGTTTACACTTTATCGCGTGCTACTAAATATTTATATTTTTGAAAATTTTTCAATTAAAATGCATTTCTATTTTTTCCCCTCTTTTGCAACATCGAAGGAAGATGATGATCTCCGCAAAACACTATCCGCAAACATAATTAAAAATTATTCCAGCTTAATTAATTTTTCGAAAACGGGTTATACAAGACGAATGAGTGCGATAGTAAAAGTTTCTGAATAAAAAAGGTTTCCATTCTGTTAAGTAAAAGATTGGCTGAAGCGCGAAAAATGTTTTAACTCTGTAAATGATTGCTTATCGTGCGTCAAGAACTGATGTTGGGATTTTTTTCCCTTTTCATTGAGGGAAAATTAAGAAATGTTGCTCGTTAGAGGGATTTTTTTAAATATCGTTTGAGCGTTTTGAAATGCTTGTTAATGAGTTTGTCTTTAACGATTCCTTTCCTTTAGAGATTTCACGAGAAGTGATTCATATTTGAAATCCTTTAACTGATGTTGGAAATATAAAGTATGAAACTCTTGCAAACTTTTATCAGTTTACATATTTAAGAATAGAATATTTGTATTAAGATAATTGTGTTTATTTTTATAAATAATAATAATTTTCTAAGAAATATTAATTCTAAAATTGCCATTTTTTTTTCCATGTCCAAAATTAGAAGTATACCATTTAAAAAAATTAAAAAATCTATTTATAAATTTAAAATGTATGGAAATAGGTAAATTAAATGTAATGGCCTTACAATAAATTTTAAACTATTTATTATAGATACATTCAGCAAACTGTGTTTTTCATACGATGGACAAAATTTTACAGAAAGGAATTTTTCGCTTAATTATAAATTATATTTTCAAATGATAATGATAATTTCCAACGATTTTCACTGTTCCATTTATTACTGTACTTTTAATTAATTACAGAAAAAGACATAAAATATTCCCCATCTGTAAATAATTAAATGGCCATTTAAATTCTGAATTTCATTAACAATTTAGTATTAGTTACATGTAAACTTTAAAAGATGAAAGATCAAATACCTAAACCAATTTTTTTTTAACCTGACTTGATCGTGTCTTTAATTTGGAAGTAAAGGGCAAATCGGACAACTACGTACCAAGGCCTTTAAGGATATCATTAAAGAACCTCGTTTAATTTCCCGAATATTCAGGCATAAATCAAATAATTTCTCTTTAATAAAGATGACTCTTTCAATAATATCAAGAATGTTAAATCTGGTGTAGAACTAAAATATATTTAAATTAAAAAAATTAAATTAATACTGTTTTAAAAGTCTTTCCAGGATTTTAATTTTTATGATATTTAAATTAATTTGAATCAATTCTTATTGGTAATGTTCGTGGCAAACTATATTAATGGTGAGATATCCTTCAAAAGTAACATTTGTAGTATAAAAATTATATAATAAAATTGAGATGAATAATAAAAAGAAAATAGCTCAACAATATATATATATATATATATATATATATATATATATATATATATATATATATATATATATATATATATATATATATATATATATATATAAAGTTAAAAAGTCTTTAAAAGTTACTACTCATAATGCTTTGAAACAAAAATTTGAAATAAATAATTTAAGAGATTAATGTTATTATTAATTCTTATGTTAAAAGTTAATTAATATCAATTACCATAATCCTAATTAAAAATTAACAAAAAAAAACAAATTTAATTTTGCATTACAGTATAAAAATAATTATTTTGCTTTAATTTTTAATCTAAATATGTATTATACAGTCTTCTTCTCAGTTTATATTTTAATAAAACATAACTCTAATAATTCTAATGTTCTATTTAGAAGTATATTCAGAAAGTTAGAAGCTTCTGTTCAATTTTCGTCAAAAAATTGAAAATGGAATGATAATTTAAAAATTTATATTTATACGATAAACCGTACTTTGTATTATATAGCATGCTTTCTATTTAACTTTCTCCTACACGAAAGAAAATCATGTTCCGAACTTCATCTCATTGAATCTAAAATCCATATCTGTTTACATTCTTAATATAATTATCATAAACTGAAAGTTAACTAGCTAGCTATCTTTAAAGTTATTGCACACTCATGGATAGTTTTATAGTTAGATTTTCACCCCTTTCTTCTCATTGAATCTATAATTCATACATGTTTACAATCTTAATATCATTATTATGAACTGAAAGCCATTAGCTATCTATGGTGATATTGCACACTCATGGATAATCTGATAGACAGATAGTCATCATGCATTTTACATTCCTTATCATTGAATCTGTATCTGTTTACAATCGTAATGCAAATATGATAAACTGAAAATCATCTAGTTAGCTATCGTTTGAGTCCTTGCACACTCGTGTATACAGATACAGTGTGATAGAGATACAGTTGCCGGACTTCTTGCATTTGGTCCAAAATTTGAATAAATCACTATTGCTTTGGTGATAAAAGAATATACTAAATATTTAAATTCAGCCTTTAGAGACATTTTTAGCTATCACCTTCATATAAATATTCAAACTGAAAACCATTATCTATCTATGGTGATATTGCACACTCATGGATAGCCTGATAGACAGATAGTTATCATGCATTTTACATTCCTTATCATTTAATCTAAAACCCATATCTGTTTACAATCATAATGCAAATATGATAAACTGAAAATCATCTAGTTAGCGTTTGAGTCCTTGCGCATTCGTGTATACAGATACAGTGTGATAGAGATTCAGTTGCCGGACTTCTTGAATTTGGTCCAAAATTTGAATAAATCACTATTGCTTTGGTGATAAAAGAATATACTAAATATTTAAATTCAGCCTTTAGAGACATTTTTAGCTATCACCTTCATATAAACATTTAAAAATAGGAAGGAAAAAAAAGAAACAAAACTTCAATAAGCATTACTCCGTAGATATTTACACTTTTGGTGTTGAAATCATAAAACATTTCATCTGCCTATTTGGTTTTGCATAAATTTGAATTATTACTTTCGCAGACATACAGACATAATAACAAAACAAAAAAAATCAAATTTCTGAATATATGAAAAAGTATTTACATCCACAGATATTTTTTTTTTTTGCTCTTTCTTTTTATGTTCGAGATAGATAAAACTGAAAAAAGAAAATCATATATTCCATGAATGCAATGTCACTCACAAATCACAAAAATATAACAGTAGCACAAAAGTTATTTCAAATTACTTTATTCGTAAAATTACTTTCTCATACTCATTAGAAAAGAATGTCGGCAGAAAGTTTTGAAAAACACGAGTTTAAAAACCTGATATAGACTATTTCCATATGCCATGCAAAATTCGAAAGAAATAGTAGCAACTTAATAAAAGTATCCAGACAAATGATCTAGAAAATATTACAGAAATGCACAGAAGAAGATTTACGAAAAGAGCTTTCCGCTTAGTATATGGCTTTACAACTTCCATCTCTTTGCATATCGCCCGGGAAAATATCTCGCAATTGTCCTCCAATTTGGTTCTGCGCCAAAAACACTCTGATCCGGACTCGGGAACATATTTCCTCGGAGAAAATGTTATTGTGGCACCGTGACAAGTTGAAGGCAAAAAGCCAGTTTTCTGTATTAAGGATTGACAAATCACGGCGATGAATAAAACAAATGTAAACAGCTTAGAAATTGGCAGGATTAGTATGGAGAAAAGCGAGGAAGAATTTTCAAACGGCCATGGATATGTTTCGTATGATACATGCGTTAGTTATGGGCTTAAAAATACTCGGATTTATTGTAACAAAAAATATTATGTTGCAAGATTTGAAAATAAAAGATTTCAGTATTTTAGTATCCTAAGCATTGTTTCTGTTGGCAACCCCTCTTTTCCAAATCTAATATAAAGCTAACAGTGATGAATAATGCATTAGATTAGAGTTTCTTTGCTTCCTAGTGTAACTTACTCAATTAATATTAATATAAATGAGTAAGTTAAAAGATTAATTAGTAAGTAATAAGTAAGTTTGATTAAAATTTAAGCAAATAAATTAAAGCATACAAACGTTAAGACATTAATAAATAAGGGAAAGGATTTTTCCAAAACTAATATAAAGCTAACATTGATGAATAATGCATTAGCAGGAAGGAATCTTTTTGCCCGCCTCCTGGTGAAACTTACTCATTTAATATTAATGTAAATGAGTAAGTTAAAAATTAATAAGTAAGTAATAAGTAAGTTTGATTAAAAGGCAAGCAAAACAGTTAAAACATGCTGACTTTACGACACTGTATGAGTTAAGAACTTTTCGATATTATAAATATTTTTTTGTAAAATTAGCATACAAATACATTTTTAACATATAAATTAATTTTGATAAAAAATTAAATGATATGATGATCAAAAATTAAAAATAATTAATCAGGATTAACAAGAATCATTATTACTTAAATCGATAAATATACTGTGGTATGATTCTAAAAGAACTGTCAAAACAAGAGTTAATCTTTCTCCATCCGACAAAACAAGTCCTTTCTTATTTTTTTGAAGACAATTCCAGTTAGATTTGCTTTTGCAATTGATTGTAGCGATAAACGATCTAGAGAGTTTTTTATTTTCTCGTATACGTAGCAAAGAGAAAATATAGAAATCATTAAAAAATTTGAACTCGAGATTTTGGATTGGACACGAGATTTCAACACGAGAATCTTCACAACTTAGACTTCCCTGAGTTAGAAAAAACTTTATAAAATGTCCTTTGTCTGGGACAAAGATGATTTAAAATCGCTTTCTGCAAGACGTTTCAAATTTGGTAAACAGTCTTATATAGAAAATGAGTAGACTTCTATCAGATTTAACCGTCTGTTCAAACGCGATAATTACAAAGCAAATAGAGCTAGATAGATGAAATTCGGTGCACAGATTTAACATAAGTAGTATCACAATCACAAACTGACTACTCCGACCGGCCCGGAAGGCACACTGGAATGAATGGACCGCCTCAACAGCAACACTGGGGGAACTGTGGTTGGGTTCTAAGAGCTCGCCGGCTACGGTACAACCCTTCCCTTAGGAAGTACGTCCCGTCATCGTTGGGAAGGAGCCGACCCACACCTTTTTTTGTTCCCACCAGGGAAGCGAGAACCATGAGAACCGGAAGCTTCTAATCCTCAATTATGATGTCCCCCCCTCAATGGTGGAAGCCTAAGGGATATCACTAACCACGATACAACCATTCCCTAATTAAGAACTTGCTGTCATCGTTGGGAGGAGCCAGACCCCAAATTTTCGTGTACCCACACGGTCGGCGAGAATAAACCACGATGCCGGAAGCTTATCATCCTTAATTACAGGATCCCCCCCCGTGGACTAACATAAATTGTATAGATAGCTGTCAAAGTTGAGCCAATTACAACTACGGTTTAATGGTTTGTAATTTCAGAAACATGTAAACGAATAATTGAAAAACACAATTATTTAAATATATCAAATTTTGTATGGGATTTTGCGACTACAGTTGCAATTTGGTGTCAAATTTTTGTTTCAATCTGCTGAAGGAATTGTATCTCAAACATGACTTCGAATTTTGGATAATATTAACGCATAATAAAGATTAATCGCAAAAAAAAAAAAAAAAAAAAAAAAAAAAACATGACAGGATAGATTTAGTCAAAAAGCTAAATACATGCCAAAAGTTAATATTTCTTAACTATTGTTCGCCAATACTATGCAAGACGTCCTCTGGGATAACAGCTTTAATAGATAGTAGGCGAGAAAGTTTTAAGGAAACCACCCTGTTGCTTTTTTTCCCCCACAAGAGCTGACATTATTTATGGAAAAATATTTGTACTTTTTCAAATGACATTATAACTGACAGTATTTTTGCATCAAATAACCCAGAACAGATATTTCAAAGTAATTGCAATTCGGTCTCAAATATTATATACATGCAACATTAAATTAAATTGCAAATACGTCCATATCAACAAATTGCTTTATATTTGTATATGTACCAATCAATAATTATATAATTACGACTACCGAAGAAAATTCCAAATTATTTATGTATGGAGGGATAAAAATTAATTATATAAGGAAGTACAGAATTTCATCAACCGAAGAAAACTCAAAATTATTTATATAACAAGGCATGAAATGATTAGATGGTTTATTGGTACTAAAATAATTGTTCAAAACTCTGAATGAATTTGAGAATTTGATTTGACATTTGAGAATTACATATAATGTAGTTATATGTTAATGTTACCTTGGATATTTTATATTCTAAATCAAATTCATTAAAATTGTGCAAGTAAAAAATAATAATATAGACTTGATGTTAAAAATTTACGAAATCTAGCAAAATATTCAGGAATAGTTGATTTAAATATTATTATATATATATATATATTATTATATATATATATATATATATATATATATATATATATATATATATATATATATATATATATATATATATATATATATATATATATATATATATATATATATATATATATATATATATATATATATATATATATATATATTTGATTGGATATTTAATGAATTTCCAAATATTGAAGGTGGATACACGCATTTAAGAAGAAAAAATGTTCATAACAATTTTAAACTTTTACGATTATAATTGATTTAAAGAATGACATCTGAAATATATAAACATATCACATACACGAAGTTTGAGTTCTTTTTATTTCAATATGAATTTAATACACAATAATATTTTTTTGCTTGGATATTTAATAAATGTGAAAAGATTGAAGGTAAATATATGTATTTAACAAGAAAAAAAAATGTTCATAATAATTTTCAACTTTTATGATTATAATTGATTTAAACAATGACATCTGAAATATATAAACATATAACATACACCAAGTTTGAATTCTTTTTATTTCGATATGAATTTAATGCACGATAATATTTCTTTCTGCTTAGGTATTTAATAAATGTGGAAAGATTGAAGATGAATATATTTATTTAAGGGAAAAATTTATAACAATTTTAAACTTTAGCGATTATAATTAATCTATGCGATGACATTTGGAATATATAAACATTTCATATACATCAGTTTGAATTCTTTTTATTACGATATGAATTCAATGCACAAGAATATTTCTTTTATCTTAGGCATTTAATAAATGTGCGAAGAGTGAAGGTGAATATATATATATATACATTTAAGAAAAAAATGTCCATAATAATTTATCTCGCCATTTTCTTGCTCTAATCTCAAACTAAATAATAATCAATTAAAGTTTGTCATCGAGAGTTTTGAACTATAATTTATCATTTTTATTATCACCAGAAAAATTTTAAGAGAAAGTATTAATTTTATCTCGAAATATTTTTAAAAATATAGGCTATATATCAAGTTTTCAGCATCATTTATTTTTTATTTGGAAAGCGTTTATCTGGAACAAACTTTTAATTTTCTAATGACTCTAAAACTGCGACATAACAAAAACTCGACAAAGTGTTAACGCCATAAAAAATAACTTTCATTATTACAGGTTTTTTTACAGCATATTTAAAGACCTAGTATTACTTTTTTTAAAAGAATATAAATGCATTTTATTAAGAGAAAACATATATTATCTGCGAAAAATATCGAAATTGCACATTAAAAAAGGCCTGCTTAAAGTAGTAATTTTGATTGAAAACATTTTTTGTTATGTAGTAATTAATTTAAGCTCTTTTTTTCTCTCGTACTGAACAACCGATCTCATAGAACCGATCACTTCCCTTCAGTTTAAACCGGAGTGCAATTAACTCGGTGTTGCCATTCCACGGAGATTAGAGTAATTATCATTTCGTTTAATTCGCTGTTTTTTCCTACTAGGAATATTTTGTGAAGTTTCCCATAATTGTGTCACATTTAATTTAACTGTTTAATCTCAGGGTGAATTGTTGGCCCACGAGTTTATTATCTACTACATAATATTAAAAGCTGATCGTTCTGGTGAATTGAACGCTG
This sequence comes from Argiope bruennichi, assembly GCF_947563725.1. NCBI lineage: Eukaryota > Metazoa > Arthropoda > Arachnida > Araneae > Araneidae > Argiope > Argiope bruennichi. The sequence continues at coordinate 110,871,985 of NC_079151.1, read as the reverse complement.
GAACACTTTGGCTAATTAAGTAAAAATATTTTTGGCAGCCATAACAAGTCGCCGAAAGAAGATAAGCAATTATGGTTGTTGAGATATTTCTAGGCCTAGTTATTGGCGCAAATGAATTTTTATTCGTTAAAATGATTCTGTTTAAGGGAACGCCAAATTTAAATAATTATATTACATTAGAATGATAATATTCTTTATTTTACTTTATTTTCAAAATATATTTTTATCTATGCTTTCTAATGTAGTAAAGTCGTTTTTGTTGATAGGATCTTTTGTTGTTTTACAATATTCTTGAATTCTTACAAAAGACTATTGGCATAAATGAATTTTTATTCGTACAAATGGTTCTGTTCAAAGAAACGCCAAATTTAAATAATTACATTACATTAGTATAATGATATTTTTCATTTTACTTTATTTTCAAAATATATTTTTATCTCTGCTTCCTATTTAGTAAGGTCGTTTTGTTGACAAGATCTTTTGCAGTTTTACATTATTCTTTAATTTAGTAAAAATTCTAACGGATTATTACCAGTTTTAGAAAGAATGTATTCTTTAAATTAAATTGGTCTTGAATTGTTTTATATTGGTGCAAATGAATTTTTATTCTTTTAAATGGTTATGTTTAAAAGAACGTCGAATTTAAATAATAACATTACATTAATATAATAACAGTCTTTAATTTACTTTATTTCCGTAAAACAATTTTACAATATTTATTAAATTAGTAAAAATTCTAAAGGATTATTACCATTATTAGAATGAATGTACTCTTTAAATAAAATTTGTCTTGAATTGTTTCATATATATAATTACAAACGACCACTCCATCTCGCCTTAAGGCACACGGGACAATCTGAATGACCGGAATGCTGCAACAGCAAAGGTGTGAATTATGGGTGTGTATGGGGTTGTAGCCATCACAGGCCGCGATAATAAACACTTCATAGAAGGTTCGCTTCGTCATCAGTAGGGGATAATTGCTCCCACACCATTTCTTTTTACACTTGAGCGGCGAGAACCAGCCACTATACAGGAAACTACTCATCTTTATACTTAAGGTGCTCATCGCAATGTATAATGTTTGCGAATATAGAAATTTGAAATCGATTTTTTTCACTCACATCTTCCAGGGAAATATTGAAGTTTTGTACACCTGTCTCGATGACCATGACGGTTCGTATTTTAATTTATTCATAATTTTCACTATCAGTTGTCCACTGATTTAAATAAACTTTGATTTCTTATGAATGATGTTACTATGTTGAAAGAAAAAAGTATTAGATTAATATAATAACATTGATAAATTAACATTATAAACAAGTTTATCATGTAGATTAAATATGTAATTTTGATTTATAAAGTCTAAAAAGAAGTATAACAAATGAAAAATAACATTTTAGAATAATAAAGGTGTGTTTTTATGCATTTTTTTAAAACATTCATATAAATTAATGAGATAACAGTTAAAATAAATTATTCAGAAAAGATTTTCAATGATATAATAAAGGATCATTAATAATTGATGATAATTTTTTTCTCTTTATTTAAAAACTGTTAGATATTCCCCGTAGCTTACTTTTTAAGCTTTATTACTTTTATTACTTTTATAAAATTATTTTTTTTAAATAATTTTTGTGATGCTTTTATTCTAATTTTTTTTACATCTACATTTTAATCAAAGAAATTAATGCGATTTTTTTTTCGTATTTTTAAACCATTCATTTAGAAATTTTTATAACAATTTTGAAACATGAAAATGTGTAGCGATTGAAACATGAAAACGATTTATACGTTGAAATATAATTTTTGAAGAAGCAATTATAGACTTGATTTTATACCAATTTTAATGATTTTTGAAACTTTGTTGCAGATTTAGATATAATAATGAATTTTAAGCAGCATTTAGAGTTGAATTTAAGTCTGTTAAATACGAAAAAAATAATGTTAAAAACAATTTTTGGTTTCCCAAAATTTGAAGTTGACAAAACCAGAAATGAAATATTCTTTCTATGGATTAAAAATTTATCAATCCAGATCTCTGAAGATATTTATGAAAATATTTTTTTATATAAAAACAGGGGATATTTTTTATTGATTGTAATTAATTTTCAGTATTTAACATATTTTAATTCTATTTTTTTTCATCGTTCATACATTAATTTCAAAATCAGAAATTGGTATGAAATCCATTCACTACAAATGTATTACTTCTAATATTACTATTATTCAGGCGCAACAACGGAGACGATATTACTTGCTTATATATAAGATTTTTTATTATGTGGTAAAAATAATATATTTAAGGACACCCCTTCTCCCCCCCCCAACGATCAGCACAAACTAAGAATAAGATTTTTATCGAATTTGTGCTAAATATTTGAATCGAGATTATTCTAAGAATTATTCTATAAAAGAAGAAGAGCATTTATTGAAAATAGCGATAACTAGATTTGAATACATAATTACTTCACATAGTAAAAAAAGTAAATAAACTAAATAAAAAAATATAATGATTTTCGCTTATTTCAGAGATATTTATAATCCCCCTAGCAGTGAAAGCAGATGCAACATTTTAATCGCCTGGAAATAAATAGCAACGAACGAAAGTTCTGCTTCCCCGCTGATTTGTGTTGTTGGTACCTAAGTAATCGTTAAGCTACTTAGGGAAACACTAATTCAATAATCTGTCGGAGAAAGCCCGGATTACCGAGATTGAATGTTGCCAACCGGCCGGAAATTCCATAAACTTCTTCGCCGCGAAGTCTTCGAGTTCGTTAACTTTTCATACGAAGTTGCCTTCCTAGCAGCGTTGGTACAGCAAAAGGAGTTTCCTAATTAAATGTTCCAGTAAGTTAAATCATTTCAAAATATTTACATTAAAATTAAAAGAATAATAAAAAAAACATGACAGATACGTAAGGTGCAATTTTTATTGACGTTATACATTTTATGTGTCTTTATGCAAATAATAATTCATATTTTAAAGGAGTTATTCTATCCTGCCTATTAACAAATTCGAATATAATTTAATTTCGTATTGTTGAACCCTAATCATCATCCTTTTCTCCCACACCAGCCTACTTCATCATCGGCTTTTCCATTTTTCTTCTTTGGGTTTACAAAACATTCATTGTGTTTTGGATAATGTGAGCAGAAAGATAGCAAGCTTTCAAACGTCAAGGTTATCCACAAGTGTGATTGTGTCTGGCTTCTGCATATAGTGATATAATATAGTTAGCTCGCTTTGTACTTCGTGACATATTGAAGGAACTTGAGTATGCACCTTGGACACCTATGCGCTGATTGAATAGAAAATTTGTCGAGTATTTCCAATTTAAACCGCAAGACTAGATACTCAAACGCATTTATGGAATTCGTTGAATTTTTCAGCTACGTTATATTGATTGATGTATGACTAACCCTTTGGCAGATTTGCTTCAAAGTTTAATATATATCTACAATTTTGATGATAAATTTGTATAACAAATTTCATCCATATAGCTGTTTAGGTTTTTGATTTACTGTGTTCACATGCATACGAAACACACTGGCATATTTCCCTTCAATGGATTTCGTTCAAATTTTGATCAAATTTAGACATTTTGTATCAAGGCTATATATCGAACATCATCTTTCTAAAGCATTTTTAAATGATCGTCTAAAGACAAAAAAAGGAAATGCAATAGAGAGACAAATATAATTCCGACCGGGTGTGGTTTCCCCAAAAATGTCTCGCATTAACTCTAACAAAAGTTTTATCTTTTTCCCTCCATAATAAAATTATAGATTTTCGACGAGACCGTAAATACTGCGAGTACCTAAATTTACATTTTCAAATACGAGAGTTGGGTGCGATGTAGTATAATAAAGAAAACTGGCATTTACATATTAATTGCTTTTGGAGAATAATAATTAGGAAAGATCAATCTTGCAATTTCTAAATCTAACATACTATCTTTAGAAATTAATCGCTAATGTGCACACTAGAACATCGAATTTGTAATTCCGACGCCTTTTCATAGACATACTTAAACCAAAATTTCATATGGAACTACACTTGTAATCATAAGGTCACATAAAAAATTTATTTTATTGTGTTTAGATGTTTAGAAAGTATGGACAGACATATGATCACGGTATTAAAGTATGGTCACATACGATCTAGACGGATTTTGTTCCAGAATGTGATACAGATTTGCATTTCAGATGATAAATCTGTACATATTATTCATGTAACTCTTTTTGGTTTTGTAGCTGACGTGCTGATCCCAGTTATCGGACAGCGGGACAAAAGGACTTTCGTTGAAGATTGCTCCAAATTTGTTGTTGTTTCTTATGGCACTTGCAATGGACAAGCCCCCGGTCCGAAGACAGCCGCTTTAAGCATAGGGGGGATTGCCGCTTGTTTTTATCGTAGAGTCCACAAGGGCGAAGAAAACGACTTAACTACACACACGTTACAACCCTTTTCAAGGGGCGGACTTCATTCACGCATTTCATTCACTCATCCACAGATCGTAATTTAGACCTGAGTCAGAGAACGAATCACCCCTGATCCAGTACCCCCAATGGTATTACTCTCGACGTGTAGGACTTTGTGACAACTACCTGGGAATCTTCGACCGGAGGGGGTTCGAACTCACAACCTAAGAAACGCGAATCCAACGCTGTACCAATCAGGCTATACCGGCTCTAAATTTGGCACACATTTACAAATTTGATGTAAAACCATCGATCAAGTACAAAGTATGTTTGAATAATCATGTTCAGAAAGAGACAGAGAGATATAATTGCAAAACTTTTATAATTTATTATTATTTTGGATTCAAGGAGGCCAGGAAAAGTGGAGATTCTCATAACCTCGAATTCGATTACAATATTCTCTCTTCATGTAAGAAATAGTAAAAAATGTGTTTTTTGAAATAAGGGAGATCTCAAAAATGGATATTCATCATAATCATGACAATGACAATATTTTCTTTTTGTATACTCTAAATAAGAAAAAGTAAAATAATATTCTTGCTTTACTTGATTTAATAAAAAAAAAAAAATACATAGTTTGTTTTTTTATTGTAAACCATAATGAGTTCTTAAAAGAGATATACTACAACATGTCTTGGTGGATTCCAACAAAATTTCGTCCATTTATTCTTCAGACTGAGGAAGAATTATTACGCCATTAAGTAACTGCCCTCAAGTCTAGAGGCTAAAATATTTCCAGGGATTTAAACTTTGCAATCATTTGAGCTGGAAACTATACTTTTGATGAAAATTCTTTGTTACAATTTATTAGCAATGTCTAGTTTTCTCGATTGGATCCTTTAAGGGTTTAAATGGACAAAAATCTTTGAAGTGTGAGAACTTGAAATGTGTTTGACCATTTGGAAAGACTTTGTTTCTGTGAAAGGATCAAGGGTTTTATCCGAGAAAATTTATTTCTCATCCTAATGGGAAACACTTAGTATTGTTGCGCGATAAACCTTTTAAAATCTGAAATTTGGGCAATTTTTCCAAAAAAATGATTTTAAAATTAATTTAATTGAATAAATTTTCTATTTATTTTTTAGTTTCTCCTATGCGAAGAATAGTTTAAGCACTGAAATCAACAAAAAAATTCGAACTCGAGACTTTCATGAATCTTTATGTTTTAAGTCCCACAAACAAATTTCTGGAATTATGTCTGTCCATCTGTCTGTGACAAAGATAGCTCAAAATAGCTTTGAATTCGACGGATTAAATTTGGTCTGTGGTCTTTAAACGAATTTTATTGATATTTGTCAAATTTTGAGCAAAATCCAATCAGAGGATATTTGTATTTGTCTGCCTAGCCGTTCGAAAACAAGTTAACATGATAATGGCGAAATGAAGATAGCTAAGTGGATAAAATATTTTTACATATATTGTTTTAAGATGGATACAGACATATGGTTACAATACACAGAATGAATACCTATAGCCTAGACACCTATCACAGTTCGAACCAATTCCAACAAGGATTTGACCGTTTGTTGGTAACACAATAACTGGAATATATTAAATGTGATGTGATATTTGTAGTACTATAATTGTAATAAGTAATAATTGTAGTACTATAATTGTAGTAAGTAATAATTGTAGTACTATAATTGCAATAAGTAATAATTGTAGTATTATAATTGGAATATATTAAATGTGGTGTGATATTTGTAGTACTATAATTGTAGTAAGTAATAATTGTAATTGTAAACGCATCTGAAATAAAAATTCAATTTTCGGATACTATTAATCACATGTCAGGGATTAATAGCCACAATACTTGCCAGAACTCGCACGATAGATTCAGTAAAAATGCTAAAATCTCACGCTAAAACTTAGTATTTCCTAATTATTAAAAGCCAATATTATTCAAAGTGTTATTTATAGTTTTCTCTCTTATAATGCATATTTTGTATTTTTACGACATTATCTTGAGTTTAATATTATTCAAATTACAACTATCGTTTCCACACTTTAGTAATTTTAATTGATAATTTTTTACTGTCCTCATTTTAATATATTTGCTGAGAACAAGAATATTTAAATTCTAAAATAGATGGAATTATGCGTTCTTAAAACTAAAAGAAGAAAATGCAACACAAGAGAAAGAATTTACCGTAAACACAGTCCAGATTTTTTTTTGTATAAATAGAATGAATAATTCACGAACATTGACCTTAATCTAATTTTTATACTTAAGAATCTTTTACATGATGATATCTTGAATAGATGTTAATGCAAGAGAGACAGGCTTTTTTTAAAGCTAAATACTATTTTTTTTTTCATTCAACAGTTACTCAGTAAGCATATTCTTTTGGAGTAAAGAAAAAAAATCGTTTGTAATTGTAACAAGATGACTAAATACCATGATACTAAGTATAAATTCAATATTTTTTTAGAGAGCGTCAGATGGGAGCAAAAAACAAATAGAGGCATTTTCAAGTTGTCGTTATAATCGTCAGCATAAAACAAATCATCACAAAAAAATCGTCCCTAGTTATAAAAAAATAAATAAACTGGTAACTTTCGCCATTTTCAGTTTTTCGTCTGCAATTAGATTTTCTGGAAAGTCGTTTGCCTGCTATAAACTCAAATAAAATCATCAAATAAATTGACGTGATTTACTTTTTATTTAACTTCTCAGAGCTTAAATGAACTCTCTTTAAGGTTTACTTCCCGAGTAACAAAAAATTGTTTTGTGTGAAAAACCTTCTTTTTTCTCCTCAAAATGTATTTTTTCTTATATATGTTACAACAATTTGAAAGAATGGGAACTAAAATACTTTGTTTCTACTCTTCTCTAAAGATCATAATAGTTAAATCAAATTACTGTAACTGAAAAAAAAATCTAGAATGAAATAAACAAGCAGAATTTTTAAAGAAGCAACATGTCAAAGCTTTAAATAGCCTGTAAATTCGAATCTAGCAGAATAACATTATTTTAACGAATTTTTAAATAGAAAATGGAAAATATATGGAAAATGAAACTATATTCCACTCAGAATATTTGAAACTTAATTAAATAGATTATAAAATTAAAATAATTAAAATTAGAAAGAAAAAAAAAGAAATTTGTTTAGCTTATTGCTTTTTTAAGAGATCTATTAGCATATCGATTTCTTTTTTTAAAAAATACATGAACTTTTTTGCTAGAAACATGCATTTTGATTGCATTTAAATTGCATTTGATTTTAACACCTTATCATGTTAAAATTAAATGCAATTATAAGAATTTAGATGCACTAATTTAGAATTTTTTGAAATTTTCACCCTTTTAATGTATTTTTTTTTTTGCATCTCAAGCATCTAAAGAAAAAAAAGAGAAAATTTAAACAAAAATAGTCAAAGAAATTTAATAGTGGAATAAAACAAAACGTGCCTTTAACCCTTTAAAGGGCCATTTTTTTTCTAGTCATATTATGTTAAAATATTTTTAGGCTTGGAATTAGAATAAGAAAAGGGATTCATTTAGCTTATTTGATAAATTTAATTTGATTAATTAATAATTAAGTAACAAATCAAGACACATCATTTTGTCTGAGATAAAGAAATGAAGCATCTAAGTTTCTGTCTTACTAAAAATTGTGTCAGAACTTATGCCAACCTACATAATTTCATACAAAGATTGATAAATTTGGTGAGAAGCATAATTCCCACGGCCCTAGAAAGGGTTAACTGTATGTGAACATGCTTTTAACTGCATTGATTTCCAGAAGTATATTAATTGAAACAATACAAAATAGAAATTTTTACATAAGATATAGCATTTTTTCAGTTGAAGGGTTAAAAGATTTCAAATATAACTGAACAAATATGAGCATAAAGTAACAGCAGTTTCAGAACACTACCACAATATAGATCTTCTCTTTTGTTCTGATTAGAAACTTTCTGATCATGGGAATTGCTATAGTAATTAAGAGGCATAAAGTATTGAGGATTGTGGAACAATGATTGTGATCATATACCTGATTGGAGAAAAAGTTATGCCCATGAAGGTCTCAGATTTAAACGAATGTTTATGGTTAAGTGCTACAGAGAGCCAATCAGTCTTACAAGGCTTGTGGACAACTACATCGCAATCCAATGATTGTGATCATATACCTGATTAGAGAAAAAGTCATGCCTATTGAAACTCATTGCAGACTCTAACAACAATATGGGCGGGAATATCTCAGATGTACGCGAATGTTTGATTGGTTAAGTGCTACGGAGAGCCATGACTTGTGGACAACGTCATTGTCATCCAATCACTCAGTTAGCCAACTGGCCAGTTTTGTATGAAAGGACAACAGGATTATTCCAGGGTATTGAAATAACATATTTCAACTCTAGAGCAAAGAATGTTGAAGACCAATTTGTATTAGTAACTGTTTGTAAATAGTGATTTAAGTAAACGTAACCCTTTCTTGCCCACTTTTAGTGGCTTAGAAATCAACTATTGGGCCACATCTATAGTACTGTACTTCAATGCATTAAAAAAGCTTAGAATCCAAAAGAAATCACTCACCAAACGATTTTTTAATCGCAAAATAACAGAAAATATTCTTTAATAAAATTTATATATCCAAAAACGTATGGGATTTCAATTGTTTTATCAAATGTCTTGATATCTAGCATTATTTTTTTTATTCTCTTTCTTTTCTCTTTCAGGCTGAATTCTTGACACATGTAGGTTCTTATGTGATGGAAGTAATGTTTTTACAACGTCGTTACGATCATCAAAATGTCTGAGGAAAAAAAAGAAATGAATCCTTCTTGGTAATAAAATAAACACAGAGATAGGTTTCAGGACATTTTGGTTGGTTCCTTTCCAATACATTTCGAGAAAAGTAGTTTGATAGTAGTGAATTCAAATAAAATCATTAAATAAATTGCATCTTTGTTGTTCTTTCCTTTTGAAACTGGTATGATGGAAACTCTGCGAAGTTTTGTTCTCTGGTAGCAATAGATATCTTGTTTTTTAATAGTTTTTCTAATTTTTTTTAACCTATCGTCAATTTTTTAATTTTTTAGGGATTTTAAAAGAATGAAAATTAAACTCCTCAGCTACTTTCCAACCCTTTATTTACTAACGGTACTCAAAAATATTGTTAAAATCAAACTGATATCTTCATAATATGTCAATTTTTTCAAACATTATTCGAAAGAAAACAAAAAGAGTAGCTCCGATAGCAAGCAACAGATAAGAGCTAAAAGCAAAAATTAAAAATCGTTAATGTAATTTCTTTCAACAGTTAAAGGAAACAAATATGAAAGCTATAATAGCTTCAATATCACACGAATTTTATAATTTAAACATCATTTCGAAATATAAAAAAAATATTGGGCATGCGCTGTTATATAGTAATCTTCAAACCATCTCAAAGACTAACAAACACTTATCAAAGTACTTGGTGGAAGATTTCAAGGATGTCAAAGCACTTTCCAGCATTTTTACTTTTGAAGAAAACATCGAGTCAACAAGCCAGACCCGAACTTTTCAGCACTTCAAGCGAAAGTCTTCAAGACCTCCCAAAGAATCTTCTGAGAGCCTTCACAGATCTTCCCAAGACGACCCAAAGTTCCTTCATCAAAGATCATTCGGGGAGAAGTTCGTGAGAATTAAATTTTGGCCTTCTATTTACTCAGGGGAGATTGATAGTAAATTCAATTCCCCGCATCAAAAGCGCACCAATCAGAAGTAGAAGGGAGGGCCATCAATTGATGATGGTTTTCTAGTCTCTGAAAAATATTCGATTTCTTTTCCCCTTGGAGATTATTCAGCAGGAAATCTTTAATATTTTTTTTCTTGTCTCCGTTCCCTCTGCTAAAGATAAAGCTATCGCCATGTTATTAAAATAGGTGCTATACATCAGAGACAATAAATACATAAAAATAATTAAATGTAGTGGTCTAGACATATAATTTTAAAGTTAATAGCTTTTCTCTGAAATTCTCGATCATATTGCCTTCTTTTAATTCCACAGAAAAATTTTCATTTAATGAATGATTTTTTTTAAATTTCTCTGAAAATATGTTTGAAGATATGTTACAAAAACTAAAAAATTAGAAGCGCTGAAATTTTAAATTTGATTCATAAAGTATCTGTAACATTTTTGTCTGCAATTATATGATTCAGAAAAAAAAAATTGCTTACGATTTTCTGTTGAACGAATATTTTATAAGTCTGTATCTCGCTTCTTGCAGTTATCTTTAGTTCAAGCCATTTATTTTATTTTTAAGTTACAGACGCTGCTTTCGTTCATTTAAATTTTTCTAAATAACATTAAACTAGTTTTATATTATTTTAATTTTATCAACATTTTACAGCAATGAACATCCTAGTTATGATATGATTTTTTCGCCCCTGATCCCCAACAAAGAAATAGCAAATGCAAATGAATGATCTTTATGGTTGTTCTTTAAATACGTTTTTCGAAATTTCTGGTCTTTTGTCAAGACAAATAGTATTAAAAATTATTATGTCCTATGTAAAAATAAGATTTGAACAGTTATATGCGTACAGTATGATATATAGGGTGTTCATTAATTATTGTCGGGGTTTCCGTACCGCATAACTTTCGAATAAAAAATATTACGCAAAAACCGATTCGTAAAGTACAACTCAAAGAATTTTATTAATGATATTAAAGTGTAAAGCTTGCACAATTTGCACTTTGTAGGCATTCAGCGGAAGGCGATTATGTATTCGTAAATTCGCTGAACAAATTTTGACTTTTGATAATCGTGCGGGTTCTCCAAGCCCCATATTCTACAGTTATGTTTATTCACTTTTTCTGATACATGAAAAGTGGATTCGTCACTGAAGAACCATTTCCGAAGGTAATTTTCATCATCCTTAATTCGAGTCAAAATTTGTTCAGCGAATTTACGAATACATAATCGCCTTCCGCTGAATGCCTACAAAGTGCAAATTGTGCAAGCTTTACACTTTAATATCATTAATAAAATTCTTTGAGTTGTAATTTACGAATACGTAATCGGTTTTTGCGTAATATTTTTTATTCGAAAGTTATGAGGTACGGAAACCCCGACAATAATTAATGAACACCCTATATATCTCAAAAATTTTTGTTGTTGTTGTTTTATTTTATATAAATGCCAGAAAAGATCATAAATATATAAATGTCAATTTTATTATCGAATTTACATATATATTGCAAAATGTGCTCTACCTTACAGAAATAATACCTTACAGGGTGTTCCAAAAGTACGTTTTCTATTTTGGGAGTTGCCCAAACATACTGAAACAGAAAAATTTATACTTTCTGGAATGGGATCACAATCGGAGAGGCAGACCGCTACAGGGTAGGAGGAAAGTCTTTGATAAAGGAAAAAAAATACATGAGCTAGATAAAACTTATACCATAAGTTAAATGTCAGTAGAAATGAAATTACGAATCTCTGAGTGTTGTCAGTTTAATTTTTATCACCTTGAACAAAAACCATGTTTATAAAAAGCACTTCAAACCTCCTCCGAGAATTTTCATTAAATAACATTTTTCTTTTAGTATTTGGTTAAATAACATTTTCCTAATGGTATTCTTTGCACAGATTCACAAAAAAGAAACAGCAATCTGTTCAGTTCGATATGACGTTATAAGACGAACTGAATAACTGTAGACACAATTCAAATTTTTATTTTTTTAGAAACTAAGCAATATTTTTTAACAAGCTATAAACAAGCTTATAATACAAAAATTGTTTATATGTTTCGTTATCACGAAAACATAATGATTTGAATTAGATAATAAATAAATGTTTTGAAAATTTCTCTATACTTTTGTAAATTTTATTCATTTTTTAAAAGAATAGCAAGCATTTTTAACATTCGCTGATTTTATTCATTCGAATGTTTAAGATAAATTCATTTAATACATCTTTCGTTTTGTTTTGTTCTCTTTCATCAAAGTTCAGATTTAGAGCAGACTTTTATTAGAATCTGCCAAGAAAAAAAAAATGAATATGTTTCGGAACAAATGGAAATACAGATAGATGAAAATAATGCTATAAATTTTTGGCAGAAACTTCAAAACGATAGATCAAAGCTTGTTAAAAAATTGGAATATGATTCTATTTTTAAATCCAGAATAAGATTTCAGTTTTTGCTTTGAGATATGCACAATGTGGCCAAAAGTTTCCCTCAAGGGCATTGTATTTCGAATTAAAATCTCATCAATATACAGCGATTAGTGAGGATTAAACAGATTTCCCTATTCGCAGAGTAATATTCCCTATAAATCCCTAGCTTCAAGAGATAAATCCTCATAAATCTGCCTAAAATGAATAAGAAGGATTAAAGGATTTCATTTCGATTTTGGGTGTTCTGAGAACGCTTTTAAACTGTGCGACGGAAATAAAAATTAAACTTTATTCAGTTTTGTTTTAGCGGCATTCTATCAGGAAACCTGTTAATCGTCCACTATTAAGAATAGTACATTCTATTTTATGCATAAATGTGCAGAAATATTTCCATGAAATATAGTTAATTAGTTAGTATACATAGTCAAGCCACTTTCATTTTATTGAAGATTTGTTGGATTAATATATCATTTTGAAGTTACAAAGGCTACTTTAAGAAAACTTTTGCAATGGACTTGACCAGATGAATAAAAATTTCCAGAAAATATTAGAATGAATAAAATTTATAATTAATAGTTACATTAGATTAGTGTCCCATCATGAAACAGATGAATATTGCAATGAATGAGTGACATAATTTAATGCCGTAATCAACTGCATTTCAATTATGAATCTTTGATTAATGCAATACGGATTTGTATCGATGAATGGTTACTGTAATAATTATTTCTAATGAGTATATATTTCTGGCATACTAATCGTCTTTGGCAACCATCTGGTTTTCCGGCGACTCATTAGAGACAAGTTATTTTAAGTACCGTACATATGTTCTGCCCCGTATATACAAAAATTATTCTAATGGAAATCAGTTCCATGATAATATAGCCCTATTATAAACATAAATGCCCGACCAATATTTCTTCTAAGTTTAGTAGGATAATAAATTCATCTCCGTTTTCATCGAGTAAACTACACAGGAAAGAAACCTTTTCCTTAGATTTCAAAAACAAAACATAAATCACGCTAGTTACAATATTGATGAAATATTTTGAAATTCAGGATGACAAATGTAATCTGTTGCTGGAAATTAAGTAAAAAATATTTTTAGAAAACTGCGAAATTCAAGAAATACTTGCATGATTATTAGATAAGTATCATTAAAAAGTAAGTCTTTTGAATTTGAAGATGTCTCAAAATTCATTTTTGTGCAATAATATCATTAGAAATCATTACGCCAAAATTCATAAATTATCTGAATTAACTAAAATACTAATTAAAATTTCAAAAAAATAACTCATTGGTGCACATTCCCACTCTTTCTTATAACACACCGCAGTTTATTTACATGTTCGTTGCCACGATTCGCGCCTTTGGATGATATCATGTATTTAATTAGATGAGCATTTGTATGCTATTTATTAACCATACGATTAGTAGAGAAGGAGATCATCTGTAGTCTGTGTATTTAAAAGGTTCAAGGTCACATTTTCTACCATGTTACTGGTACAAAACAACCAATAACGAGGTAGAAAATGTGACCTTGAACCGCCTACAGAAAATACACAGACTATAATTAGATTGTAGATATGAGTGGCAGGCATGTCACGGAACCGCCGACATAACAAACTATAAATCTCAATTCCAAGTGGGATTTCGGTTACTTTTTAGGTTAAAAAGGTAAGTAATGATAATCAGAAGTTTTATAAAACGCATCTATAAAGAATTTGTAAGTAATATTTCAAAAGTTATCTTGAGTTCAACATTTTCTCTAGAATTTCTAATACAAAATGCTGGAATTTCAACAAAATCTTTAGGAGGATAATTTTTTAAAAAATATTTCTTGTAGTGAAGGAAATAGATAAGATTTTATATTTAGGATTGTTGCCCCATTCTTTTCAACAACTTAGTGTAAATTATGATAATTATCCTTTGTTTTCAATTCAAAAATATCTACCAATTTCGATCCAAATAATTCATTGATGAATTGTCATTTAAAAACATGGATAGGTTTGTACAAGTAATTAAATTTCATTGTTTTATTAGCTAATATACTCGGCAACATTTCATATTATTCATTTCCTGAAGAGTAAATTATTTAATCAGTTATCACGAAAATTCACTAAATATTTCCTTAATCTTCAATATCTATGAGAAAAATACAAAAAATATATTGCAAAAGAAATATTTATGAAATAGCGAAAATTACAGTGCATATATATTGCTAAAAATCCTTTTAACATTTATTATTTTGCCTTTAATTAAAAATAAAATAACAATCTTATGCATCAATTTTTAAAATTTCATATTTTATGAGGAAATTACAAACTGTACCAAACTATTTTTAAAAACAGCAAGAAATCAATTTATTCTATGAATTATAAATATTTTTTAAAGAATAATATAAAATTTAATTAAATATTTCCAGAGACAATTCTGAAGTATATAATTGAAATCATTCATAATGTTCATAAAATTTTCATTTAATAGAAGATGTGAACTAAAGAGAAAATATCCTTTTCTTCAAATAGTGAATAGTTTTTAATTAATTATTAATTATTTTAATTGATTATTATTAAATTATTTTTAATTTATTATAATTAAAATATTTTTAATTTATTATTATCATTTATTTATTAATTTAATTAACTATTATTATTTAATTAATTATTAATTTCATTACTTATTGTAAATTAAATATCAAATTAATTATCAAGAAATCTTCAAAAAAATTTTCTTTCAGATTTTCCGGAAAATACATTTTCAATAGCTCAAGTATCTATTCCATGGAAACAAACATTTTATGAATTTTCCATTTCATTTATATAGAATTATAAAATTCTACGTAATTACATAATATTTTAATTTATATAAGATAATAAATATATAAATTTATTAAAATCTTGAAATTAATTCCATCACAACATTAGTATTAATAAGAACATTTATGATTATATGATAAGAATTTAATTATGTCTGATTAAATCATGAAATTTTAACAAATTCATAATAAAAATATATCAATTAATTATATCATAAAAATTAACCATCAAATAATTGTAATTATTGATGATTAATTTTTAATCATCAAATAATTATATCAACTTATCAACTGAATCTTTTGTCGATTAGAATACTTTCTCTCTATAAAAAAAAATGCTTTAGTAACTAAGAACTCAAAAAGGTATTCTTACTCGTCAGACACAAAACAATAAAATCTCTTCAGTAAGATCAAAAGATTCCTCAGAGATAATTATCAATCATTCTTCCTTTTGACTCTTGATTTCCCAAAGCGAGAGTAGTGATAATGGTAAGTTGTTCTCCCGCGGGAGTATATGTCTTTTCCGCTCCTCCTTAATGACAGATCATCGGCTCGCAAGTGGTTGAGGGGGAATCCATTAATCTTTTGTTCAGAATTGTTGAAATCAATGAAATTTAACCTTTGTTCTTTTTCTTTTTCAGAACATTTCTCAACGCATATATAGAAAAATGAATTCATTTGAGATTACTGATTTTTTTATATATAATCTCTATAATTAAATAAATGAATGAAGTTAAATATTAAATTACCTAAAAATTGAAGAAATAAATGTAATATGAAATGTTGCATTCATTATTAATCGACATAAATAAATAAATGAATAATTTCGAATAATTCAATTATTTTTTATAAATTATTTTAATTTCTTTTAATTAAGAGTGAAGATACTTTGTTTTGTTATATAAAGAAATGATCAGTTATATTTCATATAACTGATCAGTTATAACATGGTCATGTTTCTTAATGGAAGTAAAAAATTGACTGGAAGGATGTAATGTTATTTCTCACACATTTTTAACTTTTGCTCAGAGCACAAGTTTGCTATTTTTACTAAATGGAGTAATTATTTTTCATAAGGTAAAGAGATCAATAAATCTTTGATTTATGATAACTTAACTATGTTTTTCATTAAATAAATAACTATAAAAATTATTCAAATGCAGTTATTGATCAGAATGCTATTTTAGTGATGAGAAACCAATTTTCCTTTGGGTTTCGAACAATAGAGTGTTTTATAATCTGACATAAAATATTTTTAATTATTTCGGCACTGTCCTTTTTTGTCAGTAATTTTAATCCAAAAATACATATGTTTTCTCTTTCCTCTTCGGAATTTCTTATCATTGGCCCAGAAAAAAAATGAAGAAAAAAATCATTAGGTTTTTTTTAAGAGTTTTAATTACAGAAAATTTAATTTTTGTTTCTAAATGTTACATTTTTTTTTCTTTCGATAAATTACCAGGAAAAAGGTTTCGAAACAGATTTTTTTAAAGCTAATTTTTGTTATATCAACTACTAAATCACAGTTGTCATTTCGAATTGCATGGTTACTATACTGTCAATGAGATTGAGATTTTAGCACTATTATTCCAGTTGGTAGAGCTAAGAGTCTTCTCTAGTGACCGCTGCCTGCCTCAGAAGAAATATTGCTTTAGATGATAAGTGAGGAGAGGAACATGTAGGGTAGAGGTGGTCAAAGAAGTATCTTTCTACCATGGATTCATTCCAAAAGATTCAGCTCACAGTAATCCAGAATTTCATCAGCAGAAATCTGCGTCTTTCATTTATAGACAAATGTGTATAGGACTGACCGAATGTAGCGATATGCAGTTTTTGATGGTACAGTCACATTTACATTATTGGCCAAGCGGGATGAAATAGTTGAAATTATTTGAGCATATGCTTATAACCCAACAATTTTGAACGATAAAGCTCGTTGTGCCATCTATTCATCTATCCGCAATGCTCATTTTATCATCAATCCATTCATAATGCTCCTTGCGTCATCCATCTCTTCATCCATTAATATCGTGCTGTTATGCACTCATCCATCCATTAAGCTCGTTGTGCCATCTATTCATCTATCCGATAAGCTCGTTCTGTCATCCATTCTTCCATCCATTTAGCTCGTTATGTTATCCATTCTTCTAGCAATAATGCTCGTTATATCATCCATCCATTCACAATGCTTCCTGTGTATCCATCCATTCGTCCGTTAAGCTCGTTCTGTCATCCATTCATCCATCCATTTAGCTCGTTATGTTATCCATTCTTCTAGCGGTAATGCTCGTTATATCATCTATCCATTTGTAATGCTCTTTGTGTCATCCATCACTTCATCCATTGATTTCGTTCTGTCATCAATTCATCCATCCATTAAGCTCGTTGTGAGACACACTCAATCCTAAATGCATTATGAATCCAACTACAAATATCATTGTTCTATCTGATAAGTTCGTTGTGCCATCCATCCATTCATCAATTCCCTCATTGTGCTATCTGATAAGCTCCTTTCGTTATCCATCCATCCATCCGTTAAGCTCTCTGAGACACAAATTCAATTCTAAATACATTATATATTCAACTACAAATGTTAAATATACCTTCTGCTGAATAAAAAGAGACTACTGCTCAATGAGCCTATTTAGATGCTATGGCGTAACGATAACTATTTTCTGTTTCAATGTATAATATTCTGCAGCCAACAAATCATTTTTCAAAGATTTCCTTTGAAATGTACAATTATCTACCAGTGAAATATCTTTAATTATTCTAAGTAGAATTATACCAATTGGCACAAATTCCTACTTTCAACTAGACAAATTATACGTATATGGATTTTTCTGAGCCATTTTGGAACTATTCATGATATTCCAGAAGCGAATATTTTCAGTATAATCTTTTCAATTCAAAACATAAACTTAAAAATTTTACAATAGATTTAATTTATTAATTTATAATAATTAGACAATAAAATTTTATCAAGGCTGATGACATTTAGGACGTTAAAGCTTTGAAAGCAAATGTTGGGAAAAAACAAGGCTTAATTATGGGTAGTAATTATTTATTGTATAATAAAATAAACTATTAGTCAGGAAGATTTTTTTTTCCTAAGAAGTTCCAAATTCTAACATTTAAAAAAATATATATAATTTTAAGTCTAATACTAATCAAAATTCTAATCCTAATTCTAATATTAATCAAAATTCTAATTCTAATAATCAAAATTCTAATTCTAATAATCAAAATTCTAATTCTAATAATCAAAATTCTAATTCTAATAATCAAAATTCTAATTCTAATTTTAATACTACTGAAAATTCTAATTCCATGACTGTTAGTGCTGTTGTTATCTGATCGAGGTAATTAAAAAATCCCCCCCGAATAAATAAATAATAGAAAAAGAAATTAAAATTGCAAAATATATGCTATTATTATTTCAAGAAACTGTTCAAAGAAAATCGAAAAGACAATAAAGGAAGAATCAAACAAATGAAAATATAGAAAATGTGCATTCAACATCTTGTCCCTTAATGGAATAGAAATAGTTTCAATTGTTCAATCAATATCAACAAAATAAAAAAAAATATTTATCACAAGCTTTTCATCTTCCATTATTTAATATTTTTGCTTATTAAAAAAATCCTCAATGAACAGATTTTATTTCATTTTTTTTTAATCGATAAAGAAATATATGCAAAGAGAAACAAATATTTTGTATTATTTATTTATGCCTATATGAAAGCAGAAACAAATATTCTGTACTATTTTTTATGCATGTATTCATTTGATATTTGGTAAATAACTACTTCATTGGTAATATCTAGAACTTTTCACTAATATTATCTATGATTTCAAGTTTATTTATTCTACTTAATTCACATTGAGATTACAAGAGAATCTACACGAATTAAGATCAAATTTCGTAACTGACTAGCTGAAACAAAAATGTTGCCACCTCATAGCAAGTAACACCAACCAATAATAAAAGAAAGAAACCAGTGGTATCTCTGATCTATTCTGTTCGAGGCTTTATCATCATGTAGCACTTTCGTATCTTCTTTCTTGACCGTGAGTTTGCCTGAACAGGAAATGGAAAGATAGAAAAGGAAACAGCAAAAGAAAAAAATAAAAGCTTAGTTTCTTTTGCACTATTCCTTTGTTTTAGCCAGTTCTTCATTTCACTTGCTGCCTGTGACTGTTGTTTTCCTTTCTCGCCGTTGCTGTCCGGAAAGAAAAAAGAAGCGTGGAAAACTACTCCAACAAAGAAAAAGTTTCGTCTAACTTTTTTTTCTCCCAATAAACGATCTGGCAATATCAAGCTATCGTTTGCGTTTCGGACTTAATACCTATGCTTTTTATGCTTAATGATTTTCTTGGTTCTTGTTGGGATAAAGGAATTCAGTTTTTCCATTTCATTTAGGTATATAATGGATATTGTGATTTTTCAATTTTTTTGTCTATTATTAAGAAATAAAATGCTGATAACTTGCTTGGGAAAAAAAAAAGTTCTGACAATGTTCTTTTCCTTTATGCCTCTCTTTATACATATACCTAGAATATACGAAATCCATAAATCAAAGAACAAAAAAAAAAAAAGATATCAAGGGATATTACTCTGATAGTTGAAATTGAATTCAAGTAAGTGGATCAAAATTTAATCAATTAAATAAAAATAACGAAGTAGAATGAATTATTGGCAACATCATACAAAAATGATTAGCTTTAAAGAATTCTAGATTCTGAAATTTCTTTTCCTTTAAGTATTTTTTTTTTCTTTACAATAATCTATACTTTTTTGCTTTTCTTTCTTTATTTACATTTTAAAAATAAGTAAAATTATTTTCTAAAATGATATTTTCTTTCTGGCAACATATCTATATATGAATGTATGTATAAATGCATGTATATATTGGGGGAATTGTGGGACTTTTAAATTATTTACAATCTTTTAAATGCACAAAACGAAATTGTTCATTAAATAGTTTTTATACTTTATTGATATTGGAGAGAAACAGCAAAATTTTTTAGAACAATATTGCAACAAATTGCAATAAATAAATTTCTCTATTTGCCTTAAGAAATAAATTTTTGAAATTTCTACTCCAACTTCTAGAATTTCTAAGTTAAAATCGTTTTTAGAGTCATATAATATTTTTTTAATGTTTTAAGATTATTTTTGAAGTTGCTTCGTTAAAAAGTATTTTGTTAGATTTTCAGGATGATAATAATAACATATTTTCACAAAAATTATAACCAAGATGCAAAATTTCCTCTATTTTAGAGACGCTTGTAGGATTTACAAATTTCAGAAAGGAGGATTATTATTTATAGCTTGGCTTCAAATTTTTGGATGAATTGCCACTCTGGTTTTATGACTGAATTAGAAATTCTATAATTCTTGCATAAATGTACTTATCATCATACGCAATTAAGAAACATATCATTTTCATTATTGTTTTATAAGACGAATAATAATCTTTGGGAACATTATACAAAATTTATGATCCAGTTTTCCTACTTTTTTTTAATGCATCAAGCAATTTTTGTTATAAAGAGGATGTAGTTTGAATGAATTTAAAAACAAGTTATAAAGCATATCAAATAAAATTTGATAAACGAAATCTTTATTACCATTTTATTATGATAATATTAAAAAGGATATTGCATAATATAACATTAATCAGGATAAGAATTATAAATCTTTTCAAACAAAAAGTATTATTCAAAACACTGAGGTATATTTTTTTCCTTCCTCTTCTTACCATTTTTTTCTTTCTCTTCTTCTTATTATTTTTTCTTTTCTTTTTTCTTTCTCTTCTTATCATTTTTTTGCTTTCTCATCTTATTTTTTTTTCTTTCTTTTCTTATTGTTTTTTTTCTCTTCTTATATTTTTTTGTTTTTCTCTTCTTCTTAGATGCATATATGATTATGTAAATATAGATGTTCTTAATAACATACATAAAATGAGGCTTTAAGAAACCTCATTTTAAAGATTAATATTTCTTTCTTTTTTTTTCATTCGAATAAAATTAAATACTTCAGTAACAAATGGGATTTTTTTTTTTTAAGTATCTTGTTTAATATCTTCCAGCTTTTTCATTTTTTTTTAACTGGTAAAAATTATACTTTGTAATAATAATTTACAAATGACACTGAAATTAATTAGTCTTTATATCATGATCTTAAGAAGAAAAAAGTTATTTTCAATCGAAAACCACAAATATTTTTTATGTAACCAGATTGTTTTCATTTTTTTTATCGTTTTATTTTTTTTAGAAAAAAAAACCCCTAGATTATCTTTATTAAAAAGGATATCACAAAAAAAAAAATATTTTGTTGTTTCCCTCAATTAATACTAAAATAATTAAATAAATAATGTTTTCAATTAACATCATTTTTTTGATCAGTTTAGTGTATGAAAGTATAAAATAACTTTTTTATTTAAACTTAAGCAAATATTTCAACTACTTTAAATATACAATTGTATTCTTGTAATCACAATAGTATAGAATAATTTTATTTTACTAAAATGCATAACTATATATATATATATATATATATATATATATATATATATATCCATTCTAAATTTTCTTCTTTCTTTTTATTTACAAACATTAAAATAAAAATTCCGTTGCCTCAAATGTAGAGAAATGTAATTAAGATGCTAAAAATTTAATAAATAAATGTATAAAAAAATTTATATAAAAACTAAATTTTAATATATAAATACATAAATGGATGTGATGCGTTTGCATCACTTAAAAAATGACTGAATAAATAGATAATGACATTTTTACACATCAAAACTGCATGCATAAGGATATAAAAGAATGTGTTATGCCCAAACGACAAAATTACATATTGAATAAATTCAACGGAGTAATAATTTTGATACATTCAACTTAGAAGGAAAAATTACAATAAAGCAAACAAGAATCATTTTCTAATTTAGGATTGAACTAAACATCGAAATGTGATATGTTCAGTCAAGATAAAGATAAATGTGGAAATTACCAAAATGCTTTTGTATAGCTTTCTTTAGTAATGAGACATTTCAACGACCATGAGCTGATATTTGCTTAGGATCACCAATGCTTGTTATCAGATATATGTTTTCTCATGTCTCAAACACTTTTCATGTCTAAGACAGTCAGAGATAAGTATTTCGTTTCAATAGGACTGTCTTTAACCTATCTATTAATTCGATTCCAAAATAGCAATCAAGGCAAGCGAAGTCATATTATTTTACTAGCCAGATATCGCATATACAGATATCGCATTTAACAAATGATATACTTTATAGTTTGAATGGGTGGAGCTCTATCATTGTGAAAACATAGTTCAATACACAGCCAATCAGGAACCTGTTATCCTTGCATGTCCATAGTAGGGGAATTATTGCATTAGCCAATTAAATGGAACCTCTTAATGGCAGCCAAACTAGCCAATGTGAGGAAGGGCAACAGAAGACCCAATGATGTCCATATATTATAATTAAGTTGTAAAGTACGTCATGCTTTGAATGGGCGGAACAACAAGGCTTAGGAACCACACTTCAATACTTAACCATTGAGGGACCTGTTATCCCTGTGTGTCCAGATGAGAAGGTTTGTTGCGTTAGCCAATTAAACAGAACTACACAATCACAGCCGCAACGCCATCTATTGTTTAAAAATGGCGTTTTTCATTTATCATAACTATATAATTCCGATTTGTTTCAGAATGAGCTGCTCTTCTCAAAATTTAGTACATGTTTAATTGAATTGCCATGAAAATAGTAATAATTTTAATTTGTTCATGGGGGAAAAATAAATATTTTCTGCAATATCATTGCCATAAAAACGCTTATAACTTCATGTTGAACTAATTTAAACAAAACCTTACAATTTTTATTTATGGATTTATATTAACACTGATTGAACTTATTAATAAGAGGGTAAAAGACAAATGAAATATCCTGCCTCAAAAAGTTTATAAGAAAAATATTTTTTATAAAGTTTTCCATGAATGAACCTTTACCTCTAATAAATTGATAAGATTTAAATAAAATTACAAATATATTTATATTGAATGGTTGACAAATTTAATTGATCAATATGCATATTCGTATTTTTTTTTTTAATTTTTATCATATTTTTTTGGATCTTAAATTGTTAAAAAAATAAAATCACCCACGTAAATACTTTGGAGAGAATAAAAAAAAATTAGTAGTATCAATAAATTCTAAAACATTTTTATAAATTTTATTTACATTTAATTTATTTTTTGAAATTTTTTCTTTATTTTGCGAAAAGTTTGTGTTTACTCAAAAAATAAATCAAATGTAAATAAATATTTATAAAAATGTTTTAGAATTTATTGTTGCTTTTAGAAATTTTTACTCTGCAAAGTATTTACGCAGGTGCTTATATATATAATTTTGATGGCAAATATTAAAAAATCATTTCCGGTAAAATTTATAAAAACAAATTTAATATTTTTCTTAAAAATATAGGATCTGTTCTAACTAAAAATAATTCTAACTAACTATGAATTAGTCAGCCTAGACTATTTATTTAATTTGTGAAACTATTTCATAAATTTTGAGAATTTTTTTTTTTTTTTGTCCTCATTACAATTTTTGCAAATTTTGCAAGGAAATATTAAAAATTAATATGTATAATTTCTCTTTCTTTTTTTTTTCAAAAATATTAAAGATGATTACCTCACCAGAATTAACTATCGATTTTCAAATCACACATACTGTTTTCTTTTCTTCTATTATTCCTTATATGATCTCTAAAGTTAATTATCATTTCTTGTTTGATATATGTTGTGAAGAGAAACAGAGAATTGATTTAGTTCCGTAAATGATAGACACAGCAAAAGAAACTGCTGATTATTTACAAATGCGCCGCCTCTGATTTTCAAAAGAAGTTTATACCAGCCATTTTGATAAATGGCTTGATGATCGCATACAATTTGTGATAAAGAAGTTATTTGCGATAAAATGTTAGCGATGGAATAAGTGTCGTAAAATTCATTGATAGCAATTGTGTGCACTGTGGTAGAAAACTAAGTGGCTCTTCAATGCACCCAAAAGACAAGTATAAGGGTATTTTTCGTCTCCATTCATAATCAAATAACTTTGTTTTCATAACATTCTATAAGACTTGGCGAGGTATATCAGTGCTTTAATTAAGAAGAGTAAATATACCTACCTTTTGCAGCAGAAGTTTCGAACAGGTTATTAGTGGCAATTAACATCAGAATTTTGTCAAAAATCAGAGAGAAATAGGAAATCTCAGTGCACTCATCCATTGTTATTAACATATTTTATGTCATTAATATTTTGTTTCGCTGTTTTTGGTGATATATGAAACTCTAAAAAGCTAGAATATCTAGGCATTTTTAAGGAATGCCTGGGCATTGTATAGAATACCAAGGCATTTCGTAGATTGACAAAGCAAACCAAACAAAATATGGAAGAGCTGATCATGGAAAGGCTTTCTACAGAAATACAATTTTTACTTAGAAAAACTGAACAATAAAAGTGTGTTATTAAAAATTAAATAAAATATACGTATTGGAAAAAGAAAATTGTACAAAATAAGATTTATGTATTTCTTATTAAAAAAACAACATAAAATATGAATCTACCGGTTATGATAAGAAAAAAAAAAAAAATGTTCAATTTCACTTCACTTTCTTCTCGTAGAAATTAGTCAGAGATTAATTTCATCATTTGCAGATTGCGATTTGGCATTATGCAGAATATTTAGAAGATGTGTGAGATATAAATTTTTTCATGCTTTGTCTAAAAATGACAAGGTATTTTATAAAATGTTGAATTTCTCACTTTGCAGTTAATATCATTAATGTGCCTTACCCAGCAAAAATCACGTGACTACCCACACTAAATGGCAAATATATATGAGTAATTGAAAAAAAAATCAGCAGCTAAAGTATTCATTTTGATTTATATATCTGAATGATAAATATCTAACCAGTTTCTTTAGATCATACTGCAATACATCTTCAGTATATTGATGAGATGTACTTCAATGTACTATTAAAGTCATTGATGTATTTTCATTCGATATTTAAATCAATCGTTTTTTTTTTTTTTTCTGTCTAGTCAATCGCACGAAGTAAAACTGTTTGGTTTATTATTCTGATTTTGTTTATTCGTCAAATTCAGACCCATTTCAATTGTCCAAATAACCATTTCCCATTTGAGCTTCAAATGCAAGAATATGTCACAACACTTAGTGTTCATTCACATTAAGATAACCGAAACATTTTCGAGCAAAGTCAATTTTATATCCGCAGCCATTATGAACAGAAACAAAAGTATTGCCAATTCGCAGCAAGTAATATAAAAAAGAAGAAACTCTAACGGTATCTCTGATCTATTCTGTTCGTGGCTTTATCATCGTGTAACTCTCTCACGTCTCCCTTCTTGACCGTGAGTTCGTCAGAACAGGAAATGGAACGATAGAAACAGAGAAAGAAAAAGAAAAAGAAAAAAAAGAACACAGTGTTAGGCCTAGCTTTCCCTTCTTGATCAGCTCCTTTGTTTTCGTCATCTTTCATTTCACTTGCTATCTTGAAGTATTGTTTTCTTTTCCCGGCAACGGTACCAGAAAGAAAAGGAAAGAAATCTATTCCAACGAAGAAAAAGTTCTGCGCAACTTTTTCCAATAAAAGATAGTGAGGAGCGTAGCTATCGTTTTCGTTGACTTAATACAGAAGTGATTTTAGATTTGGTGATCATGGTGATATCTACTACCAGAATATACTACTAAAAGTATTTTATGCTAAAATAGGCAATAATGTATGAACAGAATATAGCGAAAAAGATAAATATTGCCATTTTTGGGTTTTAATTCCTCATAAAGAGATAATAAATATCTGGTAAAAGAAGAGTTCTCATACCTATATTTTTAATGAATCAATTTTCAATAATTTTTATGAATCCATAGCAATTTTTTCATTATGAAAAATAAATAACGTAACTGTAATAATATTTTTTTCAAAATTGAACTCTTATTAATTTTTTTCAAAGTCAAAATTTTTTGCACGTTGTTTTGAAAACATACTAAAGGAATAGGAGTTTTACTAAACGTAAAAAAAATGTAAAATGAAAAAAAAATGAAATTTTTTTAAGTAGCATTCAAAAGTTTCACAAAAATAATATAATGGATTTTTAAGTAATATTTATAGTTTTCGCTGTTCCATTTATCATTTAGAAACAGCTAAACAATTAGGAAATCTGATTCAAAATATTTTGTTTAATAGTTACTTTCACATGGAAGCACAAAAAGAGAACTGTATTATTATATTTGATCGAAATTAATTATTATATAGTAATATATACAATAGATCCAATATATAACGGATCGTGATTCATATAAATCTGCTGAAGAAATCCTATTCTTCTAAGCATTGAAAATTAAAACAAAAACTGGCCTCATATATAGTGGATCGGAATTCATAGAAATCTGCTGAAAAATATCATATTTTTCTAAGTAGTGAAAACTAAAACCAAAAGTGGCCACATATATAATGGAGTGGAATTCATAGATATCTGCTGAAGAAATCCTATTCTTTTAAGTACTGAAAATTAAAACAAAAAAAATGGCCACATATACAATAGATTAAAATTTATAGAAATCTGCTGCAGAAATTTTATCCTTCTAAGTAGTGAAAATTAAAACCAAAAATCGCAGTTGGTGACTTAGAGGTATGTATTCCGCCTGCATTCAATAAGCGCCTATTCCAGATGGTGTTGAAAGTAAAATATGTCTACATCTCCTCCATAAGGCAACACTGACCAGTTTTACTTTGATTATTCATAATAAGATCATCCAAAAACTTCTTTGAAAATGTAAGTATTATCAGATATCTCATAATTAAGAAAATTATGTCTCACTTTGAGTTAGTAGGAAGCATTCTCCTTCTATCTTTTACTAATAATACTCCATCTCCTTCGTCGTGTTTTATCTGCCCTCCCAAACAACTTGCAAAATCTCGCTACCACCACCTTCTTGTATAACTCCAATGACGTGGTCAGCTTGTGACCTTCCTCTCATTTATCCCCCCCCCCCACACACCACCACCAAGTTCGATCTTAGGTACGTGTTTTATTTTAGTCAGCTTCACAATAAAATTCAATTCCGTATCAAAATCTGGTGTTAATCTACGATCTTGCAATTCTTTTTACACACTAATAATCTCTCAGACATATATTTTAAAATTTAGTTTTTAATCCCTCAACCTGCTGAAACGTAGAAAATCTCTTCAACGTGTTTCCCTAATAAAGGCTGGAACGTAAAGAGTCAGAGAATCATTGTTTGTGCATTCAAATGTCGTCATTTTAAGGAGAATCAGGTGGTGGATAGTTACCGGCCAAGGGTTAAAATCAAACTGGAATACATTTTTTTTTTTTTTATCAAACTTGTTTCTAGTGACATCTAATTTGCCTCTGAACTAAAGTTTGGGATCATTCCTTCGCTCTTATTCTAATCTATTCCACATATTTCCACAGACATCAAAAGCCAAAAAAAGATCTTGAGACGCAGTTGAAAGCTCCAGTTAGAGGTCAATGAACTGCGCAAAAAATGCACTAATATGATGATGACTTTCGCATAGTGACGATTTCTTTCTTGAATAATCTTGAATGATTATCATTAGTGTAGAACGAATCTTTATGGAATTTGTGCAACACTAATGATAATTTAAAATGTGTTGAATGTCATATACACTACAAGAACATTTTCTTACAAGACATAGCATAATATTTTCGATTTTTTTTGTTATTTTATTATATATTGCACTGACCTTTCAAAAATATAAGGAATTATAACCGTCATAAATTTATGAAACTTAGTTTTCAAATAAAATAAATTTGTTTTAATCCCAGAAGACTAATATAATACGATCTCATTTTATTAATAGAGCACAAAGTTTGAAAAAAGGAAAATCCTTATTCAAATAAACTCTGGTATATCCATCAAACGGCTATCAGAGTTTATTCTTTAAGTACCCTTATCAGTTTTCCTAAAATTGAACGATAAATCACCAGATCATATCTTCTTTACATGCACGGTAGTAATATTATGTTCAATTTGCTTATTTTTATAAAATGCAGTGGTTCATAAAAGTATAACAGCCAAAAATAGCCCTGGGGGAAACCCCTAAATAACGAATATAATTGCTTAGGGAAACGAGTAATAAATCGCCATAACGGTGCCTTAGGGAGGCCATTAGTGCATCATGGGAAGATTTAAAATTTTGATACTGTATTTTTAAAAGAGCACAAATGTTATCTCCGAGCAGAATGTGATTCGAAAATATTTTATTTATCTTAAAATCTGTGCAGACGAGCGTTATAAAATGAAGTTTTATTTTCTTTTAACACAAGTTATTTAAAAAATGGTTTTTCATATTTTTCAAGCATGTATAACTTATGAATCTTTCTTGGGATTCATGGTAATTTTCGTTTATCCGACAGGTTAGTAAAAATGCTTATAAATTAGAATGTAAGATATATAAAGTTTACTAAGTTTTAGGGTATTATAAACATAGTAAATTAAAGAAATATATCAGTTTCTGAGATGCAATTAACTTGAATATTAGAAATGTGTAGCTTAAATCGTTTATAATAGTTTAAAACTGAAATCAATAATTTGCTGTATCATATTAAATTAATTTATCATTGGCAGTCTAAATGTTTAATTATATAATAATTGGCTAATCAATTATTTTCAATAACTCTTTGGGAATGCTCAATATTTAAAAATGCAATACACAAAATGGCAATACCCATGAACGTATTTATAACGTATATTTATGTCAACCTCAAATACACCATTACATATTTATATCACAAATGAAAGATTTCTCGTCTGAGTTCATATCTTTTATTTATGGCGCATTATTTAATTATGCTTGTAAAGATACAAAACAAACTAAAACATTCTTTTAAACAGTCATTTATTTTTGCTGTATATTTTATTTCATAATATAATTCTATGTCTTAAATTAAAATTGTAAGTGATATTTTTGGATTTTTTTTATTAATATTTAAAAATTGTCAACTTACTGAATATCGCTTTTATTATTATTATTATTATTATTTGCATTGTTCTCTTTAATAGCCTTTTTAAACTAAATCAATTTAAATTGCCTCAATTTTTAATATATTTAAATAATTTACTAGTATACTTTTATTTGTTTTATATTTTAGTTAGCAAATACAAACATCGTGTGTTGCAAAAGATTGAGGATGTCTGAAAAAAAAATGCAATACATCATAATTTGATATCATTAAACATTTTCTTTTTCTTTTTCATGTAACTGCGCTCATTAATTAAAAACTAGAAAAACGTTTTCATATGGCAATTAAATATCGCTTTTACATTATAACAACAATAAGTTTATCTATAATGCATATAGTCTGAGCAGAAAAAGAAAAAATAAGTAACTAGAAAGTTTAAGGTTTATAATATATTGTAGAATGATTGGAGCATGCGCAATGTCACGTCATTTCACGTCAGAGTTGCATGTAGAAATTAAGAAGCGTTCAAGATAATTTAACCTTCAGCTTTCTTCAATTAGCTGTTCAAGTTTCAAACATTCGTTATGGATTCATAATTGAATGTTGAGTTCATTTTCAACTTTGTGCGAAAATTTATTAATAAAGCAAGAGTTAATTATGAAAAGATTAAATATATGCTTTCTATGATGATGACGTCGTATCCGCGTTACCACGGAAAGGGGGTGCAGTAGCTTCTTAGGGTAAGGACCCCTGAGCACCCGAGGGCAGAAATCTGACTTCTAGCTCATATGAAGATGAAACTCATACATTCGCTTGCACAACCCCTTTTTACACGGGGGCACATTCACACCTCACAGATGAATAACAACCATGCCCTAACCGCGATTCGCACCCGGGACGCCCAGATCACAGGGAAGATGCACTACCCCTATACAAGGACGCCGGCATATGCTTTTGATATGTTTAAAATATATTTTCTATACTTTTAAAATTCAAATATTTTTGAAAGCAACATCAGTGAAAATAATGTTTTCTTCCTATTAATATTTCTAATGATACATGAAAAAGAATGAGAAATTCCATGAAGTATAAAATGGTCTTCAGTAGAAAAGTGTTCAGTTTAAAAAAAAAATGAACTTGAAATTTAGTTTATTGTAGTTATCGCAAAAATAACAATAATAAAATGTTATATTCTGGAAGCAGATCTGCGATCTTATCAGGTAACAAACTGCAAATATAACATCCAAAGTATTGTTAAATAATAAATTAATTAAAATGAAGTGATTTGAATTTTTAGATTAAAACACTGTAGAATGATAATGTTCTTATTTTATTTTCAAAATGCTTTTGATTTTATATAATGATTGCAACCTACGCAGAAAAATATATTTGATGTGATTGTAATCGCGTGATTAAATACCCAGTAACTAAATAAATGAGAAGTTGTAAAATATGCTTAAAAATATTATCAAAGGTCTCTTAAAATTAGAGAAAAATATGTTTATCCTATTAAAATCTGAAATGGCGTTAAAGTGATTTTACTGCATTTTGTGCAGCGAAACTATTGAGGGAAAACGTTAAAATTGCTATTTTCAATTTGAATAATTATTAAATTATAGAAAATTCCCTTTTAAATGAGCATCTACTACTCAAGAAACAGGTAGGTACCAAATGTAATATTTCTAAGTCTTCCATGGAAAATCTTTAGAACTATTTTTTTCTTCATACTTGTCGTCATTTACAAATAATACACCAGCCTATAAACATTATCATGTTAAAATATTATTCAAATTCCTTTTTCTATATTTTAAAATCACGTAAGTGAATTGATAATCTCATTTATAAATTTTAACCCATGGATAAATTATCAAATAAAATACAATTTAAAGAAATCAAAAAATGTATGTAATTAAGCGATTGGAAGTATTATCTGCCGATTTATGAAATCAAATTCATGAAATCGTATATATAAAAAAAAGTCAATACCTATGGCAGAATTAACTAACTGTTTTTGTCTTTAAATAAAATTTAAGTACAAATATTCGCTTTGTTAGTTAATTATACTCCATGTATGTACAATATATTAATTAGAATCGCAATGAAGTTATATGATCTTGACATTGACACGAAAAACCAATTCCTACTCATTTTCTTCCACAAAATTAAGCAAATACAGGTCATTACTACACCTTTACTGATCCCACAATTCCGCGAATCACAATATTACTCAGCCGAATACACATCAATTTGCAATCACCCTTAACAACCGACGCCCTATCGCCACGCCGTTTACCAAGTTAGGAATGGGGCAAAGTGCTCTCGTCCCACCTGTTCGAGTCGTCTCCACCTTCCCACGCCCAGTTGCCACCTACCCGATGCCGCCTTTGTAGAAGAGGTCATTGTCAACGGAAGAGGAGAGTCAATAACGTTGCTCAATATCCCCTAGTGGGAGATGAAGCAACAGGTTGCGTTGTTACTTTGCTATACAGCATAGAGAGCGTTGACTTAGTAATGGGTTTTTTTCAGTTTTTTGCGCCTTATTGTAGAGTGCGTTGTCTGTTACGGGGGCTAAGTGTAATTGGCCTTCTGAGAGTTGTTCCAAACATAAAGGGAATGTCTCCTTCAGGAATGTCGCTTATTTACGGCTCATTCAAACAGATTTGAGAAAAGCAAATCTAGGTTATTGAAAATAATTTTAGTCGCATTCATAGAATCAAGACAGGGCCAAGATTTTTGTAATTTCCTTAAAGTGACCAGCCCCTCCCAAGAATAATATATTAAAATAATTTTGGGGTGAACTGATTTAGATAAATGAATAAAAATTTAGCTTATAAAAATGTCTTATTATCTAATAAAATTTAGCTTATAAAAATATCTTATTATCTAATAAAATTTAGCTTATAAAAATATCTTATTATCTAATAAAATTTAGCTTATAAAATAAAATTAATTTGTTAACTAATTAGATGAATTATTTAAAAAGCTTAGATATTTCATAAAAGTTTGAGAAATAGAACTAAATCTCTGCTATTCCCATTCCAAAACTTTGGTGAAAAGTTGCATCAACCTCTTTTTAATATTAGGTACTTTTTGCGTTTATTATTATTTTAATAATAAACATAATAATTATCACCATTTTTACGGCTATCATTTTGATTTAATAAATCTTATTATATATACATATTTTTTACATTTTTATAATTGTTAAGCATTAGCATTATTATTTTAATAATATACATAACATAATTTATTATTATTTTAATAATAAACATAAAAATTCCCGACATTTTTATGGTTTTTATTTTAATTTCATAAAACTGATTATTACATATATTTTTTTGTGTTTCTATAATTATTAAGTCATAGCAATTATAACCAAAAATGAATTTTTAAACCTCAATTAATTCAATAGTAAATTTTTTTTGGCTTTAAAACGAAGATACAATACAATACTGAGCTCATATTACGGAAATAAAATAACTCTAACAGTTCATTGGGAAATATAAATGATAATCTCATTCATTCAGTTATT
The DNA here is from genome assembly GCF_947563725.1 of Argiope bruennichi. Taxonomy (NCBI): domain Eukaryota; kingdom Metazoa; phylum Arthropoda; class Arachnida; order Araneae; family Araneidae; genus Argiope; species Argiope bruennichi. The sequence goes on along the minus strand of NC_079151.1, from coordinate 110,838,987 downwards.
AATTTTTAATATGTTAAATTAAAGATTTTAAAGCTCATTTTTAAGCACAATATACATACACATCTTTATGAAAGTTATTTTTTTTTTTATTTTTTTATTTTTTTATTTTTTCAATTTGAAAAATAATACTGAATAGAAGAATTAAAATTATATATTTACTATATAATTTTGAAAACATATAACATAGAAAATATTTTCCCCATTTTTTTCGTTCTTTAATACATAAAATAATATATCAATATATTATTATAAATATCTTAAAATAATATATAATTTATTATATTAAAAACATCTATCATTTTATTTGTGCAGTTCCTTTCATTTTTCTTATAGCATATTATATAAATGTAGACGGTTGACATATAATAGCAATTGGACAAAAATGTCAAATGATTTGTTTCATTTTTTTCGTTCCTGAAAAAAAAAATCACTAAAATAAAAATAAATAAATAAAAAGTTTCTTAGTAAAATCTGAATAATAAATAGATACTTTGTCTCTGACTGCTTTATTAAAACATGTATAGATTGATACAGTAAAAAAAGGAGAAAAAGGCGGCAGACAAATATCAAATATAAGTTATATATATATGTGTGTGTGGGTATATATAGATATACATACAGATATATACATATAATCTTAAATTATATATATATATATATATATATATATATATATATATATATATATATATATATATATATATATATATATATATATATATATATATATATCTTAAAATTATATTTAAAAAATCATCATACAATGGAACTTTTAACTTTTTTTTGCTTTTTGTCATTTTATACATGTTTGATAATAGAATTTCCTAGAATATATCATGTTTTAAAAATATCTATCACTTTTTACGGGCAAAATAAAGTATTTTCATTGTTATACATATATTTTTCTTGAGAACGATACATTTTTTTCAAGTTTCCTTGGGAATAGAAGAAGGGAGAAGAGGTATGGTTTTAATAATGGCAACAATGGAGAATTTTAAGAATACAGGATTGAACTACTTGCAGAAAATGTTGAAAAATATTTGAAGCTTTATAAAGTTGCAGAGCACTGACCGAAGCACATTGTAAGTGGGTGGTGGGTGGGATTGACCCAACAGAGTCGTAATTTCAAGAGAGTTTTTCGCTAGAGAAATGAAAATACTGGAGAAATTTTGTGAAACGTGCTCTGAATAAACAGTCACGGAGTTTCTTAATGATAATTTTTTAAATAATAATGTATAAAAATTTTATAACAATAATAATCATCACAATTATATTTGGTTTTCTTTATTTTAATATTACATTCTTTGCTGAAGCCCTGACGTGGACGGGTGCAGCGTACCGAATGAAAAAGCAGAAATCAGATAAAGCAATGCGCGAGAATGATTCTGTTTGACAACCGTTTATGATAATGACAACGAGCGATAATGATAAGAATGATAATTACAACGAACGATAATGATAAGAATGATAATGACAACGAGCGATAATGATAAGAATGATAATGACAACCGTTTGAATTTTTGTTCAGCACGACATGGGACAGAAACCACAGAAAATGGACGGAGCTCCACAATGATAGCGGAAAGATAAGATCTAAACCAGAGGTGGGCAGACTTTTTCAGGATACTGGCTACTTTAATTTTTTCAAGGTGTTGCGGTCCACCCAGTGGTGTAGGTCTACAATATTTATTATAACTTAATAAATACGGGATAAATATTCACCTACATAACTACAAACATAATAATAATTGCCACAATTATAATAACATCAAATGATGGCTTAATATCAAATCATTCAAAATACATTAAGAAATAATTCAATTTCATCTAGAGTTAGCTCTCATAGATATAGTTAGTAGAAAACTTCGGCTACATATTGTCCGCCAATATATCAGTATATAATTACTAACTGCTAGTCTTGCACTGGATTCTGAGTGGTCGTCTGTGAGACGGGAAAGATATGGTGTATTAATTATATTAATCGTTAAAAATGCAGATTCCCACAGGTGGTAGAACCAAGAAACGATGAAATGATATGAAACTTTTTTAAAAATTAGGATGTGTTCATTAGATTTCAAAAATTCTTAGGTTCTTAACAACGTGTTTTTAAAATTATAACATTTTGAAGAAGAAAATCTACGTTTTCTTCAAGAGATAAAAGGAAGAATACAATGCTCCATAAATATGTTAATTTCATATGCGCATCTTAAGTCTTAGTAAAGGTGGTTGCCTCAAAATGTTTAGGCGGTACGCAGCCGATACTGATCGACTTAATGCCCACCCCTAGTCTAAACTATCTAAACTTATCCAGTCCCTACATTCGTCCAATCAGAAAGGTGTTCTATACAGACAAAACGTGTTTACAGTGATTATTTTCGAACCTGATTCAGGATGAATATCATTAATCGAGGTCATTAAAGAAATCATGCATATAAAGTGATTAAGATGATTTAATATTATTGCTCATGGTATGATTTAATAGAATTTTGTTCAATATAATATATTTTCACATTTAAGATTTTGAAATAGTAAAACAAACGTTTCTGCACTGTAAGTTAGCACTTAATACACTTTCAAGAAAGATAATTTTTTTGAAAGATTAAATAATCCAGGATGAAAGATACATACTCCAGATCTTATAGCATAGGTATTCTTAAACTGCCATGAATATTGTAGTATTTATACTGTCCAATTTGGTGATTTTTTTTCCAAAAAATTGTGTTGCATTTTACAAAAAATTAAAGGCAAAAATCTTCTCTTAAAATTATCTTTCTAAATTCTAAGTCGATTCTATGTCTCAAACGAATTTTTTTGTCATCGGAATAAATGGCTGCAATAAAAACTAACGAGGCAGAAAAACTTTCGCACTTAAGAAATTTGCATGTCTGGGTAGTTAAAATAAATTATCAGTAGCACTTTTTTCTGAATTTTATATACTTTTAAGGGAAAGAATGCAAAAAATAAAATGCCCAGCTTCACGATTTTCAAGACATTTGGAATCAAGTAATCTAATTCACTTTTGGGGCGACATCGTGAAATACATTAAAAATAAGAGAAGTAAACCCAGAAAAGAAATAAATTTGTAATTCTTGACTCACTTAATTTGCAAGTCACATAAGAAAGAGAGAGAGAGTTTCGTATGTAACAATGCTTAACTTCTCGTTTATATTCTTTTAAGTGCTACAGTAGGTTAAAAAAAATATTTGTTCTTCTTTTTTGCATAATATTCACAAAAGAAATAAATTAAATATTTTTTTTCATTCGAAAGTCATTCTTTTATAGATCAGGAAGTTAAATTTTATAAACAAAATATTCACTTAAAATATTTTACAAATAATAAAATTTTGAATAAAATGATAATGCAATACTTAAAATTATTTTATCAGTAGTCTAATAGTTAAAATTTATCACTGACTTTTCTGATAAATAAAAATAAATTATTTATCAGTAGTTTACTATTTAAAATTAATTTTTTACCCTTTCGATGTAAAATTTAGATTAACATTTCCAAACTGCGAAACAATTTTATTAACCTCATACATCGAATTTAACATTTTTTGAAGATGTAAAAAGTTCTTATTCAAATGTACTAAGTTTCATGTTTAACATATATTAAAAAAAACTAAAAATAGATATTAAAATAAGCAAATCAATAGTAATATTATACTTTTAAATATTAATATTTCGCTTTTGAATTAATAAGTTCTTCTTGATCTTTTCATTTTCTAAAATATTTCAAATCTTATTCATAATAATTTTGTTGAAAGATGATACAAAACTATGAATCATCTATTTTTTTCTAAGAAAAAACATCTAAAATATATATCAAGCGAAATTTTGATAGATGCCGATCATTTTCGATTTCTTTCAGAAATATATTTTATATAACAATTTATTTTGTCTTTCCAGTCTCATATTTTATAGAAAATATTACTTGCAGTAATTTCCGAGATCTTGACAAAATGAATATTTCAATGAATCGCAATAAACAAATCGCCTAAGCAAAAGTAACATTTTAAAACAAATTATTCATTTTCACTTCCCAGTAGAAAGCTCTTTTGACTGATTTATTTGACTTTTAGAACAACTTTAGTTCAAAGATTGTGTCTGACATGTAAATAGTTCATTGTCTCAGATTTTTTTTTCGTAATGCAAAGGGATTGTTAAATGTAAATATTTACGAATGTAAAGCATTTACATAGCTAAGGATCAAATTGTTGGATAATTATTATTTCTCTTTTATTCGAGGATATATCGAGTCTACTATTTGTTAAGATGATGTAAGATGAGCAATTTATTATTAGTTCTACGAAATAAAATCGTGGATTTGATTAAATGTGTATGGATTTTTGAAACACTAAAACACAATAGTTTTATTTCTTGGTGAATTATGAAAGGAGGCGCTAAATATACTCATAAACGATTGTTGAACATAATTAAAATTTTAAATTTGGCCACAAAAGGCTCAAATGTTTCAAAAAAGTATTTCATTTCTCAAACCGTTACGCGTTTACTCGATTTTTCAAACAACTATAATCTATGTAATTACCCAAATATATATATGTAAAAAAAATAATGCTTCTTATCTTGTGAAGTGAAATTTAGAGACATGGCTTGCTGATCGATATTTTCTTCTTAAAGTGCAGACAAAAATAATATCATAGTTATATTATAATCTCGTATCAGGGAAATTTCGTTACTTTTTAATCAAGTAAACTAAAAATAATAAATATAATAAATATTACTAGGTCTTCAGTGTGAGGCATTGGATTTGATATTTAACTGTGGTTTTATTATCAATGACGCTTTTAACTTAATTCAAAATTAGTTATAAACTGACAACATCTAACTTTTTAAAAACATTTTTTTTTTTAAGTTGGCGAAAGACCCACGTTTAACGCAGATATTATTTATTATTAATTTAACAACAACAAATTTATCTATTTAAAAAAAATTATCGTTATTTAAAGGCCTCTTAAATTAATCATTAAATAACTTATCCTTAGGATCGGATATTTTGTATTAGGTATTTAAGGTGGCAATTCTGCAAATCGCACATATTTTTTTTTAATATAAAGTGCATTTTGTGCATTTTTATTTCTAATTTTTCTTGCTTTTTAATTTTTATTTGATATATTATGCGTAATAAAATTTTTAATGTTAAAATGAAATTTAGAGAAATTTTATTCCGTTTTATTAGACGTTGACATCTAAACAGGAATTTTTCGTCTGCTTTTAATTCATAGTATATACAACTTTAATAGGTAATTACAATAATTGTGGTTATATTAATTTCATTAAATGGAGTATATCAGTTTTATCAGATAATGAAGTAAAAGGATACATTTTGTATTAATAATATTACAGCCAGGGAAACTGATATTCCGAGAGGACAAGCTGGTCGTCAAAGGTGGCCAGCATGTATATAAAATTTTGTTTATAAATTCAAAATCTACAAAAATCAGTTTTCCTTTTGTTCAATGAAAGTACGAAATATTTAAAAATAACAATATCAGAGATGTCATTCCAGTGAAATACCTTCCCTGAAATCGCCGAATACTTTATACATCTCTTTCTCAAAAAAATATTTAGTATTCTTTAGAAAACTGTTGTAAATAAAATTCAGAACCCAGGAATCTACTCTACTGTTTGCAGCCGACTTTACATCCTCAAAATTGACAGACGGTTGCAAAATAAGAGGGGGGGGGGGGAAAGGAATACCATGCATTCTTGCTGGAAGAATTTACCAAGTTCCTGTTTAGTCGTCCAGTTTCAAAGATTTCCTACATTTAAAATTATAGAAGTCCCTTTTCTTTTTTCTATTGTGAGTTCTCGGATTTCAAAAACGTATTTCTCACAAAATCCTGGATGCTCGAAATGCTGGGCGACTTGAAACGGGTTGGGGAGTGGGAAGGAAAGACTAGTAACGAGTGTAGAAAATGGCGTAAAAATATTCAAAAGTTTTTGCTTTTATTTATTTATTTATTTTTTGTGCATAAAAGATTTTCTTTTCGCTTAAACACGGGAACGGAATCAATAGAATCTTTCAGGCTGGTTCCTGTTTCTTTCCTTTTTATCCTCCCCCCTTTTTTTCCCTCTAGATTCTTAAAATATTTTTTTCATTATTTCCGTCACTGTGAGGTAGTTCAAAATGACACTTTTTTTTAAAGTTTAGAAGACTGTTTTTATTTTGAAATATTTCCTTCAACTTATGGAACATTGGGGATTTTGTTAGAAAAGTAAGGCGTATAAAATGAATATATTTTTTGCTTTGACATAAAACTACCACAGAAATTATGCCATAAGATGTTCATTTTTAATTTATATGGGATTGGAATGTGATACTAGTGATCTAGAATAAGGAAGACTGATAAACAAGTCGTCCAGTTTCAGCTTTCAGGTCGATTTCATTAATTTTTTTATTACTTCTATGCATGCCATCTGTTATCTCATGGCGGCTATGCATGTCATTTCTTATCTCATGGCGTCTATGTATGTCATCTATTATCTCAAGGCTTCTATGTAGGCCATCTATTATCTCATGAATTCTATGTATGCCATTTATTATATCATGAATTATATGTTATATATTATCTCATGGCTTCTATGTATGTCATCAATTATCTCATGAATTTTATGTATGCTATCTATTATTTCATGACTGCTATGTATGCTATCTATTATTTCATGACTGCTATGTATGCTATCTATTATCTCATGACTTCTTTGTATATCATCTATTATCTCATGACATATACGTATTCCATTTATTATCTCATGGCTTATATGTAAGTCATCTATTATCTCGTGACTTCTATATATGCTATATATTATCTCATGACTTCTATATATGCTATCTATTATCTCATTACTTCTTTGTATATCATCTTTTATCTCATGACTTCTACGTATGCCATTTATTATCTCATGGATTCTATGTAAGTCATCTATTATCTCATGACTTCTTTGTATATCATCTTTTATCTCATGACTTCTACGTATGCCATTTATTATCTCATGGATTCTATGTAAGTCATCTATTATCTCATGACTTCTATGTATGCTATCTATTATCTCATGACTACAATGTAGGTCATCAAGGATCACTTCCTCCTCCATTATTAACAGTAAAATAAATAAAATATCTCTACTCCGCTGCGGATATTAAATTCAATAAAACTCACGATCGGATTTCGAAGTCACAATTATTAGCCCGATTTAATTAAGATTTGTTTCGTATGAAAACTCATAGCCTCTAGGTGTGAAGGGTAGGCGACCTTTGATGACACCTCCACTTTTTATATGACAGTCAGAAAAACACGACATCACTGCATGTTTTCAAAGAAAGAAAATATTAACGAAGTTCTCCACCTCGAACTATCGCACTGACTTCACCAACTCAGTAATCAAAATTTTTTAAGATTAACCATAGAATGAATAAAACTGATTTCAACAATTTATTTAGCTACTTCAAAAGTATAAGCAATTAATCAGACATTTTCTTATTTATTGGGGGCAATTTAAATTATATTTTGTCTGTATGTACTTCAATCAAAATAATTTTTGTCCTTTAGTAGTCTTTTAAAGAACTATTATACTATTATACTAAATATTATTATACTATATACTAAAGAACTATTTAAAGAACAAAAATAATCTTAATTCATAAAATGAAATAATGCATAGACATTATTTCTGGAGTTCAAACAAATCGCCATAAACGGCTAGTTAATTATTAAAATGCCCAAATTCAAGAAAAAAAAATCAAAAATCATAGAACAAGAAACACTAATACTTAAAATAGGATTCCAAGCAATAAAATGCTTTCGAAAGATGCAAATGCAAAATTAAAGGTATTAAGACCACATTCTCCATCTCTAATTTAAATAAATAAAGTACATACACTTATATAATGTCCAGTTTTTGCGTAAGATAAATAATAAACAAAAGAAAAAGTCCTCGAAATAATGAAAAGTTGTCAAATTTTCTTTTTATCTGCTCATTTACATTTTAAAATAACATTTATGTTAATTACGTCATAAGCCGGCTGAACTTCATTTCATGAATAGTTATTACTCTGCAGAGAACTCGAAATTCGTTGTCTTTGTCTTTCAAGCATACTTAAGATGGGGCGATATGAATAATTTAATAGGTTAAAATAGCGTGTTTTAAACTGAAATTGTTAAAAGCTAAAGCAAACGCTGTCTTTTAAATATTAATTGTTATTACGGAGGAGGATAAATAAATTTGAACTGAATGTGTAGCACAACAAAGAATACATCAATATTGACAAATAACTAAATATATGATATTTTGAAATATTATCAATTTTGTTACATTTTTTGAAAAATGAACGGGAGTAGTCTCCTCTAATCTTTCTCCCATAATCTCAAATAAAGGTGTTATCCTTCCTCACGCATAAAACTCAGGTTCTTAGACCAGTCAGTAAACGTCACGAATAATGTACGTTCTTCCCCCTTAGTTCCCTCCAACGTATAATTGCGATAACGGTTTTTCATTCGATTCCCATTGACTCAGAAGAGAGTGAAGATATTTTGATCCCAAATGATTCAGAGGAGACTGGGAGTAATTTGATTCCAAATGATTCAGAGGAGGGCTAGAATAATTTGATCCTAAATGATTCAGAGGAGGGCGGGAATAATTTAATCCCAAATGATTCAGGGGAGGGAGGGAGTAATTTGATCCCAAATGACTCAGAGGAGGATGGGTGTAATTTGATTCCAAATGACTCGGGAGAAAGCAGGAGTAATTTAATCCCAAATGACTCAGAAGAGGGCAGGAGTAATTTTTCAACACTACACTATAAGTACATATAGTATGACTTGTATAGCATAAATAAGCTAGCTTCTTGCGTCTATGATAGATGTAGTCGTATTGTGGGATTGTTTCCACTCCAATGGCGTACGTACTTCCTATGAGAATGGTTGGGGCCCAGTTAATGTTGGCTCTTTAAACTCCAACCATAGTGTAACAGTCCCCGTTTCCCAGTACTGATAAGACATTGTGTTGTACTGATTCATTGTGTCGTCGCTGTTACTTATTAAACCCCTCGAGATAGCCAGATGGTGGATCTTTTCACCTGGGTGGTCTCACATCTGTTCATTAGCGACTACAATGAAAGAGCACCTGTGGAATTTCTCTTCCCAGAGGTATTCATAGCAACTTCAAAGAGGAAGGGGTGTCCAAACATCTGGATACTAGATGTTTCTCTTTGTGAAAGGACCTTCCCACGACCCACTGGCGCCGCTGAGAGAGCCTATTGCTGACCCCCGATTGGTCGAAAGAGAGCTCAAATGACCAATGTAAATTGAGGCGGAGATTGTCGCCGAAATAAAGTACGGAGATTTTTTTTAGAGGGAGAGAAGAAACGAATTGCGGAGGATGGTTGGACTACGCCCACGAGTTCGGAGTCAGAGAAACTACCCTTGGAGTTGTCGTGTTGACATGATGGGGAACTGAGTTCCGAAAAAAACCTCCGATTTTGTTGTGTGTTCTACTACAGGTGTAAATAGCTATTTATTTAACCAAGATTAGAACAACGTTGTTCTTTCTATATATAGGACTGTAAAATAAAGGTCTGGAAATTCTGCTTCGTTATTTGATCAGTCTAGATCAGGACATTACAATAATTTCTGGATTACTGTTGTCTTGTTAAAGGTTATTCAATTTATTTCAGATGCTTTAGTAAAGTTTGGTAATGCCGACATGATTATAAATAATGTAAAGTTCCAAGAGCATAAGCAAACGCATTTTGTAATACCTTTTTAGTTACCAGGAAGAAAATTCCTGTTCAATAAAAAGTTTCAAAACAGAATAGAATAAAGTAAAATAGAAGTAAACAGAATAATAAATGTTTTATATACAACAAAAATTCATGTGTCATTTTATTCTATATAACTCGAAGTTCTAGTAACAATAGAAGTTCGAAAAATATTTTGCAAACTACATCAAAATTCAGAGGAAGAGGATATAACTTTCTAAAACAGCCTGCGGTGATGGGACAAAAAAATTATAGAAAACAGTTCCAAAAACGTGAAACGAGACAAAAGAAGAAAGAAGTAGATCTACCCTAAAGGGTTCTATTCTGATCTTGTATTAAAGGTAGGATGGAAAGAGGATTTTTGTGTTAAAAACTAGGCAAAAGAAAAAAAAAAGTTACTGAAATTTTTTGAGCCATTTTCTACATTTCTTAACAGGAGTTTTCGATTTCTTTCCTTACCCCCTTCATCGTGCAACTTCTTAAAAATCAAAGAATTTGTAAGAAAACATGTTTTTGAAATCTTGAAGTTCACAACAAGAAAAGAAAAAAACTGCAGAGAAGTAACACACGTTTAATATGGAAAAAAAAAATCAGAAGCGACTACTAGATAAAACTTGATGTGTTCTTTCTGTCAAAATCTTTGAAACTCTTTCTTTATATATATTTCAACAATTCTCAATTGGTTGTCCGTTTAAATATGCAAATAATTCTACAAAATGACGAATCTATAGCTCGTTTCCCAATTTCATTTATGGTAAATTTTGATTGAAAGTAAAAAATATAGGAGAAGCAAGAAAAATCGAAAACTCTCTGATTCTGTTGAAAGATATCGCATTTCTGAAATAATTTTTCCTTCAGTGTTTCGAGGATAGAATTTTGTTCTTTTCGTTGGATAAAACTGTGGTGCAACTCCAAATAATTTCTCTTTATTTCTATTACGTTAAACCGATACTGCAAATAGAAAAACGTCAATATTTTGCTGCATTTCCCATTAATTTTTGAGTTATGAATTAGTAAATATACTAAAGATTGATCATATAAGAAAAGTTAAAAATGATAAACATAGGTAAATTAGTAAAATACATTAAATGTAAAAATACTTCTGAATGTTTCCTGGGAGAAAAAAAAGGTTTAAGCATTCTTAACCCTTTTTTCTCCCAGGAAATTTAAAACAATTCGAAGAAATTATTTTCTTACAAAGACACGGAATTTCCATAAATTAATTTAGGTATTTTAATAAACCAAATTTTGAGTTTCATTTTTCATTTAATAGGATGATTAGGCGAAATGTCACATCGCTTAAAAATAAAGCTGTTTTCATATAATTTAACTTTATTAATAGCATCAAAATCATAATATATGTTGATAAAATAATCTGAAAAGGAAAAACTACAAAATTCAATTCTATATATGGCAAAAAATGAAGTCAGAATGTGCAAAAGATCATTAATACGAATATTTCGAAAATAAAATAAACTCCAACTGCTTCAAAAGTGTATAGAAACTTCTAAAAACAAATTTAATTGAAAATGAATTAAAAAATAAATTATTTAAATTTAATAAAATAAATAACAAATAACGATAATTAAATATAAGGATATTTTAGTCATAAATGGCATGTTGAATCTGAGATATATCTAGGAACAATTTAGTGATTCGAAATGCAGCGACAAAACCTGGAATTCAGTATCTTTAAGAAAGCACTCGCATAGTGGCTGGGGTGTAATATGTATATTTCGAGATAACAATTAAAAGATAGCATTAATATTGTTCTGAGTTATTATTGCTAAACTCTCAATTACCCTGTTTATCATTTTACAATGTTTTTTCGCGACATTAGAAAAAAATATTCGCAATGGTATGTGTATGTGTGTGTGTGTGTGTATATATATATATATCAGATATTCGTAAAAGATTAAACTATCTTTAATTTGATTTTCTGTGAAAAAAAATCATTATGCATTTATTTTTAGATGTATGTTTTGTATTATCATTATGTATTATTTAGATTATTTTTAGATGTATGAAGTTCATAAGTAAAACTTTTAAATAGTATAAAGAAAAGAGTGTATTTCTTACACCTATAAAAAAAAGTTAAATTATTAAAATTCAAATATTGATGTTTTCAGATAAGAAGCATTCTTAGCCATTACATTTCAGCAATTTATTAATATGGATGCAAATGATTTTTTTGTTTTATATATCGAACAAGCTATAATGACAACGAGCAATTGTTAAAAGGGTTTGATGAAATCTTGGCTTTGCGTCTGAATGGGTTCCAAGGAGGCCCGCCGCATAAGGGGCCTAATGTAGGAGAATCGAAAAAAAAAAAAAATGTGCTTTTAACTCAAGCATTGTAACATAAAAATGCTTTAAAATTGATTCGCCTATGTCGATTTTATTTTTAAATTTACTTTTTATTATGTAGCTTCGATACATGCAAACAAAGCATGAAAACGCATTTGCTAAAAAAATTAGAATTATTTTTTTTTCTTTCTTTTTCTTAAATCATACCTAAAATTTGTACGCAATTAGAGGAAACTTTGTACTGAAATAAAATTGAACAGCTAGTTTTTGTAAATTCATAATAGTTTTAAAAGAGTTAAAATTATAGAGAAAAAAAGTTAAAAATCATCATTAATATTCAATAAAAATTTAAATTTTTTTTTTGGGGGGGGGGGTCCTTTTTTATGAACAACTAGTAATCAGAAAGTAATTATCTTTCAAATTTGGCAGTTCTACGCCTGTTGATATGTCATATAGAAATACTATTTTTAATCATCGAATAACAATATTATATGACGCAATTTACGTACAGTATGCCAACTTACATAAATTATCATTCTAAAAAATGGATGAAATTACAACTATACAGATTATAGAGAAATATTTGAAACAGAAGTGTTGCAGCCAGTTTCAGTTTATCCTCGCTGTCAAACAAACATGGCGCTCACTCTGTTATTCTTTCTTTTCCTATTTTGAAACAATCTTTCGGTTTTTAAGGATGCAAAGATTGCACAAAACTGACACGTCGAATTGTTGTGCCTGGATTTTATTTGCAGCAAATTCTGAAAGAAGATAAATGAATCCTTGAAGATAAAGTAAAAGTGAAAAGTATTTGACATCTTTGAAAGGAAAATGTCGTAAGACATGACACGTTTGATATTGCTCTGGAAGAATATTCAATGAATTCTCTAAAAATAACTCTGATCAAATATGAGGGTGAATCTGAACAGGTAAAATAAAAATAAAAAAATAATAAATCATCCTTTAACTGCATTTTTTAAATATAGCTTTTATGGGATTTTTTTTTATTTTGTGAGGGGAAATTAATAGATAAATCAGATAGATTTTTATAGGATGCAAATATTTTATTTTATCTTCTAGTATACAAAGAATACAAAAAAATTACAGTTTATAAAAATGTTTTTTAAAAAAAAATTCCACTCGATTTTTTGACGACCTTCATTTTTCAAATTTATATAAGTCCGAAACACGCGTTTTTCAATTTATACTTATTTGTCTATCTGTCTTTCTGTTTTTTTTTATGTCTATGAGCATAGTAATTCAAAAATGCTAAGAGTTAGACTGATGAAATTCAGTATATGTTGTGTGCTCTAAATTTATAAATTATAAATAATTTTTTTAATGAGGTCCATTCAAAAGAATTCTGCCTACTCGATTGTCAAAGTGACACGAGATCTGTTACTACGAAATGTAAAGATGAAGATATAAAAAATTTGGTGTACAATTTTTGCATTTAGCATTTGTATCTGTATGAAATTTGAAACTAAATCCATCAAAGAGTTTATAGTTTATCAGTCTTTGCTTTCGCATGCATGTAAACACGATATTTCAAAAATACACAATTTCAGTAAATAATCATTTTTTTGTATCTAAATAATAAATTTTTTTATCCAATTTTGGATCAATCCTTTGTTTGCCATTCACTTTGCATAGATTACAGATGAAAATTTGAAAGAGCAATGACTTAAATAAATGAAATGGACATGCGATTTTTTTTTCTTCTAAAACTGTATTCTGCTTCAAACTTTGACTTCAGTAAAATAAAAAACAGATCGTACAATGCGCACACTCGTGTTGTTTTTGTTTTGTTTTTTCACTCTGCGAAACTACAAAACCTCCATGTGCAGGAATCTGAGAATAAAAAAAAGTATTCATATTGTTGACCGCCTTATCTAAGGTCCATAATTTTATGTGGAAGGAAGGAGGCATGTCAGCTTTCTTTTAAGATTTAGAACGACCTTCAGAAAGTTTAGAATGATCTTTTCCATTTTCTTTTAATAAACTAATATCCAAGAGCTATGGTATATATAAGTAGAGAATTCGAAAATTACGGTAAAAGTTTTGTAATCAAATCAATCACATCATTGCATTAACATTAGGATGCTTAGTATTTGAAATTCAATTTTTTTAAATATTTATTTTTGAAAACAATTTGTCTAAAAGATGTTAGCATGCGTATAAAAATGTGTACTGTACAAGTAACGATTCAATGGTTGTTTCTCCCCTTTACTGTAGAAAATTAGAAAAAAAATATGCCAATCAAAAACTAATAATTTTCACAGTGCCGAAAGAAAGCAACTGAACATTCTATTTCTGATATTTAAACTAGTATTCTAATTTCGAATTTTTTAAAATTTTTAAATCAAGAATGAATAGCGATGTATTAATATCATAGTTTTAGTCGATAACGCAAATTAATTCTTATAAAATTATAATTATATCCACGAAAATATTAAATTTTATGCATTGTAAAAGTTAAAAATTAAATTTGCTACAAATGAATCTCACATTTTTTTTCCCTCAGTATTTGCTCAAATAGAATGATTTGTAAACTAGACAGAAAATATTGAAAGGAAGCTGCAAAAGACATGGAGTCAAAATGTAAAATTCCTTTTATCTCTATGTTAGAAAATTTAGGGAAGAAATTCTGGAAAATAACAGTACCAGTTGAGTATTTTTACTTTATTTCAGGAATTTATTCTACAAATTTTAAAGAATATCTTTCTTATATTTTATGTAGTTGCTATGTTTAAGAAAGAAAAACTAAGCGGATATAAAATACATTCTAAATTTTCAAAATTGTAAGCTCAAAACTACGAAGTATGTATATACATCAATGGAAATGCAAATTCAAAATTGTGCAATTTGAACATAACATTGGGAGAAATGTTTGCATATATATTACCTGTCAGAATTTTTTTCATTCAGATATTTATTTTAATGGGATATCTTTTTCTTTGTGATGTAATAAGAAATTTTCTTGAATTTTTCATGTTTTAAAAATTAATAGGAAATTTTATGATATTTGCATTTATTAATTCCTTTGTAAAAAGATACTTGTCAGTGAGTATTTCCAGTCCATAAGATTAAGTTATTTTTGTAATATCTTTTAAGGATTAGCAATGCAATTTCTTGTGTTCATTTATTTAGAATAGAATGGATATAAATATAATTAAAAATATTTCAAGGTACTAGCTCAGGTGAATACATTATTTGAGTCATTAAAAATGCATTTATTTACAAATGCAAATCGAAAAAGAAATGAAAATTTGCTTAAAAAATATAAGAACTTCTGGAAAAAAAATCAAGCAATTTTGCTCATCTTTTTGTTTTAAACCTAACTTTATTTTTATTTCAAGCATTATTACAAAAATAAAATCAGGTTCCATTTCAAATGATTATAAAATAAAAGTTCATTTCATTCCATTTATTAATAAAAATTATCTGAATTAGATGTTAGATGTTTGCAAATATATATTTTTTAAAATGCTTTCGAAAAGGATTTTTGGATGCTTAAATTGTTGCAGTAAAAATAATAATTATTTTCTAGTCTAAATTGTACCCATATTGTTTTCAACTGATTTAATTTAAATTACTCAACAATAAAAAAGCTCTTCTTGAAAGTTTGGTTAATTGTTTCAAGAAGATAAATAGGATTATAATAAATCAGCACTATAAACATTTTGTGTCTGGTGGAAATAATTACTTAAAACATATCTTGCTGACATCTATAGCACTTTCAGAAAGTACAAGTAAATTACTTCCTAGAAAACTTCAATCGATTTCTAATTTAGTATGGGAATTCCCATCATTAACTGCATTGTCTAGCTATATTGTTTTTGGAAGAACTGAAATCAGAAGTAAATCGTTTTAAAATTGCACTTTCTTAGTAAAAAAAAATAAAAAAAATAATAATAATATGTAACCTCAAAATAATTCAAAAATTGAAAATTAAACAACAATGAATTTTAAATGAATTTTAGTGTAAAAACCAAACACATTCTTACCTGAAACTGAAGATGGTTTGGCTTTAGGTGTTTCTGAAAAGGAAAAAAAAATATTTTAAATATTTTTAATAAGCAATGAAACATAAAAGCTTTAAAATGATGAAAATTAATATACAACAAAATAATTTGTGTGCATCATTTAATACGAAAATACCCATTGCTTGATTCTTATACTACAATGGATATTCAATAATTGATCAGCTTTGATAATTCAAAACAACATCCATCACCGTTAAAAGAAAATAGAAATTTAGAAAATGAAATATAATTTATTTACTTCTTAGGCTCCTTCTTGTACAATATGATAAAAAGAAAAAAAGTATAATTTTAGATAAAAAAAAAAGCACAGAAGGACAGACAGTCTGTTGCAGATGTTTACCTATTTTCTCTAGAATGTTTTATAGAATTAATCATAAATCTGTGAAATTGAAAGCATCAATTAATAGCTCATGATATATACATATATATATATATATATATATATATATATATATATATATATATATATATATATATATATATATATATATATATATATATATATATATATATATATATATATATATATATATATATATATATATTAAAGATGATAACTTTTGAGTGAAACGCAACACCTCTATAAATATTGGCGTCGGACATCATAGTAAGTATTATGACTTTCATTTTCAATGGTGTCATCATTGTTACTTATGAATTGTACGAGGAACAGTCAAGAATTAAAGATGCGGTATTATACTGGCATAATTAATATTCCCAATTCATTTTTCTTCTTACATGGAAAACATTAATTTAGCTCCGTTCCAATCTTGCTAGACATTTTTTAAATAGAGCAGGAGGGACCAAATACCAATTATTATAATATATATTTTTAACCAGAACAAATCATTTTTCAGTAGATTAAAAATTCCATGAATGTTCAGGGTGTTTTTCCTTTTCGGGGCTCAATGCTTCTTCAGTAAACCTTTATTTGTGGTATTATTAGAACCTTAAGAGTATTAAAATCAAATACCAATACTATTTGATCATTTCTCTTAAACTGTCAGAATTAATTAATTTACGAAACCTAATGAATAAAGAAAGGGGATCAAAAAGTAAAACATAATTATTGTAACAAAACATAAATTCCTGAGTGTTATTTTAATGTTATTTTAACCTAAATTATATACTGAGACTATTAAATGAGATATAATAGACGAGAAAAGAATAAATATGAGTAAACATCAAGGAGCATTACAAAACTTAAATTCGTGAAAATGTGCACTATTGAAAGATTTGGATTTCAAAAACCTAGAAATCTGATATATATATATATATATATATATATATATATATATATATTTATAATATTATATTTTTATATATATTTATATTTTTATAATTTTATTTGGTTTAATTTTGATTTGATTTTTTTGTTTTTCCTATTAACTTGATTCTAATACTTTTGTATATATATGTGTGTGTGTGTGTGTGACTTTAAATAAATGCATGTGAGGATAATAATTTCACATAAATATATGTAGATAAAGTTAAAATGCATGAATATCACTTTACTGTCTTTAAGAGCAAAAGATATTTCCTATTTGAATGCTTGTTAAACATATTTTTATCTAATATATAATGTGCAATATGTAAGTGAAACAGTGTCCAAATGTATTGCGCTCGTTCTATGTATCGTTTTATACTTTTCCTCTTTTTATAGCGTTTTTTTTTTTTAAACTTTTTTCAGTTTTTTTTCTTTTTTTTTCTTTCTTTTCTTTTTTTTTTTTTTTTTTTTGAATACATCTTTCTTTTTCACGGGCTTCAATGTCGAAATTCAATATCGAAATATTCTTCAAAACTTAAAAGAAAATAAATTTAACTTCGTGATTTAAATCATAATTAAAAAATAATGCTTTTTTTCTAAAATGAAACTTTAATCAAATATTGAAATATTGAACTTTAGCGAAACAATTATCACGAAAATAAAATTAACCCATCAATGAAAAATATTTGATTTAAGAGGACTGTAATCATTATTTTAAAGCCTTTTCCTGAGAATCCAAAGATAAAATAAATTGATTTTACTTAATCTGCATCGCGATAGGAGTAACAAAAGACATTTGATTAAATTTTGATTTTATATTGAAAGTGGTCTAAGTCTGTCTTTTGGGAATCAAAAAATTCCAAAGCTTTTGTTCGAATATGTTCTGTAATAAATATATAAAAAGTGTTGTTCTATTTTATATCATTGATTATGTTATAGATACAAAATACAGTTGAAGCCACCTAACGTTCTAAAAAAAATCAAGAAAAGCTCAAGTTTAAAAATGATTTTTTTCTTAAATATTTATTCAAAACATGGCATTTTTATTCAAAGAAATCAAATAGAAATATCTTACTAAAACAAAACTATCCCGTAGCAATGAAATAAAGATTTCTAATATTCAAAATTTTTCCTTTCTCGTAAATTATTAGCAATAAATTTTTTACGGACTTTTTGGTGATAATTAAACTTAAATTTTTACGTAATAACTTAATATTTTACAACAAAAAAACTTAAATTTTTACGTAATAACTTAATTTTTTACAACAAAAAAACTTAAATTTTTACAACATATTATTTTTTTTCGTAAAAATTTGGTTCATTTGAATTTTATGAAATATATCAAATAATTATATTTATACAAAAACTCAAATGAACTAAATTGATTCTATAATTTTGTAATAGTAAAATGCCATTTTTTTTAACAAAAATTTTTATGACATGAAATGAATTTTAATAAAGAATATATAATTAATAAATATATAGATATATAAATTTATAAAAATCAAATAAATAAAGTTAAAATAAATTTTTAAATATAAAAATCTAATAAATAAAGATAAATAAATTTTAACAAAAGCAGACATAAAGATTTTTTTTTATTTTTAATAAGTTTTAATAAATAATATATAATTAATAAATATAGAGAGAGTAAATTTATTAAATTAAGTGCAAAAAAATATGATCAAACAGTTTATTAAAAATACAAATTTCAATAAACAAATAAGTAATATTTACAAACAAATAATTACAAAATTACAGACTTAAAAATGATTTTTGAAAAGTTGTAACTTTCTAAATCTGATATTACTCAATAATTAACTTCGCCAAAGCCGCTTAAAAATTATTCAAAGAGAAAAAAAATTAATAAAATAATTACTAAGGACAAAAGTTTTAACGCAAAAATTTAGTTATAAAAATAGTACAATTTTTAAAATTAAAACTTTTAATTTACAAATTTTTAAAATTTCACTTGGAATTCAGCTAAATTAATTTGAATTATGTACGATATTTGAATATCGTAAATAAGAAGATTAAGAAACCAGGAAAATAATCCTGGTTTCTTTCATAAAAAGATTCTATTTATACAACGTTGTATTGTTTTACTTCTACGAATTCTATTAAAATTAGTAGTTAGTTATTATAGAATAAAATTTAACACTAAAGGATTTTTCAAAACAACACAATGATTTATTAATATTTGCCTATATTTTTTATTTAAATATAATACCAATGTGAGAATAAACAAATTTACACCACTTTTATGAAAAACGAGGTTGGGTACTTTTTCAAAAGCATAGGATTAGAAATTGCCATTTCACATGTAACTTTAGATGGCTCAGCAAACATCGATCACAAAATAAAGCAAGAAAATTATTCGATCGAAAATTTAATAAATGAAATTTAAATCCGTTGTTCAAAGAGAAGTAAAAGAATAACAAAAATTCAAAGTAGAGATTCGCTTGAATTTTAATCAAAGTAAAAGAGTTCCATTATTTTGAAAGGCGAAAAAAAGAATTCGAATTATTTTCGATTACAAAGTTAAATCTCAAAATCTATGTTTAAAAAATTAAAAATTAAAAACAAATAAAGGAATTATGTTTATTTTCTTAAATTAAATGAATGGTATTAATGAAATCTCTAAAATATTTTATATTTACAATAATACATTTGTGATTTTGTATTTGTGTTTTGATTTTTTTTTCAGTAGATAAAATAAAACAATATATTTTTTTAATTATTGATAAAAAATCTTTTAGAATGCAAAGATTATTCCATTGACTTGTTTCAAATGATTGAAATTGGATTTAAAATCAAATTTGCATTGCGGTGTCCCGTATTTAATAAAAGAAAACGGAAAATATACATGAATATTTTATTTTATAATGTAAAGTATCAAGTTATTTTCGGTTTTTCGGAGGATAGAAATAAAACCCTGAACACATAAGATGTTATTAAACATATTGAAAATAAATTGGAGTTTAAATCACATTTCTTTATCAAGTTCGAAGGAAAGTTTAGAAATTTCCTGCTTTATAATAATTATTAACACTTTATTTCCTCAATATTAATTATTTTTTAATTAAAAGCAACTTTCAAAACATACTTCTTTTTCTTAATAACATTCTTTGTTCATTAAAATATTACATGCTTCGTAGGTATAAATTATTATTTTATGTTGTCATCGATTGTTTTGCAAATTTTCTCCTAGATGGCGCCTTTCACGTGAAATCAAAATTGAATTAAAATTATTACTTAAAAATCGAATTGTATTATCACAGTGAATAAATTTTGTAAATTAATTTAGCACATAAGAAATTATGAGAAAAACTTTTTTCAAAATGTTAATTAAGGAAACATGACATTAATAAACATAAAAAATTTCAGTTAGCTAAAACTGTGTGAAAAATTAAATAAATTGGACCAATATGCAGAAAATAAAAGAGAGAATAAAATAGTCCATCAGTTATTTGATTTAATTGAGATTAGTATTCCATTTTGAAAAAAAAAAAAAAAAAAGAACTTCGGAATTTTGAGCTGTGATTCGAACGTAAAAAAAGTTAGCTATAATATCAGAGTTCATTAGATTCAATTTTGTTACCTGAAATCATTGCATTTGAAGCATCCAGAATAATGAAGTTTCTAGTAGAATTAATTATGATGGCACATTTTCTCATTTTTCACTATATATTCTTCTTGTTTTCATAAAATCAAAATGTGAATTGCACACTACCAATGTAAATAATTAGATATTTTGAGCACACTTTAACTTGGCAAGTATGCATCTGAATATTACCTACACATTAGCAGTTTTGCATAAAAATTTATTTGACAACCAAAATGAAAGACTCGAAAACGACCACCTTGAGAGAACATATATTACTGCAGCTGTATCTTATCCCACAAATTTCGATTTCAAATAAATGACGAGATTTAATCTGTTGAAACGAAACTCTGTTTAAAATCGAGTGGGTAATTTACAGCTCTCAATTTCGAACCACTATCGGTTGTGCAAAAGGACACCTGAGCCTGTACTCAACTTTCTGAATGTAGTTGGAATTAGAATATCTAATTAGAATTTCTGCTATCTTTGGCGAAGTAGAGAATGAGATAGGGTTCAACAATTATCTTGGGTATTACCCATCTATACTAAACAGGTGAATATTTTGCATAAATATTTATGTTTGATAGTGTAAAGTATGAGAAAGATTTACAATTGAAAAATTGTTGTTCAGAATTTGGAAAATTTTTCAATAATTTTTCATTTTTAGCATTTATGTGTAATTTTTCATCAAGTCACATTTATGGTGGAAAAATGATTGGTAAAACTCCCGGTCAAGATTGATAAAATTCATCTACACGCATCAGAAAAAAAAAAACATTTTCTAAGGATATTTAGTTTTTTATTATTTTCCCATTGGTTTTAATGAAAGAAAATTACGAAATTATTACTTAGAAAAAGTTTTGCTCCTCAACCAACAATAACAACAGCAAATAAAAAAAGCATCATTAGATGTCAATATTTTTCCATATTTCTTTAAACTCTTAATTTTTGCTGAATTTTGAAAGATATTTAAGTAGTTCTTTTTTTTTTAATTAACGAATGCATTACTTAAAGTCCTTCAAATAACAAGGGAAGTGGTATAACTTGGCTCTGATGAGTTGCCAACTGATCTTCGATTTCTGACAGAAGAATTCATTAGCTGAGAAGGAGAAATGTATTAATTTGTGAGAGCTTGATGTGAACGTGTAGAATTGCAATACACATGATTATATGAAACTCGGTGCATTTCTTTTTACTTTCGACAGTTCATATAGCTTCAATCGCATGATATGTTGTTGTTGTTTCTTATGGCACTTGCCAATTACAAGCCCGCTGTTCAAAGACAGCCGATTTAAGCCTAAGGGGGAGCGCCTCTTGTTTTTATCGTAGAACCAACTTGGGCCAAGAGTACGACTTGAGTACTCACGCATCACTCATTCGCTTGCACAGCCCCTTTTTACAGGAGGGCACATTCACACATAGATCAAGAAGAACAACCACGCCCGAACCGGGACGCCCAGATCATGGGGAAGATGCGCTACCCCTATGCCAGGACGCCGGCATCGCATATGCAACCAGATTTGACAAATACTTATTCATGCTCATCTTCTAGCGGGTGAAAATAGGTTCTTTCGTTATGCGTATTTTTTACGCCCAATTCGTCAGGGCTGCGTTACGCTATCAGTTTCCCTTTTCTTTTGAGCAAATATAGTTTTTTTCTAAATAATATGAGTTTAAGAAACCGAATATTTACAAAGAAAAGTGCTTCTGTTTATTAAACTATAGATATATCATTTTGGTGTAAGGATTATATGTCAAATTTTACCTTTTAGCTTTTCGAATTTTTGAACTATTGTACCTAGTTTTACAAGGGCAGACAGATAAATATAGAATAATTTTTAGCAGATAGCATTAATATTATTTTCTGTTTAAAATAAAGCATGTCAAATTTGCAGGAAGGAGCAATTATACTATACAACACACATATGACATGCAATATATATAAATAACTACAAAGCAGAAAAGTTAAAATGGAAGCTCTTCCTGTATCAGACGGTTTTAAATTTTGAAAATTTTATAATTATTAATAAATCTAATCTCAGAAATATATTATTTCTCAATAATATAGAATTAATGATTAATCACATTCAGCTAGAGATATTTTAAGAGACCCTGCCTTTATGGAAAATTAAATATTAGATGTGTAGCTTCAGTTTAGTTAATATAGAATCCATCGAAAAATGTTATCACATTTTAATGCATATATTTTAATATTCTTACTTGATGTTTGGTTTTTCGTTGTTTTGTGTAGTATGATTTTTGTATTAGATGATACCTGTACTCTTAGAAGTGAAGAAAGCGACACACGATAGAGAAATACAATGGTCTGAACACGCTTTATACTATTATGATATTTCAAGCCTCTAAATCTTATTATAGTTCAAAGTTATAGGAGGGAGTATGATTTAAGAACACAACACAGAGTTCACTTCAGAATTACGTCCTTGTAACAAGCTTGAAGCGCATGGTACCATTGTAATTTGGACAAAGGAAGATTCGGAAGAAACCGCACAGCTACAAAGCATGCTTGTTCAATTATGACTTTTAGAAAGGATTGCAAATGTCGTCCCAGAAGATTTCTTTGTAAAGAACACATGGAATGAGGATTAACAGTGCGTTTTGGAAACTAAATAACTAAATGACACTCTAGAATAACTAGAAAAGTGTGAATGTTAAATATATGATGTACGATTGCATTAAACATATATATATATATATATATATATATATATATATATATATATACATGTGTGTGTGTGTGTGTGTGTGTGTGTGTGTGTGTGTGTGTGTGTGTGTGTGTGTGTGTGTGTGTGTGTGTGTGTGTGTGTGTGTTATGAAAGTGTGCTTGCAATGACTACATTAACCACTCTCATAACCATCGCCGGACTACTCAATAAATAATGCAAATCACCTAAAATTATTTATTTCACATAAACTGTTAAAGGTATAATTTAAAAATTACCCCAAAAAATAAATAGTTTCTAAAAAAAGGAAAACACTAAAATTATCTTTATATATAACACTACCTTTCTATAATAAAAATGGGTTTCACAAGCATAAGCAGGGGACATAAAAAGCGATGACGATTATTATACTGACATTTACATGATTTAACCTACAATGAAGATAAACACTAATTTATAGTAATGAATGTTTCTTCTTTAAACATTTTTTTTAAATATTTTTTAAGGAATGCTCTTCATATTCTTTGTCCACTAGACTTAATCATTTAGAAATTTGTCATCCAACTTTTGTAAAATTATGAAACATATATATTTTTCAATTCTTGATCATTTGCCTTCATTTTCTTGATGTTGTAATAATTAGGTTTGTTTAACCGAACTTTTATTGTTATCTTAATTTTAATTGTTATTCTTACCTTAACTTTAATAAAAACTGAGAACGACTATAACTAAATATATAGGTACTTCCACTTTTGCAGTCTTAAGGATAATAATCCCGATATTAAACTCTAAAATTTCTTGATATCAGGAATTCCATGATGCACGAAATATTTAGAACAGCTGTTTTAGACAAATGGCGAAATTTAATTAGCCGAAACAATTCTGTATCTAAGTATGAACAGATAAGGGAGAACTGGAGATTCTGAAGTCTTATCACTTGCTCGGAATGACACGTGAGCCATCTCCCTATTCTCTAATGTAACTTAAACCAGCTTATCTAACCAAATTTCAGGCTGTCTGCAAGCTGTGGCATCTTTCCTGTGCTTAGAAATGGGATTAGAAACTCTTCGATCTCGATGATCGTCACGTGCAAGAATTTTGGTTCAATTTTCCGTCAAAAATATTCCCTAATATAATTGTATCTTCTCCCTCGTTTTTTACCAAGTCAAGGATTTTTAAGAGGCTAATATAGTTTGATTCCGTTTTTTGAATTCTGTACAAGAAAAATGAGAAGAATCGGTGAAATATAAAACGCAATTGAAAAAACAAAATAATTACTGAACTGAAAATAAAAAGAGATTTAGTCCCTTAGTACAAATATATAATAATAACTATCCATTTTAAAATAATATTTATACTCTTGCTAAAGTACAGAAATATTTTAAGGAGCACTTCGATTAAAAATTTTTTAGAGTAATAATTTGATTGCTTAAAGTGTGAGGAATTGGTTAATTTCTCATTATTAGCTATTAAGTATAAATTAGAGTGAAAATTAGATCTTTGTTCGGTTACAAGCACTGTTACTGTATGTTTATGTCAATATTTAGCATGCAAAGATATAATATTATTTACTACAAATTCAAAAACATGTTACACTCCTTTTATCTTACTTTTTACTTTCTCGAATACAAAGAGAAATTAGTGCAATAGAGTAAACAATTCAAATTCGAAGATTTGATGAATTTTTCAGTCCTCTATGAGTTTGAAAAATATATTTTAAGAGTTATGTTTTTCTATGAGAACCATAACTCAAAGCAGTTTAATATAGGTGGTTGAAGTTTTGCATAGAGTTTTTTCAACAAATATACAGATATCTATCGAATTTTGAAAGAAAGCTATTCAACGGAATTCATCTACGCGGTTGTCTATTACAAGTGAACTCGGTATTTGTTCAAGATATATAAATGTGTAGCAAATTATTAAGACATTAAAAATCCAATATGTTTACGTAGCATATTCTAAGTAAAACCACTTTCTAAATTGTTTTAAACTTTTTTAGTACTAAAAATATGCAATTATGGAAAGGCTTTAATAAAGAATGCTATAAAAACTATTTCTGAGAATTTCAAACTACTATAAAAAAACGATTTTAAAAAAGAAATATGGAAAAAAAATGTCCTGAATGGAAAAAAAGTATTTCGATGTTTTTTTTCCTTTTTTTGAAATAAAAAAAAATGTTTCTTATACATTTTTTTTTGGCACATAAAGTATTCTTATTTTTAAATGTATGCTGTCCATTTTTCTTAAAAAAATATTTCTCGCTTACTTTAAGATTAATAACGTCAATATTAGCATCATGTTAAATAAAGAATTTAATTTCTATTTTTTGTGTTTGTTTTTAATTAACGAAGAAATAAAGATATACCAACACAGTTTTCTTTTAATTCAGCTTTATTCGAATATTTACTTTGATCTTGAGACTTTGCCAACTCGCTAGGTTATTCTCCAAAGCTGACGAGAAAATGAAAATTGATAAAAAATATAATTGAAGAATTTTCTTTGTATAGCTTTTTATTTATGAATTAATAAAGGCATCATGATTAAAAATAATAATGGAAAGAGATGTTAATTTCATATTCTTGAGTATCATTTCTATAATTTTAAAAACAAGATGAAATGTATTTCATGAAGGAAATAATTAACTTTTTAAAATTTAGATAAGAAAATTTCGGGTTTATTGACATTTTTTTAACACACTGTACATTTGAAATTTGATAAAAAATATTATTTTAAAAGATACATTTTATTTTATATTATTAATTGTAGAAATATTGTCTTTAAAATTAATTTAAATACTTATTTAATAACATTTTTTATCTGATTTTAGAATTTAAAATATTGGCAATATAAAAGTTAATTTTTTTTTATTTAGAAATATCAACTGAAACTCATATTGGAATCCTTTAATTGTTGCAACAATGATAATATAGTTAAATACTGATCAGTATCATACTGAAAAAAATGTGCTATAAAATGTGAAGATAAAGATGTCGATGTTACTTAGGCGATTTATTGATTGGAAACTAAAAATCCCTTGTCACGAGTTAAACCTTAAAAAAAAAAAAAAAAAAAAAAAAAAAAAAAAAAAAAAAAAAAAAAAAACCTTAAAAATTCCTTTATTACAATCATTCATAACGATTACTTGTGATAAATAATTGTAATTTTAGTACATGCATTTAGTTAAACCTTAAAAAAAATCTTTAAAAAATCCCTTGACATTCCTTCATCACATTCACTTCCGATAAATGATTGTAATACTTGCATATGCATTTCATCAAAATACGATAGATTTTCAAGTACCTAAATTTCTAAATATAATCTGGAACTCCATGTGCACCACAGTTTATAAGAACGTTTAACAGTAAAAGAACTGAAATTCATGAGTTCGACTTTCTGTTACGCACGTGGTCAAATAAATATGACTTGAATGACCAGCTTTGGGATTTAGATACGAGTTTCAAGGCTCTAGAGATCACCGAAAGTGTACATACCATTTGGTACACGTTAAATCTAATGTAGAAATCAAAACTCAAATCAGTGTTGGAAGTCATAAATTTATTGTGTAGGTATTGTTGTAGGTTTCAATGTTTATAACTTGACAAAAATTCAAAGTTACTAAAATCGTTTGAAAATAGCCATAGGTTACTCATGCCTAGTAGACAATCCAATTTATTCTTCACTCCACTTCCCCAAACATCAAACGCAATATGACTAGAATTATAAGTAATTACCTAAGAAATGATTTTTCTGTTAAGCAGGTAACAAATTCTACTACATAAACAATTTAAAATAATAAGTGGAGAAATAAGGTATGCATCTTTGTCATTTCCTCTTTTCTCATCTCCTACCCAAAAGAAATCGTAAATTCAGAGACGAAAATATGATCAGATTTTTCAACCCTTGGATTATGTCAACTTAATGAAAATCAGTTTTCTGAGCCAATAAACACATGAATTAAGCTGTTTTGAACTGCACTTTTATTATATTTTTTCAAATTAAACTGTTTATCAAAATAAAATAAAATTACCAACCTCAATATATTAAACAAATATTGTCTTTTGCAATTAAAATAGCTAAGATTTATTTACTAACCTTATAATGTAAGTCGTATAATAAACTATTAAAATAACAAAACAATAAAAAAACAATTTAAAGTTATTTTATTACGATGTACTGAATATATTATTGAAAAAAATTTCTTCCATTCAAAGAAATTGAGATATTCCCTCCAAGAAAACACATTTTGCATTTATTTACAGACTATTTATAAAAGGTTTGTTTAATATCTTTCTAAATACTATGATTTGTTATAACATTATTTGAATATGATATATTAGGGATTCTAATATGAGAGTCGAAAATGCTATTTTGCAAAGTATTTCCTGTCAGTTATCAAAAATAAATAAATAAATAGATAAATAAGTCAAATAAATGCATATTATGATATAAAAATGAATGCTATTTGATTAGTATAATGGTTTAAAAATAAAATTCTGTTTTCGTGATTTTTAAAAAAAATTTATTCAAATAAGATGAGTTGAATAAATATATTTTCAGTGAATAAAGCATTTCTATCCCTTTAAAATTTTAAATTAGATTTATATTAAAAGATAATGCAGGATAGGATAGTGTATGAGGTTTTATAAATTCTTTATCAAAATGATAGAAGAACATATTTATATAGTATACATATAAACTATATGCATCCACTTAAAATTAATTTATTAAACTTAAGTGTAAATAATAAATTTATCAATATAAATAATATCACATATAGCATTTAGAATTAATCTCGAGTTTTAGTTTTTAAATCTTGAAAAAGAATAGTTGTATTAAATATTATGAAAAATTTCATTAATGATATTGATGAAAGATTTAAGATTGATAAAAAATAACTAAAGTTGAAAATGGTAATTTTTTTCATTCATAAAAACACATTGCTAATTCAACTTTAGCTTGAAATCCACATTTTATTTTGCAGAGTTTCTAACATTTAGAAAATACAAATGGGTAGACTGCCATAATATGAATTTTTGCTCTATTCTCATTATATTTAATAAAAAAGGATTTATATTTTTGACGATTTGTTCGCATTTGGGTTTTCAGCTCTTCATTTTGGCTTGTCATACTGCCATATACAAATATCCATATAATAACTGTATTTACCTCCATGAATCTGCATCCATTATTTGCATATATTTTAGATAGAGTGTTCAGTATATGAAGTAAACTTCGTTCAAATAAAATTATTATAAAATAAAGTAGCTTGAGATATGCTGACAATGGCTCTTCAAAACCACTTATTAAATTGCCACCACGTAACCCTCACGGGAAAACTCTACAAATGAGCAAATATTTACACTTTACCTCCACATCAGTTTAAACATACTTTCTTGCACCATTTATGTTACAAAACTGTCCCCGTGTTGCTTTAATTAAAGATTTCAGTTCGACAAAAGGAATGAAACACTTACGAAATACCAATTTATTATGTAGTCTTAAAGATTTTGTTTTTTGGAGAATTTAAAGATTCGTTTCATAAATTAGAAAAACTAAATATAATCAATGCCTCAAGCCCATACACGAATAACTATAAAAATACCTCACAAAACAATCTAATAACGCAGTATTCAGGCTTCAATGAGCAATTCTTCAAACATAAACTATAATTTTTTCCCCTTAAAATTGCTTAACGCTAAATAACTAAAGATAACTTTTTGAAACTTCCGAGCTGAAGCAGTGAGTTGTGAAACTAAATACAGCTGACGTAGTCAAAAATGTTATCTTGAAGTGGAAAAGATTCTGTAAGTAGCTTACTTATGAAATTATAAACAGGTGTAAGAAGAATTTAAACAATGATTTCTTGAAATTTCTAGAACTACATGCCATTCTTTCTGTTGAAACAAATATTATTTGTAAAAAAAATCAAGGGAACTCTTCAAACATTATTCAGTAAATAGCAGATATTAGATTTCTTCGCAAAATAAAATCTTAAACATGTTACAATTTATAAATAATTTACATTCTGCAGTTTAAATTGAAATATTTACTAAAGAGAAAGATAGCTCGTCAAGGGCAAAGCACCCTCTTTGTAGAGTAAGTAGTCTAAAGATGTAATTGTTACAAGTTTATTAAATAAACTTGTAACAATTTATCAATTTTGTGAGAAAGCTCAAAACATCTTTTGACTACATTTTCTACAAGCTGAAAACTAATGAAGCTCAAACCGCTGAAGACTTAAAATAAAATCTTTACTTTTCCTAAAATGAATGAAATAAATATATTTGCAAATTAAAATAAATATTAATAAATGACGGTGATTTAATTGAAATAATTATGCTAAGAATTAAAAAATAAAATATTTTTTTAAAATTTTGGTGGTTATTGAAGGAAGTATTTTATCTGTTTGGAAAAATAAGAATTTTAGGACTATTCAAGCTTCTCTCATTTCCAGTTAAATTAGATGATTTGATGTCAATTGATTTGTAATTCTCAGATATTTTAAATTGAGATAATATCATTCGTATTTTTCTTTACTGATGGAACTGAAAGAAGATATTAGACCAGAAATTGCCTTCTACGATTACGACATTATGTATCTGAAGTTTTACGCATTGTTAGACAGTTACGCATATTTTATCATATGCCGGAGACTATGAGATTTGGTTTGTTTCTTGTTTATTCTGGTTACCTCACCTTAAATCTACCCTCCCTGAGATACACGGAAAGATCTGAATAACCGGACCACCGCAACAACAACACTGATTCACATGACTGAGTCCTAATTGATATCACAAACCACGGTACAACCTTCCCTTGGGAAATACTTCATGTCATTGACGGAAGGAGACGGCCCACACCTTTTTTCTGTACCCATCAAAATGACGTGAACCAACTTCCATTCCGTAAGCTTCTCATCCTGAACTACGAAGTGTTCCCCAGTAGATATTATTCTGGTTATGATTAAAATAATTTTTTCACCTAAAGATTTGAAATTTAAAAGAAAAAGATTCGAAATCTTGGCTGTAAAGAAAAAGAAAAATTTCAACTGGAGGTGATAACTGGCATAAATTCTATTGAATTTCAAAAAAAAAAAAAATGAACACACGACATTTATTGCAGAATTCGTTTCAAAGATTGTACTCATTGAGGATTAAAATAACGTGTGCGGTTTTCCATACCCTCCAAAATTGTCTTATCTCCTTCCATTTCTCGTCGGGGAGGCACGAAATTAGGAGGAGGAGCTTGGTGGTGGTTGTTGCCACCTGAAGGTACATGAAAAGATGAGGGCCTGGCTCCTCCCATCAATGACGGAACGTACTTCTTTAGGGAAGTGTTGTACCGTGACCTGTAATGGCCCTTAGGACTCAACCACAGTTCCCGCCAGTGTTGCTGTTGCGGCGGTCCGGTCATTCAGTTTTTTTTTATCCGTGTGCCTTCGACGCGGGTCGGAGAGTCAGTTAAAAGATTAATCTCCTTCCATCATATGAAGGTAAGGTCCTTGGGTAAGACCGCAAATGCTTTGATTGACATTAGAGAACAATAGTTCCGAAATATAGATCTAGCACTTTAATTGTATCTATCTAGCGAATATGGGTCAACGTCTGAACAACCCGGATACAACCAAAATTTGACATGGAACAACAATTGTTCTCACAAGTTAAAATACCGAATTTCATTGATTTAACTAACTCTGTTTATCAATTATCTCGTTATATGCATGAGAAAGTGCGGAGCAACAGATGGTCAATAGCCTGACGGTTTTGATTCAAAATTTAATAAGGATCTATATTTTAGATGCTAAGTCTAATATACCAAACTTTATTTACCTTTCCTTTGCGTTTTGAAGTTATTGAGCTCCTTTATAATCAAACACCAGACAGACATACTTTCAGTGAAAGGATTTCATTCAAAATTTTATAAAAATTTATAATTAAGTCTATAATTTTGCCATAAGTTCATAATTTCATCGGTCTAAATCAAAGCGTTTTTGATTTACCGCGGTCACAGACAAATAGACAGAGACATATTATATCACTGACTCTCCGATACGCCCGAAGACACACTGATAAAACTACTGAATGACCGGAGCGCAGCAGCAGCAACACTGGCAGGAACTGTGGTTCAGTCCTAAAGGCCAAACCGGCCAAGGTACAACCCTTTTCGAAGGAAGTACGTCCCGTCATCAATGGGAGGAACCAAATCCCTCACCTTTTTATGTACCCCTTCCCAGGGTGGCGAGATCCCACCACCATACCGGAAGAATCTCATCCTCATTTCGAGGTGCCCCTCCCCGGGGGGTTATAGATAGAAACAAACATAATGCCATAAATGCATTTTTCGACCCCAGAGGGGTTTGAAACATGAAGATTTGTTCTCGAGTTCATATTTTTTGACAGTTGCAATAATTCTTCCATGCTTCATATATGCGAAATTATTAAAATTGCGAATTAATTTTGATTTCAAAGATTTAACACAAGAGTTATTTTCTAAATCTGAAATAAATCTCATGTTGTAGAATATAATTAACTTAATCCATAATTAATAGATATAGTTAATATGTTTTGAGAAATAATTAAGAAATTTAATTAAAATCTGATGACCTATGAGGATAGAAAATTAGTTTTCTTATATTTAATTAACAAGAAAATATTTAATCATTTTTAAGTTTGTTATGTCGCTCTATGTATTTGTTCATTATTCATTAATTGATTTTTTAACGCAACGTACACTTTCTAAACTTTTCTTTTCTTCCTGCTTTTATTCAACCGAAACATTTATAATTAGCTGTCTTAATATCAAGGACTACAGCAAAAAATTTTATGATAAATGTTTTTCACTAATTGGGTGTATGAAATTTCTGAAGTGCAATTTAAAAAGGACTTTTTTTTGTAACACTTGAGTTTAAAAGGAAGGATTATATTAACACCTTTCTCTCTTCACTTATTAGTTTTGGCATCTTTCAAAATGCTGATAATTTTTCATTCATTAATTTTAGAATCAAGCCCATAATTAACTGTAAAAATGTCTTGAAACATTTTACTCATGTAGATTTTGGCGTTTATCCTGATTAAGTCATTTATCATGTTGCAAAAATTCTAAACAGATGGAAAATTATTAAGATTACTAGAAGATATTTACATCCTAGTTCCGAATAAAATATTTACAATTTTTATATAAAAACTATTTTTGTAACATACTAAGCCGATTTCAAAATATATGCATTGAAAAAAATAGAAATTAGAAAAAAATTGTGGTAGAATAGGTCAAAGGTTTAACGTTGACCTGGAAAAGGAATACTTATTTATTTTTTTTAATTTCAAAATTATCTGCGTTAAATTTTCTAAAGAAATTCTAACAAACGAAAGAAAAACTACACAAAAATAAAATTGTTATCGTCTAGAAGGTATTTTTTAAATTTTAAAATGGGGTAACATTTTCGGAATAAATTTGAAAGTAATTAATGCGAATAAATGGTAAAATATTGATTAATTTCTCATACAATCGGCAAAGATTTTTTCAATTTGTTTGCAAACGGTTTTGGCAAAATTTTATATTTCTGGAATGATTTTAAGTTACGGATGCGTTACTGATGACTGAAAAAAAAAAAGACGAAGATTGATTTTAACTTCTAATTAATAAAATATTTAATTACTTTTTGAACTAACTTTTGAACATAATTTTGAAAAGTTTGCAATATTTTTTTTTCTTGTTTTAAATGTTAAAAGAGCAATATTAATATTGAATTCGACCTAGATTTTAAGGCAAAAATGTAAAAAAAAAAAAAAAAAAAAAATATTGAAGATATATAAATGTTTATGGAACATAAACTTATATATCGACAATGAGTTTTTTTTTAATATTAAAATAACATATTATTTTATTATAAAATGAATTTTCTTCATTAGCACAAGCACCCTTAAAAGATTGAAATGTAGAAAAATTAATAAAGGTCTGAAATAAAGTATCGATCACGCTTTCGAATAAGTTTACAATTATTCAAAAATAGATATTTAATTAGGTGTTAAAATGCTGGTCGGGATAAAAGAAGAAAAAAATCCATTACGCTTTTAAAGTTACGCATAAATCTGTCAAAGGATAAAGGGAAATCGTAATACAATACTTTACGTATACAACATTGATATCAAAACCAAATTTTAAAAAAAATTAAATTGTTTCATACAGGTTTTGGTTTACAAAGTTACGATTAATTTATGTTAACATTCCATTTTGAAGCAACAAAGAACTATTTTGAAACATACCTAATAACATTGTATCATTATCAGATGATGAAGTCTACAGCAGAGCTTGCACCAGGCTCAGCAAAATTGCGCTCTACAGCAACAGGATGGATATTGTGGTGAAAGCTTATAAGTCAGTTAACAGCTACGCTACCCGAGCAATTGCTTTTGTATCGTGGTCATATTACAGGTTCTATTCTCGCGCATCGTCAATCCGTTACATTGGTGACCTCGGACGATGAGCCTTCAACCTTCGTACAGCTGTTGTGGCGCCATCTACCCACAGCAAACCGAAGTCGTCAGACTCAATTGACGCAGAAACAGCATCAGCCACTACTCACCCACATACGCTCGCCATAACGCTTGGCGCTACTCAATGGCCCCAGGCGCATTTGAATCAATGGCTAAAACCATCACCACTCAACACCCATATCGTCCCCATCACTGGAGGGAGAGTCTGTGGGGAAAGCTTATAAGCCAGTTAACAGCTACGCTACCCGAGCAATTGCTTTTGTATCGTGGTCATATTACAGGTTCTATTCTCGCGCATCGTCAATCCGTTACATTGGTGACCTCGGACGATGAGCCTTCAACCTTCGTACAGCTGTTGTGGCGCCATCTACCCACAGAAAACCGAAGTCGTCAGACTCAATTGACGCAGAAACAGCATCAGCCACTACTCACCCACATACGCTCGCCATAACGCTTGGCGCTACTCAATGGCCCCAGGCGCATTTGAATCAATGGCTAAAACCATCACCACTCAACACCCATATCGTCCCCATCACTGGAGGGAGAGTCTGTGGGGAAAGCTTATAAGCCAGTTAACAGCTACGCTACCCGAGCAATTGCTTTTGTATCGTGGTCATATTACAGGTTCTATTCTCGCGCATCGTCAATCCGTTACATTGGTGACCTCGGACGATGAGCCTTCAACCTTCGTACAGCTGTTGTGGCGCCATCTACCCACAGCAAACCGAAGTCGTCAGACTCAATTGACGCAGAAACAGCATCAGCCACTACTCACCCACATACGCTCGCCATAACGCTTGGCGCTACTCAATGGCCCCAGGCGCATTTGAATCAATGGCTAAAACCATCACCACTCAACACCCATATCGTCCCCATCACTAGAGGGAGAGTCTGTGGGGAAAGCTTATAAGCCAGTTAACAGCTACGCTACCCGAGCAATTGCTTTTGTATCGTGGTCATATTACAGGTTCTATTCTCGCGCATCGTCAATCCGTTACATTGGTGACCTCGGACGATGAGCCTTCAACCTTCGTACAGCTGTTGTGGCGCCATCTACCCACAGCAAACCGAAGTCGTCAGACTCAATTGACGCAGAAACAGCATCAGCCACTACTCACCCACATACGCTCGCCATAACGCTTGGCGCTACTCAATGGCCCCAGGCGCATTTGAATCAATGGCTAAAACCATCACCACTCAACACCCATATCGTCCCCATCACTGGAGGGAGAGTCTGTGGGGAAAGCTTATAAGCCAGTTAACAGCTACGCTACCCGAGCAATTGCTTTTGTATCGTGGTCATATTACAGGTTCTATTCTCGCGCATCGCCAATCCGTTACATTGGTGACCTCGGACGATGAGCCTTCAACCTTCGTACAGCTGTTGTGGCGCCATCTACCCACAGCAAACCGAAGTCGTCAGACTCAATTGACGCAGAAACAGCATCAGCCACTACTCACCCACATACGCTCGCCATAACGCTTGGCGCTACTCAATGGCCCCAGGCGCATTTGAATCAATGGCTAAAACCATCACCACTCAACACCCATATCGTCCCCATCACTGGAGGGAGAGTCTGTGGGGAAAGCTTATAAGCCAGTTAACAGCTACGCTACCCGAGCAATTGCTTTTGTATCGTGGTCATATTACAGGTTCTATTCTCGCGCATCGTCAATCCGTTACATTGGTGACCTCGGACGATGAGCCTTCAACCTTCGTACAGCTGTTGTGGCGCCATCTACCCACAGCAAACCGAAGTCGTCAGACTCAATTGACGCAGAAACAGCATCAGCCACTACTCACCCACATACGCTCGCCATAACGCTTGGCGCTACTCAATGGCCCCAGGCGCATTTGAATCAATGGCTAAAACCATCACCACTCAACACCCATATCGTCCCCATCACTGGAGGGAGAGTCTGTGGGGAAAGCTTATAAGCCAGTTAACAGCTACGCTACCCGAGCAATTGCTTTTGTATCGTGGTCATATTACAGGTTCTATTCTCGCGCATCGTCAATCCGTTACATTGGTGACCTCGGACGATGAGCCTTCAACCTTCGTACAGCTGTTGTGGCGCCATCTACCCACAGCAAACCGAAGTCGTCAGACTCAATTGACGCAGAAACAGCATCAGCCACTACTCACCCACATACGCTCGCCATAACGCTTGGCGCTACTCAATGGCCCCAGGCGCATTTGAATCAATGGCTAAAACCATCACCACTCAACACCCATATCGTCCCCATCACTGGAGGGAGAGTCTGTGGGGAAAGCTTATAAGCCAGTTAACAGCTACGCTACCCGAGCAATTGTTTTTGTATCGTGGTCATATTACTGGACTGCGAATCACAAGGTCCCAGGCTCTATCCTCGTTCAATCCAATTCGCCACAATATTCATACTCCATTTCAAATTTAGCATGCATTAGACTTACAAACAAGACGGCTCTTTGACAGAACCATTCAGTCAAAAATCTAAGACTTGACACAGCTAGGCACAGTTTTGAAATTACAAGAGGGAACAATGCACTCAGAGTTATAGCAGGATGTTTTCTCCTGTAAGAATTTGGTCTACTAATATGGCTACGTTCCGACAATAGAACACTCGAAAGTTGAATCCAGTTGCAATTACTATATGATCGCGGACTAAATCCACTCAGTAGAGCAGAATCTTTTGCTACAATATTTATACAACTTTAAAAGAAACCTAAAATAAAACCACAAATAGTTTAAGAATCTTCATAAAAAATACTACCTATGAAAGCATAGGAATTGCTTTAATAAATAAGATATTTTATGCCCAATTGATTCAGTACAAAAGCCAGGATTTGACCACCAGGGCATCATGACTTTAAAATTTCAAGTGGCGAAAATTCCTCATCTTTCGCACTTGTAGGAGAATGTTTTGTCTTTGATAATTGTCCTTGATACTTGATAACTGAGATTAATTTCTATCATTATTTAGGCATTGCTAGAATCTACTCACAAGAAAGAGTTTTCTAATACAACTTATATATAACCTTAAAGGAAACGTTAAATATATCCACAAAATGCTTAAGAAAGAATGCTGAAAAACATTTGCAACGGAAGTCTCATGTTACTTTAATAAATAAGACTTTTTCTGCCGAAATTAATTCTGAAAAAAATGCAGAAACAACATAATTCCAATTCTTCCCTTATGAAACGCTGTCCTAGAAAGATATGCAGACGCATTTATGTTTAGAGAAAGTCGTAAAAATGAAAGTCTGGAACCTGGAATTGCTCAAAGACAGCAGAAGTAACGGATTTTATTGGTGGCCATTTTCTTTCAGAATGTCTAGTCTGAAAACTTTTCTATGCTTTACCATTCGTTTTTTTTTTCTTTTCTTGTCAAGTCTGTTCCGAGTGCTTTTTCTACAAGCATTTTATTTTATTATTTTGTCACGAAACAATATTCGATAGAGTATATTTTTATGCTTCGCAAAAATTTTGTAAAAACAAGGAGTCTGAGATTCAAGATGTTATGAGAAAAAAAAAATGGAAAAGAGTATTTTATTTCTTTCGAAAGAGAAAATATTGCAATGTGTTTGGTTTTAAGTTTATTGTTATTTCGTTTTTTAAAAAATGATACAAAAGCCGTGAAATTCGTCATCTCCGCTGTTAAACTGATCGTTAATGATATTTGTACAGATTCCGCTTTTTTATGAATTAAAAACACATGTTTTAAAGGAAGTTTGACATCTATTTCTGATTAAAGCGGTTTTGAAACATCTCAATAACATTTGAAATAGGAGCTTGATTTGCAGAAAATTAGGACTAGATGCATTTTAGAAAAACATAAAGCAGAAAATGGTCCAAATTTGTATTTCACTGAAATGTAAACAATGTAAACCTGGAATTTGACTACTGGCAGTAATATTTTAATGCAGTGTGCATATATATATATATATATATATATATATATATATATATATATTATATGAGTGTGTGTGTGTGCATTTATTAGAGTGCGTGTGCTAGTTAAGAATGGAGTCAGAGGATAGGACCCCTAATCTTTTCAGTATAGTACCTATACTTCAGCTGCCTTAACTCATTAGACAACTGCAGGTGAACAATTTAATAGGGACTCAAATTAAACTGTAAATTGTTTTAACACTTTTGCAACTGTATTGCCAGGTATTTTAATGTAAATATAAAAATAACGAAAACTTAAAGGGATTTGAACCAATCTACATAAGAGTCGATCAGAATGACCAGACTACCAGGATGATTAAAACTATTACTATGGTGAATGCAAAATAGCCCCCATTTCGGAGCAGTTCATGCTTCCGCCCGTAACTTAAAATGTGAGAGCTGTCATAGTAAGGAAGTTAATTCAATCCTACATCATTTATTCACTTGCTGGGAAAGCAAGAACTTGCTCACTTATACGGGAATTTCTTATTTTCATAACTTAGGTGCCTCCCCTGGTGGAAACGATGAGAAAATGTAATTACATGAATGCTCACAAGAAATTAAAACTTTAATTAACAATTATTCAAGAAAAGTGAAAATGTCGTCCTATTTCTATTCAAATTCATTTTTGAGGAAGTATCTATGTAATTTTGTCCATCTGTCGAAGAAACGGCACGTGCATATATTTTCAAGTTTAAATTAAACTTTATATCATTTTTAACATAAAATTATTTAGTACATATTTATGACTAGCTTTCATAATAATAACAAATTTAGAATTTTTATATTCAAAATATTTAATGAAATTCAAAAGCAATTTACATTTTCGTTGATTAAAGCAAAATGAATTTTACATTTTGCGTATTTCTAAGTTGTTATAAAAATCCATACAGACGAATTTTGCTCAGAAAAAATGCTATGGAAAAGAAAGCACAGAACTTGAAATTGCAAAAAGACAGAAAGAAACACAAATTTATTGCAGACCATTTTCTTTGAAAACTGTCCATCTCTAAAGCCTTCTAAGTTGTGTCATCTTTCATTTTTTTGTTTCTGTTTCGAGTGCCTTTTCTACAATTGTTTTATTTTTTGCGAAACAATATTCGATGGAGGACCCTCTTTATGCTTTGCAAAGTTTTTTAAGAGCAGAAAGTTTGGAGGTCGATGGAAATGTGAGGAGGTAGCACGAAATATTCACATTTTTTTTGTACAAATATTTTTTTTTTAATTATTATTTTGATTCAAAGTTGTAGTTACCTTCTAACTTAAATAAACTCCCTGATATAAATTATAAAGCTCTAAACAGTACATGTTTTTTTAATTATTTTATACTTGTGAGACTTTTGCTTATAATAATGTATTATAAATATTGTAAAATCTTGAAATTGCTTTTTTTTTAAGTTCATGAAGTAACACCTCTTGCATAGATGGGAAATTAAATTTGATTCTTCAATTAACAACAATTACATTCTGAAAGCATTAAAATAGTTAAGTCGCCATAAGCATCGGATAATTTGATATAAATTAAAGTGAGTGAAAAATGAAATTGGATAAATTCAACTTATAAAATTTCAAATTTGTTTTTAATAATTTCAGCTATGAAGCATTCAGATATTTATTATTTATAATGTTTATTCAGTTGTGTATACACTTTTTTAGGATTACTATATTTTTAAAAAGAGGAAGAAAAGGATATTATTATTGATAGATAATCCAAAATATTAAGCAGAATTAAAATTTCTAATGCAAAGATAATAGTCCATAGATATTTATAAATTGGAAAAAAAACAGTTGATAAAGATGTTATTTTATAACTGTCACTGAACAGAGTGTATTTTATGCTTTAAGAAACAGTGACGCGTATTTAATTAAAATAATTAACGACTTTCTTAAAATAATTTTAGAAAAAAATAGAAATTCTCATTATTATACGAGTTTAATTGAAATTTATGTATCGAATTATATACTCCTTATAATATCTAATTATCAAAAATATTTTAATCATTTTTTAATTTAGAATTTTACTCAGCTTACCTATTAATTAGTGAATAATTGAGTTTTTCAGGGAATATTGCATCCAATTTCCGCTAATTAAATGTATAAAATTTCAGAAATTCTTCTAGAAATTAATTTATTTTTTGCTGTATTTCACATTATTAAGAAAGATAATATTATCGCCAGCTATCTTCTTCTGGAATATCTTACTTAAAAATATTTACCGTCGATGTATATAATTGACTATGCCGAGAGTCTAAGTGGTGCCAGTTATAGATAGGTGCCTATTAATTCTGAAAAAAAAAATGGAAGGATTTATACTTCCTTTTGCTTAAAATAAAATAACTATCATTAGCGATTTTAATACATTAGAGCATATTTTTGTTATATTTATTTTATTTATCAAGAAATCTTTTGCAGGAGCGTATCAGCAACATAGTCGTTAACAGAAGTTTCAAAATCCATTTGAGTTAGCTGCAACAAAATATACAAATTATTTCCCATACTGAATGTTTAATATATCTTTTTGGCCCTATACAAATAATATTCCAAATATCTAAAATAATAGTCCAAAAATATTTGTCTATAATCTTAAAGCAAATTTATTATTATCTTCTAGAAAATTGCTCCCAATTTCTATGGGCTTTCCATTGTATCATAATTTTATATGTTATCAATTCGTTATTTTATTCTTGTTGATTGAATTGATAAAACATCAAGTTGTGAAAAAAAACCAGGATAGAGAATATTTGTTTAACTTTTAATCCCTTCTTGTTTTATAAGGGGTGCCCAAATGAAAAGTGGATAAATTAAATGGGAAGAACACCTTTATTGAAAATCAAAAGAATCTGCCATGGGTGTTGTAACACAGGTCCCTTCGTTTAGGTAACAGGTCTATGCCTTTCCTGTAGAAAGATGGTGGTTGATCCTTATGGAAGACCTGCACAGATTCCTTCACTTCATCTTGAAGGAATGTAATGCGTGTCCCATGTAATGCTCTCTTAAGAGACCCAAAGATGTGGAAGTCAAAAGGTGACAAATACAGGCCGTACGGCAGGTATTCCA
The DNA here is from genome assembly GCF_947563725.1 of Argiope bruennichi. NCBI lineage: Eukaryota > Metazoa > Arthropoda > Arachnida > Araneae > Araneidae > Argiope > Argiope bruennichi. Next base: position 110,797,815 of record NC_079151.1, on the reverse strand, counting down.
ACACTTTCCAGCGGAATTTTTTAAGGTCATTTTGGTTTCACGGGAGACATATGGATTAGCGTTGTCATGGAGAAGGGTCACTTGTTGTGTAAGAAGGCCTGGCTGGAAAGCAATCAAGAGTGGCCCGTGGCAATCGAAGAATCAGAAACCGTGCTAAAGAGCGTTCTTCCAATTTGGCATCCATTCCACATCTATGTGTAGCACAATTTTACTTTCGATTAACTTTCTCTAATACGAACAGCTTTCACAGCTGAATGCTGCATGCAGTGCGTACCTCCTACCACCCTTTATATGCTGCTATTGCTGCAGTCATCTTGGCGCAAGCGCATGTGTCCATTTTTATTTGGGCAACCCTTATACATTGAGACAAATTAAAAAATGTGCATTTTTCAGTAATGTACAGGTAGGAAAATAAATATCAGCATAAAGAAGAAATTAGTTAATTGAAATAAAATTTATGCAAAGTGTTTTATTGGGTAACATATTTTATTATACACTTGCATACAAAGTTTACAAAGTCAAAAGTACAATGCAAAGTACAATTGTCAAAAAAATTCAAAATCAGTGCTTTGTTCAATCTCTGCGTTTCAGATCTCTCTGACTCTGATAAACACCTTTTTAAAGTTTTGCTGTTTTGTCTGTAGATTTAATAATTCAGAACCGCTTTCAGGAAGGAAATATAATATATTGTTTCTACTACAAATTTGTAGATTTTGACCAAATTTTGAATGAAATCCGTTGAAAGGTTTCATACCTATCCCGATTTCCAAATGCAAATTGATATGATATTTATAAAATTTTGTAAACAGATGAGTAAAAATTGGATACATAAATTTAACATCTAAAATGCAGACATGCATCAGATATAAAATCGCATCTCACAGGGGTGGGACTGTCCGACAGTCTCTAATTTCACATTCATGCAAACATGATAGTTACCGATTATATGAACTGCATGTTGCACGATATCAGTGTTATGAGGAATCGAGGTATTCTGTGAACAAATGCCCCCTTCTTATTTTGTGTGGGAAGTTTTATCTGAAAAGTTGCCGGTACAACTATCTTCCTCGTTTCCTGATCACATTTGAAGTAAATTCATGATTGAGCATTAAAAAACCATAAACTGCTTTTAAAGAGGAAGCTAAGAAAAAAAATATTCTTAAAAGTTTGCTGAAAAAATTTGTGCGAAAATATTTATGCATTTCGTGTTCTTTTATTTCATTTCTCTGAAAAACAAAACAAATTCTTTTTTCGAATGTTTCATATATGAACAAACTTGACTAATAATCAAACAAATTGGTAAGACATGACCGGTAACTGAACCGGTAACTTTTATCTGAAAAGTTGCCGATTCAACTATCTTCCTCGTTTCCTGATCACATTTGAAGTAAATACATGATTGAGCATTAAAAAACCATAAACTGCTTTTAAAGAGGAAGCTAAGAAAAAAAAATATTCTTAAAAGTTCGTTGAAAAAATTTGTGCGAAAATATTTATGCATTTCGTGTTCTTTTATTTCATTTCTCTGAAAAACAAAACAAATTCTTTTTTCGAATGTTTCATATATGAACAAACTTGACTAATAATCAAACAAATTGGTAAAACATGCCATGTGAAATAAACAAATTATCTTGCGATTATTAAAAATTTGTCATAATAAAAACATTAAAAAAAATTTATATCTCAAATGGTTTAAAAAGTGCACTGAAATAAATCATTTGCATCGCGTCTTTCTAGCCTTTTCAGAATTCCAACCATCCTCCAAAGCCACATTTTAGCAATTATATTCCAGAAAAAAAGCCATAAAAACAGAAGCGTTTGTACTTTGCTCAAAAGCAAGTAGGAAAGAAATTTATTTGAGCCATTTTCATTCAAATCACGAAATTCTTGCACCATTTTTTAAACATTTTTGTCTCTTTTCCAAGTGCATTCCAAGAAGTGTTTTGTTTTGCTACGGGAAATATTCGATAAAGGACCATTTTTATACTATTCAGTGTTACTCCAAAAGCATATCGTTTGAAGTTTAAGAGACTTAGTAAAGAAAGGAATTCACATTTGTGTTATAAATGAGGTTATGTTTATACTTTATTTTTGAAATTAAAGTTTATTCTTCATTCTTAACAAACCATTCTTCTATTTATTATTTTAAATCTTGAAGAGCATAGTTGCCTAGTGGTAAAGTCTCTGCTTTTAGCCCGAACCGTTCCTGGTTTAAAAGCCAGTTAGATTTAAAGTTCACAAAAAGTTCGTACTTAATTGACATTAAATTTGTAATTGAAAATAAAAAGACCTTCCGCTAAGTAGATGAAGGTATGCGAAGTTGAAACTACCAGCTAGTCAGCTGGTGTGTAATCCTTAATATGTACGTACAGTTCAAATCTCTGTGACGTGTATCAAAAAATATTATCTATAGATATAGAGAAAATATTATATATAGATATAGAGAAAATATTATATATAGATATAGAGAAAATATTATATAAAGAGTAACAGAACGTACCTTGTTCTACTAGCATTTAATACGCACATGTAATATTAAATACTAACGGAAGAAATATATGATTACGTTCTAGTTTAAAAAATATTATATTTAGAGAGAAATAGAATTTATTCTAATAAAAAGAACGATATTTTCGAAAAATAATTCAAATTTTAAATATAAAGCTTGTACATCTAAAATGATTTAGAGCAAATTTTAAATATAAAGCTTGTACATCTAAAATGAATTAGAGCAAATTTTAATGTACAAATTTAATTTCTTCATACGATCAGCTACATCCTTGGGGATATCTGATCTCCCAATAGCCAATGATGATTAGCCAGAATTGACCTTCTGCAATCCTAGCCCATATTCTTATTGCTGTGCATATTGGCAAAAGAGGAAGAAGCTCAACCTGAAACTTAAATTCCTTAGTTCTTTTGGGAGGGGGGGGGGGTGCATATGAGCCAGTGAGAAGAATGCATATCAGCAGAAAATGTGCATGAAAGAAAGAAGGAAATTCTTTAATTTCTTTTTTATACTAAAATATCAAAGAATAATAACTTTTGTAAGTTAAATATACTAGTCTGAATATTCTTATGTTACCAAAGTTAGAGATAATTTCCCTTTGTTCTCAATAGAAACCACTGCCCCAATATCAAATGATTTGTGACTATGAAATTTTGCCCTAATTGAGGATTTAAAAATAAATATTCGGATTTCACTCCCTTTAAGAGCAAACATAGGATAATCTGTAGATAGCATGCCAATAATTTATTTCTATTTTTCATTATATCCACATATTATTTTTGTTTCTTTAAAAGTAGGAAATATAAGAATAAAATAAAGTGTGAGAATAATAATTGGAATCAATTCGAGAAAAAAAAATTGATTTTTTTAACATAAATATGTGTAAAACTTTATATTTTACCTGAATAAAAATCCCAGTTGAAAAGGAAAGTTCATCGTTGAAATTAACTCAAAGATTTTAGATTTATAAATTTTAGATTATTTATCTTGATAATTTTATAAAGAATGTTAAGACTTTGATAAATTAGAGACTTTAAGACATATCTGTACATCAAAATCCGATAGTACTGTAAAACTATTTTGCTAATATTTAAAAAATATTGTTATTTATAAGATATATTTTTAGTCTAAACTCTGAACAAATCGAAAAAAAAAAAATCTTCAATCTGGAATGAAAATCTTACTTGGAAATTTATGCAGTTACATTCATCCTCAAGAAAAAAAATCTTAAAAATGGAAGCATGGCTCATGGAATTGCTCAAAGAGCGACATAAACGAAATTTATTGGAAGCAATTTCCTTTCAAACTCCTTTTCTATATTTCTTTTCATTTTTTTTTTGCCCCAAAGTGTGTTTCGAGTACCTTTTCTATTGCCGCTTTATTTTGCCATTGGAACACATATGCCTTTGAAGTTTCTGCAAAATCAAGGAGTTTGAGGTACAAGAAAATATGAATAAAAAGAAGACTGAAATAATAATGTATTCAGTCTTCTTTTTATTCATATTTTCTTGTACCTTAAACTCCTTGATTTTGCAAATATAATAATTTGAAAAAAGAAGATTATTTTTATGGGTTTTGTATCGCTTTTGATATTTTTATTTAATTTGATTAAATTTTCTACTTCGCCTTATTTTAAAAGTCGTAATTTTGTCATTAACGTTGATCTAAAATTTTATGAGGCATTTTCATTTCCTTCTCAACTCTCTTCTTTATAACCTTTATTTAGATTGTAGTAAGATAATTCTTTTTCTACTTGTTTGTCATTTTGTATAGATGTAGTAACGGAAACAGATTAAAATTAAAATCTTCTTAATTAACTTGTTCATTCCTATGCTTATGGGATAGCTATGAAGCCTTTGAAAAAGGTAAGCCAAAAGCAAAATACATGATTTACTTTCATAGTAACTTCCCCTCAAATCCATTTATATTGATTCTTATTACCAGACTGGAATAATTGTTTATCTTCAAACAAAAAACACCAACTGCGGATATAAAAATTGATTTTCAAATCAATTTGTTCTTTAACTGACCATTCAACTGGTAAATTGAATCCCCTATTCTTTTATCAGACATGTGGAACAGATATTATTCTACAAGCTAATTAATACATCAGTTGAACATGCATCTGGAAATGAAAGTAACTGAATATTATTTTCTTCAATGGCTGACAATGAACTTCTTCTAACAATGACAATGACAAAAAACTTCTTTTTTTTGTCAGTATCCATTGAATAAAAGACATCTTAAACTATTAAAAATGAAAGGAAGAAACCAAATACGAAACCGTCATGGAGAATCTAGTATAGTAACTGACGAAATCAATATAATTGTACGAAAAGCAGTGGAAAAACTAAATTCGAAGATCTCAATTTTTTTTCCTTTATTGTATACTAATTATAAAAGAAAAAAATTATTGCAATTGTCAGAAAATTCGGCCTTAAAATTCTAATAAATCTCCAAGTTTTAGAACTTCTAAAATCGGAAAAGCGTTATTTTTGATTATATATGACTCTCTAAAAATATAATGAATAGAGGAATATAAATTTCTATTTGACTTTAAATGCAAAATAATTGCTTATTATATAATGTTCAAAATAATTGATTAGTCAACATAAAGAAATTATGCTCTACATCAATATATGCTCTACATCAATAAGCGACAGAGAAGAGTAGTCGGAATCGACGGTGAAAAACTGGTCTTCCAGGGATTAGCGGATCAGCGACGGAGTCAAGCTAGTGCTGAACTAAGCTGTGCGCTACTGTCTGCAGTAAAGTCTCGTTGTGTGCTGCTGTTTGCACGTTGTTTTATTTTCTACTGCCTCCTGCTGATTGAGCGTTCTCCACACCATATAACTTCCACTATCCAAATGAACCCGGAAATTTTATAACAATATTTAATCTTTAAAGCAACAAAAAAAAGTTATTGGAATTTTAATTTGAAAGGAATTCAAATTCCTCATAAAAAGTTTCAAATGATAATATGCAATGGAGTGAAAAGCAGAACCAGAAAAGAATCAATTGCATGGACCGAACATAATAGCAATTATTGACAGACGTTTTTAATCACACAAGTGTTTTAGTTATAAACTCTAAAATCAAAAATTGAATTTTATCCATTTTTTTCTGAAATATAGCTGATAATATTTTTATTATGATATTAATGCGAGTGTTTAAGCATATTTGCATGCATCGAAAAGTAGAGAATGTCACGTGTTCTGGGTATACATTAAAACTGATATCTGCAAAGTTACTTATTAATTTCGAAGTCTTTGTAGGATTTATATTAAACATTTAAATTCAGAATCCAGTATTTTAAATAACAAATATAGAATGAGGGTTCGAAGAGTTTCGTAGGTATTCTAGAATTTTGAAATATTTCAGAATAAGAAGATTTTCCATTTTATTAATCAGACAATAATACTGACGTTGAAATTTAATTTCAAATGTATAATATATTAACTTGTATTTTATTCATTATACATAGATATTGAATAAATACATAATTAAATATATATTTATGAATTTTGGAATTGAGTTCTATATATAACTGAAGTAAAATATTTCTCTACTCCTATTATCATCTTTCATTTCACTAGCTGGGATAGAAAAGTGCTAAAAATGTTCAGAAATAGGGGAAAGATTTGTCGAGAAAATTTAATGTGGGTTAAAGCTCTGAATGAAATTGCAGCTTAACAAGCGTTGCAATTAAAAAATTATATTTACATTGAAATTAAAGTCATATTCTGTAAGAAAAACAGCTACAAAAATAAATTTATTTTGCTCATATCAATCAACGACCCAGCAGACCTTTGAATATTATTCCCAAGAATTCAAATGTATTTGTTTTAAACTCTGTGTTCTTAGTTTAACTCCCCCCATTACTGTGTTTAAGTTTTATAATTCGTCAAGTATTCATAAATATACATATTCATTTTTTAAAATCAGAAATTGATGATTAATTTATCTATTTTAATTTTTTCACTATTCTTTTTATTAAATTTGAAAAGTTGTCTTCTAATATTTAAAACATTGCATTTAACAGATATTAAATTTTCAATACTAATAAAATATTCAAATATTAATATTTTTTTCAAAAAAATATCAATATAACATTTAGAACCAAATGTAATTTTTTTATGTTATTTAGCAGACATTTTGTTTTGATGCACATTAAAGTGTAAAAAATTGTTAAAACAATAAATCTCTAATATTTAGAGTTAACATTAATAAAAAGAACTATTTTATTCTCAAATGGTTTAACGAAAAGCAGAAGCAACATAATTTACATCTCGTCGTTTCCAGTTTATCAGTTTTATTTTTAAGCTGTCTTGGGAAGATATCGCATTTACGTTTTAAAAAAAGTCCCAGAAATGCGAAGGGGGGGGGGAGGTCTTAGAATTGCTCCGACCAACGCAGAAACGAAATTTATTGGACACCATTTTCTATCTAACTTCTATTCCGAAAACTGTTCTATGTTAAGTTTCCTTTTTTTTTTTTCAAGTATTGGGGATTTTTTTTGTGCGTGTGTGTGTTTCGAGTGTCTTTTCTACGAGCGTTTTATTTTGCTGCGAAACAATATTCGATGTAGCGGCATTTTATGCCCCGAGAAGTTTTTACAAAGCAGAGAATTTGAAGTCCAAGGAGATAAGAAGAGACGGGTATGGAATGTTTTTATTTTTATCCCAAAGTGGTTATTTTTATGAGTTTGGTTTAGAAGCTATTATGGCTTTTTTTAGTTGGAGTAAATGTCATTTTATCTATTACTTTAAAAGAGATAATTTCAGCATGGTTGTAGTCAGTTATGGAAAAGGCTTAACTCCTTTACTCTCTTAATTAAATAGGGAAAACGATAAAAGTTTTTGTCACCATGAAATACCAACAGAATTTAATTGAAAACAAAACAATTGTGCTGATTTCGACAAGGATAGGAATCTGAAAGTTTTTCTTAAATATATCGCTATTACTATACTTTTCAATGTTTTCTTACGCACAATAATGTATAATTATTTCATATCCAGAATGTAAGAATAATTCGAATATTCCCTTTATATAACTGATATATGAGAAACTCTACTTATAACGCAGTTATTTTTAATATCTCACTACTTTCATTCTATCTCTGAATGACTAGGCATTCATTCATTTTTTTAAAAAAATCTAATTTTTACATGACCTTAACCTAGAATCGTAATGCATTCAACATTCATAACATTAAAAATATTATTTGTTTTAAGAAAGAGTTGTTTCGTAGAATGGTGCTATCAGAGATTACTATCTATGAGATATTTCGTGAAAAATTGATATGGCGAAAAACACCAGAAACAACATATCTCTTTGAAACAATATATGACAGTTTTCTACAGTTACTTAGAGATAACATTCTAAACAATTAACTACAAAATGGCCACCAAAGTTGCTTTAAAGTCATTCCAAGGAATAATGTCTCTTTTTGTTTGCTTTGTCTGCGTTTTCCTCTGAATAATTAGATAGGTTTGAGAATAAAACAAGGAAATATAATAAATACTAAATAAGAAAGAATTACCAAGTTGAAACTATATTTTATTAAATGTATAATTTTGAAAAACCTTGTTATTCTTTTTCACTGATTATTATCTAAGACTTTCCTATTCCTGATTCTTATATTTGACAAACGATGATAACTGATTGTTGTTCTAATTACCTTTTTCATTATTGCTCTTTGTAATTGATTGTTGTCTGATACTTTAATCTCATTAAAGATATTAGTAGTCAAATATTTTTAATTCTTAAAGGACATTGATCCTAGATTACTACTGATTCTTAATTTAATGATCTTAGTCACCATTGCTCTCTGAAACTAATTAATGCTTTTTCCTTTATTAGGAGCAATATTCCCACTTTACTGATTATTATGGATGGCATTTGACTAGCAATGATTCATGATTGTTATTCTAATGTTCTTTCCTGATATTGTTATTTGTGCTTGATTGTTGTCTAATGTTCTTTCCTGATATTGTTATTTGTACTTGATTGTTGTCTAATACTTTTTCTGACGAAGGTCATTAATAATTTTTACACATGTCAATTGACAAACAAGAATCACGGATTGTTGCTTTAATGCTCTTTGTAACTGATTATTGAGTACATTTATCTCATTATGACTATGAGTAAATAATTTCTGATTCTTACAAATAATATTTGAAGGATGATGATTACTGATTCTTGATTTAATGTTTTTTTTTTCATTATTACTCTCTGAAACTAATTAATGATTTTCTCCCTATAAGGAGCATTAGTCACACTTTACTGATTAATGTAAATGACATTTGACAAGCGATGATACATGATTGTTGCTCTAATGCTCTTTCCTATTATTGCTATTTGTAAGTATTTGATGTCTAATACTTTTTCTGATGACGATCATTTATAATTTTTACAGATGCTATTTGGAAAACAAGTATCATTGATTGTTGCTTTAATGCTTTTTGTAACTGATTATTGAGTACATTTATATCATCATGATTATTAGTCAATCATTTCTGATTCTGACAGATAATACATGTGATGATTACTGATTCTTGGTTTAATGTTCTTTGTCATTATCGCTATTTGTAACGGATTGTTTTCCATTACTTATCCTCATGAGGCTCAATAATAAGACTCTTACAGATGGCATTTGATAACGATCACTGATTGTTACTGGAGTTTTCGTTATCATAATTGCTCTTTGTAACTGATTGTTGATCTCTGTTACTGATATCTTTCTTCCTTTGGAATCATTAGTCACCAAGTACTGATTCGTACTGATGATATTTGATAGATGATATAAAAAACTTTATTCCAAGAGAATGAAGAACATCATGCCATAAATATTACGAAATATCTCAATGTAAGTTCACTAATTTTATTCAAAAGCATTACTAAAGAATTTCCAATTTCAGTTTTAATAGTATTTATATAATTAAACATAAGTTTACGCCCTCTACAATTAATTTCCTGATTCTCAAATCTATAAAGAAATTACGTGAAGAAATGCATTATTCACAAGACGAAATAACTTATAAGAACCAGGTCTTAGTGATAAAATAATCCTCTATTAAAAATCAAACGTTCTCAAAAGAAATTAATTTTAAATTGCATTCCTGAAATTCCATACACATAATTAGTTTTAAACATCTGTCAAAATATTTTTTTGTTTCGCCTTTCCACATGCTTATTTTCTCAAACTAGTAATTATAAGTTGTTCCGTAAAGATAAACAGTTGAAGAAAAGGAAAATTTCGAAGTATGCTTTTACAAATCCAATTACTTGACTAATTGGTAGGAGCAGTAAATAAATTCACAGGATTAAAATTGATTAAAATGTTTCATGTTAATTGAATAGCGTAAGAAGTTATTGTTAAGAGATAAATTTTTTTAGCTCAACAGAATTGTACATTTTATTTTAGTTCAATTAAGGAAGTATCCAGTAAGTAATTTTAGTTAAATTTTTTTTAATAGTTTTGCATATATTGTATTATTTTTAATGTATAAAAATGGTTGAGTTAGAAATATATTGTCTGTAAATCTTATGCTTTTGTTGGAATCGTATTTAAAAGAAAATTTTAAGTCACATTTTTTAATTAAAAGTAATTTTAAAGACAGATGATAAAAACAATCCAAATTTGAGGAATTACAGTAATTTCGTATTTTAAAAGTATATATCCTTTTAAGAATATTGATCTTATTTACTATGGTAAATTCTATTATCAATATATCTTTACCCTCCTTTCATTATTTTCGATTTTCAATTAATTCTAAAAATTTTTAAATATCAATGTTTTAATAATAAATAGTTTTAAAAACATATAAATTCAGTTCCTGAAGGAGCATAGTATTGCTTCTCTTTTGCATTTTTCAGGAGATCGGAGAATTATGTGTATAAAACAAGGAAATATGTATGAATATAAGTGATACTATATCCTTAATACTATTTTGGTATGCTATTTCCAAATAAGTTAATATAACTCTCACTAGTTAATAAAATAAGTGGCAATTAATGTCCCTACCACTTAAACTTACAAGGGGAGGGAACGAACTGAAAATTCAGTTTGGAATGAGATTTAGTATAAAAATAGAATACATTTAGAATGTTTACTCACGAAAATATTAAAGCGCGATGGCCAGTCAATTTCAAGAAATTGGTCCTCAAACTTTCTGCATAGCTTATATACTAATAATGTGTCGTCGTTGCCGAACCTCGAATGGTAGAGTAGTTAAGACATTGACATAGCAAACAGGAGACCCGAGTTGATCATGTACTAGCATTTTTTTTTTCTTATTTATTTTAAATTAATTTAGCAATTTACAAACAGTTTTAATATATATATATATATATATATATATATATTATTTTTTATGCAAAAATAAATATTTATTCTTATAATATTACGATTTAATTTTAAGAAGAAATATAATTCTAAGCATGAATGCATTTTTTTTAATATTCAGAATTACTTAAATTAAATTAACAATTTAAAGATGGTTTCAATTGATATGATACTCATTTTTATATGGAAAAAAATAAATGCGATTTCTCTTAATACATAAGTTATAGTTTTTTTAAAAAATAATTATGTTCATGTATATTGTTCTTGAATTAAAACAATAATTTAATTTTTAGGTGTTAAAATAATTATAAATATAATTCTAACTATAAAAATATTTAAAATAACTATTTTTATTAACCTAACTAGCCGAATTTTACATATGAAGGCATAAAACTCTTTCAGACTTGTAATTAAAATTAAAACACATTTGGATTGTTTTAAAATTCGTTAACCTATTCAATAAGAAATAGAAAATAAGAGTATTTTCATAAGCCCGTTTGGAATTGTTATTTTGAACAATGATAAATTAAATCTTTATTTTCGAAATGATTAGTAATTCTTTATTTTTTTTCATAGAAAATAATTTTAAATTCAATAATATTTACATTATGTGCATTCTTTTGCTTTTGAATTATTGAATAAATCATGTACTCGAAATTTCAGATACATTTAAAAAGAAAGAAAAAAGATTATCTTGATTTTCAGTCAATAATTAATACATTTCTTTTTTTTAAAAACTAATGCAAAATCAATGAATCAACCGTAACTCAAAATCTCAAATTTTGTGCTCCTCTATACGTTTATATTCTCCATATTACTTTTAATACAATTTTTTGCATTTCTTCCACTTTCTAGCCAACACAAAACAATTTGGAAGGAAATCCAGAATAAGCTGAAGTAGCTTGTATTCTTTTATCCAAACTCCGCCCCTCTTGGGGCTTGTCGATTTCCTACGGATTTAAGCAAATTGAATGAAGGGATCTGTCTTAGAAATTGTTTCTGGTTGGAAATTGATTGTGTTGTGGCAGTCTATTGAGTCTTGAAGTGATCTGCGTTTGCAAAGGATCATTGAAAGTTTTGTCGTAAACTTCTTATCAACTGGTGTTTTTTTGGTTAAAAGAACGGATAGATTGAAAATTTCTTGCTGATCTGTTACAAGAGATTTTCTTCCAACACTTGTTGGTTTGAAAATCCCGAAAATATTAATCTTATTCCAATATTTGTGTCTGCCCAGCAGACTTCTTGGTTCACTTACATAAAGATTTTCCTGAACCTTTTAGATAAAAAAAAAAACGAAAAAAAAAACCCAATCTTTTTTATGTATTTCTTAGCTACTTATATCTAGCTTTATAGAAATAAAGCCACACAAGATGGGCGTCTTTATTGAAAGATGTTTTAAAAAAAAATCATTCCGTTGAAAAAAGATGATCATTGTCATTCTAAATAATCTATTGTTATATAAGAAACATGGTCCAAATATATCATTAAAATATTATCTTGCTATTTTTATTTTGATTAAAAGTCTGAACCTATTTATGATAACATATTTTAAGGCAAAATGTGACTATATATAAGATATAGTTTATGCTAACTGTATGAATATAATCAATCAAAAATGAGGTTTTTAAAGTTAATTTTTTTCAGTTGTAAACAAACCAAAGTGAAGCAATCATTTTAAAAAAAGGTCCTTTCACACATATTTTAAACACATGGAAATTTATTTTTAATTTTTAATTTACAAAGTGAAACCGGTCTTTGAAAAAACTATACTTATTATCAGTTCTTAATTAAAATGTTTTAACTAAATAAATATTTATTTCACAAAATGAAAACTTTTATTACATGAATTAATTCTATTAGATAATTTTATAAAAATGGAAATTTAAATAAATATTTCTTGAAAAAAATATTTTGCGTACAGACAGCTTTTTTTTTAATTCCTTACTGCGATTATTTATTTTTTTTAATAACTGAATTGATGCTAAAGGAGAAAATGAAATTGAAAACGGAAATTAAGAATCAAATAAAACACAAAATTCGTTTCTTAAATGATAATTCATTTTAAAAATATCAGAAAAATTTAAGAAAATTATATTTTATTTTAAGGGAATTATTTTATAGATATTTAATGAATTCTGAAATAGCTAAGATTTTTTTAAAAAATATATATATGCAATTATTTAAACAACATTTATTGAAAAAACAACATCCCATTCACAATAAAATTTTATTACATTAAATGGCTAATAAAAGCAGTTATTTCATAATTACACATCATCATTAAATAAGAGTATGATTAAATTTTTAGTTTTTGGATAAAATTTAATGGTATTATAACACTGTCTGTGGCTCATATTCGAATATCTGGGTAAAAGTAATCCACTTCTGCAATTATACATAAGAGAAATAATTTTTTTCATGCTTAATACCATCAGGATATAAATATATCTGGTTTACGTAATCATAATTTTTGCAAGAATCTAATTTTCCTGGGAAATATATCTCTCGGCCTAAAAATATTAAAGGATATAAAAAATAGTATGCCATTCCTGGGAGCTTAATGATATTTTTGTGTATATAATTAAAACGTATGTGGGAAGAAAATACCACAATATGCTGGAAAACCATTATATAATTTTTTTTTATAACTCAATGTATGCATATTTTAAAAAGAAACGAGAACTAATTTCTTCCCTTTAATAGAATATTTAATTTAATGCTTCTCTAATTCATTATGAGGTCATATAATTAACTATAAGCAAAAACACCACGCTGAAATTAGTTTTTTTTCGTTAACCAAAAAAATCTCTATACTCATAAATTCCATATATTTGTCTCAAAATTTGCTAGATTTTAATTTATATCAACTTACAATTTAATTCTTATCTACTTACTTATCGGTAAGAATATAAGAAATATTTGCTTTAATATCCGTAATTCGTTTGCTCTTTTAGATAATTATAATATTAATGATTGAATCGTTGTATTTGCTGCAAGTTAAACTGATAAGCTAAATACTTTTCTTCCGAGTTTGCCTTAAAGATATTCCACGAATGAATAATGTAGAGATTTTTCTATATATGTTTTACTAAGGAAGGCATAAACACAATCACGAATAACATGAATAAAATTTTGACAATTTTCTATGAATACAGTGAATAAAAAATTAATAGATTGTACTTCAGAATTTTTTTTCTCCATAAGTCTTTAATATTGAGTACAAATGCACTAAAAAAAATAGATTGACCAGAAAGGAAAAATTGGATTTTTATCAAAATTTATGCATCTAATTATCTTTATAAATATATATTTTAAGTTTCACAATTTTTTATTTTGAAATTAATAAGGAATATTAATTAAAAAAAACTCTGAGAGTTTTACCGCCATTTTTTTAGAAAGTACTTATATGCAAATATATATATATATATATATATATATATATATATATAACCAGACTGTTAAGAAAATCCACTGGTGTGTGAAAGAAATCAAAACTATTGGTTAACCATACATCTGATTCTCCGACTCCGTACACGGATTTAAACCATAAACTGAATGAAGGGACCGCCGCAACAGTAACACTGGCAGGAACTGTGGTTGAGTCCTACGGGCCATCACCGGCCACCGTACAACCTTCCCCGAAGGAAGTACGTCCCTTCATTCATGGGAGGAGTCAGATCCCCCACCCTCCCTGTATACCCTCCAGGGTGGGGAAATCCATTCATCATGCAGGAAGTATATCATCCTTATTTCGAGATGCCCCTCCCCGAGGAAGGGTTAAAATTGTTGGTTAATGGAATGGTGCTTTAATTTTTAGGAAAAAATAAGAAATCTTATTTTTATCTTTATCTTATTTCAAATTTCATATTTATAAAGAAAGAAAAAAATCTGCTTTAAAATACGAAAATGTTGTCTGAGGAATTTTAAAATATTTTGCAGTTGTGAGTGCTAATGCTTTTATTTGAAACAAACTTTTCATATATCAAAAAAATGGTTTGATATCAATGATTGTATATCAAAAGAAAAAAAAAAAATAAATGTATTGCATCTGAAAAATAGTAAAGGAAAAAAGTCATTTTTGAAACAAAACAATTTTCTTTCCCTTCCTTTGGAAATATGAATAAGAAATATGGGAAAATAAATGGAAATAAATATATAACTAAATATAAATATAAATATATAGCTTCCTATGGAAATATAAATATATAAGTAAGCTTATGAACTTAAATGCTTATTTTGACCAAAAAGGAAAAAAAAAAGAATATCAGTAATTTATTTGCAAGAGAAAATGGATATATCGGTATTTTTTCCCATTTTCATTTACTTTTGTAATCGTAATAGCATGTATTAAGGACTATTTGTTGGAAGAATTTTGTAAATTTTAAGGTACTTAACTATAAAAAGAAGTCGGTGGAAAATAGTTTTTGACATAATTTGCAGCATAATTTCTATAAATCATCTATTTTTAAAAAATTGTTTTGACGAATAAGTTATCTTCTATATTCTTCCGTTTTTTTATATATATTTTTCCTTCAAGCAACATCAATAAACGTTTTATGTTTTCATAAGAAGCAGATAAAGAAATCCAACTTCTTAGCTTTGAAGATAAACTAAATGATCTGATGCAACTTTTGATTTTATTTAACAAAAATCAGTTATTTAAATGGTTGTCGTAAAATGTTTTTCAAACAAAAGAAGGAGAAAAGAGAAATAATCAAAAGTCTCGAGAGGTTTTAATATACTTGGGTTGCAGCCTGATCCACTCTTGCGTGACTAGCGCCAACTTATTTTTATTAAAAGCATTTTTTTTTCAAAAATACCTTAAGGGCATTTAATTTTCGAGAGTTTTGAAACGAAAAGCGCAAAACACGCATTATCGTGTTTAAAAACAGCTCCCATGAAAGCGGGTTAAACAATGGATTTTGTACTTAATGAATTTGAGAATTTTTTTTCTATGTTTTGCTAAACACTTTGAAAAAAAAGAATTGTAAAATATTGCTTAAGGCGTATTTCAGTCATTTATGCATTGCGTTTTTAATTCGAACTGCAATCAAGGAAATGTGAAGATTATTAATATACAGATTTTTTTTAGCAAAAATAAATCTTCTTCAAAGTATTATAAACAATCCTTTCAATAAAAGAAACTCTGAAATACAGCAAATTAGGCTTTGAATTAAAGAGACAGCCGTGAAATTATTATAAAAATGAAAATAATAATAGGAAAATTCAAAATTGAAAATAAAATAAAATGTTTGGAGCATAGTAAATTAACAACAACAACAACAAAAAATGTGACGCAAATGAAAAGTACTTGAAAAGATAATGTAATATATATATGAAGCATATTTGATACTCAATAGCTTGAATTTAATTCAATTATAGGTAACTTGAATTGCTTCAAATTTCTAACGGTGAAATTTTAGATTTGATTTTGTTCTGCTCAATTTCTAAATAGCAAGATATTTGAAATTTGGAATCATCTGCTCGGTCTCGATGATAATTTGAAATTTTAATGTTTCTGAATTTAATTATCAGTTCACAGAATGATAGTGGAATAAAATTTGATTCTATGAGAAAGACGCCATCTGTTGGATAAATTGAGAAAGAAATGACTTTAAGATATTGGTAATAATGAATTATAAATAAAGGATTAAAAATAAATAAAAATATTTTAATCAAAAATTCTAGATTTCAGAACACTTCTAAATATCAGATATTTTATTCAATTTATTTGCCATTTAATTTACTTTTTAATTTTATACCTTTAATTATCCATTTTATTAAAGCACGCTTTCAATTTTCAGGGTGCATCGTTATTTTTATATGACTAAAAATATGCCGAATAAAAATTTTTCGAATTTTGCGTAATTTTATTTTTAAATAATTGTCTATGAGTGATATATGAATTCAAAGATTTTTTTTAATCGCTCAGGTTAAATTATAAGTGAAGAAATCATTGATTTGTTAGATAGCAAGATCATCATAAGTTTATGATGATACTTCGAATTTTACTTCATAGATTTTTTACATGTTCTCTACATATTTTAAAGAAATTTACTGAAACATCTTTTAAAATGAAATTCTACGATAGTGGATTAAAAAAAACAATTGATTTATTTTGAGTGAAATTTGAAGATTGTATTCAAATAATAACCTTATATTTATTAATATACAACTTTCAAATTTATTAAATAATATTAGAGTGTTATTAAGCATATTTTCATAAAATCTTTACAATTCTCACTAGACATTAAAAAGCAATTTTAAACAAATACGTTTTCCACGAATCAGGCATTAATTTGAAATAAGCATTTGGATGAAGCGAACTGGAAAAAAGGATTTTTACCGTTTTACTAATTTAATTATGAAATGCATCTCTGTTTCTACATTGTTTTCACTCTATAAATATGAAGTTTCGAATATTATAAGAAGATTTAACAAGATTAGAACCAATTACATTAAAATCTTTCAACTTCAAAAGTTTTCTTCGTTATTCGAGTAAAAGTTTGAAAATCTTGAAAACATCCATCAAATTCTCTACTAATTTAAAATATATATGGCCATTATTTAGAATTTTGCATCTCCCATGAAACAGAATAAAAAAATAATATTAAAAATGCAAATCGGCTTACCCCTGAGAACGTAAACATCCGCTTAACTTATCCTTATGAATAACTTATCCTTAATTGCCCATCCTGTATTTACTAGCGATTAAATATTCTTAAACTGTTTATTCATGGACTTCGACCCGATGCATTTATGATGTTAAAGTAATCTTCCGTTGAATCGTTGTTGATCTTTCTCCTTTTTACAAACGATTTTTTAATCTTTTTTTCCTTTTCATTTTAAATCTTCGGCTTTAGTCTTTTCTTTGCCTGGAAAATTGCAATTTGACTACGTTTAATTTTCCATTTCGTGTGCATTGAAATATTTTTGCAAACTATATAATTATTGTTTCAGTTTAATATTTTATTCATTTTAACTAATTTATCATTCGAGAAAAATGTTTTATATTTGTAATAATTAAAGTCAAAAATGATTAATTTTTCATTTACAACGTGTAAATAATGAAAGTATGTCAAGTGAAAGTGAAAGATTCAGCTTAAAGAAGATTAAAGGTCAGCGTAGTAAAAATGGAAAAAAGTATTTCCTGACAAACAAGATAAACAATTCTTATAAATGTATAATAGTTTTTTTTAATAAAATTATTATGTAATAATATTAATTTTGCAGAAGTTTAAAAAATTATAATATATTTTGCAATAATAAAGCATTTTATAAGAAATAAAATGCTTTGAAAAATTAATTATAATTATATTAATATTATATACTATGCCAATATTATATGATAAATCTTCTTGAATGGTTTTTATTACTTATTTACTTATTTGTTATTTTGTTACTTATATTTTGTTTGAATTTACAGCATATTTTATATATATTGTTACTTTTATATATTCTTTGAATCCATACTTTTATATTTGTTTGTTTGTTTGAATACTTTTAAAGTTAAAAATTAAAATACAAATAATGTTTACGACTTTTCAAGCTGTATATCTTAAAATAGGAAGACATATAGCTTAAAAAAAATTCCTAAGTACTAAAAAAAGAAAAATATTATAAAGAAGCAGATTTTTTTTTTAATTTAGATTTTCTATGAGCGTATACTTTAATATCGGGAATCTCAAATACAGTATTGCTTCAATAATATTCCAATGTTATCAGAATATTTCTAATATTCTTTTTCAGTAGTAATGTAAGATTAATTTTACTCGAATGTTAGATTTTTATGAACCTTACATATTCAACTACTTGTCGGTGTTTTCATTAGCCATCTTTTAAACTATTTCATCTTGGTTTAAAGTCAATGATAAATTCGAAATTTCTCTCTCCGAATGATTATAAATAGTCTATTTGAAACTGCCTTGAAATTTTCAAAGATTTTGACACTAAGAAAAATATTATTCAATCTATTTTGTTTTACTTGCAAATAGTGTAATAGTTTAGAAATTAACGTTTTATATTTCTGATATAAGAAGAGTTTTCATCTCTTTGATAAAAAAATGTTAAAATGGAAATAGATCTAGTAACATTTTTCCACCGATAATTTTGAAATTCCTCTGGTAGATTGTTGAGATACTCAGGTGCTGTTATAAAAGGGCAAATGACAGTCTTTCTACGAAGTAATTGGATGCGATATCTATACTTATAATAAGGCTCAATGTGTGTGTGTGAGTGTGTGTGTGTTAGCACTCTACAGGCCAGATCGTTTGACCTACAGCTAATAAATTTGGAACATGTATACCTTGGAGATCCAAAAAGTGCACCTGGTGTTTCTTTTTTTGAATTTTTAATAAGAAATTTAATTATCAATAAAAAACTAACTTTCCCGCCAAAAACTCTTTACTTCCCCACCGCCAAATTAGTAAAGCTTCAGTTTTTTTTCCATTCTAATGAGGTTAGGCTTAACAATTTTTGATCGATTATTTCAAACGATTCCGTATAAAAATCATATATAAAAATATTTATATATGAAATATAAATATAAACAAATGAAATATGATATATATAAATTGAATATGAAAATGCAAATTTAAATATTAATAACGAAGTTAAATTGTTAATTCCAATTCATCCAAGAATACCAAATTGTTTGGTTTTAAATTTTTGCATCAATGAGTATTTATGGAATGAAAAGTATTACATGTTATTTTTTCTTTAATTAATTTTTACAATGCGAAACAGTAGGAAAAACAAGCATTGTAAGAAATGTAAACAAGCATTACTGCGCAATACAACGTTAAGTATATAAGAACTCAGTTTAAATCCTACAGATAAAAAAAGCTATCAATATCTGACAAAAACTGAAATATCGAGACTTTTCCGTGAATTGATTCAAAATGACAAGCAAGAATAAATAACTGCAATCGTCTGTTTAAAAAAAAAAAAAAAAAAAAAAAAGATTGTGCAGATGGCAGCAGGATAAAAACTTCATTATAATTTCAAAATATCCACCGGAATGGGAGAGAAGCAGATTTAGTTCTCGACATCAATCAAATATTTTCTGTTTTTTGCGCGAATGGAAAAGCTTCTAATTTAATGCAAAAATTATCTAGGGATTCGCTTTGTCAGATTAATCCAAAGAAGAAATGGATTGTTCAGAATGTTTGTTTAATGTTATGATGGATGGGTGATTTGACCTTCAAAGCACTTAGATAAATTATTGCTAATTTAGCTTTATATCTTAATAAAAAAATTGGAAAACAAAATGCATACAATAAATTGCCGAGGAAAAAAATAAGCATAATCAATGTAAAACTTATTCGCAATGCAAGACACTGATGATTTGAATCATGAGTTCACATAAGATGGGATTTTTTTCTGAATATTTTGTTCTGTTCGACGAAATTGCTTTAGCTTGAAATTTCAAGGGCATTGAACAATGTTATTTATTGCATTGATTTTAGGGAGGTTCATCGAACATTCTTGGAAAAAATGTGAATTCAATGAAAAGAAATTCTGCCCTTATTATTATTTTGATAATTAATAATTTAAATCATGCGGGATTCTTAAATGATGACCACTAATATATTACTAGCTTGTGTAAAAATATTACACAGGAGAGCCTTCTTTCATATATGAGCTATATATGCGTTTACTAAATGAATTTTTTATTAAAATTAAAGATTTTAGTAAGAAAAAAAAGTTACTTCCGCGGCTATTTCTAAAATCCACACAAATGTTTTGTAAAGAGAAAGGTTTTCATGTACGAGAAATAATTCCCCATCATAGTGTGTTTTGAACAATTAAAAATTGCTTTAACAGGTATTACAAAATGTAAACCTGCGATCATGTATTTTGACTATACATTATTTCCTTCATTATATATATATATACGTAAACATATTTAAGCAGTTGTAAGACAGAATAAAAAAAAAAATCGATTTATTTCACCACGGGAGGCATAATTTATGTACAAGGAATAAAAGCTAAGAAATACGTCAGTCTACATCGCGACACAAGAGTAGAAGAAACAAAAATGTGACCCTTCAATAGTTTTATTATGAGATTTTGATACGGATTTCTTTGACACGGGCAGTCCTAGGAAAGGGAAATTTAGGTATCTTTAAAAAAACGATTTAACCTTTAAAGATTTTTTTCCCATAACTCAGAGCTGAACAGTTTTATAGAGTGCGTATATAATTAATTAAATAAAAAGTGGGAATTGGATCAGGAAATAAGAGAAAATTTTAGAAAGAAGTTAATAGTGTGCTAAATTAAGATAAAAATCAGAATCAGGAAATTAATTAGGATTACTAGGATTCAAATTAGATTATATATATATATATATATATATATATATATGTGTGTGTGTGTGTGTGTGTGTGTGTGTGTGTGTGTGTGTGTGTGTGTGTGTGTGTCAACACATATTTTTTTGAAGTAAAGTCGTGGCTGATGTGCATATTTAAGCATTCTTAGAGTTCGTGTAGCATTAATTAAATACAAAAAGGTGTAGCTGGAACAGGAAATAAGAGAACTTTTTAGAAAGATGTAAGTATGGGCTGAATTAAGACAAAACTTTGGAAATTAATGAGGGATTAAATTAATAATTTGGAATCCATAATGGGTACACCCATTTCCAGTATAAACAGTTTATATTTAATGCACTAAAGCTAATTTGATGATTAACACTCGTTGATTTACTTTTCACGCAATTTAAGATCAGGGGAAATACTTTAATCTATCATATTGTTACGAAATTTCCGGGGTTCGTTTGGATAGCGGGGGTTATATGGTGTGAAGAGCGCTCAATCACCAGGCGGCAGTAGAAAATAAAACAACGACGTTTATTTACACGAAGACACACAGGACAGCACAAAGACGACAACTATATACAGCACAGAAGACGATTATCTTCAGCCGAGACGTGCAGCATACAACAGTCTCTACTGCAGACAGTAGCGCACAACTTAGTTCAGCACTAGCTTCACTCCGTCGCTGCTCCGCTTATCTCTGGAAGGCCAGTTCTTTATCGTCGATCCCGACTACTCTTCGACTCCACTGGTCCGCCACTCAATTCACCACACCCGGCAGCTGCGGGTGCTTCCTTTTATAGGTCTCAGGAGGTGGGGCTAGAAGCCTCTCAACCAATCAGGAACGTTCGAGATGTAACTCGGTTCCTACTGGACGGATCGGAAAAATTCTCGATGTTTCGGGTTTAATCTATTTTGGCGCAAAAGTCGCCAAATGGTCGCCAAGTTTGTCGCCAAGCTCTGGGACCTCCTATGGAACCAACTACGCTGGGAAGCCGAATCACAGGTTCGTAACAATATATTTATTTGTGCAATTCTTATCACTTTTTAAAATGAATTTATTCACATTTTAAGCTTTTGTAATATATAAATGATCTATTTTGGTATTCATTTCTACGATTTCAATAGTTATTATTTCTTTCTTAATGTAATGTACTCACGATGCTACTTTATCCTTTTAACTATATATATGATTTATTTTAGCATGCGTTTCTACGATTTCTGTATTTGTTATTATTTTTATTACTGTGCTGACGATGTTATTTTATTCTGTTAACCACATAAAGGACGGTGCATGACGAAATCTTGATTTCTTTCCGCAATGAATAACATCGATCAATCATCACCACTCTTTTCAAGAACACACTGAGAAGTTAAGAAAGCAGCAAAGTCAAACCAGTAAATAAAGCATGCAGGCGGTGTTTCTTCCTGAATCTCCAAAATGGCCCCCTTGTGGTTTGAAAAGTAAAATTGACCACAAAAAAAAAAAAAAATTCTTCGAAAAAGACTTTTTCTGCCGCACTCGTACCAAGTGGTTGTTGTCCAGAAATATGAGGCTTTATTTATAATGTCAGAAACGACTGCAGAATTCCATATAAAACAGAAATTTTCCACTTTTTTAAAGAAAATATCCTTAGAAGGGAAAATGCCTTTGATATCAACGAAAATGTTAAAAATACAAAAAAGAAATAATGGAAAAGGGGAAAAAATGGTGAAAGAAATCAAAATACATTATATAGAATATATTCTAAATGTTAGTCATGTCGCAGTTCTTGCTAGTTGGTCACGGAAGGGACTCTCATCTTTAAACAAATCTCGATTTAAAATTACATGACCACAGTGAAGTTGCAAAATTTGGCGATTTTATGCCCCGGGATCAGTTTGGTAAGGGCTTCTCCACAAGGGCAAAATATTAATGTATTTATTTCAAGCTTTTAAAAGCAAAATAGCAGGCACTGATAACTGGTTGTTCGCCCATAATAGTAACATAATTAATTTTTGTCATGTTAAAAAAAATTGTTGAACTACATTATATTATCACAAAAGTAAGAATTATATTTTCACTGTAAACATTCAGATCTTCTTAATGAAACATATTACTGAAGAAAGTGGCAATATTAAGCCAATTATTATGATTTGGAACCTGTGTCAGTCTTATTATGTGCCACATCTCAAAAAATGAAGGGCTGTGAAGCGGCAGGAGACCACGACTTACCTAGATATTATAATCTTTCATATGAAATGAAAATTTTTGGAATCAATGTTTTTGTGGTTTAGAGACTGGTTCTTTGGTTTCGTGCGATTTTTAATACATAGATATGACAAGGCAAATATATAATTCGACCATTAATCTATATAAATTACATAAATTTTATTTCTGTATGGCTCAGGTTAAAACTTCAATCACCGAATACTCTCGGGATACAATAGTTATTTAAAGAGTATTATTGAAGTTTGGAGATAAATACATATTTTCCCTATTGTTTTTTGGTAAATTTCCTGAGGTGATACTTACTAAATCAGCTTATGTTGTGGTTTAAAATATTTCTAATGATCTGACGTAGAATATGCCCCATGCAGAATAGACATAACAAAAGTGAAAAAAATAGATATCCGACCTACTGATAGAGATTTCCAAAAATCAACTACTGAAACACATATATTATATTTCAAAATGTCAATGTGTCCTAGATGCAGTGGATCTTCCTGAGAGAGTAAATGAGGGTTTCAATTTTAAACAACGTCATATCTGTAGAACATGAAGTGAATTGGTATGTGTGATGCGCGAGGATAGAACCTGGGATTTTGTAGTTTGCAGTCCAGTAACATAACCAGGATACAAAAGCATATGCTCGTGTAGCGTAGCTGTTAACTGACTTATATGCTATTCAGCACAAACACGATTATTTTGTTTGTTTAATTTAATTATACTAATGTTTAGTTTCGAAATAATAGGACTGTTTCAAGACTAGCCTTCTAAATTCGAATTCCTGTAATTCTTCTTTAATCTTTCGCACACATCAACAGGAAGAGGATTGGCTTATAATACCATATTTAGCGTGTACCAGGTTTCAATGCACGATGGATCTTTAGCAAAATCGAGTATCGAACTTGGAGTTCTCCAAGCCAGAAGCGGAGATATAGGTCTTAGGCCAAAGAATCATGTAAATAAAATCTTTGTTTTATAATTTGTCCAATGATCTTAATCAATATTATTTAAAAATTGGCAAATGAATATCCTCCTTATCAACGAAAAATTCAATGCTTGGGTTGCATTTTGTGTTTAAAAATATTTTGTCGGCGTCCTGGCATAGGGATAGCGCGTCTTCCCCGTGATCTGGGCGTCCTGGGTTCGAGTTCCGGTTCGGGAACTCGAACCCAGGACGAGTTCCCCCCTTCCCCCCTGTAAAAAGGGATTGTGCAAGCGAGTGTGATGCGTGAGTAGCTAAGACGTACTCTTGACCCTAGTTGGCGCTACTAAAACAAGAGACGCTACATTGGCTTAAAATTACTGACTTCGTCAGTGAGCTTGTCTATGGCAAGTGCCATTATAAACAACAACAACAACAACAGAAATATTTTTTCATGCAGAACACAAGCTCGTACCGCATTTTTCCAAAACATTTTTAAATAATAAGCCAATCTCAATGGATTAAACATAAGTCAAATTTATTCCTCAGTTAATGAAATGATATTCTAAAATTATTTAAATGAAAGGTATCTAACTTCTCTTCTATCGTAAATTCTTGGTACCAGAATTTAATGGGATACACAAGGTCAAAAGTCATTAAAACCATTTCCACAAAATTGTAAGATTGCAAGAGAATGCAGATTCCTTTATTCTATTTACATACAAATGTCTAGTATTATCCTAATGTTATTAAGGCCTTTCACTATCTGACTTCATACATATTTTGCCCATTATAATTTTTCTCATATTCGATGGACATTTTTTTTGTTGTATAAGTAGAAAAGAACATTTCAATCAAAACATATCAAGGAAATTCAAACTTTGAAATATATCAATGAATGAAGAAGTGAATTTTTAGAACTGAATTTATTGAAATTTTATTTGAAAAACATACAGTAATATTCATGTCATACCTTGTAATAAGTAATAATACCTTTTAATTTTTAGGCTATAAATAATTTTGACCAAAGAAATAGCTAATTAAAAGTAGTCGTAGTAAAATTTTAATAAAATATTCCTTTTAGAGTAATTCCGCAAAACAAACTTGGTAATTAAAGAAAAGAAATACAAATATACAAAGCTAGGTTTCAGAAATTTTCGAATAGTCCTGCACGCGATCTGGAAAAGAAATTAAAAAGACCTCTCATAAAAAAGAATTAAAAAAAAACTCTTTCCATCACATTATTGCCAAGTGGTTGCTCTCCAAAAATATGAAGGAATATTTATAATGTCAGAAACGACTACGGAATTCCATAATGATAAATGTCCCTCTTTTTTTTAAAGAAAGAATAAAACTAGTTGGGATAAGCCCCGGGTAACAGAAAATATGATAAAAAATCTACGTAATAAATAACCAAGATAAAGGAAAGAAAAGAACCCAAACATAAGAAATTGAATCTTATTTGGAATGCAAGTCTTGTCGTTGATCTAGTTCACGGAAAGTCAGAGGAAGTCGCTTATTCACTTAGATATTATTATAAGGCTTCCACGGTCTGAGGATCGAATGCCATCGATCAATGTATTTCGATGGAACTCTGGGCAGGAATGGGCAGATGATATGGGAGGGACACGAATTTGGAAAGTGATGGCATAGAAATATTTATTACGAATTTTTCGCCTCTATAATGCTTTTACGTAATATTTAATAATATTCTGTTTGTGATATAGACAGCTGACCTTCAAGTGTCCTTGACACTTTCAGTTGTGTTCATAAGCCACAAGTGTTTCCTGTGACCTAGTCACTTTACAGGGAATAAGAGATTACACAGATGATTCTGGGAGTACGCTCAGGGTATAACTGAATATGGGTTACTTATTTACTTAAAATATTTCATTTCGAGATTTATGAACAAAAGATTTATATTTTTTTTAATATTATGTTTCTAAAACTGATACGCTTTGCATAATGACATACTTTTGAAAACTTAGATATTTAATACCCATATGCTGTGCAAATTGGAAATGCTTGGTTCTTATTTTAGTTACAAGATAAAATAAAAAATACAAGAGGAGCCTTTGGATGAGAAATTCTTTCCCCAAATGCTCTAATTTCTAAATATTTTGAGAATCATCTATTTATTGAGCAACTCACGGATTTTTTTTACTTTTTATGAATCACTATGTAAACCTTTCCGTTCCTCACATCAAACATCTATTAATCCTTTACCAGTACGGAAAACGAGAAACAACATATTTCTACAGGTTTCGGTAAGTAGTAACTGTCAAAACGTTTTTATACAAGCAATGAATCCCCTTCATATAATACCAAGCTAATGCACCAATATTTTCATCGCGTGACTTTACTAGATTTGAAAGTGCAAAAACAGTGAAAGCTAAGGAGATGAATATAATAAAAATGCTTTTTGAAAATAATCTGAAGCAGGCCTTTTTACTGTGAAAAATTCGTATGGAATCGATGAAAGATATACATTAAAGGAAATAATATCATTAAAAATCCAAATCCTTCAGTGTGGATGTATAGTGAATAATTCCAACAAACTCAGAATCAAATAATGACGATTTATAATTAAAATTAGAATAACAAAGCCGAAACGTACAGAGGAACGGAGCTTACAGTAAACAGTAACATATAATGTTAATAAACAATTGTAACAATAAAAGTGTTCAGAGAGAACTGAGAAGGCATCAACGCAACCAAAAGGCATAACTCAATTACTTGCGCCTTTCTAATCGACAACTATTCTGACTGTCTCTCGAGTTTTTGTATCTTTGGTGACAATTCGAATGACACGAATCCTGATAGATTTATTATTAATATTCTCGAGTATTTTGAGTCTTTCATTCTTGCCCTAAACTCACCAAGTTCGTTGTCAAATGGCAGGCAAATCAGAGAATCACCGATTCTGCCTCAACTCTACAGACATCATTATATCTGTAAAACTACCTTTCGTACCAGGAGACTTACTGAGCTTCTTTACTACAAATTGGCAACAATGTCAATAATGTAAACATTTGAAAATAAAGGCTTTAAAATTTATAGATACTTATTTTTATATATAACATTGTAGAAATTCATATTTCTTCTAAAATTCACTTGCATGAATGAAATGAACAACATGGAAATTAAAAAATGAAATAATATAAACTGTGATTAAATTTGGTGAACCTCTTTGGAAATACAGTGTTAATAAAAATTGTAATGATTTTATTAAGTTCGATGTGTCAGAAGTCATATACATATCATTTTCAACTAGGAGCATAAGCCTTGATATTCTATGTGAATGAGAAATCTGTAAAACTATTTTGGCAATATCAATTACATGTTTATAATTATTATCTAGATGGTCTTCAAAAAAGACAATACACTTTTAATACAATATGCTTTATTCTGGTTTGATATGAAAATTATAAAAAAAGTGGAACATTTTATTATATACATATTATTGTGCTATGAATTAGAAAATGTCACTTTAGGCAGACAACTCAGGAGGACAAAATAAAAATCTTAAATGCATGAGGTCCTACTAAAAATACTCTAAGCGATCAATCATATTGCAGTATCATTTTTAAGGAATGTATTTCTGATCTAATTATAATAATTTTTATATTATTTTTTTAAACAGAATTCAAAGTGACTTTTAAAATTTTTCTGTGTTTCACTTTTTAATTTATTATGTATTATTTTTTATTATTTCCAAATACTAGAAATTATTTTTTTACTATATTCACTACTAGATAATTCCACTCTGTGGAATCAGAATCACACTAAAGTGGACATTAAAATTAAAGATTTTTATATTTTCAAGCGGTAAAATCCTAGTGACTTAATGACTTTAAACGGAATTGTCATATATTTTAAAAAAATAATTAATAAAATAATGGCTAATCAACTTTTTTGAAATATTATTTTATTACCATCAAAAATTTACAATTATATAAAATTTCAGAATGCCAGTACCACAGGAAGCGAGAGAAAAATCAATCACATTGTTTACCATTTGAATGCATAAATGAAATTAAATGGAAATTATCAGAAAAAGTCTTTTTCCAAAATCTTAAGAAACAAAAGTACAGTAAACTACAATCACTCACTATAAGAAGACTTCAAAAAACTTAAGATAACTTTGAAGTCCAAGACAAATAAATAAAGCAGGCAGGCGCTATTTTTCACGAATCTTCAAAACGGCCCCCTTGCGAACTCAAAAATAAAAGGAACGGACTTCTTAGAAAAGACTTCCCCTGTCACACCGCTGCCAAGTGGTTATTCTAGAAAAATATGAAGCCTTATTTATAACGCCAGGAACGACTGCAGAATTCCGTATAAAAAGTAAATTTTCTATTTT
This sequence comes from Argiope bruennichi, assembly GCF_947563725.1. Classification (NCBI taxonomy): domain Eukaryota; kingdom Metazoa; phylum Arthropoda; class Arachnida; order Araneae; family Araneidae; genus Argiope; species Argiope bruennichi. Next base: position 110,769,152 of record NC_079151.1, on the reverse strand, counting down.
CTTTTTCTTTTTTTTTAAGAAAAAGGAAATAAACCTAGTTGAGATGTGTCTATGGTGCCGAAAAAAAGACGATAAAAATCTATATAATAAATAACGAAGGAAAGTTGAAGAAGAATCCAAAGCCATAAGCAGTGGTATCTGATTCAGAATGCAAGTCTTGTCGTTGATCTAACTCATGGATCACGGAAAGTCGACTTGGACTTGCTTTTTCAGTAAGAAATTACACGACTGCTGCAGTCGAAAGATCGAAGGGCATCGATCAATGTTCTCGGATGGAACATGAGGGTGGGTGGGTGAAGAATATCGCAGAGACACACGTTCGGAAGGTGAGAACAAAGAAATAATCTGCTCATATTTTCTGCTTTAGTAGTATTTCTATTAATCAAATCAGAGTCTGTATGTTTGTGACCAGCAAATCTGAGCGTTTACAAAAAGCATCGCAATGTTGTATTTTCTAGATACTTTTTCACGCTTTTAATTTATTTAAACACACACACACAGACATTGGGGAATTTCGTTTCTATAAAAATGGAATTTTATAATACATTTTTCACTCAGTTTCTTCTGCATTACAGCTTTAAAATATGACTATTAGAATCACATTTTTCAAAAGATAATTTTTAATTAAATTTATATTTGTATTCTAGAAAAAAAATATTACTAGACTATATAGTTAGTGATAATGAAATATGAAATGTTTTATACACTTAATAATAGAACATTAAACAAATAAAATATATTCAAAAATATGCTTTATTAGAGAAATCTGAAATTAGGATATGTGAATATATATATATATATATTTAAAAAAATGTATAAATCAAGAGCTAATCCTTAAAATACTAGAAACTGATAAAATTTCTCTACAAAAACTAAATCCAACGAATATCATATGAAAGAAATAATTTAAGAATTATGTTTTAAAATTTAAAATATAAATTAAATACCAAATTACATAAAGCATTTCATCAAGTGTCTCAAGCATTTGCCCTTTCTTGCGACCAAACAATTTTTCAATGAAAAATAACTATTTTCAATTTCTTATAAATGAATTGAAATAATCAAGTTTGTAATTTTTATTATTTTTGTTTATTTTAAATAATAAATATTTTTAATTTAAATGTTTTCTGAAATTGTAATTTTGATTCTATAATTATTATTATAGTTTAATAAATAAAAAAAGCAATTGAAAAACCTTCATTTAAATGTCTCTATGGAAAAAATGTTCATATAAAATTGCTTCTTTTATTTACTTATTTGAATAATTTTAAATAAATGATTTTTAGTAATATTGTTCTTTTTTATTAATTAATAATATCTTTGTTTTAAATGTGTATTTACAAATTAAAATGAATAAAACGAAATTTAAATAGCATTATTTATCACCATAATCAAATATCTTTTAACTGTATTAATGCTTATGACAAAAATTAACGAAGTCAATTTAAAAGAAAAAAAATTTCTTCATGTATACATTTTTGATTATTCAAATACTGTCGTTATATAATGTTGTACAAAACGGTAGTTAAAGCGATTAAAACTGTTGTTCAAATTAGTTTTGGACAGTTAAACAAGGCTTTAACTTGTACTACAACAGTTAAAAAGAAAAATGTTGCATCTTGTTAGGTGATAGTCATTTGTGTAGAGGGTGATCACATTAATTCACCGAATCAATCTTCTTTTAGTTGGATCGGGTCCAATTAGGTCACTGTTTTTAGATAACGCGCATTTTTAATTTCAATCTCATTCCAGCGAGTGGAAGAAAGTATTTAAATTTGTCAAATAAGTGAATTACTATTTCATTGAGATACTTCGGATATACAAAAGTATTTAATGAATACCATTTTTTTATATTTTATATAAAAAGAAAATATCTTCGATATGAATTAAAAAATAATTAAGTTATTTATTTTGAAATTAATAAGGATCTATGAATTTTCAACCTTCACCTGCTATAGTAATTGATTATTTAAATTGAATGTATATGATATAGAATTCATATGGTACATTTTCAGGATCTTTTTAGAATTTAAGTAAAGCATTTTAAGAAATGGCAGAAAATATTCAAAATTGTCCAATGAATGAATTACTATTTCATTGAGATACCTCAGATATGCAAAGGCATCGAATGAACATCATTTCTCATAATTGTTAAAAAAAAAAGAAAATAGCGTTGATATGAATCAAAGATTAATTCATTGATTTATTTTGATATAACTAAGGATCCATGAACTTTCAAACTTCGCCTACTATAATTACTGAATATTGAAGAGTGTACGTCCATATATAGGATGCATACTGTAGAAAGGTATCTTGCAGTATTTAAGTAAAACATTTTAAGAGGTGGTAGAAAATATTCAAAATTGTCCAATGAATGAATTACTATTTCATTGAGATACCTCAGATATACAAATGCATCGAATGAACATCATTTCTCATAATTGTTAAAAAAAAAGAAAATAGCTTTGATATGAATCAAAGATTAATTCATTGATTTATTTTGATATAACTAAGGATCCATGAACTTTCAAACTTCGCCTACTATAATTACTGAATATTGAAGAGTATACGTCCATATATAGGATGCATACTGTACAAAGGTATCTTGCAGTATTTAAGTAAAACATTTTAAGAGGTGGTAGAAAATATTCAAAATTGTCCAATGAATGAATTACTATTTCATTGAGATACCTCAGATATGCAAATGCATCAAATGAACATCATTTCTCATAATTGTTAAAAAAAAAGAAAATAGCTTTGATATGAATCAAAGATTAATTCATTGATTTATTTTGATATAACTAAGGATCCATGAACTTTCAAACTTCGCCTACTATAATTACTGAATATTGAAGAGTGTACGTCCATGATATAGGATGCATACTGTACAAAGGTATCTTGCAGTATTTAAGTAAAACATTTTAAGAGGTGGTAGAAAATATTTCAACAAATATTATTTTTCGGTGACTACAATGCTGAAAATTTTAATTACTAACTCGTAGACATTTTGAAAACTGTTTACAATATTAATAATACTTTAATTTTTTAAATGATTCGATGTATCGCTGGAAGCATATTTATGTACGGCCTTCACTAAGAACCCTATTTTTCGAAAAATACTTCAGTTTGCATGATTTCGAAAAATATATCATATCTATGAAGTTGCATACCAGTATGTTCATTAACATTACTAAGGATCCGCGATAGCAGATGGACAAAATTTTAAGGTATTATTTTTAAAAAAAATGTTGTTGAGAAAAAATTTATAATAACCGACATTATAAATAAAAGATAATGTTTTTATTCATGTGTATCCCATGTATTCTTACCTCTAAACGTTATTTTTACTCATATACTTTTATAAAAAGAAAATATTGAATAAACTGTTACCAGAAAATTAAATTTATTATACAAATTCTAAAATATATGTATGAAACACTTATTATTCTTATGCTATTTGGAGATGTCTGAATTTCTAAGACAGGCCAGATAGAAATCAGTTAAGAGGAATAGTTATACATAAAAATTAAAATTTGATACTTGAGTTGAGATAAAATACGTTTCTTCTCTTTCATTGTAAATTGATATACTTCCTATTAAATGAAATATTAATATGCTATATGTATGCTAATATATTATCTTTAAAATGAATAACATTTTCCAGTAACATAAATTTTCAAAGTTAAAATCTATTTTTTCATAAAATAGTTTGAATACTAAAAAAACCTGGTAATTTTGAAATTTAAAATTACATGCTATTATTTACAAAACTTTAGAAAAATTATCCCTAAGTGAATGATTCCATAGCGAGCATAGTTTTTTCTAATTTATTTAAAACAGAAAAATCTACTTTTCTCCCATACATAGAAGTAAAGAATATTATGTCCTTAGACAATCTCAGTAAATAGGAAAATTCATAAAGTTTTGTAAGTGAATCTCTTTAATATGCAAATAATACATCGCACTTAAAAAGCTTTTTCATTTTGTTGCATGGTTTAGTTAGATATATTTTTACTTAAAATTAACATACTCATTCATATCTTTTATTAATTCTTATTATAGTTATTTACATATCTTTCTTAAGAAAGTTATTCAAAATATTTAGTTTTCGCATATGCTACTTACTGTTTCTTTCAAAGTAGGAAGCAAAACAGAATAAATAGTACAAGAAACACATTACCAAGCATATTCAAATAAAAAGCATTATTATAATGGAATTTTTAATTAAAATCAGCTATTTCATAATTTAAAGACCTTTCTTTATGCATCCAGACCATTTTAAAAACCTCTCGAAATTTTTTAGTTGATTTTAAATTTTCAGCTTCTTACACACTGAAATAAGAAGTATATTGATATAATGTGTATTAAAAAAATAAAGAAAATAATCTCATATGCATATTAAATGCTTAGATTTAAATAAAATACTTACGCAAATTTATTTAAGTTTATTCCAAAACAAATTTGTTTTTCAGATTTGCGATGTGTTCATCTTTCATCCATTTTTTTAACAAGACAAACCATTTATTTAAGGCAATCCATTTAAATTTCAATTCTAGGTTAATTAAGATTAAAATGCTTGTTCTAGAAGGTCCATACTTTTAATTCGTTCGATATATAAAAATTTATATCTTTATACTCAGATTGTATTTTATTGAAAATTTAATAGTCAGGTTGTATATATATATATATATATATATATATATATATATATATATATATATATATATATATAAATATACAACCCTCATTCGTTCCCTCATGTTGGTCTCTTATAAACTTCTAATTTCATTACAGGAAACTTCTTTTATGAATCTCGGTTTTCATTTTTATTTCCATTCTCATTGGTCAATTATTGCATTTGGTATATTTATATGAATGTATATATAAGTTTGTATTAATTTCATAGATTTGTTTTTTCAATTTAGTTACATTTAAACTTAAAAAAAGGTAATTTAACCTTCTATTTACAATGGTTTCCAATTTACTCTCTGAATTTAATAATGGTAAAATTAGCTATTGCTCTCTTCTTGTTTCATAATCTTAGCAGCAAAGCTGTTTAGTGGTCAGGGTTCGAACTCGCTAATAATAATATCGAAAACCGCATTTAAAATTCCTCTTTAATCATTTGTGTTATTAGATGAAATTATGGCATTTTTTCAACATCCCCAATATATATAAAAAAAAAAGAGAAAAAGAAAAAGAGCGAGAAAGACAAAGAAAGAGAGTGGAAGAAAAGAGAAAGCAAGAGTGAGAAATAGAGGGAAGAAGAAAAAAGAGAGAGTAAGGGAAAGAGGAAGAGAAAAAGAAAAAAAATATATAGATAGATAGAGAGTGAGTTAGAAATCCGAACTAATAACTTCAAACAAAAAAATGTATAATATGCACATATATATTGTACTTATATATATGTATATTACATATTAATACATTTATATATTAATACATATATATTGTTTACACATATATACATACATATTTGTATTAAAAACGGTACTTTCATCATGCAAGTGGCATGATCAGAACTGCTGTGGACAGTTTATTCTCAAACTTCAGAAATTCTGGAAGCATTCCTTAATATAGCATCTTATGTACTGAACTTTCATGGTATATTTATTTTTTAAGTAAACTTTCTTCTGAACATCCTGTCTTATTTATATTTAGATAGCAAATGAAGCCAGGAACTAAATTCATTAAAACTTCAAGCAAAACTTTTAAAGAAGTTAATAGGATGCAAAATAAACACTTCAAGAATTAAACTTGAAAACATTTTAAAAGAAAATATTGCATAAATCTTACATCAGGAAAATATTTTTATAAATATCGCCTTCTTTTTGGCATATGATGATGCATTTATTTATATATATTTTTGGCAATGGAATTATTTTAAACATTTCCGGCCTACTTTAACCCTTACACTTTTCTCAAAATATGAAAAAAAGAACTTCTTCGCATACCAAGAAAACTATTGGCAAAACATTCAAAGGAAAAGCTTGTTCATCATGAATTTTAAATTAAATTCAGCTCAGATATGTAATTTAAAAATCTTCCAAACTAAATCCAAGACTTTCCAATCGAACGGCGGAAGTCTACAAATTAGTTTTGAAGGCAAGTCAGCGGAAGAAATAGTTCGGAATCTTCCAGATTACTTTAGACAAACAAGCTGATTTATCGGAGAAAAACTTTCTTCTTCTGAAGTTTTTCTAGTGTGAGTTGAAAGAAACATAAATTATTCAGGGGCAAAAGGCATCGGCCAATCTTTTAATCCATTCCATAAGGCTCTGAATTCGCAAAAGAATCAGAACTTTTAACGAAATTTCACCCAAGTAAAAGTGAAAGAGATTGAAAAAGGCAAAAAGTTCCAATATCGAACACCGCTCTCTTGCGATGTGAAGAAGAAAAATTAAAACAACTTCGATCCGAAATTGGAGATTTTCTTGTTAAATAGATGGAAAGTTCCGGCAAATTTCCTTTGCGAAATGAGAGAAAAAGTTAAAAAAAATTAAAGAAAAAAATGGAATGAAATGAAAATAAATATCGACCTTCGTGAAGAAATATAGTTTCTTTTTATTCAATTGATTTTTTTCGGGATTGAAACTGAAGGAAGATATAAATTCAGAAGTGATGTTATTTTCTTCAAATACTTTAAACTATCAGATTACAATTCGATGATACAGATTTGATTTTAAAAAAATTGAATCTTGAATTTCTATAATATTTTAATCACTTGTTTTATATTATAAGCAAATTTTAAAATTCAAATGATTTATTCAAATTGAAATTTTATTTTACCTCAATATATTTATTTGTATTTAGGAGAATTATTTAATTTAATAATAATCGAATATTTTTCTTTTAAATTCAGCTTTTACAAACGTTTCTTTTAAAATGCTGTGCTTTTTCTAATATCTTACAAGCATTTATAAAACAATAAATAGAATACACGATACCTTAGTTGATCAATTTAGTGTCAAATAAATTTTGATGGCGAATATTTCTTCTTTATAACGTTACGTTACAAATTATATCTAGAAAGCGAACGACAAGCAAAGTTAATTACCTTCGGATTGATGCTCTTAACTCACCCACTGCAGTTGGATTTTAGTTAAATTTATTATTTTTCATTTATTTCAACAACGAAAAGTCTATTGAGGAAATGCGAATATGCATGAGCAACTTTTTTCTTTCATCCTCAACCATGAACCGAGTAGAGTTCCTACAAGGCAAGTATTCGAATTGCTATAATGCTCAATCATGTACCAACTGGAATTCCAAGAAGACGTATGCGAATGTGCATGCGATAACTTTTTTCTTTCATCCTCAACCATGAACCCAGTAGAGTTCCTACAAGGCAAGTATTCGAATTGCTATAATGCTCAATCATGTACTAACTAGAATTCCAAGAAGACGTATGCGAATGTGCATGAGATAACTTTTTTCTTTCATCCTCAACCATGAACCCAGTAGAGTTCCTACAAGGCAAGTATTCGAATTGCTATAATGCTCAATCATGTACCAACTAGAATTCCAAGAAGACGTATGCGAATGTGCATGAGATAACTTTTTTCTTTCATCCTCAACCATGAACCGAGTAGAGTTCCTACAAGGCAAGTATTCGAATTACTGTAATGCTCAATCATGTACCAACTAGAATTCCAAGAAGACGTATGCGAATGTGCATGAGATAACTTTTTTCTTTCAGCCTCAACCATGAACCCAATAGAGTTCCTACAAGGCAAGTATTCGAATTGCTATAATGCTCAATCATGTACCAACTAGAATTCCAAGAAGATGTATGCGAATGTGCATGAGATAACTTTTTTCTTCCATCCTCAACCATGAACCCAGTGAGTTCCTACAAGGCAAGTATTCGAATTGCTATAATGCTCAATCATGTACCAACTAGAATTCCAAGAAGACGTATTCATTTTGCAATAATTACGAGGTGGACAACCATGTGCCGACCAGAATTTCATCAAAACATGTTGCAACAGTAATATCGTGTTGATCAGTTTTCAACCAGATTTACATTAAGACATGTTACAATGATTATGTAATGGTCAACAGTGTGTTAGCCAGAATTCTATCAAGACATGTTGCAACAGTTATGTAGTGGTTATTCTAACCGGATTCAACCAGATTTACTTCTTGCCAAGTTGCAATAGTTATGTAGTTGTTAATCAGATTTATTTCTACCCAAGTTGCAATAGCTATGTAGTGATCAACTATGTGTCCACCAGAATTCCATCTTGATAAGTGCTTGGGTGTTAATCTTACTTGAAACACAATTATTTATTTTTTAATATTCCATAAGCGAGCAATTCTTCCATTACTGTTCACACATTACATTATTCTCCAAGAAATATCCAATGCATCCACATGCTTATATTCTATCGTCACAGGTAGCATCTGATAAGGTTACGGAGTTTTAAATTGTCAAATGAATATTATCAATTGCTAAGTATCCTTAATTATGAAAAATAACTGTAGGTCCTGTAGAGGTCGAAAGAAAATGTGATTTTAGAGTCCTGCTCTTCCATACAGATATATTTTACTGATTTAATTATATCTATATAAAAACGGTATTTAAATAATAAATATACTGACGAAATAATATAAAAATAAAATTTAGATACGAGCCATCTTTATGTGATTTGATTTTAGCATTGTAGGCACAAAGGTTTAAAGTTGAAAGGGAATGTCTGTCTAATAGTCAAACACGTAAGAATGATCTCTCCGAAACTTTCTCATTTACTCACTAATAAAAGTATACCTATCTAGGCAGATTTTGGGAAAGGCGGTGAATACTTCCAATGCTCAGATTTTTATTTTCAGAGTCTCCCACATAAGAGTTGTATACTTCCTGGTCCGGTATTTATGTGTAGTAACATTATGCCATGAATGAATAATAGTTGCTAAATAACCCATTAGAGAACGATTTTGGATAAAGTTTGTTACTTGGTTGATGTTCTCTTCCCCCGCATAAAATTGCGGACACTGAGCAAAGACCACGTGACATAAATGTGCAGACTTTTATTATCAGGATTTTATATATAAGAGTTAAGTGCTTCGCAGCATAGCAAAGAAGTGGCATTTTGTTAATACACAATTGTCAAATACGTATTTTGAATAAAATATTTTCTATCGATTTTATCCAGTATTTAGCATATGAACCCAATTGTAGTCATTAGATCATATAAAAAATTTGCATTATTCAAAATATTGCTTTTTAGCTATGACAGTTACATTCATGCAGATATACAGACTGACAAGTGGTTATCATTTTGACGTATTTAATTTTACATTTCATACAAATCTACATTTTAAATTCACTACAAAAACCTACGTTTCGTAATTATTATTGATAAACACAATTGCAGGGCATTTGCAATCTTGCCTATATTCTCAATTCTATGGGTGGGGAGAGGGGGATAAAATCATCATTTATTTGGAGAATGTACGGGAGTTTTGGTAGACCACTTCCATTTGTTTACAAATGAAATGAAAAATTACTCTGAAAACCTTGCACAAGAGATCGCTTCAACTCCAAATATATTTATAAAAAATTATCATTTTCAGTAGCAGATTTGAAAGTAAGCAACATATATAAGATAAATAATGATAGCAAAAGCTGTTCAAAATAAACTCAGGTGCAGCTCAGGTGCCGTCCTCGTCATCTGACCGCGGTTTGAAATTAAGAGGTTCATCCCTAAATAACCCTAGTGTTGCTTAAAACGGGATGTTAATATGACTAAACTAAACTTGTGACTAACATTCCCGGTCTGTGCACTATTTTGGTTTCATACGGTCGGGTAAAAGGAGTCCAAGATACGCATTTGATGTTCTGATGCTTGTGCATCAACCGCGTCACAACAATTATTTGCCAGAGATTAAAAGCTAATACGTTCCTTCGAAGTCTAATAATAAAATCTCGGCCCTTATTCTAGAGTTAAAAATCCATAAGTACATTTATCAGGAAATATACGAGAAAGTTTGGAGGATATCGCTCCTGTCACGTATTTTTATATATTAATGTAATTTGTTATTTTTGGATAAGCTATCTTCCAGAGGACGTTCAATGAAGGGCAATCAAGGTCATTAGAAAACGGTTCAAACTGTTGGCGTAACCCTAAAAGAGTTATTTTGGACTACAATATAACAAACCAAAAGCACAAACACAAATATAATACATGCCTCAATATAACATTATTGTAAATTTCACGTGCATTTTACTTGGTAACGAACAACGTTATATTTTATGTCCACAATTTGCAACTAAAAAAGAGGCAATGCATAAGAACCTTAAAATAGAATTTTGACTGAATTTTCTATTCACGTGAGGTTCACTGGAACACGGAAATCAATTGACTTCCGGAACTCAATCAATTTCCATACAAAAACAATTCCCAAGACGGATCTATTGAATCAATCTGCATAAATGCCTACGAAATAAGAAAACTTCGGAGGGAAGCAGTTTTGATAAGAAAATTACAACTTTCTTAGAGCATGCAGGATATTTCTTCGAAATTGTTTTGGGAGGGTTGGAAAGTGGATGCAAATGGAACAGTGACGGTGAAAATGGTGAAGAAACATTGTTTTATCAAAAGTTTGGATGGTTAAGACATTGAGGTATGAGCGATTGAATTACTGAATAATAATATTCAGGTAAACATATGTACTTAAAACGAAGAAATATTGCACATAATTTTTATAAATATTTACATAAAGAGCAAGGATAAATATTATTTATTGGTTGTCTTGCGAAATACCAACTAAGTGGATCATATTTTTTTCACTTAAATCTCCCTGGAAGTTAATCGACCTTTTCGATGATAATAAGATTTATTTTCATCCTTAAGGTGCAGAACTTCCAACAAGAAAATATCTTAACGGTTAATTAACCAAGGGAAAAGGCGGAGGATGAACCGAAAATAATTCAAATTTTTAAATTACAGGAAAATGGATTAACAAAAGTCTTCTAAATTTAATCTATGATATCATAATTCATAAATGCTACTAGGGGGCTCCACCCCCTGCTGGCTTATGCTCGACAACCTCCAGGAACTGCTAATGTAGTTTCTACAAGATCGCTTCGCTTCCTCGCCATCTTCTAGACAACTTTAGTCTAGCAACAGCTATATTCAGATTCAATTTATTCCAAAATATGATAAAACAACAAAAGAAATAAAAAATGTAAAGCAAAAAGTACACTCCCACAACTATTCTCCTATAGTTCGGGAACTTCGCTCCGTACATATAAAAGTTTAACCCTATATCGTTCATTACGACTGGATCTTCTTATGAACGATTCTTGAGCATTTTCATTCGACCTGTCTTTACTTTTTCGACGAGTTCGTTTTAAAATCGATACGGCACGACTTAAACTCATCGTAAAAAATTTTGTCCATTTTTTACCGTTGTTTTATTATTATTATTGTTATTTTTTTGTTTAAAAATTGTTCAGACCGATGAAATCTTATCAAACCACATGCTGATGTTCCCGGGCTAGTTCGAAGTGTTGCCAAACGGCGATTAACAAATTCGGCTAGATTTTGTGTCCACGTAAGCGTTTTATATATATAAATTGTTTAGTTTATCTTTTAATTGTTACCAAACTATTCATCAATACAAGCTGCTTCAAAATTTCAGGTACCCGAAACTGCGCCTTCAGGACGAGTTTATCTTTCAAAGGGTGATAAACAATGAATAGCCTGAACGCATATTCAGAATTCTATGTTAAGTCTTGGTTTTAATATCATTAACTGCGTTATCATTACATTCAATTTTAATACACTTATTTTTTCTTTAAATATGGGTATTCATTATTTATTTGGCTAATTCAGTTTCGCTAATTTCCGTGGTTGCTGTGCTGTTTAATTCCATTGATAATTAGAATTCCATTTCGCTAAATAAATATAAACATCTTTCTCACCTTTTCATTCCTACTTTCATGGAATCAACGCCTCCAGCAGAAGATCGGAGCATTTTAATACTTGAGAATAAGTTAATATTAGCAATTCAAAGGTGTCTAGATTCATGGAAACGATTGGGAAATCCAGCGGCTTGTTTTAATCATAACGTTTGTGAACGTAATTATTAATGATAATAACATAAAGCCTCAAGAGAAGAACTCATGTTCTTAAAGATAAAAAATAAGTAAAACTGCTGATTATTTTAAGATAATAGTGGAACAATTCCATTGTATGGCTGTGAATTTTTAAAACAAACGAAATTAGAAATAATATATTATACTGCAATAAATATAACCATCCAAAAAGAAATGGGTGAATTGCATAGTTCTCTCTGTGTTGATTCGGTATGAAGCGAGTAATATAAGTCGAGAGATTCAGAATTTCTTTTATTGAATGATATTTACAATATATCTTAAAACTACTAGTGAATGCTATTGACACTAGTGACTACTAGTGAATGCTATTTCATTTACCTAATTTTTTGAATTACTGTATTTATATGCATACGAAAGTACAGACTTCAGTCACAAAGCACTGTCAATGCCCAAATGGATTTCTAAATTTGATATGCACATTCGATGCTAAAATTGCGAACCTAAATATATTTGGCTATCTCTTTACCTTTTATAGCAACACCTCCTATGTAAACAAATTTACTATCTACTGATTTCGTTCAAACTTCTATTCAAATCTACAAATTTTAATGCAGATACCACTTATCAAATTTTATGCGGTCCCATAAAGTTCCAAATAATTATTTTTGGACTTCGGAAGGACTTAATCTTGGAGATTGGTCAAAACTTTTTGTAGGAAGTAAGTATAAATTGGAAATATCTGGCATCTTTTTCATTCAGCTGTCCTTTAGTTCACATGGGTAGGTTAGATGAGAGTCTGTCACTTTCGACAAAAACACCAATACAGGATTCATGAAATAATCAACCAGCCGCTTTTCGGTCTTACTCTATTTAAATAAATTCCAATGTCCATTATGCTTAGAAAGAAGCTTCAAGAGAGTTTCTATCTGATCTGAAGATCTCTGAAATACAGACTCCTAAAATACAATCAATCTCCATACAGAAACTATTCGAAAGACAGATATTCTCATTCAATCTACATAAATGTCTAAGAAATCGGGAGACTTCTAGACAGGAAGCAGTTTCGCTGAAATGATTACAGTTTTATACAGACGTTCCGAATTTTTGATGCAATTGTTTTGGATTGGCTGTGAAATGAACACTAAATGCGAACACTGGTATTAAAAAAAAAGAACTGTATATTATCTTTTTTATTTTATTTTATTCATTTGTTTATTTGTCTTTAAGCAATGGCTGCATCAGAAAGTTCCTGATGTAATCTATACTTATAATAAAGTACAATCTGTGTGTGTTTTGGTGCTTTACAGACCAGATCGTTTGATCTACAGCTACCAAATTTCTCACGTGTACCTTGGAGGCGAAAATGTGCACTTCGGAGCAATTTTTTTCAAATTTTTAATTCGAATTTTAATTAATTAAAAATTAAGCGAAATTTTAATATTTTTCCGCTATAACTTCCGAAAATATTACAGCAGAAGATCGATTTTTACATCATGATGAAGATCAAAAAGTAATATTTTTAAAGATGCTAATGTTTTAACCAACAAATTACACTTCTATTTTTAATGAATTAAAAAAAAATATTTTAATCACATTTAAAAAAAAATTATTTTACAAAAAATAAAATTTAACCTGCATGAGCATGTTACGCGTACATGGGAAAAAATTAGATTTTATCAAAATGTTGCCATCATATTGATCAAAGCTCAAAATTAAAAAAAAAAAAAAACTATTACTGAAAATTAAACATATAAAAATGAAATGTTCAGCACGTGTATGCATAAAATGAAATAATTTTTTTTTTCTAAAAAGTAAATGCAAAGAAACGTTTTCTATTACTATTACAATATCTATATTATCAATTCGATAAATCAACTTTATTTAAGGCAAACTTAGTTTAATATATAACCTTTAAATTCAAGGCCCAATGGCTAATTTGTAAACCTTTAATAATAGAAGTACATGTATTAAAATCGTCTAAATGAAGTTAATAATTACATTGTATGTAACTTGAGTGTATAAATGAAGAATGTTTCGCTTTTATCTAGATCCTCTGCTCTGTGAATCATATTTAACAAAATATTCTTGAGATAACAATAGTTTTAATAAAAAGTGTTGCACTCCAATCAATTAAATCAATCACTAAAACTGATTGATTTATGAAAATTTGAATATCCATTAAAAATTGGCGATTTTAGATCACTTCATCGATCGTCTCATAGATGATACCTTAATTAGCGTCCAGGGTTTCTCTAGCCTGATTGGCCTAAGATTATGAAAATGTTGATTGTTATAAACTATTCGATTCAAAACTTCATAAATTGATCAGATTTTATAGCAGAATATCGAAATGTTCATTTACTTATTTAAAAGTTGAAATGTCAGGAAAATTTCTCTGAATAAAAATCATTAGGGTCAAAGGATGTATAAAATTTAGATTTCATAATTTTTGAAGCACAATTACAGACAAAAACAAAATAAAATATTGTTATTCACATAGTTTAAATCCTTTTAAAAGTAAAACCAAAAACTGAATTTTATGATGAATCTCAGAAAGTCTTGAGATATTACAAAGATTATGAAAATTATTCTGTAGTGCATATAAGACTTAAATGCTGAACGACTCCGTTTTCAGTATTTATATTTTTTGAAAAATGTTTGGTTTCAGTATAAAAGAAAATTATTACATGCAGTTTAATCATTCCTTCATTAATTTAAAGTTGAAATCTTACGTGAGCTGACTGGAAATTCTCAAGAGTGATTGGTTTAATATTATGAAAATATTATTTGTTCTCAAATTGTAATATTACAGCTTCATAAATCGGTCAGATTAGATTCAAAATATTGCAAATAATGGATGCTTCAATTAAATTATTTTTTATATACATTCTATTTTACAAGAGGGTTATTTTGTGCACATTATTACATTGAATCTTAGTAAAAACTTGTCACATGAAAAAAAAATCATTCATAAATTATTATACAATTGTATCAGTTCTTTCTTAGCAAATTTTTCTTTGAAGGTTACCTCTTAATAACAGCAATTTGATGAGTTAGTTATTATTGATTAAATCCACGGTAATTGCAATTTTAAAGCTCAGTTTTTAAAAATTTCTCTTTCATGTAACCATCACAGTATTTTAAACTAAGAAGAGAAGACAGTTGACAGGGCAGCTAAGCGTTTAGAAATATTGTATATAAACATGGGCACAGCGTTGTTATAAGCCATAACCTATACATAATTTAATGACCTTTTGCTTATTTCTATCATATAAATTGCACATTCCTTTACCGCACTGAACAAAATTTCAGGCATAAATTCCTAAGTGCGTAGGATGATTATGCTATTAAAAGATTACTACAGATTATTGAAGGATTACTACAGAATTATATCTGCCCGTCATAATTCCAGTACACACTATTGTATAAAAGTTGTTTTTACATCATCGTAAAATATAAAAAATTAGTTTTTTAAATTTAGTGTATTTCTAATTTAGTGACATGAATTTCATTTCATCACAGCAAAGTTTCAAAATGTAATATTTTGTTTAAATTAGTTTAAATAAACATAAAAATACCTTAAACAATATTTTTTAAATATGACTATATTTAAAATAAATTGTTTAATTACTATCGTATTAGGATCGATGTTTTTAAAACATCGACTCTAAATTGTAATTGTACAACTAAATCAGAAATTGTACGACTTCATATATTATTTCTTTTAGATATATTTAAGCACTTACGAAGCCGTGGGTTCAGAGGCTAGTATTCGCTATATATTTTTGATTTTGTGCACTTTTCCCATCCAGCATTTTGAATATTAATACATTCATTTTAATATGACAAAGCACAGTATCAAGTTAAATTTTTTTAAATAAAAACAAACTAAAATCACTATATTAAAGCATTTTACTTGGCACTCACAAACAGATTTTATCTACTCTTTTTACATCCTAGGCTACAAGATGTCAATTTTATTTGCTATCCTCAAAAGAGGTTTATTCAAACGTACATTCAGAAGCCGACTCTGAAAAAAAAAGCTCTTCCAGCTTTCCGCTTTTGAAGTATCAGGAGAAAGGAGAGATCTTTGAAACAGCATATTCTTCGGCGGGATGTTGTAAAGAGAGCGAAACACAAATATTCCGTTTGGTGAAAGGAACAGAATGGCTTGACCACTTTAACTGTCTCCCTGTATTCACGTCACGTCCTTTCCTCACGAATAAGCCGGTGTTCGTATTTAGTTACCACCCTCCTGCTGGGATTGAAGAAAGAAAAGGAACCCACCTCCGAAAAAGGGGAGAAGGGAAACATTCTGGAATAAACAAATTCCAGTGTTGATGATTCCTTAGGGCGTCTTTATTCCTTTGCTGTTGTAAATCGTGAGAGATAAAAATATACTTTATTGTTGAAACACGCCATTCTGTGGCGAGTTGTGTTTTATTTGGTAGAAATCACATGATTTTAACAAAATAGAAAATCCACAATAATAACATAAAGATTTTTTTCTCTTATTAAATTAACATATTATGTTCGTTTTTTTATAATATCAATTTATATTAAACTAACTTTTACAATAAAGATATATGTACATAAATATTGCCACATTTAAGATAATAAAGCTGTACATTTACTTCCTTATTTTGAACGTGATAATAATAAAAAAATTAGTAATTTAAATAAAACAAATCAAAATAAAGGAATATAATTATTTATTGGCAATTTCATGTTAAAATGATGAGCTTCAGAAAATTCCAGTAGCTTCATGTAATTCAGTTTTTTTTTTTTTTTATTTAGTCTTCATCATTAGAAGTTAGATTGTGATTAGTTTTTCCTTTTTTTTTAGTGTACCTTTATTTTACTTATTTTAACTTATTAACCAATTTTTTTCCTAAACTTGCATTTTCTTCTTGACAATATTAAGCTTTCAAATGTCTATTTTGAAATTTAATAGTATTATTTCTAAATATTTGAACCTTATACGTACAAAATGCGAGAAAATATTTCTAAAACATTAATTACTGCGTTCATTTTTATACACTTAGTTTCAGAACTAAATTTTGTTGATATAAAAACTCTGAATAACATTGCGCGAGAATGTTCAAGAAAGAACAATATTTTACAATGTTCAAGATATTCTGTGATATTAATTACATCTTAATATATTGTGAAATATTATGCAGGCTTGAGCCATAATTTATATTATTTTTGCGACAGTATTCAGATTTGAAATGTCTTTTTAGAAGTTCCATAGCATTAACTCTATTTGAACCTTAGACGTACAAAATGCGAGAAAAAAAATTGCCAAAATATTAATTACTGTATTCATTTTTATAAATTTAGATTGGGAACTAAATTTTATTGGTATAAAAACTCTGAATAAAATTGCGCGATAATGTTCAATAAAAAGCAATCTATTAACGATGTTCATGACATTCTGTGATACTAATGATATCATAATATATTGTGAAATATTATGCAGTTTTGAGCTATAATTTATAGAATTTTCATTTCTAGAATCCAAAAAAATAATATTAATTGCAGTATCCTAATTAAATTTAAATCAAATTTCGAACTGAAATTCTGAAATTTCTGTCTCTCGATTTATATATGATATTTGGCATCTTCAGAATCTTGAACACATTTAATCTATTGCAAATTTCGTTCAATAAGGTATTTTATATACTAATCCACACATTCAACTACGTAATTATTAATATTAAATCACAGCGTATGCGTGTATCCTTGACAAGCGATTGGTGACAAAATTTGTTGGGGACCTGCATCCAGTTATGTCTTAATTAATCGGGATATTGAAAAATATGTTTTAATTTTTAATAGTGGTGGATATAGTATTTCAGGCCCTTGGCAGAGCACATTACAAAAGTCATAATTTTCAAATGGGTCTAGTTAATTTAGATTCACATTTCATTTAATATAGATAATATTGCAAGGAAAACTTCAGTACAGAAAGTGTACGGTGAAATGTCTAACTGGCTCGATAGTGATTAACGACACTTTATTCTCAACCATTGCCAAACGGTCGACATGAAAACTTGAAACACAAGCTATAAAACACAGATGACACGCAAGCTAAATAGTACTTACAAAAATTAAGAATAAATAAGCTCTGAAACTCATTATTAAACAATCACAATAGCAGTCTTAGATTCCCAAGAAGTGCTTAGAGATAACTCTCTGGATATCAACACTGCAAAGACAGAATTTTCTAGATTATGCCTTCTCTCTGTTCGTCTGTACGCCTTTACTTCCTTGAAATATTATTCCTTGACTTCCTTTATAGTTCTCTTATCCAAATATCGAATGTTCTAGAATAAACGCTAGTCTTAAGATGTATCTCCAATATTTTCTAAGATCAACATTCATTTTTCGCCTCCAAATTTATCCACAAATCACTAAAAGTTGCCAAATTTGTTGACGAGTCTAGAAATTATTGACCACATATGCATCCATTCAACATACATTCGAGTAGTCAGTAAAACTATGTTTCTTAATATAAAACTACCCGCGTAGAAAATCAATATTGCAGATTCTTAGTATTATATATATCTGTGTATTGATTATAACTACGCAATATCTATTTGAATGTAAGATAGCATAAATAGAATATCTTTGAAATATTCTATTACATTTGAATGTAAGATAGCATTTATTCAAAAAGCTTAAATTTTATAATTCATAAAAATTTACATTTTTTTCCCTTAATCAGCAATTAGGCTAATAACAACTTCCTGAACTATTTGTCAGTGATTTGCCAGTGACTATCTTAGCTCCTTGAGTCTAGGCAGCTTCCTAGTCCGCTTGATATTAAATTCATCATTGATTGGTGATGTGACATGTCACAAAACATAGAAGATAGCAAAAAACAAACAAACAAAATCCATTCGATAAAAGAAGTCGTCTGTCTTGACCACTTTAAACGTCTCTCAAGATTCTTCTCACGTCTTTTCCGGACGATGATAGGAAGAGGTACATCAGCATTCAACGTGTCCCTTCTTCTATGGTATTCGAAGATAGAAAATAAACAACCAGCAGTGTTTTGATTCTTTTGGGTGTCTTTAATCCTTTCCTTAAAGTTATCCGAGATAAAAATAGATCTTTATTATTGAGAAGGTCATTCGGTCGTGAAGAGAAATTATTTGAACGAAAACTTATAAAAGTTTCTACAAATATTGCAACTTTTAACCAGATTTAATTAGAACTATTGTCTGAACTATTCTGTTCGATTAGACCCTTTATTTTCGATTAGACCCTTTATTAGACAGATGTTTAAATAATTAAATTTATTTTGTCTACTATTACTACTAGCAATAGAGCATTCAAATAATTTTAGGAAATATTTAATCGGAATATTACAAAATACTACATAATCTTTACTCATTGCGTTTGAATAACATGTCTTTTACTATTAAATTCAATTCTTTAAGTGTCAGATAATGCGTCATGGATAATAACCAATGTTCCAAACTCACGGATTTTCTTTAAGATAGACCAGACATTACCACCAGCCGCGGTGGCCTGGTGGTAATGTCTCGGCTTGTGAACTGTAGGGTTTTAGGTTCGAGACCCGATTCAACCAAAGAACCATCGCGTGAGGGGGTTTGTTGCACGCTAAATCCGTCATGCCAAACGTCCTCCCGCTGGTGTGGTGAGGAGAGAGGGGTGCCAGCTCAGGTGTCGTCCTCGTCATCTGACCGCGGCTCGAAATTACGAGGTCAGTCCCAAAATAGCCTTAGTGTTGCTTTGCAACGGGACGCTAATATAACTAAACTAAACTATTCTAAATATCACTTAAAATCTCATCATGAAGATTATTATCTTTATTAAAACTTTAGATTTCTAAAAAAAATATTCTTATTTACGCATAATATACAATTTTAGTATTCTATCAGAGTAATTTCCATTTCAAATTTAAAAAGGAAAGGTATTTCAGGAAAATTTCCATTCCAAAAATAAATTAGAATTTTAATTACATTTATTACCTATTTTAATATTGATTGGATACCCTAGATTTTCTTTTTTTTAAATTACATTATGTCTTAAAATTTTTATAATATTATATGACTTTCAATGCTATTTAATACATTTAACTATATTAATAAAACAATGTTGAAACTCTTTGAGAATTTCAATATTTTTCTCTTTCACAGATTTTATAGTTTTAACTTTCAGGATTATTTGATCTAAAATTGAATGCGTCTTCATTTACTTTTTAGATTATATATCTTTTGTAAAATAAAATTTTGGCTAATATATTAATATATAAATTCATGAAAATATTAGATCATCGTTGGAAAAAAAAATAATTTTGAAAAATTGAAAACTCTAGACTATGAAGAAATCCAATTATAGGGATTTTTAGAGAGCAACTTTACAAATATTTCTGCAAATATTGCAATTTGTAACCAATTTTTTTAAAAAAATTCTTTTTTTTAAACTAAAAATCAAAAACTAAAATTTAAGTTAAGTATTATTAGATAGACATTTAAGGAATTATATTTATTTTCTCCTCTTTACATAGCAATAGAACATTTAAATAATTTAAGAATAATATTTTGGGAATATTTAATCTAAAAATTACAAATTCTACATAATTTTATTGTTATAGAACTTAATAATAAGTCTTTTTTAGATATAAATTCAATTCTTCAAGTACTTGATATTTTAAAATTAGATACTTTTTTATTCTTTGAAAATTTAAAATAAATCCTCAACTTTAAAAAAATAATTTTTCAAGAATTTACACATGAATATAGGCAAATTATATATAAATATATCCTGAAGCCTACTTCAGGTACAAAATGATAGTATGTTATTTTGATTTACAAGTTAAACAGGATTTCACGCTGTGATCTGGGCGTCCCGGTTCGGACATGGTTGCGCTTCCTCTTCTGTGTTCTATCTGTGAGGTGTGTGAATGCGTCCCTTCTAAAAAAGGGTTTGTGAAAGCGAATGTACCGCAGTAAATAACTAAGTCTTACTCTTGGCCCTTGTTGGATCTACTGAAAAAAGAGACGCTTACTCGGCTTAAATCGCTGTCAGCGTGCTTGTAAAGTACCATAAATCACAACACAGTATCATTATCATATCAACTAATAATAATGTATATGTGCTGGAACTCTACAGGAAAAAGTTATTTGATTTCATGGTGCTAAACCCAAAATTTTCTTGATTCCAGCACAATATTATTTCCAATGGAATATTAAATTGGATACTATGTTAACTTTAATACTACAAAGATTGTTACCAATTTTTACAAAGAAATTTCAAAATAATTTACATATAGTATGTATTACATATATTATATATTACATTACTTGTATGTTTTATTTCCCTTTTATATTTACCCTCCTAAGCTTCCTGTTGCATCTTTTATTCTATATTCTCAAGCGCAGTTCTTAGAGACATATGTTAAAGCAACACTAAACGAGCTCCACACTTCTCGAAATTCCTGTAGAATGGAATTCTTTAGACTGCATGTTCTCTGCCGACATCTTGTAACAGTATCCTAAACAAGAGAGGGCAATACACAAATACATCTGTTCGATGGGAATGAATAGAATGCTTTGACCACTTTAACTATCTTCCCGTATTCTCGTCACGTCCAACCTCATGAACAAGGGGAGGGAATACATCAGCATTCCGTTCTACACTCCTTTGGGTTGAAGAAAGAATTGGACCCTCTGAAGAAGGGGCATTGAGAAACCTCATAGAATAAAATACCAGCTGCATTGCTGATTCCTATGTGAGTCTTTATATCTTTTATTCAATTGGTCAAGAATAAAAATACAGCTTATTATTTATCCGCCGCTTTTGGTGACCCTTTGATAAGCCAGGATTAAAAGCTGCTAAACCTTTCAATTAAAAATCGTATACAACTATATCATAATGGATTAAATCCCCAGCAAAATATTTTTAGTTCAAACATTGATAGCCATTATATTATAATTCAAACATTGACAGAGCCTGATTAAGGCAGGGGCATACGAGGCAGTTGCCCCTGACCCCCACATCAGACCGGAGCTCCCAAATCGAATAGAAAGTTTATTTTACGTTCCTTTATTTAATGAACTTTTTAAAACTGAACATCAGTGTAAAATCCGTCAGTTTTATGTTAGCTTCTTCATTAGAGCACAGAAAATCTATATTTCGTAAATCCATGGCTTTCTAGGACGGAACTCAGTTAAATTTTCGCAATTATGATGGACAAATTTGGCCAATCAAACGTCTGTATTTTTACATATTGCAAAATGCGATATGTTTACAAAAATAAGATCTTCTGATTGGCTTAATTGAGCCATTTGTATGCAAAAAATGCAGGAAATAAATAAATTCTCCTACAGATGAAAATAACTGTTGAGTAATTTGCATATTTTTCATTAAAAAATGTACTAATATTTTGTTTATGAGATTTAGGAGTTTCTCTTATAAATAGATGCTTGAAATAGTTGTAGAAAGCATTTTAATATAAATCTTGCCTTAGCATTTTGTCAGATTGTACTTTAAATTCATCGGTTAAATGTGGTACTTTGAGTTATGACTAAGAGTGTTCTTAGTTTTAAGTTTAAATAGTATTTTGAATTAATTAACGAAATACAAGTTCTATACACTTCTATGCACGGCTCTTCAATACAAAAGTAGTGGAGCAGAGGAGGGAGAGGCAATAAAGTTTTTGACGAAGCTACCAATTAGGCTAAATCGGTGTTCAGGCTAGTAGTCAATAGTGACAGACGTTAGTGAGCTGTTATAATTGTGCGAAGCTTATCACCTGTGAGCTATTACCACTGTTGTGATTTTTTTCTGCTGTTTATTGTAATCTTTTATTGTACTTTGGCTATTTTTTTTGTCTGTGCGTTTGCGTTTTCTTGTAGAATAAAGAGTCGTTTCATTATTAAGCGGGCTGGACTGTTCCTTCGTATATACAATGCGCCGGACCTTTAATTTTTAGATTTTGAATTTTTTTCATAATAGTATGTGTAATTCAATACAGCTGGAACGCAGAGTAGTATATACGAAATTCCACGTTTGTTTGTTTATATCAACTGATTAATGAATATAAGAGCAATTAATGAATGCAGCAAGTTACCAGTGAGCAGTGAACTCACTGGTAACTTGCATTGTCCGAGACGAAAATTAGCAGGTAAGATAGTAAAGAACTAACGAACTCAGGAAGCTAATAAGATTCGGTCCGAAACAGAATGATGGTAGGAATCAGAACAATATGCGATAAACATATTAGAATTGCCGTAATATAAGCATTACGCTTACATGTTGTCGAATTTCATGATTGAGTGCCGTTGTTCTGGAATGATATTCTAGAACACTGATTAAAGAATCTTCGAAACATCAAAATATTTCGATAAAATTTCTTTATAAAAATTCGGCCATCTCACTCTTCCAGGCAATCAAATATGAAGAAGTATTCTCCTTTGAGTGACAATGGAGAATAGCAAGTACTGTGAGTAGTAATACGGAAATTATTGGGTACCATCTGTTTTCAGTGATATGACATTTCCTATCTCTTCTGCTTATCCAGTGTATTACAGATGACAAGACAATGTTATTCAGTGCATACGATACGGTAATCTGCGTTGTTCAAACAAAGTTTAGAGATTAAAATCAATGAAAGAAGGTAGGAAATAAAAATGATTTGAATCCATGTCAGATTCATGGTTGTAAGCCAGTGAAGATTACATAAGGCCATCACACAAGAACATTGCAATTTAAGCATTACGTATAAGTATAGACGATTCTTACGGCTGAGTTCGCTCATTCTGGAACGATATTAACTAGCATCGATCTCACAATTTGTAGATCACTCAAAATTTCTTATAAAATTCCCCTATAAAAATTAGGAGAACATAGGAGTTCTAGAATATTATCTGACACAAACACGTGATATTTCTTACCACTTGGGACTAAATTATTTCGATTAGTTATTCTTATTACTACTTGAAGTTTGTACTTTTTAATAAAAGTACACGGTATTCCCAGTGTTTTTCAAGAAGTAATTTGTATAGGTAAAATATATAGGTAAAAATGAATAGGTAAAAAGCATAGTAAGAATTTCCTATTAGAAAATTACCAATAGGAAAAATCAGTCATTACACTAATATAATAGTTTTCAAATTTGTCTTTGTTTATGAATAGGTCATGGTTATCGAATATAATGCTGATATGAATCCAATTTTGCAGAAGAGTTTATTAATTGGAATTATTTCAATTCAGCAGCAATATGGAATTCATTTAGACTAACCGATCGTGGAAAGACAATAAATATATTTTAATAATCATAAACTAATTATTTTTCTTTAATTCCATAATTTAAGCTTATAACAAGAAAGTACTTAAGTTTGAAAACGTTTCTCATTCTGATAATATAATTCCCTTTGAAGCATTCAATTAATAAAAATAACGCCAACATTTTATACTGAAGTTACTGAAAACTATTTTTAGAAAATAACCCACTTCTAGAGTCAGAATAAAATAAAAACTATAAATAATAATTAAATAGAAGCTTTTCAATAACTAAAAAAAACATTCAACATTAACATGCAATTGAATAAAAGTGAAAAGTAAAGTAGTGTAATTCTACATTAAAATTAAAACATTACCAATTTCGCTTTCTCTTTCTTTTTCTACTAACCCTTGTATGGTCTCAAACGTAATAATTCATTTTTATTTTTTCTCAGTCCACTCTTTTACTAAAGACGGGAAATGCAATTAATGTAATTAAGAACGAGACGAAGCCTCTCAGGAGACACGCATAAACCATTCTGTTAATAGTTTTTGAGCCCCGACATCTTCCACTTTCAGTACTAATAAACTTAGTATAGTGCCAATTAAACTAGTTCGTACCCAACTCATTACGATGTTATGGGCAATATTCTTTAAATGAAGCGACTAACTAAAGTTAATGTGTAATTAAATGATAAGGTTGTTATGAAGAGGAAAAGAAAAATGAAGGGGGCTGTATGATAATTCTCTTTGAAAGGATTTTTTGATAACTATTCAAAATAAATTAATGCTTTATTGCATTTGAAAGACACCTTCAGGCATTTCATTCATGATAAAATACAATATCATCTTTCAAAGACATCATAATTAATATTTTGTGTGTATTATAATTTGCCATCGCTAGCTTGCATATGTAAAATTGCGGAGGTGACTTTCTCAAGACTTTTATGAATACTTTCTAATAAAGGTGCTATTCCCCTTTCTTCCCGAATAACCCCCATTTGGGGGGACATCATAATTGAGGATGCAAAGCTTCCGGTTCTCATGGTTCTCGCTACCCTGGTGGGTACAAAAAAGGTGTGGGTCGGCTGCTTCCCATCGATGACGGGACGTACTTCCTAAGGGAAGGGTTGTATCGTAGCCGGAGAGCTCTTAGGACCCAACCACAGTTCCCGCCAATGTTGCTGTTGAGGTGGTTTTGTCAGTCATATTTTTCCGTCTGCCTTCGAGCTGGTCGGAGTAGCCGGTTATAGCCCTAATAATGTTATTGAATTTTGGCAAAGTCAAGAACGCCTAGATTGCTCAAATTTTATTTTCATACATGAGAGCTGTGTGCTTTAAATATAAGAACTACAAACAAAACGATATTTATGTGCTAATTGCAATGGCGAAAAATAATTACGAAAGATCAATCTTTGGCGAATCTAGCGTTTTTATAGAATTCAGTGTGATGTCCTTAGCATTTAATCTTTAGAAATTGATCCTGGGATGCGGAATGCGGCTAATACATAGGTACTAGAAAATAGAATGTGGAAGTTTTCTCCTGACTGACTGAAACCAAAAGTATATAGAGAAACCACTGTATATAGAGATACATTTGTAATTACAAAATCCAAAACATTTTCATTTCAGACATTGCATTTTCGAGTTATGGTATTACATACAAAAATACTCTATTGCTCGTATATAAAAAATTACAGATCGAGAGACGATCAACATTTCCAAATATGGTTTAAAAGAAGGTAAAAGTAGACATTTCAGGTAATAAAATTATAAATGAATTTGCTACTTTACTTGGTCTAAGTTGTTTGGTCTGATGCTAATTTAACATTTTTTATTTATTTGGATCATTAAATTTTGTAATAATCTTATTCATTCGTACTCGGACAGAGAAACTTCTTCAGCATGAATTTCCCTCAAAATTTTATAAAATTCATTTCATTTCAAAGATCATATATCATAATTTCTTGTCCTTAATTCAAGCCTGTTCTCAAACAGACAGATAATAAGAGTCTAGACATAATTCTAGAAACATTTTCTTCGATTAAGAAAAATATTAAACAAGGAGATTCGTCGTAATCTCAAATCAGAATTGGTTATCGAATTATAGTACTTTTGTGTACTTCATATGCGAGAAAGTAAAAAATATATAAAGAAGATAAAATATATATATTTCTGAAACAAAATTTTTGAAGAAGTTAAAAAAAAAAAAAAAAAAAAAAATGGAAGTTATAAAGAAAATTTTAATGTGAATCAAAACAATATTTTAAATGGAAAAGAAAATGTATAAGTGATATAAATCGGCAGAACATATATTTTATTTCATTTTGATGTGTCTGTGTAAGCAGAGACTAAACGGTGTAGTGAGTACAAGTTTGCATTAACTTAACATATTCTGTTCTACTTTAATTTCGAATATAACTTGTATTTTACTTGTGTCTGTCGTTTAATTAAAAGTTTAAGAAATGGTTCAAGACAAGAAATGAAGAAAAATGATTTTTCATACTTTTGATTTAGGTTTCCAGAAGGAAAAAATCACAACAAGAGAACTCACCTGAAAAGAGAGAAAAGAAAACATAAAAATTATGCACAAAATATTGTTTCTGAGCAAACTTAATACAAAAGATATAAGTTTAGTGTATGAATAAATATTACCATTGAATATTTAAGTGTTCATTTTACTTTTGTTTTATGTATGCATTTCCGATTTCATATTTTTTCGGGTTCCAAACTCTCCTTATGTTATTTAAGGTATTTAAATAGAAAAAAACTCAATTTAAATCGTATTGAGAAATGATTTTGTTTTGATACTATTTATCTTAATTTTTCGATATATTCATATATTTCATTTAACACCTATTATAATAATGCCTAATGATAGGACCATTTAAATACCTAAATACCATTTAAACACCTAATAATAGGACCAATTATTTAGGGACTTTTAAAACCTTTTTTTTTTTTTTTTTTTTTGCGGGAAGGATTTGAAATTTCTGTGTGCTTAAAGGAAATCGAAATTTTTTTTAACTTCTGAAGATGTAAAATAGAACATATTAAGTAACTTTTAATTGATTTTTTTAATAAATATAATTTAGTCTTATAATCAGATTAATTCAAATATTAGACATAAGCAGAAAAAAAAATAGCTTTTAAAATAACAATGATTTTCTTTGATAATGATTGAAGTTTTATTAGTTTTTATTTATCGAAATGTGAAATATAATTTTCTATAGATTAAATAGGGCAATTTATATTTTAAAAAATGCATTGCATTTTAAAGTCAGGATGAAATGCTGATATTATTTCAATTTTAACGGTATATAAATCTTCATTATCTATCCATTATTCTACTGCTGCACTGTATTTGCTATTTCAAACTGCTAATTCTACTGCTCATGAAATTACATAGCAATAAAAAAGTTTACTATAGATTAAATATATGTATTTATAATTCTAGATTCGGCGTCCTGGCATAGGGGTAGCGCATCTTCCCCGTAATTTAAGTGTCCTGGTTTTGACTCCCGGTTCGGGCATGGTTGTTCTTCATCTGCTCTATCTATGAGATGTATGAATATTCCCCCTGTAAAAAGGGGCTGTGCAAGCGAATGTGATGTGTGAGTACCTAAGACGTACTCTCGGCCCCAGTTGCCCCTACTAAAAAAACAAAAAACAAGATGCGCACTCTCGGCTTAAAATCGCTGACTTCGCCAGCGAGCTTGTCCATGGCAAGTGCCATTAGAAACAACAACAATTCTAAATATGTATATGAATTTATAATGCTAAATATTAATTCTACTTTAATGTAAGAATTAAATTTTTATTTTATTTACACTTTAGCGATATTATCTCGTTTCATAAAATTGCGTATTCATTAATAGTAATGTCGAAAGATAAATTATTTATTACATACATGCACTGTAATTACTTATTCAGTTACTTCTAATTACTTATTGTAATTATTATTATTCTTAATAAATACTGTAACGTTAGTTTAATTTTCAAAAAAAAGATTAAAACAAACTTTAATTTTTCTAACAAACAATCTTTACAAAAATACAAATGTAAATTAGGAATTTTTTCTATATATGTATTTATTTTTATATTTCAGTGCATAGACTTTTCAAAGGTATCGATTGATATATCCTGAATTGTTCACTTAATATCGAGACAATACTTGACCCTTGATCTTTAACCTAACAATTCAGAAGTCATTGCGATAAGGAATATATGGGGAACTTTTCGACTTAATCTAAATCTGCTTAATTAATACAATTGATAACGAATTCTCTCCGTTGATAGTTACATCACTTCACCATCTGCTTGTGAAATCACATTTATATCTGCTCAACCGATTTCCGCCTTGAATTTGATCGCGTGACTTTGATGAAAGTCTGAAATTCTATGTCAGATCTTCATCTTTTATAGATAATGAAGGAATTTTTAAGAGTAAGTTAATAGCAATGGGTGAGAATAATGTTACTGTTCAGATTGGTTCATGGATTGAATGAATTTTAGAAAGACATCCCAATCAAAAATTTACTTTCAGTTGCTATTTATCAATATTTGCAATTGATAAAGGCAAAAAATTTCAATTTTCTACAGACTAATATATTTTGAATCAGTTCTTTCACAGATAATCCGAAAATTTTTAAATGTTACGCCGCAAATTGAACCGATTCTCTATCAAATTCTGCGAACGATGTGCAACATTTATTCTTTGAAAGGACAATAGGTCTACCGATTGATCGGTAATTTGAGCAAGTTTTATCCCATTTTCCGAGGACACCTAATTTTTTTCAGTTAAACAGTAGTAATGTCGCGATTCCAAGTCGCCACATCTTCAAAACTGTCGTCACATTTGGCACAAAGTCGCCAAATACTTCGTAAGTAAACTAATTTACAGAATTCGTAACACTGATGAAAGTTTTTCAAACATTCGTAGATTGGTAAAAATAACTGATGCCTTTTCAAAATATTTTCTCAGAAGGTGAAATTCCTTTCCTGCTTTAATTTAGATTTATTTGATCATATAATTATAACAATAAATAAATAAATGTTTCAAGTATTTGTCAGTCTAAATTCATTTAGTAATATAAGAGAGGTTTTTTTTTAAAAAAATAAAATAAAAATGCCTTATTTTTGATTTTGATACTCTGTTTTGGGCGAGGTTCCAGAAGAGAAAGGAATATTGCCAGATCTTATTCTTAATTTCTTTAGTAATTTTTATAGATAAATACCATCGCTAACGTAATAGCATCAACATTCGAATTTGGCGATGATCAAAATTCAGTAAAGAAAAAGTAACTCCTTTTTAATTTTTTTAAATAATTTCTTAAGATGATAATTTTTATTTGAAGGCAATTGGAATGATTATGAAAAGGAAAGGAATGGAATAATTTTTGAGAAGGCACATTATGGTAAATTTATAGACAATTAATAGCAATCAAAGTTTGAATTCTGGTACAAATTTATTTTAAAACTTACTTAAGAATTAATGATTTTATAGCAATATTCCTGAATTTGGAGAAAGGGAGTATTTGGAGGTATTGCATTAAATAATATTATAAATTAAAGAAACATCATTAGAAGGTAAGAAATAATTCATTTTCCTGAGGATTTTGAAAATAACTTTTCTCATTTATCTTAGAGGTGTTATCAATTTATTTCACTTCTCGATGCCATTAATTCTTACCAATTTACATGTACTGATCCTGGATACAACTTGCTGAGACGAAAGCTGAATTCATTAACAAAAACATTTATGAGCTTTACATAAAAAGCCATAAACGTAGAAATAAGACCAGGGTGTATGTATTATATCAATGAACCGATAATGTAATGATGATAAGTAATAATCTGGGCATAATAAGGATTTTTCGGCTTTAATCAACATCAGTGGTTTACCAAAAATTAAATGATGCCTTGAACATGACGTTATATATCATGTTTGGTTTTTGGAGCACCTGTATCTCTTTGTCTTCTCCTTGTCTTCGTTAAGCCATTCCTTCTCAATTGTTATGGTAAGAAGAAAATTGCGTCAATGGAAGTACAGCCGTATAACAATTCTCAATTTAACGACATCATAAAACTAATAGATATTTTTTATATTTTGATAAGATTTACATCAAGTCAATTAAAGTATTTATTTACATTTCTTTTTTAGAATTGCTAATTTTGACTTTGCCAGGAAGGTGACAATGACATGGCTTTTTTCTAGCAACAAATAAACTGGTACTGTACAACAAGCATTCAGAAGGTGTTTTTGAATTTAAAAGGATAGTTGATGTTGTTGATCAATCACCACACAAATCCGTTTTGAAGAGAAATTAAGCTTTAGATGATGATTATTTCTGATAAAAGGAATGTACATTCTGCGGACTTATCGCCTGAGGAGGTATAGAAGTCTTTTGATATTTTCATTTGAAACTTTTATATTGGATATGGTCTATAATGGGTAGTATCTATGATGGATAATAAATTGTATGGCCTAAAAAGTATGATATCTGGAATATTATACTTTCTATGTGGCCTATATGGACAGTATCTATGGCAGACTATAATGTATAACCTAATATGGATAGTTTCTATGGTAGATACTATAATGTATGATCTGTGAATGATAATATTTGTAGTAGATATTATACATTATATATGGCCTAATGTGGCTAGTATCTACAGTAGATAATATCCATTATATATGGCCTAATGTGGCTAGTATCTACAGTAGATAATATCCATCATGTATGGCCTAATATGGATAGCAGATACTATCCATTATACCTGGCCTAATATTGATAATATTTATTATAGAAAATTAGTGTTGATCTATGATGAAACGTTATGGTATGAGATAGAAAATATCTATTATACAAAATTCATTATGTCTATATACCCCATCACGATAGCCTCGATTTATCTTCAAAAATTCGTCGATAAAGCCAAGAAAAATTAGGAACATTGGTTGTATTTTAGAAGATGTGGTTTCAATTACATTAAATGCAACAGTGTATCGCTCACATTAACAGTTAAAATTCCAATTTACACTTAAAAATTTTTTATAGTATATGAAAATTATGTAAAACAATAGTGCATTTGGAATTATAGCCTTTTGAAATCAGAACGGATTTTTACTTCCTCTTGTTATTATGATATAAATAATAGAAAATTTTCTATCAATGTAATTTAAAGAATGTTTATATTTAAATCATCATATAGTACTCTTGATTTCCTTCTTTTATTGGCAGCAATTATCAACATATACACAAAAAGTAATTATAAAAAATATAGTAGCGATAATTCAAATAAGAGAATTAATATATTTACTACTTAGCGAAAGTGATAATTCATTATCTTTTTCGATTGCTTAGTAAATATATTATAGTATTCAGGTGAAGATTTTCAACTGTTTCATATAATTATTACGATTATTTAAATAATTTAGGAAGGAAAATAATATTATATACAAGTAGGACTCCTTTGATAAAAACAAAAACAAAATCTATCAAGATGATAGCTAAAACATCTATTTAATCTCATGACGTGCATACTTTCTGTTTTTAATATAAAATATTAAACATAGTACGTTTGTATTTAAAATTTTAAAATATTATATAAAAATTCACACCCATGGGATTTCACTAATTTTCTAGATTCTTAGTATAAATTTAAAATAATTATATGTCCTTAAAAAAAGAAGGGAAAAATATTTTCTTTAAAATATACTTGCCAGCAAAAATGAAGCAAGTTTTAACACCAACTAAATGCATCCATCCCGCTTTTCAGTTATTTGATTTAACATTTTGAAATTAATGAATTCAACCGTGCCTTCCAGTTAAGATAAACCGTCTAATTTTCGTGGAAATAGTTAATATTCTCTTGAAAATTATGGCGTTAATAGTTTATGAAACAAAAATAAAAAAAAAGCTGAAAAATCTTTCTCACTTGAAAGTTGATTCATTTCTTAACTAGAAATAACTTCCCCTTCTTCATGTAATATTTTATTTTTTATTTCTTGAAAATTCTTTTTTGCTTTCTTCCAAGTTAAATGTTCGGGAATGTTTTTAATAGATTTAAATAATTAATGACAAGCCGAGTTTTCATTAAATAACATTTTTAAATTTAATTCCATGCTTATTTTTATTGAATAAATGAATATGAATTTGTAGTGGAGGAATTTTTAGATAATGAAGAAATTGAGAAGATATATTACTAAAACGTCTAATGGAAGTCAAATGGGAATTTCATTTGTGGTTGGAACTCTTTCAGCAGCTTCTGTGACAGGCTTCATAAAACTGCATGAAGCTTTAGAGATGATGAGCTTTAATGAAGCTTTAGAGAGTGAAAACTAAAACTATATAATTTCATTATTTGAGTTGAAATTATATTATTAATTATATTAATTAATGAAATTAAAGCAGCGAAAACAGTTGATGATTTTTAATTAACTAAATTTTTAAATTAAAATTGGCGAAAAAGTAAGGAATTTTTGTAATAAAAATTGAAATAAAGAAAAGGTTTACCTTAACTTCTGTCTCTCGAGAAAAGATTTTTGGCGTATATTAATTATGTTTTTCTCTCCAGCAATGCATTTTAATCATAGAACCTTAAAAAAGAATTCCATTGCTATCTGTCAGCCATACCCTCTTAAAAGTATGAAAAAACAATGGATTAACAATTGAAAAAACAACAAGAAGGCTTCAAAAGAATAGATACAAAAACAATAGAAAAAATAACAAGAAGGTTTCAAACAGTCATAAAAAATTGCCAAAAATTTAAAACAAAAACGTGTTGCAATTTATAAACGGAGAAAAAATAAGTGCTAATATAATATGTATTTTGGAAAGACAAAGATTTTATATATATATATATATATATATATATATATATATATATATATATATATATATATATATATATATATATATATATATATATATATATATATATATATAACCAATCTTAAGTAAGAAAAAGTTTGAAAACGAGAAAACGAAACTAAAATGAAAACGAAACAAAAACAGTTTCGAAATCGCAACTAAAAATTATAACCTATTTAAACTAAAACCAAAAAAGAACTTCATAGTATTTAGAGAGCGCAATTGCAGCTACTTCTAAAATACAGATGAATTGATACAAAAGTATTATAAAAAAATTATAAAAAGAATTATAATATATTATTATATATTAAAAAAATTATAAAAAATATAAAAAAAGAATCCGGCCTGAAGACTTTTTCAAGGGTCACCCTCAGGCAGGGATTCAAAGAAAGGGATTTTTTCTGTGAGGAAATACAGACATTGTCTAATCATTATTATTATAAGACAATGTCTGTATTTCCTCACAGAAAAAATCCCTTTCTTTGAATCCCTGCCTGAGGGTGACCCTTGGAAAAGTCTTCAGGCCGGATTCTTTTTTTATATTTTTTATAATTTTTTTGGTTTAATTTTTATTTGATTTTTTGTTTTTCCTATTAACTTGATTCTAATACTTTTGTGTATATATATATATATATATATATATATATATATATATATATATATATATATATATATATATATATATATATATATATCCACGATAATTAAATAACGTTATTATTTTGTTAAATTTTCTAACTATTTACTTAGGCAGAATGAAAGAAAAATTAATTTGTACACAAACAAGGTTGTGTTAAAAAATATCTCTAAGTATTCAAGGAAGCAGTCACTGAGGATAAATTGGCAATATATTGTAGTAATATTGTAGTTTTATTATTATATATATATTTACAATATATTGTAGTTTTCATCTAAGGCCCATCAATATTTAATAAAACAGTCATCTTTGAAGGCCAAATGAATTCAACAAATTATATCAATGATATCGATTAATGATTGAATTATAGATAAGCTTATTGGTCACTAATGGAATAGAGGAAATATATAATTTCAAATCGCTTTACATTTTTTATTTTAAATTACTTTTGAATTTAATTTAAAATAAAATGACAGAGCGCAGCTAGCATTAGCTGTGATGAATATAGAAAAATTGGTCATGATTAAAAATGAAATTAATAAAGAAATAGATTAAAATTAAATTTGAAAAATAGATTAATAGATAAAACATTAGATTAAAATTTAATTTAATAATTAAGGTTAAGACTAAATTACTGAATTATTTGGTGTTTTCTTAAATACTATTTTTTAAATATTAAGTTAACTGGCTTATTTAATTAAAAAATCTTTTCTAGTATATGTGTGTTAAAATAAAGATATTTTTAATTGATTCTTATAGGTGTCATATATCATTAATTTAATTTTTGTAGGTATAGTTCAAAGAATAAGTATCCATAAAATGTATATGCTTTATAAAAGAAGCACACAATTCTTTTACACATTATAAAAGTGTGTTGGATCATGTTTTTCTAAAACTATACTAAAAGTATAATTCCAATGGAATGAAAAAAATGCATATTTTCATAAATTAACTTTCCATTTGAACTTTAATTTCGTTCTATTTACTTTGCCTTTTGTTAAATTTTACTTCCATTCCTTGTGTAGAATGAAATATGAAATAACAAAATAAATTATATTATTTACAAATTTTATTTATAGTTGACATTTTAATTTTAAATAATAAATTCAGCATTTCATTATTTCAGTATCAAAAATTAATATATGAAAGGGTATTATACCAACGTGTGCCAAATATTACAAATTAATTAGCAGATCATTTTTATTCCTTCTAACACTTTCTTTATTTAAAAGGTACTTTCAAAACATTAAGAAACTTGCTTATTCAACTGTTGAGAAAACTGCTGACACTTTGCAGGATTTACTATGTATACAACCCCTCCAATAATAACACATTGTGCAACAGGAAGTCGAGATTAGAACTACAATGACACTCCATTACAACACCGGTCATCGTTAGGTGTACTTTGTTATAAAAGGCAGCGGTCATTAAACCACCGTCTACCGTCACGTATGTCCGGAAGGGATTACCATTTATGCTTATTAATGACCGCCAGTTTACCCTCTACCGTTAATAATAATCTTCCGAAGTCCGGGCTTGACCTGGGGTCTGTTGCAATCGCACACGCAACACTAAATAGCCAGCTGAAAGCGGCAGAACTTGAATTTGCAATCAGATGAAATGAAGACGTCGATTTGTTCTGCTATCAAATGGCTGATTGGTGTTGAATTAAAGATAAAAGCTTTATGTTTAAGAGATAATACTATCTAAATTAATATGAGGCTTTTGATGACTTCTTAATTGATAGATAAAATGAAAGATAATGTCTGCAATAAATGGATTGCTTCGGATGTTCAGTAGAGGTTAATACAGCATTTCTCGAATATATTTTATGTTATTTTGGTTGGTTGAGTTTAAGGTGATTGATGTAACTAAGAATTTTTAATTTTTTTTTAATGAGCATTTGAATTTTTTCTTAAATTGTAAAACATAAAGCGATTATTTAACGGCAATTATCTCCTATTCATTTAGCAAGATTTATAATAAATATTAAAAAAATATAAATAGATTTATATCATACTGGTTGGGCAAAAAGTTCGTTAAAACTTTAAAAATTCGTGAAACTTGTAAAAATAACCATAACAAACAAACAAGAAAAAAAATAACAGTTCGCAGGTTTAGCATTGATTGGTCGAAAGAGTGTTTTTTTAATATAAGAAAAAAATAATAATAATAAAGTCGACAGACGGCGCTAGTACGTACGACTTAGTTGGAAATTTACAAATGAGATAGGCGATTATAAACACTTACGCTCTTGATTCAAAAGCAGCTCTCAGCTCTCCATGTAAGGGAACAAGAATGCTGTGAGGGAAATATAAAGCTTTATTAGTAAAGCTGTTTCAGAAATCAGCGATTGTTTCACAGCATAAATTCGGATTTCATAAAAATGTGAAGACTGGAAAAGGGCCTTTAATAGTAGCAGACCTCAAAAGGCTTGTTCATTTATTTGAGGAACCTGGATCGCTGAACGTATCGTGTAAGGCCAGGACGACCAAGTCTAAGGTAGACACGTTCGTCCCGCGTTGCAGCCGAAATAGTAACATTAGCTTCAGAATTCGCTGCAGGGACCAGCAGTGCACGGGAAGCTGGTTCAAGCTTCCATGACCTCCTCGGTCTCCATATCTGACAACAGCATGCTAAGGTGAAATTTAAAATCCAGAGTGTATCTATCCCGTCCGTCCAATCTATTGGAATTGAAAGATGCAATCTGCCGAAAGCTCTCACTTATACAGCCGGGGATGCTGCACTCTCCTATTGACTGATTTCTTCAAAAAGGTGCAGTTTTACGGTTATGCTTTTGTAATTACATAATACATTACAGTATTAAAACAGTACATATGTAATAATTTTTCTATGTATCCTTGACGCCTCTCGTAAGTACAAAGCACTTTTCTGCTTTCATTAACAAAATGCATTTTAGGTTAGTTTTGAGTGATATACTAAAATATTAAGTGTTAGTTAAACATTTCCTGCTGTTTATTTTACGTTTTATTGTACATAAAACGATTTTTCAAAGTTGGAATGACTGTTTTCTCTTTTCCTATACCCGTTTTTAGCTTTTTTCGGATTTTCCACGATTTTTGTTTTCCGCGGATAATCGGGAAAGATGCAATATATATATATATATATATATATATATATATATATATATATATATATATATATATATATATATGTGTGTGTGTGTGTGTGTGTGTGTGTTGGTTTGGTGGGTGGGGGTGGGTGCGTTTGTGTGTGCATATTGTAATTAAGTAATATTTTGTTACAATGTGTTTAGAATTTTTGCAATTAATAATACTCTTGTTTTGCAAGCTATGTAATGCAGTTAAGATTTCAGATAGTGTTTATATTTGTAATTGCATATATTATTTTACGTACTACACTTTCAATCAATACTTTATAATTTTTTGATGGACAAATAAATAATAGAACATATAAATAAATTTAAAAAAAATATTTTTTCATTAATATACGAAATAGTAAATTCTAGATTTTTTTTTTCTTTTTTTTACTAGAAATCGTTGAATTAATAAAAATGTTCCATTTAAAATGATTTTAAAGTGTTCCATATATTTGACTATTTTAAATTTAAAGTTTTTGAAATTTACTTTATAGTTAGTTTAAAATTGTCTATCAGATGGCGTCGTTCATCCAGAATCCTTATTAAATTATTCTTATTTATTATTCTTATTTACTTAAATATTCTTATTGTCTTTTAGAAAATACAACCATAATTTCGAAATAGGAACACATGATTGCACAATAAGTGCAAAAAAATTGCAAAATCCTTTACAAACATGAATCCTTTACAGTGATGTTTCTGTACATGCGTACTGAATGTTGCTTAGAAATATTAATCTTGAAATTTTATTGATTTAATGTATTTTATAAGCCGAATTTCCTTTTTTTTTTTTTTTTTTTTTTTTTTCTTTATAGGAATTTTGAAACCATAGATATGTGGCAAAAAAAAACTTGCTGAAAGCTAATTTTTTTTTTTCTGTATTACCATTAACACAATTCTCATAATTATACAATTCGAATTGTAAATAATTCGAATGTCGAGTCAGTGTTAAATAATACCTTACGTCGAAATCGGTAAAAAAAAAACAACATCCATTTGTTATCCAATGGAGAAATGATGCATTATTTTTACTGAATGTCTTCCATTTTGTTAAAGCTATCTGATTTCTTCTAAACTTAACTAAATGTCCTACCTTATGAGCTGTTTAATAATCAGCTTTTTCTTTATTGCCGGCATGTTAAAAGAAAGGAATAAAGACTCTCAGAAGAACCATCAGCGCGGGAGGTTGTTTATTCTGGGAAGCTTTATCGCCTCTTTTTTGCGGGTGCATTTCTTTCTTCTACCCCCAAGAAGGAGGGGTTACCTGAATGGCGATGCTCCCCCTAGCTTATTCGCGAAGCAATACGTGAGGCGAATTCCGGCAGACAGTTAAAGTGGTAGTCAATGTATTTTGTTCCTTCTATCGAATGGAATATTTGTTTGTATCCTTTTTACAACACCTCGCTGAAACAATATGCTACCTAAAAGAATTGCTTTCGATACTATTTAAGGAGGAAGGGAATTCGACTTTTTTTTTTAGTGCCAGCCTTAAAGGATGTCTCAATAAACTTTTATGGCCATCCAATAATAAAGGCATTTGGCAGTCGAAGAATCAAAAGTTTTAAAGTTGGTTTGGTTGTTGAAAGAACTCTTCAAAATAATATAAATAAGAGTTTGTAAAGCTAAAAACAATTACTTATCGAGTTGTTATAGTATGCTTATATAGCTTATATATATCTGCTATAGTATCTTGATATTTGTATAAATGTTAATTAAATGCAGTTGGCATTTAATATAGTAATGTTTATGGCGATATTGAATTTTGTATTAAAATGAAGGAAATAAATTAAGACTTTTTTAGTGTGATAATATTTATTTATTGATATAACATGTTTACATTACACAATGCAAATTGAAAAAAAAAAAAATACTTTGAAAATGTTTAAGGCTCCCAGATTATTGTCTTTAAAATTAACGAATTTATCTTGAAATTATTCTAGGAGCAGTTGGTATGTACATAGAAAGGATGCTTCAATTTTTTATTTGATTTTTACTTAAAACGTTTTTAAAGAAAGGTTAATTTTATTCAATAATTTGAATGCATATTATTTACCAATAAGCATTGTTATATAACTTTAATTTCGAACAAATCTTTCCGACAAATCCGATTTTATTTATGAATAATTTTTTCACTTGTTAATTTTTTTAAAAATAATAATTTTTGTATCAATAATTTTCATTGCTTTAGTTATTGGAATCAGTTGTGAATATATTAAACGTAAATTTTATTTGTACTTTATAGAGTTATAAAATAAAGCACAACATTTAAAAATAAAATATGAACAAACGATTCAAGGTTGCAACATTATTATCATATGACGTTAGGATTTTCAAATCCACTTTAAATGTTTTTGATTATAATGGCATATAAAGTTGAAATTAATTTTTAAATTTATTTAAATCAGGTGATTTCCAGAAAGACAACGGTTTTATACAATATTCTTAGTACTATTTAAAATTCTACAACAAATAATAAATTTACAAATAGTGATGTTATGCTGTTTAGATTGTCCGTTATTTTCTTATTTACGAGTTTTATAACAGATTATTTGTAGGTTATGAGATACAGATCCAAAATTAATTCAGATTCTTTATAGCATAAGACCATTATAGGTATTATTTTATGCTTTTTCTAATAATGCAAAATATTTTACAAAATTACTCATTGTAGGATACCGACAAGGCCGACTATTTCAAAACAAGATGCTAATATTCAGTCTGGAATTTTTACCAGTTCATTCGCCTAACATAGGTCGAAATATGAAAAAGACACGTTCAAATTAAGAAAAAATTATTTATCGACATTTGTGCTTTTCAAATAACTTATTCCTTATTTAGTTAAACAAATATAATATTCAGTAGTTCATTTTATAAGTCTTTTTAAGAGTTACGACTTCCTAATTCAAGGATTTCCTTTCAGATTAATATTTTTTTAAATTAAAACCAGTAACTGACATTTCATCTTCCATATACCACCTACCACCCATATCTCTATTTGCAAGTTTACAGGACTGTATTGGATATTCCATTCATTTTATAGATCATTTTAAGTGTTAAGGCTTTCTAAATTTAAAGATTCCCTTTCAGATTAATAACGCCTTTTTTTAACACTAGTAACTGACATTCCATCTTACTCTCTCCCACAAATATCTTCTAACATTTCTGTTTGCAAACAAACTTACAGGAGTGTTTAGGATTCCTATTCAGCAATTTTAACCAACAAAATTGTTATACATTTTTCAATGCACAAATACATTTGAAGAATTATATGTAAGGTGCCTTCGGCTTTTCTTAAAAGCCCGACACTTTACATATAATTCTTGACTAGCTACAATATCGAATAGCTCCGTTTCTTTAGCATCTTATCTTTTAGCATCATTTCTTTAGCACATTAGCATCAAAATTGCATACGAGTATTAGATAATTTATCAAATTGTAAATGTAATAAGTTTTGAAGTCTTATAGTTTCTTGCAGCCATCTCAAAGGGTCTTATATGAAAATAAAAAAGATAATATATTTTTTCATGAAATAGTGTGCTATTCATTTTCACACCTTTTCTCTTGTAGGACAAAACATTAAACGATATTCAATTTACAGTGAGATATTGTATCCATCGTAATAAATTCAATCTATTGTAGGATATAATGAAAAATCCTATGTTGCCCTGAATACAGTTAACTATAGAATCATAAAGTGCTCTCAATATATTACTTTTAAAAGATATATATCTATGTTTTTCTCAGGTTTTAACTAGTTATTTCATTTATTGTAAATGTACGATACTTAAATAAATTGTAAAGAAATACCCTGTTATTTCGAGAAATATATATTTTTGATGTTATCTTTAAATTACATCTTATTGAACATATTTTTCATGACGTAACATTTTTTTCATCAGGGATAAAAATAGCTCTGGAATTATAGGAAGCGAACATAAAAACGAGACTTTCCGGAATATCCAAAATAAACTTACAAAAGAAAAATATAGTTATCATGGGATGCCCACGTTAAATAACAAGAATACGTCGCCTCCAGTGTACTCAAATAATCTCATCGTTTAAAAATAAATAAATTATTCTTCTAAGTATTTGACGAACACAATGTTTTGTTCCTGACATTTGCATACGCATTGCCTTTCTACAGAATTGCGCATTCGTTGTACTAATCGCAATAAACCCTTTTCTTCAATTTCATGACTACCTGCTTAACATTTACATTGTTGCTTAAGTTTTGCACACCAGTGTCATTTCAGCAAAATTTCCAATCCGCAGATAAAT
This sequence comes from Argiope bruennichi, assembly GCF_947563725.1. Lineage (NCBI taxonomy): Eukaryota > Metazoa > Arthropoda > Arachnida > Araneae > Araneidae > Argiope > Argiope bruennichi. Next base: position 110,727,918 of record NC_079151.1, on the reverse strand, counting down.
TTAATTATCTAAAACACGAGCCCAAAATCACTCGAGCAGATATAAATGTGGACTCACAAGCAGACGATGCATTTCTAACTTCATATGTAGATCGAAGATGATGCTAGCCATAGTAATCAATTCAACCTTTAATGTTCTGAATAAATATTTTCTAATATTTTCTAATGAATAAATATTTTCTATCTTAACTCATAATTTTGAGAAGTAAAGATATTGATTAAATGTTAAAACTTTTATTCTGTTAGTATAATAAAAATAAAGACAGCTATACTTTCATTTTTGTTAATTACTTTTATTAATAAGAGCTAATTACTGAAGCTGACGATTCTTTGGTGAATTTAATAATCATGATAAATCAGTGCATTCGAAAAGAAGTGTTTTCCTTTACAATCCATATAAAAATAAAAACAAATGTCGATCATTAATAAAAATGATAATTGGGGAAAATGGTAACAGAAATGGGTAAAATAAAAATGATAATTCTCGGATGATATTGAAGATCGATACCCTAAACCTGCTGGTGAAGCTGGTAAGTAAAAATATGAGAGAGAAACATTGTGAGAAACTTCAGATTCAATGATCGATGATGGTGATTAACATATTAATCGTTTAATCTGTCAATTTCAAAACTCGGAATTAGTTCTTGGTTTCAAAAAATTTTCTTTTAGTGGTTAAGCTATATAAGCTTGCAGTTCATTATTTGAGTTGGACTTAATATCAATTCATGCTACATTTTAATCATGAAGCAAATTGCATTTTAATGTAATCATTTATTCTAAAAGAAATAAACCGAAATATATTCCCGGATAAATTTATACTGATATTATTGGCAATTTAGGATTATTTATTTGTTATCGATACATTCTTTTATTGTTTCCCCTTTTACTCGGAAGAGTTATAAAAAAATATGCTGCATCATATAGTTTGAAACATATATATTTGGAATGAATTAGCACTTTTCCAATAGAAATATTTAAATTTCTTTCGTGGATATAATTTAAGTTAACAAGAAATTTTTATTTAATTTAAATTTAATATTATTTAATATTATTTTTATTTAAATAAGTGCCTGGAGTAATGAAAGAAATACGTTTTATTTATCATCTTATAATTATCCGAAATTTAATGATTATTGGTCATATTTTGATAAAAGATTTATCATGTTTTTTTAGAGATTTTTACAAATCACTTTAATGATCAATAATCATTAAAATGATTTAAAATATTGATAGTAAAATTCTATTACATTAATTTCCAGATTTTCCAATAATTGGGAATATAAATTGTGTATAAAATTGTGTTTATAATCAAATAGGATTTAGTGTCACATTTTTTTTATTTCAATCATGCAATGAATTCATAATAATAAAAAGGAAAAAATATTATTAAAAAAAATCGAACATATTCAAACTTTCATCTGATAAAGATCGAATGTTCTTGAGATGACTTGGAAACTGTATTTATATTTATGTTTATTTTTATCTTAAAACACATTTTTATCTTATCTTTTATCTTATTTGGAATTAGGATCCTATTTTTAATGCAAACCATTTTAACACACATTTTGATTATAAAATGGAGCTGAAAAAACAAAAATAGAGACTTCACTTAAGTTCAGGTTTGTTTATGAATTAAATTGGAACTGATGACTGGTTTCTTTATTTAAGAAGTATTTTAATTACATCTCAGCAGATGCTATTTTAAAATACTGTATGTAAATTAATTTTTATCTTATGTGAACTTATCACTGTGGACGCAATAATATAAATGCAGTATTTCTCGAAAAAGACTTCATGATATTGTTATTTAGTTCTACTTTCTGATGATAAATTAACATATATTTGCAATAAAATACTTTTCTAAATGTTTATGTGCGTCATTGTTTGAATTCTGCGCATATTTATACAATTTATTTGTACAATTTGTACACAAGAATTTGTATCGTTATACTGTCACTTTAATTCTTTTCCCCATTTAATCTGAAGATGAGTTTTTATTCCTTAGCTGGCAACGATTTTACACAACACCACACATGGCACGATTTTGCACAACGACACAACGGCACACGGCTGGCACACAATGTCGCTCACGTTGATATAAAATGTAAATTTTGGGAACTCTATTTTTATTTAAATTTTCTTACTTCAGTTTATTGTTTTATTATACTGTGCCGGTAAATAAATTGCTATTATTGTTGCTGGTATTTCATTACAATATTTTTGTGTTTCTCGAGCACTTATTTATTTCCAGGTGTATACAAATAGAAAATGCCATTTTGATAAATAAACTTTTTATAATAATAACAAAAAATGTAGTTCAATATTTTTAAATTCTCGAACCAAATTCAATTAAATTCTTTCAATGGGAAGAAGATATGAAATGTCATTATTAAAATAGTTCAAATTGCTAAAGCAAAGACGTTTGTTTATTTCAACTTAAAATGGGATAGCGTAAATTTCATTTTATTGTAAATCAAACGGAAGTCTGGTAAATCCTTCGGTACAATAGATTTAACTTTTCACGAGTTGGATTTCTATTTCAAATAAGATAACGACTGACTAATGCTGAGATCATAAGATAATAATCATAAAGGCTCACGAGAATAAGCATTTCTACGATTTTTTTCGCATCTGAAGTTTAAATACAATTATAGATATAACATTTTCTGTATTTTCTGGCGTCATGGAAATAAAATAAAATAATGTGATATATAAAATACTACATATAAAAATGCAGTATATACAAGTACAGATATTATCTGTTTCAAAATTGTGATGACGGATCTTTCTGTTTTTTTTTTCTTTATAGAAAATGATTTTTAAGTAATTTGTATATGTTTTTTGTTTAAAAAAACTAAGTTCTTTTTAATGCGTGTGTCTTAATTATAATTTTAGTTATCTTAATAAATATTTCCAACTGCGCTTCAACACTTCTTATTTCCTACGAAGTAAAAAAAGAAAATCACATTTTTCTGTTTTATTTTATTTTAGAGAAACAAACAATTGCTATTTTTAATTTTATAAATTAAAACAATTTTCAGAATATAATGATAAAATAAATCGGAGTAGAAATTAATCTGTAAAGCGCTCACTAAAATAACTTTTTTCCATCTGTTGATTAAACCAGTTATTTTTTAATATTTTTAAAGTGCTAACTTTTTAATGAGAGGTCTCTTTATTTTTCAAAAACAGCAAATCTTACATTATTAACCCCCCCCCCCCATATTCTATCTTTATACACAATAACATAAATCAGACACTGTCAGATTTTACAACAAAACAGGATTAATTCCTTTCACTTAGCTTATAATTTTTGTTACAAACTATTTAACATCAACGAAATCATTAAAAATGAGCAAAATAACAGGTATTTTATAAAATTTGATGATTAGTAACGGATGAAATTTGTTGGTTTTTTTCATGATTTATATTTTTTAACTGTTATCTTTTATAAAAATTGGCCATTTCAAAAATAGTCAAATCTCCAATTACAAACTTTCACTTGCAATCTTTAAAGAACATAGCACATAAAAATGACAAATCCTACACTAAGCAAAATCAACCGTTTATGATTAGAACATAATTCTATTACGAATTATAGAACATTCTTGAAACTATCGAAAAAAAATGCTGAATAATAGGCATTTTTTTAAAATGATTACTATCTTTCTTTCTTGCGTACAGCCGACCACCCGGCCACCATTGAACGTAGCAGTATCGACAGGATTTTTTGTGGCCGACTTTAAAATGATTACTAAAATCACAATTGAAATTTATTGATTCAACTATTATCTTTCTCACAAACTTTCTATTTTAATTATCAAAATTAATAAAATACTTTTTTGAAACTTTCAGCATTGCATATTTAAATATTACATCATAAATAAAACTTTAACAAATCTTGCATTAAAAGCTTCCGTTACAAACATACCATTAGGTATATACCACACATACCATTAGGTAAAACTGTTGAAATATGAATAGCATAGCAGTCATTTTATAACATACCCATTAAAATAAAGTTGGAATTTGGTAAATCAACCATTTTTTTCAAAAATTTAATTATTTTTTTCTCAAAAATTGTATGTTGTATATTTCATTGAAATGTCCAACATTGTATCTTTAAACACTGCATCGCAAATCAGACTTAGGCAAATCCTACACTAAAGCGGAATTAACTTTTCGCGCTTAGGACAGCAGTTCTGTTACAAACCACATGACGTCAGACCAAGGCTGTGAGCCTGAGACCTCTGAAAATCAATAGAGCAAGCACTTCTACTACTTCTTCGTCTGCAGTTATTGAAAATGTTGTTCCAAATATATGCGCAAAGTTCTCTTCCACGGAGTTCGAATAAAAATATTTTACGGTCAACGAAATAATGCTAACACATTGCACTTAGCCCTATCATACTCGTGACTCTGGGGTTATAAAAATTGAATGTAGAGTCAAGCCTTCTTAATATTGCCAAGTATGCAGTGGATTCATTTTAAGTTTTTTCTTAACCGTAAGATCCAGGAGGGTTGGGGGGATTGGTAGGGGATGATAGGGGGTGGAGATGCTATGTATTTGGGATGAGAAGGAGTTGAGTGAGAATTTATAGGCTATATTTTTTTACTACCGTCAGTTTATTATTAGTTTTATAGATTATTAGAACTTCAATTGTGAGCTAGGTAAATTTTGACTTTTTTCTTTCAGGACGAGTCATTAAAAACTTTACTGTCTTATTTCGGCATTTATTTTGTTTAAATGTTTTGAAATTTTCCTCGTAACTTTAATTTCAGTGTTATTGGCAAAATTGATGCAGAGTTATAATTAAAGTATCATAAAAAATACTGGGAGTTAAATTTGAATTAAAGCAATGAAATTCTGGTAAAGTAATAAATTTGATTTTTGATGTACGTAATCAGCATAAAAGTTTTTGAAAATATTTTCATAATTTAAAATTATATTCCTTTTTATCACATTTACTACTTTTTAATGCATTTGTCACTTATTATATGCTTATTAAATAAATATTACATTTTTATTTTGTTCCAAAAAGTTCATATTTTATGGGTCCATTTGATTTCCCACTATATCTGTAGCACAAATGCACTCCATTTTACAAAAGTAAAATTTATTTAAGTTGTAGGAATGTTTATCTTATACGTAATAAGTTTTGTTTGAAGAATTCACTATTTCAAATTAAAATTTATATGAATTTAAGACAGATTATTTGTTGTAATTTCTGCAGAATGAAATTAAAATAAATATTCTTAATCAAAAAGCGATACAACAAAAATGTGAACTTTATACTATTAAATGAATTTAAATTTACGTAAATGGGAAATTATCATAATTCTATTTTAATTATGAATAGAAATGAACAGAGATTATACTAAAAATTATCGAATATTATTTATGAAAATAGTTTAAGATAAAAATATTCTTAACTCAAACTGATTAATTTAATATGAATAAGTGAAATAGCATGCACGAATTAAAAAAAAAATCTTGAGAATTGAAAATGCGGTTTAATAAATAATTATAGGAATTATTTTATATTTATCATTAAAAAGTACTGAATATAACTCGAATAATTAAAACTGAGAAGAAAAATATATTCAAATTTTATTAGTTCAAAATGTTTAACAATATTGTTAGAATATCTTTCGTTATTAAAAATATCAAATAATATTGTAGAGATGTCTTATATAATCTTATGCTAATAAGGAAGGCTAAAATGTTGAGAACCGCTGAGTTATTCATTATTTAGTAAGCACGGCGACAATGAACAGCCTTTTCTAGAAACATTTTTAATCGGAAGTTTCCTTCATTTTCTAAGAAAATCTTAATATTAGAGATTTTAATTTTTCTCAAGCGCTTTTATTTTCTTAACGAGTCGCCTTATTCATTCTTCGTACAATAATTAGTTACAAAATTTGCGTCCACTTTCAGTTTCGAAGTTAGCTTTAAAACTTTGCACTTTTAATTTACACTCTCCCACGCTTTTAATTAATCTTCCAGACATTTTTTATTAACTGTGACAGTATTCTTAGAAGTCCTTTCTGAAGGAAGCTCTATCCGTGCATTTTAACAAAAGTACTTTCATCTACAGCGAAACGTCTTTTTATTGTTTATTATTCAACATAAAGTTTTAAAAGCTCCAATTAATTTGTTTGTGCTCTGAAATAATGATAAATAGCTGTTGGTTTATGTGATATTATATATTAGTAAACGTTTGATGCAATTTCATCAATAATAGTTGTTAATCTAATTTGCGTTATTTTTCCTCATTTCATTAATATTTATATAGATTTCATATTCATTCTGTTTTGTGTTCTAATAATTTCTTTAACAATTCCATTTCAAACCAAAGTCAGATATTTCTCCACAATTTCTTGCAAACCCACTGCTGTCTCCCCGCAGTTCTCCAAGTAAAACTGTGAATCATGTGTTTAAAATTGAATGATACAGGTTATTGCTTTTTATTATTTAAACCCTGCGAATATTAAATATTAAATTTAGGTCTTTTATTTGAAAGAGAATAAAATAGATTTACAAAAAGTAAAAAGATCACATGACAAATTTTTATTTGCTTACTTCTTTACATTTTTTAATTATCATGTTGACGTAAATACAAAAATATAAAACTTACAGACAATCAAACTTCTGTTGGCTTAGTTTCAAAATCTGAAATTATCTACAATTGAGATGCAAAATCTTTGCTTCAAATTTTGTCTATTTAGCTCTTTACGCTAATAAATCATCATGCTCATTTATATTCTAACATCCAGGGTACAATACTTCTTTTAATTGGATTTCATTCAAAATTTAATATATATCTATAAAAGCGTTGCAATTCAGCGTCCTGGCCTAGGGGCAGCGCATCTTCCCCGTGTTCTGGGTGTCCCGGATTCGAGTATGGTTGTTCTTTACCTTGTGTTCTGTGAGTGGAAGAGTCCCGCTGTAAAAAGTGGCTATGCAAGCAAGTGTTTGAGCTAGAAATCAGACTTCTGCCCTTGGGTGCACAAGAGCTTTTATCCTCAGAAGTTACATCACAAACTCGGCTTACATCGCTTACTTCGTCAGCGGACTTGTCTATGACAAGAACAAAATGATGTGAAGATCACGCACATAATTTCAACCGTCTAGCTGAAAGCAATTTTGTTTCAGTTTATTCATATAAGCGATAGATAGACGGACATTATTCCAAAAAATACGTTTTTTGGACGATGGATGTCTGAAATATTTAGAAGGTTAGAATTAGGGATTGCTATACTGGCATACCGTGAAAAACTGGCTGTTGAGGCATTATGTCAGAGAGATTCTAATTTATTAACAGCTAATGCAACAATAAATTTCTTGTTTCAGTCACTGAAAGAACAGCACACATCACTATCTGAAGAATTATATATTACATTGAAAAATCGCACAGAAGAAAGGCATACCGAAATAGAAAAAGTTTTACTGTATTTACATAATAATGGTGATTTTAAAAACGAAAATGAAAAAGAAGAAAAGAGAATAATCAATTCAAATCTGGTCAAGTTTATAGTAAATTTTCTTAAAATTTTTTACTCGCAAACCTATCCACATTCAGAAGAATTTGGCACAGTTATCGGATATTATGATGGCACTAATGTGAAAAGAATTGTCTCTTGAACAAAAATTAAAATTAGCGATAAAAAAATTCAACAAACCAAAATATAATACAGAAATCAGCTATATCCAAAACCATCCGACTAGTAATCGATTTATTTGAAGATGAGGGATTTAGAGGTAAATACTTGGAGAAAGTATATCGCGCATTGCTAACAGTACCACCAATTAGCGTAGATGCCGAAAGAGCGTTTTCGACAGATGGTAATTTTTGCACAAAATTACGTTCCAGGCTTATTGACAGTATAGTTGAAGCATTATGTTTCTTAAGATCACATTTCAAAAATTTGTAATAGTGCCACAGACTGAAGAGTGATATTTACACTTTTTTTGTGATTTAAATAAATAAGATTTTCCTTTATTATTTTTTTTGTCATTCTTTATATACTGTTATAATTTATGTTATAATTTTTTTTGTGATATTTAACACTCAATAATAAAACTGGCAAATAAAACAAAGAAATGCCTGTGTTTTCTTTCTTTTTCTAAATTTTCTACTACCGATATTAAGATCTAAGAAATACTGAATACCACTATTGAAATTTTCGTCGAATATTGCAATCCCTAATGAGAATCTTAAATTCTGCACGTTGTTCCATTTTTGGGACAACGATAAATAAGCAGAAAGAAAACAGAATCATAAATAATTTTACTCTACTAAACGAGGTTTACAAATAAAAAATTAATATTTTTTTGGAAGTCAAATTTTTTGACGTTAATGGGGATTTTTCTCTTACCCTTTGTATATGGAAAAATTAAAAAAAAAATTAAAAAACATCACGTTGATAGTTATTAACTACTTGAATAGACTTATCAAAATTCATTAAAAATTATAATTATTAGAATCAAAATATAATATATATATGTTCTCAATTAAAATGAAACACAACCCAAGAAAACAACTAAATATTTTTCTGTAACAGAAATATATTATTTTTATTATTTACTTGAAATTAAAAAAAGAAAGATTCTAAGCGAATAAAATTATAATAAAAGTGCATAATAACTTGGCTTCCCTTTGGCGAGATGAAATTTATTCTAAACATTAAATGTTGAAAACAACAATAATTTTCATTTAATCTTTAAAGAACGGATTGTAAACTCTATTTTCTACATATAACTTAACAAGCTATTTATAATTTAAAATTGGAAAATATTTTTAAGTTGCTGAATTTTATTTGTGACAAACACTTTGAAGATTTTCACGTATCACTGCAACCTCCTTCAAAGACAATTAGTTTCAAGTCTCGCATTGACTTTCAGATCTCAAAGTAACTTTAAAACTTTCCGCTTTTAATTTACTCTCTCCCGTGCTCTTTAGCTCACTTAATTTATCTGGGTGACAATTTTTGCTAAACAAAGACCAAATTCTTGGAAAACTTTTCAAAGGAGAAGCCTCATACGACTATTTTGAGTAAAGTTTCCCTCCCCCGCTCCTTTTCGCTTGCTTATGCTCAGAAGCGGCTTGTGAATTCTTCCTTGAGTGTAATAAAACTTTCAAGAATTCTAATTAACGTGTTAGCGCTGATAACAACAACAGTAATAATAAACATAAAGTTTATATAATGTTTGATTCGAATATTTCAATATGAATGTCCTCTCTTGTATTTTAAGATTTTTATTGCTTTTTATTTATATATTATTTAAATTAAATTAACAAACTGATTCTCAACTGGAATCTGCAGATTGGAGAAAATTTATATGATAGAGACGCCCAAGATGTCAACCAGGAATGTTGTTTAGATTTAGCGCAATTGTTTTAAAACCTTATATTTTCATAAGAACAGTTTTATGCCTTACTTATTATTGATTAAATTATTAGTAATTGCAGTTTTAAGGGTAAGCATTTTTTTTTCTCACTCCTCCGTTGCAGTTGTGCAGTAGCAGTGCTCAACAGGTTGGACTGTAGCAGCATTTCATATGCTAAGCTAACAATTGTATAGTAAAAAATATGCTAAGCTAACAATTATATAATAAAAAATAATACGTTGCCAAAAATATATTATTAAATTAATTACCAAATAAAGAAGTTTGTAAAAAGTAAAATTATATAACTCATAAAATATTAGAAGACAATATACACTTTGTGAAGTATAATTGTTCATGCTCCGATCTGTGTCATAGATTTAAGAATGTATTCAATTATTTCTAAGCATCAATAGACTTCTTAATAAATAATGTACCATATATATATATATATATATATATATATAGAGAGAGAGAGAGAGAGAGAGAGAGAGAGAGAGAGAGAGAGAGAGAATGAAATGAGAGCAGAAAAATTTCGCACCATATATTTAGAACATACCAATGCACAAATATTAATTTTATGGAAAATAAAAGTTTTAATATTCATTTTATATAAATACAATTATTAAAGAGATAGCTTTTCAGTCACATAATTTTCATTTTTGGAAGACAATTTCTTTAATTATGAACAATATTCTAGAGTTTTTCCATAACGTTACTATTCATATTAGAATTCAGGCTTCTGAAATATCTTAAAGTATTGCATATAAGAAATAAAAAATTATACAATGATTGTATATTATTTTTCTTATATTTGTATACGGTAAATAAATGCAGATGATTCGAGAACACAGACAGAAAATAAATATAAATCTAAGCGTTTTTACAAAGTTATTTATGTGAAAAAACATAAATGAAAACAAATTTTAGCATATTGATTAATTTAACAATGTGCTGCAGTTCAAAACAAAATTGATCAATTGATTACCAGAGGAACTGCATAATGCTCTCTGCCTTGGATTGTAAAATGCTTAAATACCAGCAGATGGCAGGTATTCAGTTCACAGGTTCGAAAATGTAAAGATGTTATTTTAAGAAAGATTATCAAGAATAAACGAAATAAATTATATTTTTATGCATCAATATGAGAGAATTCAAGAGTTACATCAATAATTGACAGATATTAGATTAAATCAGGATAAAAATAAGGGAAATGATGCATACAAATTATTTTATGAATATATTTCAAATATACTGTTATACTAAAATGTATTACTTAAATGGTTAAAAGCATAAAGAACATCTTTTACATGACCAAGTGTTTCTTAAAATTATTATACAGTGTGGACAAAATGTCCGTAAAAACTTTAAGAATTCATAAAACTTGAAAAAACAAAAACAAATAAAAAACGTTTTGCAGATTAATTGGCCACGGGATTTTTTTTAAGATAAGAAAACAAATTCAAAAAAAGAAGACAGATGGCGCTAATGTGAATGACTTAGTTAGAAATATGCAAATTAAACAGGCGATTATAAATATTTACGCTCTTGATCCACAATTACAGTCTTGTCATTAACTTTTGCCATTGGATACCGTAGAGAGAGAAGCATTTACGAAGTGTGTTCTCTCCAAAATGGAAAAAGATCTCTCCTGGATTTTTAACATCTTGTGGAAAGATGAAGCTCATTTTTCACTCCATGGCGACATTAGTACACATAACTGCCACTTCTGGACGATGTGTACTGAGAAACCACTGCATTCCCCCAAAATCACACTGTGCTGTGACTCCACAGGTTCTTTCCTCATAGGGCCCCTCTTTAAAACACAGTGTCCAGTAAATGGATGGAAAAAGTTGACGTTTAGCATTTTTTAACACTTCTGCTCGAAAAGGTTGTTCCATGTTTACGAGAAAACATGGAACATACTGCTACATTTATGCAAGATGGAGCAACAAGTCACACTGCTACTCAGTAAAGGAATTCCTGATACAGACGAGGACGATAGAATCATTAGCAGGCATTTCCGGATCTGACACCAACAGACTTTTGGTTATGGGGAAATTTAAAATCGGGATTGTATTCCCTTCCATCCAATCTTGCAGAATTGAAAGATGCAATCCGCCTAGAGTTGTCATGTATACAGCTCCACTCTACCATTGCTGGATTTGTGACATGCCTGCAAAGGGTAATCACTTGTGGTGGTGGACATTTTGAACACATATTGCAATAATAAATAATTTGATAACATTATTTTTGTTTTTGCGTGTCTTTTCCTTCACTTATGTACGTATCGCCATCTATCGGATGTTTTTTGGATTATTTTTTTCTTATCTTTACTAATCCGCGACTTATCGATGCAAAACCTGCAAACCGTTTTTTATTTTGCTTTATTTTCAGGCTTTTATAAATTTTTTATAGTTTTTAAGGACTTTTTGCTCATCCTCTAATACTTACAAAAAAGTGGCGGTCTAGAAGAAGACGAATAGATTATCTTTTTGTTGTTAATAATATATCAAGTCAGATTTCGTCATAGATTAATTGACGAAATTTTTAGTAGATACAATTTGATTTTTGCAATACGGCAGAATTCTCAAGGATAAAAGAAATACTTATTTATTATGCTTTCGATATAAATATACAGTAACAATACAAATTTTGTTTTTTCTTTTGCAGTGTGATTCTTCTCTGTCCACAATGTTAATGAAAATAAAGAAATAATCTGAAACTCGAATTGAAACAAATAGGGATCCTTTAACCGAAAAAAATTGCAGCGCCAAAATTCAAAATGCGAAGAACACTGATAGAAAATATTAATAATATTCTTGAATGAATCATCATAGAATCAAATGATAAATATAACTCAATGCCGTTTGCTATTCGAGAAGAAAATAAAAAAATAAAATGAGAATTTAATGATCCTATATAATCTTTTGCAGTGTGATTCTTCTCTGTCCACAATGTTAATGGAAATAAAGAAATAATCTGAAACTCGAATTGAAACAAATATGGATCCTTTAACCGAAAAAAATTGCAGCGCCAAAATTCAAAATGCGAAGAACACTGATAGAAAATATTAATAATATTCTTGAATGAATCATCATAAAATCAAATGATAAATATAACTCAATGCCGTTTGCTATTCGAGAAGAAAATAAAAAAATAAAATGAGAATTTAATGATCCTATATAATTGAATTTTATTCATGACTAACTTTTAATGTTCAATTTTGAACATTAAAAAAAAAACACACACACTTATTTGAGTTGAAGACGCCAAAACATTAGTTGGGATTTCCGCATCCAATAATGGCGAAATTTCAGGGGCCTGGTTAACTCCATTCGGAGTTACACGGATTACTGTGGGGGATTAAATAATAGATGAACATATGAAGTAAAATGATTATTTGATGATTTAATGTGTGTTGGAAGAAAACAGCTATATATATATATATATATATATATATATATATATATATATATATATATATATATATATATATATATATATATATATATATATATATATATATATGTTATGTAAAATATATTTCAAGTATAATTTGAAGAGTGTTAAAGCTCACTTCAGGACTAATTTTCTAAAACTTTAAAAAATGAAAAAGAAATTGATAAATTAAAATTTATAAAATATTATGACATTTACCATAATAATTTCAAAAACAGTTACTGTAAGAAACTGCTTACACGTTTTTTTTAAAGAAAAAAAAGCTATTAATGAAAGTTTTATTTTATACTTTAAAGTATACTAAGTTTTCCCTAATAGTGACATTTTTTAAAAATATTTTTTACACAGAATTAGTGAAAATTATTTCATTGTTTTGTCATATATTTAATGGCATGTTTTCTTACATTATCAAATTCCAAAGCCCAAGCATTCTGTTTACATTTTTATATTCTATAGCTAAGTTATAATGAGTCATAGTTCCTTTATTTAATTTGATTCCATTTTTGATATAATTTATAAACAAAGATTACCAATATTATAATTATAATCTTGAAATAAATCTGGTGCATTTAATGATTGTTCGTTGTTTCTTAATTAGCATATTTTAACCCCGATAACATGCGATCGGATTTGAGTACAACAAAAATATCAATTGCGACATTAAAAGTTAATGTTGGAATAGCCTGAATGTAACGAAGAGTACGAAAATGGAGTTACAAAACACGTAAGATTGTACGCCACTAAACATTTGACAATCCATTCTTGATAGCGACTCCATTAAGAATAATTAAGACATATTGAAAGCCAAACAAGTGAACTAACAAGCAGCTAAAATAACGCTACTTAAATGTTTGTTGGAATTTGAAGATCAAAGTTGATTTGCTAAAGAAAACATGGATACGAATTAAAGCTTACAGAATAGATTTGATAGAACTACTTAATTGAAATCAAACATAAACATTATTTCAGGCAGTTCAGCTAGTTACAAAGACTGTTAGTAATTAATAAAACAATTCCATTTAATAAAGTGGATAAATAAAGTAATTCAGGCAGTATTCTCATATTAGTGATTTAAAATTCCAATGTTCTTTGACAAAACATGGGGCGTAGAAAAACAGGGTGCAAACACTAAACGGTTGAGATAGTTTGAATATATTCATTAATTTGTAAATATCTCCATAATATTTCACACATTTTCCTGAGAAAATTTGCTAGCAACTTACTTAAATTTTCGAAACAAGCTTGATCACTGAGAATTTAATTTTACCAAAATTTATTCCAGTCTTTTTTACTACTCACCATCAAGAATCGCAATTAGTTCCGAAATTTGCATAAAGTCTCAGTCGCAAAGTAATTTTAAAGCTTTCGGCTTTTCATTTAACATCTCCCACCTCTTAAGGGGTTTAATTAATCAGAACAACGATTTTTGCTAAAATGGGAAAGAATTTTTTGAAAACTTTTCAAAGTGAATCTGTATTCGGGCGTATGAAGGATGCTGTTCCACTAACTCCCCTTTGCCTCAAAGGCAATATGTTAATTTTCTGTAGATGATTAGAATAAAGTTTTAAAAATTCTAATTAAAGGAACTTTAATGATAACAGAGAAATTTGTGTTTGGTGTGATGGCTTCAATATTGACTCGCTGTCTACTTATTGTAGGTTTTTCATTTCAGATAGACTAATGACAAATTATCATTTATTGTAAAACCTCAGTTGACTGAAACTATGAAATCTTCGGCTAATCGAAAACAACTTAGGTTTCAGAGATTAGATTTTAAATCATGATTTGTTGTCATCAGAGAAGAATTTTCAATTTGACTGTCTGAATTTTCAAAAATTTGTCTGCAAGTATTGCGATATATTAACAGTTTAACACATTTAAAAGTAAATCAAAGTTTAAATAAATTTGGAATGTCATTATTTTCGCAGAATCCTTGCATTTCATTAAAGGACTTTTCAAGATATCATCCCCAATGTCCAATTCGAAAATTTCAAACCCACTAATAGTGCATTTTTTAAAATTGGAAATGGAATAAAGGTCTTTAGATTTCTGTAGAAACATTTAAGAATGAAACAGTCAGTTTTTTTAAACTCGTGAAACACAGCTGAATTCTGTGACACAAGTTTCATTTATAGATAATTCTCTGGTCCAAGCTTGATTAAGAGAGAATGTATAAATATTTCTCTACTGCACGCTTGATTAAGACAGAATTTATAGATAATTCTCTGGTTCAAGCTTGATTAAAACATAATTTATAGATAATTCTCTGATTCAAGCTTGATTAAGAGAGAATGTATAAATAATTCTCTAGTTCAAGTTGATTAAGAGAGAATTTATAGATAATTCTCTAGTTCAAGCTTGATTTCGACAGAATTTATAGATAATTCTTTAGTGCAAACTTGATTAAGACAGAATTTATAGATAATTCTTTTGTTCAAACTTGATAAAAAGAGAATGTCTAAATTATTCTCTAGTGCAAGCTTGATTAAGAAAGAATTTATAGATAATTCTCTGGTGTAAGTTTGATTAAGAGAGAATTTATAGATAATTCTCTAGTGTAAGTTTGATTAAAAGAGAATTTATTGATAACTGAAGCTTTACTGCGTCATCTTTCTGTAATCGTGTTTATAACAGTGTTTAACATTTTTTTTTAAATTTTCATCAATATTTATTATCTTATTAAAAACACGATATTCGGGAGATTTGTTTTATCACTTTCTATAGCTTCTATTTTATTTTTCGTGTTTAATATTTTTTTTTATTTGCATTCTCTTAGTGCAGTGCTTTTTCTTTTATCGTCGTCACCATGTGACTCTTCTGTTTTCTGTTAATAATTTGATTCTATTTTTTTAAATTTTATATCCGTAAATCTCATTGTCAAAGCCAACTTTGTAGGTACTAATTAGCTCTGTATTTTCAAGAGAAAATTGCTATAACACTCCTGCAATGCCCAGATATCGATATTTTTATAGCATTATTTTCAAACAGAGAATTTAGTTTTAGAAGCTTTACTTTTATGTTAGGTACTTACTATGGTTAGATTTATAATGTTTTTGCTAATACAAAAATACATTTAAATTTAAGGTTACTTTTCCAAGTTTTTAATATTTTGTGCACTTTTTGGAGAATAAAGTAGTTTTATGTATATGCCATATATCTGTTCAACATCTAATGTTATTATAAAATATGAAATTTTGTACAAGTAAATAGCATAAAGTTATGAGAAAAGAAACCGGATGGAACGTAAATTTCGCCAACCTATTTCGGTTTTTAAACGAATTCAAAATGAATTGAAAACAAATTTAATGAAGGATAAATAATACTGATGCATTTTCATCACGGACGCACCACGGGTTTCACTGTGATTAGAAATATTTCAAAGATATTTTATGAAAACTAGTTATTCTTTATGGATATCGAAAAGGGTAGCAGAAAGTCGCTAAAGTGTCATAACAAGCTGGTAACATAAATTAATTTTTAAAACCTAAATTCAATTTGCGATTCTTCATATCAAATTTTGAGAAACATTTTTCTGAACTATCATAGACTACCTTTTGTATTTCTTGTTTCCATTAACAACAACAAAAAAAAAACATATAGTTGATCTATCAGTATTATAAAATTAAATTTCTCCTGTTTCTATGTCTCACTTCAACAGTTTTGTTACGAAATATCATAACAGAAGCTCCGAAGAAACTACGCTTATGTAAGTTACATATTTTATCCGAATCCCAAAGATCGTTCCAAGGATATTTATAAATAATAATTCAAAAATAAACAGATCTTAATAAATTAAATAAAACCAAATATGGATTTGTTATATATGATCCTTTTCGACCGAATATAGATGAGATATCCCTTGTTGTGTTTATTCATTTTTTATGCCATCGATATAAATTGTGTTTGAAAATATTTATTCATTTTTAAGTCTATCATTAAAGTTTTCTCCAATTTCTGTACAATACTTCAACCAATCCCAGTATTAAACAGATTGAATATCTCACATCTCAGAATAAAGTAAGACAGGCTAATATCTAACGCAATTCCATCTGCTGTCCAATACATTCCCAGAGCTCCCCTCGGGATACACCAAAGTCAATACAGGAAGAAGACATCAAAAAGGGTGCCTTCTTCCCATTTGCCTCAAGAAAAGTTCCTTGTGTATCTTAATGCTGTATTGTCTCTCCTGACAGATGAAGAAAAGTTTTTTTTTCTTTTTTTGCAAGAAATAAATGCTCTGTATCAAAAGATTATTCAATATATTTGTATAGAAATACGGAAAATCTTGATTGCAAATTACGAATTGTCACAATAAAATCATAACTATTTAACGTAAGTGATAAAGTATTTTTAAAGAAATATTTGTTTTTATATCTGTATCTGTTGCTAATATTAAAGCAGAATGTATATGCTTAATTTCTGGTGTTCTACAGGGTAGAATCGTTTGATCAAAAGCTATCATTTTTGATAAAAACATAATCTGGAATGTGGGGATAGGAAACTAAAAGTTTCTTTTGATATTTCAAATATAAATTTTGGTAATTTTTTGGAAATAATACCA
This sequence comes from Argiope bruennichi, assembly GCF_947563725.1. Classification (NCBI taxonomy): domain Eukaryota; kingdom Metazoa; phylum Arthropoda; class Arachnida; order Araneae; family Araneidae; genus Argiope; species Argiope bruennichi. The sequence goes on along the minus strand of NC_079151.1, from coordinate 110,710,508 downwards.
AAATCTCTCTTAGAGACATTTTGGTATTATTTCTAAAGACATGATTCATATAAATTAATTTTCACCATTTTAAAATTCAAAAATTGTATTGTACGTATGGTGCCAATTTAATCTCAAAACAACATTTTTTTTTAAATTTTGGCATTAAAAAATTGTTGTTAAACTTTGTCAAAAAATCTTATTGGGTTTCAGTACTTTTTTTAATGAAGAATATAAGATCTGAGAATTAATACCAAGTTTTCTACTTTAAATACTCTGTCGAAAAATGTTGTAAAGAGTAGAAGGCACACAAAATGCTGGACTAAGATCTGAAATTTTCGAAACTTTGTAACCGAATAACTACATTTTGTCAAAAAGTCACTATGATTAATATAACTTGAGATATAATTTAGATAAATAATATATGCTTATCTTTTAATTTATAATCAGGAAGAAGTAAGTTAAAAATAATTTGAAGTTACATATTGTAATGTGTCGTAAATCAAATATGCTATGTCCACTCTAAGAGAAGTTGAATGGTTACTATCTAAACTGTAGGCAAATTATTTCAATAAAAAAGTATTTTAAACTAACATAAAAGAAATATATTTTGTGTTGTTTGTACCAATACATATACGGCTCACAAGATTTGTAATCAGTATTAGTTAGCTTTATGAAAGATTATTTTTTTATCAAGTAAGAACTGGAAAAAATCCCAATTCTGATCAAACCATGAAGCCATGAATAATGCAATTTTACATTAATTCTGACTAGTTCATTCTTTGAGAAAGCAGCTTAGAGAAATATCCATCAATCAACGCATGATCCTTCATCGAACGGCTGTTGTTTGGTCTATAATAAGAAATTCAAACTTTTATAAAACTTTCAGTTTTATCTGAAAGAAATGCGGATTTTTTTACAATGTTAATGTGCCTGCACCATTTTATTAAAATGACGAATTAGAGGGAGAAAATGTATAAAGATTTATACTTCGCTATTTTTTCAACAATTAATTATTTATTCATGTATAGTTATATTTTTATTAGTGTAGAACATAAAATATAATTCTTTATTTCATTCAAATCAATTATCCAACAAAAAGTAATATCTCTCTCCAACGGTATAGCAGTTAAAGGTTGTACTGGACACCTCACATACACACACACTATATATATATATGTGTGTGTGTGTTGGTTATATCCACAAACTGGCTACTCCAACCCACCAGAAGGCACATGGAAAAACTTGAATGACCGGACCGTTGCAACAGCAGCACTGGCGGGAACTGTGGATGAGTCCTAAGGGACATCACCGGTCACGGTACAATCCTTCCCTAAGGAAGTACGTTCCGTCAACGATGCAAGGAAACAGACGGCCACCTTTTCATGTACCAAAAAGGGTGGTGAGAACCAACTACCATGCCGGAAGCTTCTCATCCTCAATTACGAGGTGCACCCCCTGTGGGACTGTTTGTTAAGGTAAATGAAATTAAACCAGTGATTATGAATAATAACCGATTTATTACATTTACCATAACATATATATATATATATATATATATATATATATATATATATATATATATATATATATATATAAAATGAAATTAAACTAATGATAGACAATTAAAATGAAAAAGAAGCAATTTATCAAATTTATGCAGCGTATAAATGGTATTTATGGGAAAGTTTGTTACAACAAGATTACTAAAATGACACTTGGAATTACAAAGAACATTATTTCTAAAACAAAAACATTTTTTATTTCTAAAACAAACAAACAAAAACATAAATGCAGTAGGGGTGGAAGGTAAATGTATTTGTCGTGCGAGATACATGATATAGATTATTTTACACTTTAACGGGCTGCAGATCGTTATTATATGAGATAACTAGTTAAACCATGAAATACAAGAGAGTTTTACACTTTAACGGACACGATCAGTTATTTTATGGAATAACTAGGTATTCTATAAAATAACGGATTTCATACTTTAACGGTAACACACACACACACACACACACACACACACACACACACACACACACACACACACACACATATATATATATATATATATATATATAAATATATGCCTCCATTTCTTAAAATTAAATTCAATATGCGCATTAAAATAAAATAAAAAAGAAACATAATTCTTTTTCCTGTAACAATTTTTCAAATCCATTCAACAATGTGTGATGTGTGATACATTTTCTTACGAATATAACATTATTACATATATACAGAAAACCGAAACTATTTTCGGAGTCCCAACATGCAACTGCATCGTTATCCAACGACCAATTCTTATCCTTCCGGCTATGATCCGCTGCCAATGACTTGCAATAAAATATTTCCAGACTTCGATAAAAGTCTACCCAAAGATTTCGGCTCTTATTTTATGGGTTTTGGCGCAGGACATCCACTGCTTATATATAAAAGGACTGAAATGTCCTATCTTTGCTCTGGGATAAATAAAGTTTGGTGGAATACACAGAATGCATCTTGGGAAGAGGATAGTAGGCACCCTTTTTTGATATTTTCTCGTGGTATTGATGTTACCTACTCTCCCAGGGGTGTAAGCATGTATAAGTTGGACAAGAGATGGGATTCATTTCGATATTAGTTGTTTGGGATTTGTTAGGGTTAGAAAAGCTTTTATTTAATGAACCTGTTAAAATAACTTTTTTAACCAGTCAATAATTTTTTTTAAAAAATATATGTATTTAACTAGGTACCTTTAAAAACCATTTATCTCATCAAAAATTGATAGTATTAATTTAATTATGCGAATAAGCTAAGATGTATGATGAATAATATACGATAAAGGTATAATTTAAAATTATACTTTCATAATAAAGGTAGAGCATTCTTATTGATTAGCTACGGCTGCAAAATGGCGAAATTATTGACAAAATCTCTCCCTCTGCTCGTATTGGTGGCTATGTCGAAGTTTTGCTTTAGTCTTTTTTCTCAAAAAGGAAAAAAAGGCATATGATCATTGGTGACTTGAATATGAATTCATAAACTTTCATCGGAAATAAAAATTGGCGAAATTGGTCAATGGCTTATGGCTGATAGACTTTATCAAATTTTTTCACCGCAAAGATTGAACTCAGAAGCAGCGTTTTTGTCATTTTTAAAACCAATGGATGGAAGTGGGAAGCGAGAAACTGTTGATGAAATTTTTAGTGGCCATAGATAATTTTCTAACACAGAAATTGTTTATATCTATGAAGAAGTTGTGACTGGGGAATCTATCGACTCCATCTCCCACCATTATTGAACTTGAGCTTCATAATTCTTTCAAAAATGAATGATGTTGTTGGTGTTCATTTATGATATATCTGCGTCATGAGTTTTCATATAAAATAAAAGTTGTCAAAGTTGAATGGGATTATTGCAGCTTTCAGAAGCTATAATTTCAAATATATAGATAAAAAATAAATATTTCTTTAAAAATCACAATATAACCTGTAAGTGTCTCAGTTATTATCAGATTGAAAAGAA